>NC_134462.1:46845139-47465639 GCF_047948215.1 Lycorma delicatula | reverse complement strand
CAAGCTCTCGAGCTACTTTAGTTTATTCAGTTTTGTACCTGGGGCAGACATATAAGACATGGCACGCATCCTCAATGGCCCTACACACCAGACACAAGCCCAAATTAATCAAACCAAGTCTGGCCAACCTATTAGAAAGAATCTGGCCATATCCGGAAAGAAACTGTCTAACATGCCCATTACAGGAAACCCCCTAAACACCTGCATACTTCTCACATCAAGAAAAATATCATGCTTGTAATTGCCATCAAATGATTAAGTCCACCTGACCTGCCATAAATAAAAACCTTGGTTGTATATTTTTTTAAACACCCAGAAGTAAGATGGCTTATCTTCTTTGCATCATAACATAATTGGCACTCAGTTGTAAGGGTATCAATGAGCTTAATACCAGAAATAACAAGGACCGCCTCTCGAGAGATAGTCTTATAGGCACCAATCACAGATAACAATAGGAGATGCTGGGCTCTCAACAAAACATTCCTATAACATGTGTACCTCATTCAATGAGCCCAGATAGGTGCAGCACACAGTATTATAGCCTTGTACTCACCCTTATATAGAACACACATGGTTCTGAGATTAAGCCCCCAATCAGGGTGAACTGCTCTTTGAACACCAAAGAAAGCAGAACAGCCTTTTTGACAGCATACCTAATTTGATGACCTGTCATTTATACATGAGGTTGTTGTATAACAGCTAGTCTGCTCTTGAGCAACATCATTACTGTTTTTTCTAGGCTAAACTCCATTTTATGTTGCAAACTTCACAACTGGAGAATCTTGCAAGCCTGGGCTGCTCTGAATTCGATCTCATTCCTCTAATCTCCTGTAACCAGCAAAAATGTATCATCTGCATACATGCAGATGTATCATCTATTTTAAAATGTATCATCTATTTTAAAGGGTGCTGCAGCAACCTGAGTCTAGGTCGTAGTCTTTTGCAACCTACAAGTCACAATTTTCTTTGTATCATAGTAGTTGACCTTCTGTATGCTGCTTCCTGGATAGCTTCTTCTTATTTATAAACAGGACAATTATCTTGCTGAGTGATGGCCATGGCAATTGACACACTCAGGTGGATCCCTGCATGGGTCATCAGGTTGCAACAACTCACCATACACACAGATTTGTTTCCTTGTACATTGCACTGCTGGTTGTTCAAATTTCTGGCACCCAAAACACCGCAATGTAGTTGGAATGAATGGACGAACATCTAACCGATGAAGACCAACTTTTACTTCTCCAGACACTTGGGTCGGCTGAACATCAGGACATGCAACATGGAGGCTACAGCTTCTCCATTGCATTGTGTGTTCAATCTTTGACATACAACGACTCTTTGTGGATGTAGCTCTTCAACGATTTCTTCTTCTGTGCGGTTTAGTAGGTCCCTGCACACAAAAACACCCATTGGAAGTATTTAAACTAATACGTGGGATAACTTCAGTATCGATGAGTCCCATCTTCTTTGCTTTGAGTAGTCATGACAATGGAGAGGGTTGTTGACGATCTCAATAAAAAATCCTAACATAGTCTTTCTTATCTCCTTAACAGATCCAGCTGTTTCCGTGATGCCTCAAGGTATCACGGAAGGGTTAACTTTGAAAAATTGCCTTCCTTCCTCTTGATTACAAGATATTTTGGAATCGATCCGCCACTCTTCGGTCGAAACTTAGTTCACTTTTCATAAAAATATGTTTCACTAATTAATATGTCACAAGGTGCAAACAGAGAATGGTTGGGCATGCCTCAGATCATTGATCCTGCCTGGGTTCTCCCATTTAGCTGCCTCCCACAGATTTAACGGGGAGTCAGGTACTGCCTGACCGACAATCCCAGGGCTCACACATAGCAGTAAGGATGAGCACTTCCCATCCGCACTCCGCCCAGCATCAGCAAAACCAGATCACGGTCATGTCTCCCATCACCGCTGCAAAGAGCAAAACCAAGAAGCACAATCACAATCAGCTTGGACAACTTGATACCACCAATCCTGCATTCCACAGGGAGTTGCTGAGCAAGATCATTGCCCCATTGACCAACATAAGTGAAGGTACCGAAGCACCATGCCTATGTCTGCCTAGTACATGTGCATAGATATTATTGCATGGACATGGAGTTGGAGTTGGAGTTTTTCCGGGGCATCATCATCATCACTTATTTAAAATTTGCATTACATGTCCAGTTCCTGTGCAAGTTCACCACTTTCTCTGGCTACAATGGAAGAGTCACTTTCACTACCACTGTCTAGATATATGATAAATTTATCTGTCATTTCGAAGATTAGCAGTTCCATCTTCTTTTACTCAGTTTAATTTTTTTTACATTACAGAAAGAAACAACTACAGCATTCGTACCAGAACATGCCAAGAATTGAACTAAATCAGTTTATTGGAAATAAAAAGTTATTAGTATTAAATACTAGTCAACAGTGCAGTATATAAATTACTCAGCTATTCTATGAATATGTATAAAATAACTAAGCTACTAATAGATTATTTTAATTTTTAGGATACAGGCCTATTACTTAATGATGATGTTTATTACTATAAACAAAAACCAATATCCAATATCAAAACCAATATCCAGTACAAGTGTATATTAATATAACAAATGAAATATAACCTTTATTCGTATAAAGAGTTCATTCATTCTATGACTCACTTGATGAAGGGAGTGTAATAATAATCTATTAATACAAGTATAAACTATTCATTTTTGTACTGTATATAGTAAGGAATATTATAAGTACGCTAAATATTTAAAAATAAATTATTGTCTAAAATTAAACAAAAGATAATAAATTATAGTTAATTTCTATTATTTATGAAAATAGTTAAACATACTACAATGTGGATTGCTCAATTTCTGAATAAGTCTAACATTACAGGAAAACAGTAATATAATGCCCTGTACAGCAACTGTCTGCCTTGTACAAGCAAGCTTTTATTTTCATCGTAACATTGTACCTATGGTGAAGAAAGTAAAGCTATTTTGTATAAAACAGAATATTGTTTATATTTTGCTGCACTGGCATACTGATATGCAACAAAGTACATTCAGCTCAGTGAAGGAAACAACAGGAAATTACTTCTTTCCTTAATTCTCCCTCTAGAATTCTGGCATGGGATGCTTGTTGTTCTTCAGAACAATTTTTTTTTAGGAGGGACTTGTATCTGATGTTAGGTACCTACAATATGTACACCATTTGGTTGAATTTTAATAACCCAAAAATTGACTTATTGTTTTAATAATCTAAAAATGTAACAAACTATTCAGTACGTATCTCTGGACTATTTTTAAGCATTTTTTTTCTATTTCATAGATGTAAACCAGGCTTCTTCAATCTGGATGAAGATAATGAGTTTGGCTGTACACCTTGTTTTTGTTATGGGCATTCTTCTGTTTGTCATTCTGCTCCTGGTTATTCAAAAGGTAAAAAGAAATTATATATTCTATAATTAACACAATTTATTTTAGTTACTTATCATAATTCTTTTAAAATGCTGCTTTTACAGATTCCATTATGAAAATTTTCTTCTTTCAGTTATTTCTTTCTGGAAGTTTATCACTTAATTTTGTCTAAATAATTTTTTTTTAGCTGGCTGCATTAATATAATTTACTTTTTACAGTTTCTATTGAAAGTATGTTTGGTCGCCACAGTGAGAGATGGATTGCAGAAGATACATCACACAGAAATCTTTCTTTACAGTATATAAGTGAACAACAAGTGGTATCTGTAATGGCACCAGAAAGAGAAAATGCATATTTTGTTGCCCCAGGTTTGTGAAATTTAAATTTTTTTTTCAATTAATGTAAATAAATGAAGAAATCTTTTGATAATTTGAGAAACCTATTTTTATTTTTTATCTGCTAATGTGTACGTTGCAATCTGTTCAACTAGTGAACAATAAGCAACCCCTCATGACTCAATGAGATGGGGATGATATGTACAACAACATGCAGATGAGGAATAGTGTTGTACAGACTCAGGCCGACCATTCCTGAGATACATGGTTAATAAACTCCAACCACCAAAGTACACCTGAGTCCAAGTCTACAATACAAATCCATCTAAAAGTAACTAACTTTTTCTAGGATTTGAATGTGATTCAAATCCTATTTTCGACTTCAAAAATCAGCTAAAAACAGGTAATTTGCAACAAGTTTATCACTAGACCAGCCCGGTGGGCTTAGAAATTTGAGAAACCTATCTGACAATAGGTTTCCCAAATTTCTAAATGAATCCTTTATTAATCACCCTTTTAAAAGAATAAAAAAAAGTTGACAGTTATGATCTCAAACACAGTAATCTGCATAAAATTATCTTTTGTAAGTTTGTAACTCAAACTAAATTAATAGTTTATTCATCATTAGACTAGAATTTTCCTGAAAAATAGCATTAAAATCACCACACACACACACACACACACACACTATAACATTGAATTTATTAGAAAAAGAGTTTCCAATAGTTTTTGTAGAAAGATTTTAAAAGGACTATGGTAACTTTCAATTATATTAAAAAAAAGGATACTGTTTACGTTAATGCGTAAAGTAGATTTGGTCTAGTGGATTCAAGGTCTTCTCGTAGTGTCAAGTTCACCGTAATTTTCTATTTTGTCTGCTGTGGAATAATTGTCTGCTGTAAATAGGAATTGTTTTTAATTCTTAAAAAAAAATTCCTATTTACCCAACACATTCAAAATTTAACTTGTATTCCATTAAATGCTAAACAAGTTTGTATTAATTTCATTGTTCAATTTTCTGTTTTATTATGTTTTAATGTTTGTATTTGTTCATGTTTGTTCACGTTAAAAACTGATGTTTTCAAGGTGGGCGGTATGTTGCATTTCTAACGCAATTCATACTTCCAACAAATACACATATGTTTGTCGTTGCTAAGGGCAGTTGTTTTGGCAACGGTAGGCAACATGAAAATCAGTCCACTTTTAACTATTAAACTATTCAGTTCAGTACAAGCTTATTGTATCATGTGTTATACTAAACATTCTTATATAAACGTTAATTTTATTAAACTTAATTTCTATTTGTTTTTATTGCGTAAATCTTATTCATCTGCATTTATACTAAACATAATTTTGGCAACCCCGACGTGATTCAAGTGAACGCATTAAATTTGTTAAACGTGTCGGTGTGTTTAAAACATGAACTTTTCATATCATTTAAACCTACTCAAGGACTAATTATCAACTTCGTTCACTTTACATCATTGATCACTTGTAAATATATTATGAATTTTTACTTAAGATTATTGAATAAACGACCATTGCCGATGCAGATGCTCCAGTCAGTTCTTGTATTGAAGTATTAAGTACACATGCAAAATCTGGTGACTCATTGGAAAGAAATATTTTGAATTCTTTGATTTTCATTAAATATTTATATGAGAAATCTTAATATTTGTCCAGACAAAGATTTTCAGGGAGTAGGAATCAGAGTTTGATATTTTACAATATTACAATCAATTTGACTACGTTGATCTTATGCGCATTTATTAGAATCCAAAGTATTTTAAGGTTAATCTTATAATAATTAATGGTAAGAAATGTAATAAGAAATATTTGATAAGTTCGTCTGTAGTTACCATTCTTAGTTTCCTGCATCTCCACCAAGAGTATACATGTAGTTTCAGTCAATATATTCATAATATTCGTGTAGGCAATACCTTGAGTTGACTATTGTGTGATTTATAAATAAAGGACGAAAGAGAATTTTTTATGGTGATCAAACATTCCTTTTTGAGAGATTAAATCACACAAGAAACCAAACCCAACCTGGATAAACTAGTCAGTTCCATTGATTAGAATAGCGTACAAGTGATTTGGTTATTTTTAGCTGTTAATAGATCACTTTGGTTGTAATCCTGCATTGCTCACATATAAGTATTACACTTTATCTCCTGCACTGTTATATTTCCTGCATTCTTGTTTTCTTTTCTGTTGCCTTGTTTTATATTTAAATGAATGAATGAATAAATATTTTGTTTAGATAATAAAACATAATAATGTGTAAAGATATGCATAACATACTTTTTCTTATCTATGCATTGTATAGATCATATAAAGAAAAAGTAAATATGTCCCTGGGGATAAAAGAAGGATCTTCTCTTTTTGTCATTCATAACTGCATAAATATTAAAGTTTGTTAGAAACAATCCTTTTCATACAATTTCCTTAGAATTATGACACTTCAGACACTTAAGTTTCATTTACTCACATCCACTATTATTTGCTTCTGTAATCTACTTATTCTCTATTAAATTTTGTAATGAAAAAATATTATTTTTATTATTATTGCTAAAATTTAGTACCAAATGAAAATACAATAGTCTAAAGGATTATGTTTTTTCTTTTTCACTGAATGTCTGAATTATTTTAGCTCACTAAAGTATTATGATAATTGAGTTAATACTGCAATTACTCTTATTTATCTAAAACGTCTTTCTTTATATTTATTTGCAGACAGGTTTCTTGGAGATCAGAGAGCTAGTTATAATCAAGATCTTGAATTCAAGCTCAGGATAGGAAGAAACGGACCTACTCCTGCCATTGAGGATGTCATCTTGAAAGGAGCTGGAATTACAATATCACAAACAATATTTGGTCAAGCTAATCCTTTGCCAACAACTACAGTAAGTTGAATCATAACTTTGAATAATAAAAATATAAATATAATTTAATGTTATTATTGCATTGATTTACTGAATTTTGGTCAGTTATTGAAGTATACGTCAGAATGCTGTAATGATTAGCACTAGTCTTCTTCTGCAGGGGGTGATAGATTGAATTTTAACTTTTGCAGTTGTACCTAAGAACTCCTTGATACTAACGCCACCACCATTTTGTTGTTTCTAATTAACTAAACTACTTGGCCAGATAATCTATGGATGTAATGAGCTACAGTTACATTCATTATATGAACAATGGGCACAACTGCATGTAAGCCCCAAATCAAGAAAAACTGCACAAGTTGTTCGGTGACTGGTAATATCATATAAATCAATGTAGTTGCTAAGTAAATAACATCAGTAAGTTTTTACAATATCATGTATTGTAGTTACTTAAAAAAATTTATTTTTATTCTATTTAAACTATTCCTCTTATTTTTTTTATTTTTTAGTTTTTGATTTGAAAATTAAATTCTTTTCTATTTTAAATCATATTTTTAATTTTTTACTTTTTTTTGAAAATTAAATATAAAACATATATATTCCTTATCACTTTAATTTATCAAAATTGAATCTAAATAATGTAATAAATATAAAATAGTTTAAATATATCTAGTATAACTATTTACTTTTCATAAACTGGGTTATAAATTTTCTATTACATATTTCATATAATGCAGATATTGGTTTAATAAAGTTTGGATAAATGGGTTTGTATTTTAATATTAATTCCTTATATGTTCTTACAGACACAATCATATAAATTTAGACTTCATGAAAATCCAGATTATGGATGGCAACCACGACTTTCAGCTCGAGATTTTATGAGTTTATTAGCAAACTTAACTGCTCTTAAAATTCGAGGAACATACACGCCTCAAGGTATCTAAATAATGAATTTCATTTTTTTAAAGTTTTATAGGACTTATATTTTTAAGTTTTATTAGTAATATAAATTTTCAAAAACTTAACTTATTAGTTCTTGAAAACTTCTGTCCAACTTTTATAACTCATGTTAAAAGATTGAAATATTTCATATTTTAATTTATTCTATTACTACAACCTCAGGTATCTTCTTTATATTTTAATGAGGAGGATAAATCTTAATGATAGATTAAAAATGACAGTACTTTGTCCTTAAAGTTATCCTTTGTCCAGCAAATTATCCACATTCAACAGTCTGTTAATCTTTTTCATAGACAAGACGGTCTACAAAGTAAAACCTTAGCATTCAAAATCAAATTGGCAGTTTAGCTAAATTCAGCTTACTTAAAGAAAGATTCTCCACATGGGTGAACTGGGAATTACCTGGATTCTCAAAAAAATGTTAGAATGAGAGTTAACCTAGAGCAGCAGAAGTCTGATCTTTCCCTGGAACTTGGAAAGATACCTGGAAATACCAAACCCGAGACCAAATCTAGAAGCCAGCTTGCTAACTACACTAGTTGTGATAAAGTTGTTGATTGATTAACCATCATAACTTTTTAAGCATTGGTGAATTGTATTAAGCCATAAGTTGTGTCTTAGCAGAATTCAGTCATGACTTACAGATGACTTTCTCCTCTAAAGCTTACACATTTTTATAAGGACTGATTATTCAGCCCAGTGTATATGAAGAAAAAATTAATGTAACTTAGCCATCTTTTTTCAACCAGTTTATCATTAAGCCAATTCATGATTTTGAGGAAAAACTATTTTTGAGTTCACAACTTAGATTAATTGATAAATCATATTTAACAAGGTCCTATGATTAAAATACTAATAAATGTATACATATATTTATTATTAATATTATATTATTTTATTGCATTTTAAGCTGTTTAACTATATTTAGAAGAAGAAGAAGAATGGGAGAATGTTAAAAAGGAAATTCTTAAATCAGCAGAAGCAAACTTAGGCGGAATAAAGAGAACTGGTAGAAAACCTTGGGTTTCAGACGATATATTGCAGCTGATGGATGAACGTAGAAAATATAAGAATGATAGTGATGAAGAATGTAAAAGGAACTATCGGCAATTAAGAAATGCTATAAACAGGAAGTGCAAACTGGCGAAAGAAGAGTGGATTAAAGAAAAGTGTTCAGAAGTGGAAAGAGAAATGAACATTGGTAAAATAGACGGAGCATACAGGAAAGTTAAGGAAAAATTTTGGGGTACATAAATTAAAATCTAATAATGTGTTAAACAAAGATGGTACACCAATATATAATACGAAAGGTAAAGTCGATAGATGGGTGGAATATATTGAAGAGTTATACGGAGGAAATGTATTAGAAAATGGTGTTGTAGAGGAAGAAGAGGAAATTGAGGAGGATGAAATGAGAGAAACAATACTGAGATCTGAATTTAAGAGAGCATTAAAAGATTTAAATGGCAGAAAAGCTCCTGGAATAGACGGCATACCTGTAGAATTACTGCGCAGTGCAGGTGAGGAAGCGATTGATAGATTATACAAACTGGTGTGTAATATTTATGAAAAAGGGGAATTTCCATCAGACTTCAAAAAAAGTGTTATAGTAATGATACCAAAGAAAGCAGGAGCAGATAAATGTGAAGAATACAGAACAATTAGTTTAACTAGTCATGCATCAAAAATCTTAACCAGAATTCTATATAGAAGAATTGAGAGGAGAGTTGAGGAAGTGTTAGGAGAAGACCAATTTGGTTTCAGGAAAAGTATAGGGACAAGGGAAGCAATTTTAGGCCTCAGATTAATAGTAGAAGGAAGATTAAAGAAAAACAAAACAACATACTTGGCGTTTATAGACCTAGAAAACTCATTCGATAACGTAGACTGGAATAAAATGTTCAGCATTTTTAAAAAATTAGGGTTCAAATACATAGATAGAAGAACAATTGCTAACATGTACAGGAACCAAACAGCAACAGTAACAATTGAAGAACATAAGAAAGAAGCCGTAATAAGCAAGGGAGTCCGACAAGGATGTTCCCTATCTCCGTTACTTTTTAATCTTTACATGGAACTAGCAGTTCATGATGTTAAAGAACAATTTAGATTCGGAGTAACAATACAAGGTGAAAAGATAAAGATGCTACGATATGCTGATGATATAGTAATTCTAGCCGAGAGTAAAAAGGATTTAGAAGAAACAATGAACGGCATAGATGAAGTCCTACGCAAGAACTATCGCATGAAAATAAACAAGAACAAAACAAAAGTAATGAAATGTAGTAGAAATAACAAAGATGGACTACTGAATGTGAAAATAGGAGGAGAAAAGATTATGGAGGTAGAAGAATTTTGTTATTTGGGAAGTAGAATTACTAAAGATGGACGAAGCAGGAGCGATATAAAATGCCGAATAGCACAAGCTAAACAAGCCTTCAGTAAGAAATATAATTTGTTTACATCAAAAATGTCAGGAAAAGATTGTTGAAAGTGTATGTTTGGAGTGTCGCTTTATATGGAAGTGAAACTTGGACAATCGGAGTGTCTGAGAAGAAAAGATTAGAAGCTTTTGAAATGTGGTGCTATAGGAGAATGCTAAAAATCAGATGGGTGGATAAAGTGACAAATGAAGAGGTATTGCGGCAAATAGATGAAGAAAGAAGCATTTGTAAAAATATAGTTAAAAGAAGAGACAAACTTATAGGCCACATACTAAGGCCTATACTGGAATAGTCGCTTTAATATTGGAAGGACAGGTAGAAGGGAAAAATTGTGTAGGCAGGCCACGTTTGGAATATGTAAAACAAATTGTTAGGGATGTAGGATGTAGAGGGTATACTGAAATGAAACGACTAGCACTAGATAGGGAATCTTGGAGAGCTGCATCAAACCAGTCAAATGACTGAAGACAAAAAAAACAGCCAAAAAAAAAAACTATATTTAAAGTATTAACAATTAAAATGTACAATTTAAGTATAGATTTGATCTGATTTTGTGATACTATTTGTTGAAACATGTTTTTTTATCAAATTTAATATATTTAACAAATAACCAGTTTTGGACATCTATTTGTCATGTTTCTGTTAAAGACTTCATAAAAAAGGAAAATTTATTCTTAAACTAGGAACAGTTGTGTTTGTCTAATTTAAGTGAAAGACTTATTAGGGAATCTGTATAAAAAGATAGATGATTTTTTATTTATATCTTAAAACAATTATTTTCAGAAAATTTTATGTAGTGTGTTTATAAGACTGACTTTATTGCTGAAAGAATTGTATGATTTCATGCATTTTAATTTATACATAAAAACTAATTTCATCTCAAAGCTTGAATCTTTTGCATGAAAATACAAATTGGAAATTTTTAGTGTTTGAAAAGATTTCACTTTTCATACAGGCATTTATACAGAAGGCATTTTAGCCTGCTGAGCGTGCCGAAATTCAAACCTTAGAAATTGTGGATGAAAAGCTAAGGCACTACTATTTTGTCATAGAGGCCGGCAATCTGATGAATAGTTTTTAGCATTTTTAGTGATTTATTATCATTTACTGTTAATAATTTTCATTAGAAATAATTTATAATTCAACAAAATTGCATTTATGTCAGCTAAGTAAGCATATATTTTACAATTAATAATCAATTGTAGACGTACAAATTAAAAAAATTAGACATTCATACGTAACACAAGAAGTGGCACAAGTAGCTATGATGATAGAAACATTTTTGTCCAAATGCTCAAAAATGTTTTCTCTCTACTGAAGAATTTCTTTCATTAACTCTCTCCTCCGTGTTAAGTAAGGTAGGTTTAGAATTACATGATTAAAATTAAGTTTTGGCGTACTCTATAATTAATTTTGAGTTACCAGGAAGAAAATATTAATATATATATATATATATATTAAACATCTTTCTCTTGTGATAATCTGATAATGAATAAATGCTATTTAAATAACTTTTCTTTTTGTTTCAGGAGTGGGATTCCTTGATGAAGTCAGGTTAGATTCTGCTAGAAGAGGAGCAGCAGGAGCTCCAGTATCATGGATTGAAATGTGTCAATGTCCTGCTGGTTATGTAGGACAGTTTTGTGAATCTTGTGCTCCTGGTTCACGCCATGATCCACCCAGTGGTGGTCCATTTGCACCCTGTGTCCCTTGTAATTGTAATAATCATGCTGATACTTGTGAAGCTAATACTGGTAAGACAATTGAAGAGTTTCCAATCATTTGAACTACATCTATTTTTAAAGATTCTGTTGTTTTTTCTGTTACTAATTATAATTTGTTTATAGAGTATTAATTTGTCTGCCAAAAAAAAAATAAGTTGTATATTATTTGTTGCACAGGTCGGTGTATTTGTCAACATAATACTGCTGGTGATAACTGTGACAGGTGTAATAAAGGTTACTATGGAAATGCATTACAAGGGACACCTTATGATTGTTCATTGTGCCCGTGCCCTAATCAAGGAGCTTGTATCCAACTTGCTGATGAAACTGTTGTTTGTTTAGAATGCCCTAAAGGTTACAGTGGTAAGTTTAGAAAAAAAATTTAACATCTTACATTAAGTGTCAACTACATCCACAATCACTACCTCTGTTAAAGAAATAATTAAATAAGCTTCTCTTTAATATTGTTCAAGAAAGTTTTTTTACAAGAAGGCAAATTATCCACATTCAACAGTCTGTTAATCTTTTTCTTAGACAAGACGGTCTACAAAGTAAAACCTTAGCATTCAAAATCAAATTGGCAGTTTAGCTAAATTCAGCTTACTTAAAGAAAGATTCTCCACATGGTAGAACTGGGAATTACCTGGATTCTCAAAAAAATGTTAGAATGAGAGTTAACCTAGAGCAGCAGAAGTCTGATCTTTCCCTGGAACTCTGAAAGATACTAAGGTTGACATACTGAACTGTTGAGTTTCATTTATAAAAGTATAGAAAAGTCCTTATAATGGAGGTACTGTAATGTAGATAAAGTCACACCTCCATTAATTTAAGTATTATAATTTCAGGAAAATGAAAATATAGACTACCATTACTTTATAAATATTTCCTTCCAAATTAAAGTGTTTTATTACTTTATAAATATTTCCTTCCAAATTAGTGTTTTATTTATCTCTATTGTTTATAGTTTTTTATTTCTCTACTTACTAAACCCAGGAAGTACCGCAGTAACAATTTATTAAATCAAAACCCTTCAGCCCTAAAGAGGAATTCTTTATTCAAAAGAAATTGTTGGATTTATTTTATAGTTTTATATGTTTTGAATTTAATATTATATATTTTATTGTTATATGTTTAATAATGATTATGTTATTTTCCTTGCTTCAAATTTGTTATTTTAATCTTTTGATATGATTTTTTTTTAATTGGAAGATTCTCAATAAATCTATACTTTATTATTATAAATCTTTACAGGTCCTCGTTGCGATTTATGTAGTGATGGTTATTATGGGGATCCTGTTGGACGAGATGGACCAGTACGTCTTTGTTTACCATGCGACTGTAACAATAATGTTGATCCAAATGCTGTTGGTAATTGTAACAGAACAACAGGAGAATGTCTTAAGTGTATTTATAACACCGGTGGACCACAGTGTGATCAGTGTTTACCAGGTAACTGTTTTTGCATTCTTAATATGTAAATAAAGTATTGTAATTCTTTTTTTTTACTCAGAGCAATGCTAAACAATTATCAAAAAAACTTGGAAATATAAACTGCTCAGATGTTCAAATTCTTGGATGCAGATGGCCATTTCAATCGTTAAGCAATCATTAGAATTTGCTTAGGAATAGAATACACAAAAAATTAAATAATACAAAAACCAATTAAATTAACTACCTTACTATTATAAAATTTTATAAGAAATATATTAATATTAATTATATTACTTTTATTACAAAATTAAAATATTTGAAAAACCAAACATTTAATTTAAAATAATAATTAAATGTATAATTAAATGTTTAAAGATAATGTGTATCTACTACAAAATTCTAAAATTTTATAAAATTTATATTAATTTTATTATAAAATTAGAATAATGGTTTGAACCTCAGGAACAATGATGTATTATGCATTATAATTATTTTCTTAACATATTAATTAAACTAGATTGAATTTTATAAAAATACTAGCAGGCCCAGGCAATGCTTCGCTATTGCTAAATTTGAATATGTATGCGTTTGTAGATTAAATGAACACAACTGAATATTTGAAAAAACATTAAAAAACTATACGTTACACAACTTCACAGCTTTTGCTTTTTCCCTAATTCCATTTCCTCCCGTTTCCCATTTCCTTTTCCTCCTTCGCTTGCAAGTAAATCGGTTCTGTAGTTTTTTAGTTTATAGCGGGCACACATATGAACATTTCCTTTTATATACATAGAAGAAGAAAATCTGTTTGTATATTTTTTTGGTTGTTTCGTAAATATTTAGACACCGGTGCCACCTAGCGGGTATAGTTTTTGCAAAACTTTTTCTTTTCACGTAACTAATATATAATCTGAGCATGAGCCAAATCGGTCAGTAAATACAATTTTCCTAAATATCTCAACCCCAGCTAATTCAGAAACCTTCGAGCGCGTGCGCATAACAACTCACGAAAGTTTCATCGCTATCGGATGAACGGTTTAGGAAGGCATAAGAGACATACAGACAGACAAACATTCATTTTTATATATATAGGTAAATATAACAGTTGATCGTCAAAAGGTAAAATAAAGTGAACATTATCTGTCATATCAGTATGAAGGTCTCAATTGTAATCATTACAAGTTCGATAACAATTGAGACCATACTGACATGACCGATAACATTAACTTTATTTTACCTTTTGACGATCGATTGTTATATTTATATTTTTATAAAATTCAGTTTAGTATAATTAGTGATATGTGATGTAATAATTATAATGTGTGATAGTAAATAATTATAGTGTATAACACATCATTGTTCCTGAGTATGGTTTAATATTCCGAAAGCGCTCGAACATTACTATTAAAGATTGTTGGTAAATGGAAACTGCTATATGAGTAATTTATATATTAACACTAATGAGCCGTGCTTAATAAAATTCTTTAAAGTCTTGAGTCTGAGCAGACGAACTACCAGATTATATATATATATATATATATATATATATATATATATATATATTTGCTATTGCCCATTTGAGGCTAAATAATATTAATTTAAATAAATCTATATCACTAAACAAGAATTAATTACAATATATATCAGTGGTCTCAAAGTGGAGCAGATAAGTAGTTATTTTATTGAATATAAAGAAAATTTAACATAGAAGCAGCTAGGAATTAGTATCACAATCTTTGTTCTTGTATTGTGATTTTATTGTTACAATGTATGGTACTGTGTTGTGCTTTGTTATGTTAGTTCCTGTATCTGTCCTCCTCTAAGTTTTTAGAAAGTCTAAATTTTATTTAGAAAACTGCTACTGTGTGAAACTACTAAAATCTATAATTTTGAATTAATTTCATTGTGTTTAGTGCCATAGTTTATATAATTATTTTTGTTCTTCATTACAGGATTCTATGGAGATGCATTGGCTTTACCTAAGGGAGATTGTCAACCATGTCAGTGTTACCATGTTGGTACAGAAGAGACAGATTCAGGACCTCCAATTTGTGACCAGTTAAATGGACAATGCAAATGTAAACCACATGTAATAGGAACAAATTGTGACCAGTGTGAACCAGGATACTATAACATAATTAGTGGTAATGGATGCCAAGCTTGTAACTGTGATCCAGTTGGTTCATTAAATCATACTTGTGATACTACTACTGGAAAATGTTCTTGTATAACAGGAGTAACCGGTTTAAGATGTGATGTATGTCAAGCATATTATTATGGTTTTTCAGCTGATGGATGTAAACCTTGTGAATGTGACAATATAGGATCAGTAGCTTTACAGTGTGATCCTTCTGGACAGTGTCCTGTAAGTATATTTTTGTTTGTTGTTTCTGCAAAATTAGTTTTATTGTGATTATTGACCAATTCAATGAAATCTAATTACAAAATAATGTCAAAATTATAAATAAATATTAAAACTTTTTTTTTTTTTTTTTAAATATGACAAGATGATACATCACTTTTAATATGCTACAGCACAGAAAATTGTAACTACTCAGTTAAAATATTGATGAGCTTCTATAAGATCCTGTTGGATACATTATGAGTATTTGATATCATTGTTAATTTCACCTGTCCTGAAGAGATCGGCTTCAGAATCTTCTTCATTAGGATAATTTATCTGAAGGAATAGGGTATTTTATCTGTGCTATATTTGTTCATTTGATTTACAAATGAAAAAACAGCACAGATCAAATATATTGTTTAAACACATACTAAAGATGTTTCTTAACCATGTAGCATTTTCAGCTCTTCTAATTAAGGAGATGTACATTAACTATGGAAGTGAAATACGTTTTGAAAGAAAGTTGATTTAATTTTCTTTAAATATAACTTTCTACTATTATTTTAATTACACTATTTATCCAGATTATATAATATCAGTGACAAAATATACATATTTGCTAGTTTATACAATTCTTAACTTAAGTTCTTGTAACAATTACATATAATACAAACAAAATAAACTTACTACAAAGAAGAAAGGATTTAACATTATTAAAAAAAGGATTTAACATTATTCAATATGCAACATTTTGAATTATCATTAACTTAGACTTTTTCACTTTTTTCAGTTGTTGCATATTTCCTAGTCTAATGGTAATGTCTGTATAAATACTCAGTTTTCTCATGTTTAGACTATGAGTACGAGGTTTAAATGTTTATAACTAAACATTTTTAATTACGAACCAACAGAGGTATTTAGTGATGTGTGGTTAGCAGCATTGTGTTCCGCATAACCTCCTCTGTACCTATATGTTCTTGGATTATTGATATCTCGTTAAGTTTGTGTTATTGTTATTTAAGTGCAACATGTTTTAGTGTTAGTAGCAATTTTTGTAATGTGCGATTTTTGGGAGCAGTGATAAAATGTAAAATTTTGCATGAAACTAGGGTAAACTTTCTCAGAAAAGTTTCAACTTTTACCACTGGGAAAATTGTGTGAATAGAGAAGGAAGTACTTTGAACTGGACTAATAATAAAGATTAAAAAAATAAGGTTTGATTATTTTCTGAATAGATCTCATATAAGAGTATAATTTAAAGAGGCTTACTTTATGAATCATGTTTGTTCTTTCAGGGAAATATTCAGTAGCTAAATAATTTCTAATGTGGTATTCACTTCTAAGGTACAATAATTTACATTGCCACACATCTAAATTTAAATAAAATGCATTAAAAAAACAAACAGTGTTTGTGTTACTGTGAAATGTAGCTCATATGGATCGTTATTGCACACATTTGAAAATCCAAATAATAGATATAGTTTAAGAAGTATTAATAGAAAAGGTATCCTTCTACCCTTCATGATTAAAGTTTTAGATTTTTTAAGATTTTTATAATAGCTTTATAGTTGCTAGCCTAATATAAGAAACCATTCAATCTCATTTGAATTTACCAGTGTGAAAATGAAAGTTTTACAATTACTGCCCAGTTGTAAACATACAGTTTAATTTATAAATTGTGAGATAAACATTGTAAAATTAGGTATAAACTTAAATCATAAATTCAAAGTTCATTCCTTCTTAATGGAAATTAGTAAGCAACATCTACAAGTCATCTTTCCGTACCACCATTTTCTAATAAAATGTACAACCCTTCACAGGCAATTAAACAATTAACTTAAGTTCTTGTAACAGTTGCTTGGTTGGTGATAATATTAATTTAAAATCTAAACTTTTTGTAATGGTAGACTAAACCAAGTTGTATAACGTAATTTTTTAAACATTACATTTTACAGCTTGGTAAAAAAAAACCAACATTATACATTACATTACACTGATTGCTTTAATTAATAGTTAATTATGTATGTAATTAACTAATAACGTTTGTTAGTATTCATCAATGAATAAGGTAAACATACATTCATAAATACTTGCCTCATCAACTCTGCAGTCCTACATGCATTTTACAGTTAGTTCCATTCAAGAAGAAATCAGTCAAAATTTAAGCTTGGGGTTGTTACCAGTCATCCACAGAGTCTGCATCCAATAAAGTAACTGTGTGGTGTACAACACTTAAACCTAAAAACATTATTGGGCCTTATTTTTTAAGAAAGAGACTATCAAGTTATACAGTCAAAAATTTTAGTCTTTTGCAAAAATTAGAGGAGCAAGATGGACAGTCTTGGTTTCAGCAAGATTGGGTCATCTGTAACACTCGATTTCCAAAAGAGATTTTCTTTAAATACTTCTCAGAAGCTACATTTCTCAAATAATTTAATATAAACAATTATTTATAGACCACAGGTTTTGCAGCTCTGATTGCTGCTGACTTCCTCAGAAATTGTATGAGAATACCTTAAAGAAATTACATATACAAATTACCATTTTAATATTCCCATGAACAAGCTTCTTTGGTGAATTTATCATCAGTCAAAAAAAAAAAACCTTTTCTAAAATAATTTCTCCAGAATTACTTGCTAAAAAGTAAAAAGGTAAAATCTGTTGCATGTTGTAAAAAAGAATATTTCATAGTTTAATTAAATTATAATCAAGTTTATTTTTAAACTTAAAAATCGCTATACAATAACACCATGAATATTTTTGTTATACTGATATTTATTATTATTGTACAGCTATATTTATTTCTTGTATAAATTTAGTAATTGTTTAATGTTACCAGTGTTTAGATAATGTTGAAGGCCGGAGATGTGATAGATGTAAAGAAAATAAATTTGACAGACAACAAGGTTGTGTTGATTGTCCTCCATGTTATAATCTTGTACAAGATGCAGTAAGGTCTCACAGAGCTAATTTGAAGCATCTTGATTCAGTGTTGGGTGATATTGCTGCCAATCCAACTGTTATCAATGATGAAGAATTTGAACATAAACTTAGGGAAGTTTTGGCAAAAGTAGAACAATTATGGAATGATGCCAAAACAGCAACTAAAGGTACTGTAGTAGAAAAAGTGTTATTAATCACAACTTAATACTGCTTGATTTGTAGTCTTGCTTTAAGCTTCATTCTCATGTATTTTCATACATGTATTCTAATGTTTAATTTGCTTTCCTTTATTTCTTTCACAAATCTCTTTCATCACTACTTCAACAGTAATTATTAAAACCCGATGCAAAGAATAAACTTTCATCATCTGAGGAAATTTATTAAAAATTTAACAAAATTTTTGTTTAATTATTTGCTATTATAATATTTATAAATTACTATATTTACATTTGTTTATATTATTTGTTATTGTAGTAGTATCTGCTTTTCCTAATAAATGCATTTATTTAATTTGATTACTTTACATTACTAATATAAAACATTAATTTAATATCTAGTACAATTAAATGTGGTAAATTTTGTTTTTTTAATAAATTTAATTTACAACTCACTTTCTTAAGATACAAAACTTTGCTTCCAAGATCAATAATTTTTTTCTTATTTAGATACATTATGCTTCACTTAGAATAATTGTAGTTCCATTATTATAACTTACAACTAAATATATATTATATATAGTATATATATATATATATATATATATATAATTTTTTTTCTTTCCTCCTGTATTTATTTTGTCTAACAGTGCTCAAGTATAATATTCATTAATCCACACTGTCTTCAAAAAAGAATCATTGGAATCATTGGAATCAGTAGAAATTATCAAAGTAGATTAATGCATTAAAAAACTATCAACAATTAATTTAATGGTTAGTGACAGAGATTGCATTTTAAATCTGACTAAACCAATTTATATTCTAACATTAAGGCTTCCCAGTGTTGTCCCTGACTACCATTATGCTCATTTTAGGTTTTAATTACACATTCATTTATTTACATAGGTAACAAGCTACAGTATTCAATGCATGAACAAAGACCAGGTATGAACATGCCTCAAATCAAGACAACAATCAAAGACAATAATCTAGATATTTAACATACTTCCAGAATATCATATGAATTAATAAAAAAAATCAACAACATTTTATTCATTCTATAAAAATCCTTATAACTAAAAAGAATTTTAATTAAAAATCAGTTAATTAAAATTAAATTACTTTTAAATAAAAATTATAATATAATTTTTTAATTAACAGGTGGCGATAAAACATTACTTGATGAATTAACAGAGTTGCATGGTAAATTAGATGATGTTCAGATCCTTATGGGACAAATACGTAACTGGACACAAGAAGCTCTAGCTGAGACAACTGAAGCAGAAAGAAATGCTACTCAAGCAGAACAGATCATAGAAAGTGCCAGAGATGCTCTTCAGGTACTATTATTATGTAATGTTTTTAAAACAATTTAAATGTAGTATCCTGCTGGCATGAGTGGTAACGTCTTGGCTTAGGTCCTGGGTTCAAATCCTGGTCAGGCATGTCATCATTTTCACACGCTACAAAATTGCCATTTCATCTCATCTTCTTAAGCAATACCTAACAGTGGTGCCAGGGGGCTAAAAAAAATATAGTATCCTATCATCTTCATTGATTATTATCAATATAAATTTTAGTAAAAGAACTACCAGCAATAAAGTAAAACTTACCAATTTACAGAAGTTTTTCAGTCTGTAGATTATCTTCAGTCTTAATCTTTAATTATAACTTATCAGATTATTACTGTAGTAAAAATATTTAATATAGAGAGAGAAAGAATGTCAAGTAAGATAACAAATCTAAAAAATAATTTAGAAATACTTGAAATTATCAACAGTAACAATGATAATAGTAATAATAATAACAAAATTATTGATTAGAATAGTTAGAATTACATTACATTTATCAGAGTCGAACCCACATCTAAGCATAACTCACCCAGGAGGTGCCTTCACCTCAAACTACCTCAGCAAAACACAAGGTCCAGTGTGGGTTAATATTGGTCCAGTGTGGGTTAATATCAGTCCAGTATGAACAATTATGGTGATTTTTCATTGCCATTTAAAAAAAAAGTGGTCTCATCACTAAAAATAATGTTATTTCTACTCCTACCATTCCTGATGAATAAAGGTTGGTTATTATCTTTCTATATGTGTACAACTGTATATACAAAACTCAAGATGCTTTTTTCAATATCAGGTTCCATGAATCAAATCAAATGTGAGTGTCTGTTTTATATTCTATAATGGAATTATAGTGTATAGAGAAATAGAATTTCAACCTCTTCTTGAGGGATGGTCCAAGGGTTGTAACATGTGCACAATCTCACTGAATTATATTGCACTATATTATAAATAATTTTGTTTCTTGTATAAGATATAATTTTCAAAAAATGTGTAATCTTTCAGCTAGTGTAATGACTATATGAACCACTAGCTTTTAAATATTTATTGTATTGGTGGTTAAAATTATGACAAACCTTGGTGAAGATGTAGATCCCTAAAAAATAGTACAGTATTTTTCTTAGTACCTTTCACAGCTTCCACATCATACAGAAAGAAAGAATGCATTCTAAATTCTACTTTTAAAAATTTAGGAACCCATATTTTAATTTCTTATCATTTTACTGTTGTAATCCTTTTACTATAGTACAATGCAATAAAATGAAATAAGATGCTAAGAGGTGGCTCATACAAGTGAAACTTAGCATAATACGAGTAATTAAGTACTGCAGATAAATTAATAAATACTGCAATGAAGAAAATCTCTAATGCTGAAAGTTTTTCATCAAAAAATATGCAGATAATTTTTTGCTGTATGATGTTACTGTTTATATTAGTAGTTTTTCATTGTGAATTACAGTAATTTTTTTTTACTTTTCTGTTAGTCAGCATTGGATTACCTTCAAACTGATGGTGCTGCAGCATTAGCAAAGGCAATGGAACGTTCTATTGAATTTGGTCAGCAGAGTCAGCAAATGTCTGATATAGCACGAGAAGCTCGTCTTCTTGCTCAGCAGTAAGCATAATTAAGATAATTTTTTAGTCTTTTCCTAGCATTATTTAGTTTTAAATTCCCTTTCACTCTTTATGTTGATTAATTTAATGTTAATATTGACTTCAAATAACATTTTACTGTTTACAGTAGAATTACTTTATAATAAACACAACTAGTGTCTTGTTACCATCACAACAGAAAGTACGTTGAAATTTTATTACAATGAAAGCCCTACTTGTTTCCCTTTGTTATCAGTCACTTCAGTATTTCAATATTAAAGGTATAAAAAAAATATATATATTAACATGTGAGAATTTTTATAAACTGACTGTTTAACATCAGAACTATTAATTCAAGCCTTTTTTTTTCGTAATAGCAATATTAAACACAAATTTATCAATTTTATGTTTTGAAATATTATTTCAGGAATATTTGAAATTAATAATAGTCATGAACAGACCTTTAATGTTTTGATATGCCACAAAATGAAAGCATTTTGCTGTCATTTACCAAGCCCTCTTCCTTGTTGGGGTTATTATAATTTTTTCTTTATCACATGATGAAGTAGCCTTTTATCTCTTGCAATTTCTCACTTTTTGGTAAAAATTAATTAAAATTGTTAAATAGAAAGATAATTTTTTTAAAAATGAGTATACTGTTTTGTTCTCCATTCTACCATGTATTTATAGTTTTAAGCAGCCAGACCAAAGGCTCGGATACACAAAACACATCTTATAGAATACATTCACTCAGATATACCACTGATCAAAACATAAGAAAATATTGAATAAATTAATTTACTAATTATGTTAGTAGAAGTTACATTGACAGTAGTACATAGGATACAGGAAGAAATCCCTGTATTACAGATACAGAGTGATCAGTTTAAAAGTACACTGTTATTTAATAAAATTAATTTTATTCATATTTTGTAACATTTAGGCTGACTTTATATCAACTCATCTACAGTAAGTACTAAAAGTGGTTACCATTTGGTTCCAGACACTGGAACCAAATTTATTTCTTAACATCCCAGGTGTAATTGTTTGTATTGTAGCAGTAGTGTTCATCTTAAGTTCTGATAAGCTTGAGGATTGTTCTGATAAGCCTTTTCCTTTAGAAAACCACATAGTAAGAAATCCAAAATGAAGAGGTCCAAAATCCTTATTCGTACCTATTATTCGGAACCTTATTCGTACTACATTACTCACAATCAAATTCTTTACACTTTTTATATGTGTTTATTATCTACCCATTTAATAAAGTTATTTTATGCCAAACATAAAATATTGTGTTTTTCAACCCCCCATTCTTTTATCTTTTACCTCATATTTGTCAAAAATTATTTAAAATACAGTTTTGGGACAATATTTTTCAATATTTCAGATCAGATTTCATTTAAACCACTAAATTTAGCCCTTACTTTGGGTCCCAAGAACTACATTCTTAGCTTAATTTTACCAAAGACACAGAAATCAGGGCCAAATCATTCATCAGCCGACATTCACTTACAAAGCGTTTCCAAACCTATGTTTATATGAACTTTCTTTTTTATTTTCACCAGAAAACATGTCCTGTAAGTTTGTTAATTCTTCATGAATCACTCTGTAGAAGTTAACTTTACTATATCAAATAATGCATTCAGTAAATTCTCATTCACACATTACACGCAGCATCCTGAACCCGTAGGGGAAGATACCCATCATGTGATAGTTGTGATCACCACACCACCGCTTCCATACCTAGCCCTTAAGAGCTTTATCAGAGGTCATCTTCAAAACCTCAGCAAAAGGTATCTCTCAGCCTTGTTCTTGCCTCAGTCAGATTGCCACCAATGTGAAACCCACATGTGACATTCCGATCAATATACTATTATCCAGAAAAAAAACACATCATACATTAGTCACAAACAAGACTGAGTAAACAAAATAAGGAAAGGAACTGAAATCCACTCACTACCTGCTCGAAGATAAAAGAAGTAAGTTCAACATGCAGATACAATAAACCAAACCAAAACTAAAAACTTAGCAACTACAAAAGAAGTATGTGAGAAAGCCCAGGTGGCACCTAAATATCCTCAGTAAACCTTTTTATTTGCCAAATAGTGTATAAAGTTCTGAACTATTATCAATTTGACCTGGTTTTGCCAATTGACATGGAGATTCAACACCGACCCAATACATAGCAACTATCAACTTGACTCAATACATATCAACAAAAAGCACCATGTCCAGAAAGATATTGCGTCACGTACTTATTCGGGTGTACCCAAGAGGGTCCTACAAACTAACATTAGGAAAGAGACCATATGTATAATGTCCGCCCTCTGCCTCACCCCATCTGGTCTGCCCCAAAGTATTACCATGTTGATCAACTTTGTCAGAAGTTAATTCACCTAACTTCTTGGCGATATAATGCTGTTGCCATTCTGACACAATCAAGTCTATCGGTTTCACTCCCTCAATCACCAAGATCGCCTCCTGTGAAATCATACAGTAGCCACCTGCTATCATTAAAGGTATAAGGGCATTGAGACCTCAACAATATATCCCAATAGTTTTTAAATTTTAATCTATCTGCCCAAACAGAGGCCCCATATAGCATAATTGCCTCGCAGATACCTTCTCCATGACGTATTGAAGGTGCTTGTTGAATTGAGGATGCACCCCTATATTGCTTGTTGGTCTGGGTTTGCACCCTACACCCTACACATACTTCCCCTGAATCACGCACCCCCCTCACAAACCTTGAGGGTCCTCAATGCGTCATCAGAACATCCTGATCCAGCCACCTGCTGGACTCGAACGCCCTCAGCAAAGAGGCTGCCTCCCTGGTCCTCCATGTGTCCACGATTTGACCCCCTGGCGACAATTTTTTTTTGCCAGTTCCCCCCTGATTATTTTTTTTTTTTTTAATTCACATTAGTGGAGTTTGACATCCATATAGTATAGTTTCATTAGCTCCAGTCAGTTGAAGATATATGTCATTGCCCTTCAGTGAGATGAGGTATAGCACCTCACTTACATGTGTAGCAAGATTTATTTACCAACACAATTCAGTATACATACAACCAATTCACTTAACATTACAAAATGGATGAAAAACAATTATTAAATACATCAAATTTATTATGCATATTTACAATAATACAGCTCTATTAGTAGGTCATACTACAACACATGTAGTAATGATTGTGTACCATAAATGGTGTACACCAACATATGTAGCGCAATAAAACAGTATAATAACAGTACAATGTAATGATACAAATAATAATAAAACAGCAGTAACATTAATAAACGATGCTAGGTACCTAGACCAGCCCAGACAGTAAATCCTAATTACTCGCCAACAACTTCGCATTACCTGCAATTACTATATACAACTCCCCAGGGATCCTTGTTCCCATGCTCATGCACAAAGGAACACCAGGAATCCCTATCGCCATATGAACCTTGTGAAAGTAGTGAGATCTGCGGTCCCGATATTCAGCAACAAGGACTGCCTGCCACTTAGGATCACCCTCACGTTGAGACGCTCTCCTTAAGTCGTTTCATTTCAGTATACCCTCTATATCCTACATCCCTAAAAATTTGTTTTACATATTCCAAACGTGGCCTGCCTACACAATTTTTTCCTTCTACCTGTCCTTCCAATATTAAAGCGACTATTCCAGGATGCCTTAGTATGTGGCCTATAAGTCTGTCTTTTGTTTTAACTATATTTTCCAAATGCTTCTTTCTTCTTCTATTTGCCGCAATATCTCTTCATTTGTCACTTTATCCACCCATTTGATTTTTAACATTCTCCTATAGCACCACATTTCAAAAGCTTCTAATCTTTTCTTCTCAGATACTCCGATTGTCCAAGCTTCACTTCCATATAAAGCTATGCTCCAAATATATACTTTCAAAAATGTTTCCTGATGTTTAAATTAATTTTTGATGAAAGCAAATTATATTTCTGACTGAAAGCTTGTTTTGCCGGTGCCATCTGACATTTAAAATCACTCCTGCTTTTTCCACTTTAGTAATTCTACTTCCAAATAACAAAATTCTACTACCTCCATAATCATTTCTCATCCTATTTTCAAATTCAGTGGTCCAACTACATTATTTCTACTACATTTCATTACTTTTGTTTTGTACTTGTTTATTTTCATGCGATAGTTCTTGCGTAGGACTTCATCTATGCCATTCATTGTTTCTTCTAAATCCTTTTTACTCTCTGCTAGAATTACTATATCATCAGCAGATCGTAGCATCTTTATCTTTTCACCTTGTACTGTTACTCCAAATCTAAATTGTTCTTTAACATCATTAACTACTAGTTCCATGTAAAGATTAAAAAGTAACGGAGATAGGGAACATCCTTGTCGGACTCCCCTTCTTATTACAGCTTCTTTCTTATGTTCTTCAACTATTACTGTTGCTGTTTGGTTCCTGTACATGTTAGCAATTGTTCTTCTATCTCTGTATTTGAACCCTAATTTTTTTAAAATGCTGAACATTTTATTCCAGTCTACGTTATCGAATGAGTTTTCTAGGTCTATAAACGCCAAGTATGTTGTTTTGTTTTTCTTTAATCTTCCTTCTACTATTAATCTGAGGCCTAAAATTGCTTCCCTTGTCCCTATACTTTTCCTGAAACCAAATTGGTCTTCTCCTAACACTTCCTCAACTCTCCTCTCAATTCTTCTGTATAGAATTCTAGTTAAGATTTTTGATGCATGACTAGTTAAACTAATTGTTCTGTATTCTTCACATTTATCTGCTCCTGCTTTCTTTGGTATCATTACTATAACACTTTTTTTGAAGTCTGATGGAAATTCCCCTTTTTCATAAATATTACACACCAGTTTGTATAATCTATCAATCGCTTCCTCACCTGCACTGCGCAGTAATTCTACAGGTATGCCGTCTATTCCAGGAGCTTTTCTGCCATTTAAATCTTTTAATGCTCTCTTAAATTCAGATCTCAGTATTGTTTCTCTCATTTCATCCTCCTCAATTTCCTCTTCTTTCTCTATAACACCATTTTCTAATTCATTTCCTCCGTATAACTCTTCAATATATTCCACCCATCTATCGACTTTACCATTCGTATTATATATTGGTGTACTATCTTTGTTTAACACATTATTAGATTTTAATTTATGTACCCCAAAATTTTCCTTAACTTTCCTGTATGCTCCGTCTATTTTACCAATGTTCATTTCTCTTTCCACTTCTGAACACTTTTCTTTAATCCACTCTTCTTTCGCTAGTTTGCACTTCCTGTTTATACCATTTCTTAATTGTCGATAGTTCCTTTTACATTCTTCATCACTAGCATTCTTATATTTTCTACATTCATCCATTAGCTGCAATATGTCGTCTGAAACCCAAGGTTTTTTACCAATTCTCTTTATTCCGCCGAAGTTTGCTTCTGCTGATTTAAGAATTTCCTTTTTAACATTCTCCCATTCTTCTTCTACATTTTCTACCTTATCTTTTTTACTCAGACCTCTTGCGATGTCCTCCTCAAAAATCTTCTTTACCTCCTCTTCCTCAAGCTTCTCTAAATTCCACCGATTCATCTGACACCTTTTCTTCAGGTTTTTAAACCCCAATCTACATTTCATTATCACCAAATTATGGACGCTATCAATGTCTCAGCAGTCAACGAGTTTATTTCTAAATCTCTGCTTAACCATGATATAATCTGATACCTTGCAGTATCGCCTTCCTTTTTCCAAGTGTATATTCTTCTATTATGATTTTTTAAATTGGGTGTTGGCAATTACTAAATTATACTTCGTGCAAAACTCTGTCGGTCCCCTCTTTGGTTCCTTTTGCCCAGTTCGTATTCACCCACTATACTTCCTTCCTTCCCTTTTCCAATGCTTGCATTCCAATCTCCAACTGTTATTAAATTTTTATCTCTTTTTATGTGTTTAATTGCTTCATCAATCTCTTCGTATACACACTTTACCTCATCATCATCATCATGGGCGCTTGTAGGCATATAGACGTTAACAATTGTTGTCGGTTTAAGTTTTGATTTTATCCTTATTACAATGATTCTATCGTTATGCGTTTTGAAATACTCTACTCTCTTCCCTATCTTCTTGTTCATTATGAAACCTACTCCTGCCTGCCCATTATTTGAAGCTGAGTTAATTATTCTAAAATCACCTGACCAAAAGTCGCCTTCCTCTTCCCACCGAACCTCACTAATTCCTACTACATCTACATTTGTCCTATCCATTAACCTTTTTAAATTTTCTAGCTTACCAACCTTTTTTAAACTTCTAACATTCCACGCTCCGACACGTAGAAAGATATTTTTTCATTTTCTGGTGACCCCTTCCTTAGTAGTTCCCACCTGGAGATCCAAATGGGGGACTAGTTTACCTCCGGAATATTTTACCAAGGAAGGCGCCTCCATCATTGCTATATGAAAATGCAGAGAGCCACATTTTCTTGGGAAAAAAGCAGCTGTAGTTTTCCATTGCTTTCAGCTGCGCAGTACCTAGAGGACTGAGTGATGTTGATATGGCCGTTTAAGTCATCCTGACTCACGCCTCTAACAACTACTGAAAGAGCTGCTGCCCTCTTTCATGAATCATTCCTTAGTCTGGCTCTCAGCAGATACCTCTCCAATATGGTTGCACCTTCGGTCCAGCTACTCTGTATCACTGAGCACTCAAGCCCCCTCACCAACGGCAAGGTCTCATGATTCATAGAGGAGGATAAAAGTATATGTATAAAAAGTATATGTTTCAATTAACTATGAAAGTATCTTTGGTTATGTTATAATACCTATGAATCATTGTTGTGCGAATTCAGAGAACATTCTATATGTTTAATACTTATGAATGTTTGTTATATGTCAAAAATCCTTTAAAAATTATGTTTGTGATTTTTTTTTCTATAATTGTATGATAAAATATTAGACTCAAAGGAATTTATGTAGACTTATATAAAATCCACGATTGTGAGATTACATTCTGTGCAAGTGAATATCAAGATATTAATGTTTTTCATTCTACAGTCTGTTAAATTTTCTGTTATGATAGTCCAGATTACATTCTGTGCAAGTGAGTATCAAGATATTCTTTTTCATTGAACAGTAATTGTCTACTAAATAATAAGGTAATCCTCTGTTAAATAATAAGATGTAAAAGGAATATTAAAGGTAACAAGTTTACCTATACTTTAATCCTTAAGTAAGGATTGTTGTATATAAATATCGCACAAGGAGATTTTGTGCAAAACATTTGTTTTAACAAAAGAATAATATGTAATAATGTATTTGTGCATTTTTCTGTTTTTATGAATATGGTTATATAATTCTGATTTCATTCTGTCAAAAATAAAGTCCAATTTTCTTTTGGTAAATACAAGCTATGTGTAATTTTATTTTTGTAACTTTCCCCAACACTATCATTCATTAATAATATTTATTATATGAACCGTTTATAGTGATAATTTGCCTATAAAATTCAACTGAATGCTCAGATCAGTACATTTTCTCTGTAATATTATTTAAAATTTCTAATTTAAGAAATTTTAATAATTTATTCACAAATTGCAAAATGATATAAGTTCTGAAATTAGGTTTTTTATCATCATATATTATAATATAATATAATTAATATTTTTAATATTATTAGAAAAAATAATAGTTTTTTATTTTTATTTTTTTCAGACAAAAGGAGGAAGCTGACAATATCAGAAAGAATGCAGACAAATCTTTAAATATTTCTACAGAAGCTTTTGAATTGGCAAAAGAAGCTATCAATCAGCAAAAGAACATTAGGTATAATATACTAACTTCTTTCGAATTAAAAAAACTATAATGTTAATGTAAATACTTGGTATTTAAAACTAATACTTAGTATTTTTAAATACTAGGTATTTAAAAAACAAAAAGGCAGGCAGTTGATGAAGTGAGATAAGATATTTGTTCACATTAATTTTTAATTTACTTTCATCTCTTGCAAACATCAAAGTTTGAGCATTTCCTTTTGGGAACTAGATATTAACTATATTAAAAACAATCTATTTAAAATAAGAGAAAATATAATTAATTAAAAACATTCATTTACATGTGTTGTGAAGAGAACATGGAAATATACCTCTTGCATACAAGAAATTATTGTAATAGTGAAAAATTTCAGATTTCAATGGAATTGTGAACCTCTCCTTTTGATTCAAAAATTTGGATTTTGGACTTTTTCTTAACTGCTGTGATAAACCCTCGTTGAGAGCTTTTCCACGATACTAATTACTGGTACCTATTTTCACTGGTTCCAGAGTTATAGCCAAATAAAGTTTTAATTAATGAAATATTTAGATCTTACAAAGGGAAAGCACATCGATTCAAATCCGACTTCATCTCCATTTTTTAATTTAAATATATTGATTTATTAATAATTTATTGACTTCCAATTCTAAAAAATTTTACAATAAATAATAATTCAACAATAACAATATAAAAAAAATATGAAAAAATCAGAAGTTAGTAGTGGAAATAAAATTTTATGTAATTTAATAGGCGTACAAGGAAGTCATGTGGTTCACATCAGATTGTTTATGAAAATCAGTAGAGTATAATGTATACTAGAAATAAAGAAGTTCTTAGACTTGGCTTATAAAAAAATAAATAGCTGATTTAAATTTGGGCAACCTATCCAATTTTGGAACATAGTATGTCAGTGATTTCTGTCCCTGCCACTTTTCCTTAGTCAGTGCAGCCTCAGCGTTAGCATTACACTGAGATGTTAAAGGAGAAGAGGGAGGCTAATTTGTCCCGAAAGCAGCCAGAGGTAATTTTTGTTAATATGAAAGAAGGGTTAACTAAGACGAGCAAAGAAATGAAAGATGAATTTCAGGTTGTTTTAAGAGGTCAAATGTGAGAATTCAAATGGGTTAGTTGCAATAGAAGATGACAGACACTGTAAAGATGATTTCAGGTTCTAAAAGAAAGAGGCACCCTAGAGTAATCATATATCACTGACCAGCGTCTGACTAAGGGTGAGTCAATGTCTCTCTTGGGAGAGCAGAACACTAAAATGGACGAAGGGACTTTTAAGCCTGAATGTCGGGTAGGTGCAAAACAGAACACTACCATGGAGTGTTCAAGATGAGTCCATCTCTTCATAAGAGTTTGACGTCTGAGGGAAGGGTATTTATAGATTTCACCTCTTGTCGAGTGAAGGAGTACTTGGACGTCCAGCTATGTTTTAAGTGCTGTCAGTATGGTCTCAGTTCTGTGATTTGCCAGTGGTCTGTGTGCATTGTGGTGAGGAAGGGCACAAATGAGAGACTTCGAAGATGTTGGAGGGCTCAACCTGTGTCAATTGTAAACATTTGAGGAAGGATTGTAAGTACTCAAGTCGATAGCAAGGTCTGTGGTTGTTATCTGAGGGCTGTTGATATCTACTTAAATTCATTAGACAGTTAGGTTTGAGCAACTTTATGTTCAAGGTGCGTACATTGTGCAGATTGAACTGGGCGTTGTGGAGGGTTTGGATGTTATTCTTCTGCAACATCTTTACCATAGTCATATCAGAATCGTGATCCTGCTGATCATCATCTTAAGATCTTGGATAAGATTCTCAGATTCTCTTGTCGAAATCCGATAATTATCGGTGCAGATGTAAATGTTAAGTTGTTGTATGGCATAGCAGATGCACTGATGATGGCAGCGAATTGATTGAGCATTTTCTTATTCAATACGATCTTCAAGTTTTTATTATCCCTGGTCCACATACGCTGGTATGGTGGATGGGCATCGCTTGTTTGGTGGAACAAACATCGATGTCACCGTTGGGAGGTTTATTCCTGTGCGGGTGTGTGTGAATGGAAGGAACGAGATGACTCCTCAAGTGATCATCGGATTAGTGAGGTCATTGGTGGCCCAAGTGAAGGCTATTGATGTAATGTTCCAGTTCAGCAGGGTCATTTTCTGCACAGATGTGCGAATTGGAAAAAGTTTTTAGATAGGTTTTTGGTCAGACGCCATGTGTTGGACAAGAGTGTCTGGATTTTGAGGACCTGGCTGGCAGTTTCACTGCCAGGAGTGTTCATTGATGCTGCGGAGTGTTCAGTTCCACGTAGTACTGGTTGAGATAGGCTTGCGCCATGGTGGAATCAGGAGCTAACCACATTGATTCAAGTAGTCTGCTACTAGTAGTTTGCAGAAAGAGCTCAAAGAGAGGGAGATCCCGAGCGGTGGGCAGAGCTGGTAAATAACTTAAGGGAATGTAGATGTACTTTCACAAGATTAGGATTGTGAAGTGGGATTCCTGGCGTTCGTTTGTACACGAACAAGGGAATAAGAATCCCTGGGGAGTCGTATACAGGGTTTTAGGACGTACGTGAAAGAAAAACACAGAAATCTTACGAAAATGTTTAGATTACTTAATGTTGGACGATGACGTGGTGGGAGAAACTGCTTACCATCTTCGGGTGCAGTGTGATGTTTCGCAGGGATGCATTATCGTCGGAGATTGCCAATGTCGAAGTGCATCTGGTGATCTGTGGTTTTGGAACGGAACGGAACGCAAGAATGGCGGGAGTTTCAATATTTCTCCTTACAGATCGCAGAGCCTGGACAATGTCCCTTGCTGCTGTATCTTTGTATTTTTGGGCGTGTTTTATGGGTTATTTTATTTAATGGCGATTATAAATTTTCAATTTTATTTATGGACGGATTTGGTAATTTGCGTTCCTATCCGTATGGACCAGCGTGAAATTTATTTACTGGGTTTGACCATGGGAGACTAAGCTTTTGAGCCTAGTACTCCAGGCGTGATTTCCCTTCAGTCCATCCGCTGAAGTTCTTTCGGTACTAGTGCCTCATGGGCTAGCAGGAATACGCCTACCGGAACCGTAATTATTTGGAGGGAGCAATACGCCCCTTTTTCCGGAGGGAGTCGCATATGCTGACTGAATTAAATTGTGGTCTCTTCGTGGGACGGTGTGAGGTGTTGTCTAGGTTTTTATAGTTTTTAAAAAATTTAATTGTGAAAACGATTACTTTCGCGGCCGGAATTTTCGCGCGGTTTCCATTTATAGATTACGCGATATAGAGGCTCCTTAGCCTGGTTTGTCATTTTTTGACTCCGTACCGCCTCTTCATGGTGATTCGTCTAATACGGCATGAGGCCGTTTTCTTATACCCTGTGGAGTAGGGCCCTCTCGGCAGATGTCCCGGAGATGGCCGTGTTCGGACACGGCCGCTCTCCCGAACAGTCTGCGTGCTTGCGCCACCCCCATCTAGGATACGGTTTATAGTCCCGCATCGTGATGAAGAGCGGCGTTTTTGACGAACCATGGTGCTCCAAATTTCGTCCGCAACGCTATGTTTTGGACGGCTTCTAATTTCTTTTGAAGCGTGGAGTTCAACAAAGCTCCCCAAGCCGGGTAAGCATATGTTAGAATCGGCAGGACGTACAGCCGAAAAATGTGCAGTTTGGTCGCCAGTGGATATGGGCTTCAGTACTGGGTATAGTGAGGCCCTCACTGCCTTTGTCCTTTGGGTCACATATTTAACATATTCTCCTAAGGTAAGCCGTTTATCCAGGACTACTCCCAGGCACTTGACTGTTTTCCCAAAGGGGATTTTCTCTCCTGAGATTTCCAGATGCCTGGCTAGAGCACGTGTCTTATATGTGAGCATTACTGACATCGATTTTTCACCGTTGACCTTGATTCTTCAGATATTGAGCTAAGGTTCTACTAGATCCAATTGCCTTTGGAGTCTCTCGATCGCGTAATTACACTTCTGGATTCATAATAATATGCCGTGTCGTCTGCGTATAGAGCTGTATTGACTCCTTCCGACAGCATATCGTTGACGTAGGCCGTGTACAAGAACGGCGAGAGCACTGCTCCTTGGAGGACTCCAACGGTTATGTCTCTGGTGGAAGAGATTGTTCCCCCTAGGCGTACAACAAATTGTCGGTCTAGTAAATAAGTATTGTCGGTCCGTATCAATTTGACATAGCGACAGGGAATCGTCGTATGTGCGAGTTTATATAGCAAGCCACTATGTCTAACTTTGTTAAAGGCTTTAGCTTTCTAGAAAAACTGTTGCAGTTACCGCTTTTCTATTTATGCCTCCGACAAGACTGTCGATTATTTTAACCAGTTGGTCGTCGAGTGGCCCTCCCAGAACCAAAATTGTTTAGGCCGTACTTCTTTTCCCAAATGTCGCCTAAGTCTCTCCAGGAAAATCTTTTCGAATAGCTCTGACAAACTACACTGGTAATAAGGAGATCGGCCTGCAATCCTGGAGAAAGAGCAGATTCACGTCAATACAAAATTGACGTGAATATTGTGGTTATGGTCGCTATAAGAGTGGGTGGAACAATTCCGAAATGCGCGGGCACCGATCCCGTCAACACCCGAAGCCTCTGGTTTTGATTGTTTCGGAAACCTCCGCTTCAGTGACTTGGTCTATTTCTAGTGGGGCGTCCTCCATCTATGCTAAATAATCTACGAGAAAAGACTCCACCTCGGTTGTGTGGTCGTCGTCGTTCGGGTCGGCAGGTGGGGTTTGTAGTAAATTGGTTCTCCAGGGTGTCGGCGAAAACCTCCGCCCTGTCCGCTTCCGAATATGCCAGAAGGCCTCGTTGCCCCACAACCGGATGGCGGGGCTTCTTCCCTTCTCGTAGTTTTTTTGTTTAGCCTGAACAATGAGGAGTAGTCCGTCTGAAACAGAGGCGAGGTATTCGTTCCACAAATCCTCTCGATGTTGTGCCAGCAGCTGTTTCACTCTGTCCGTTTGAATATAAAAAGGCCTGTTATCATCGGGTAACAGGGTGATTCGGCGCTTCTTCAGTCGGCGCTTCTTTGCTATAGCGTCAGACATGTGAGGTGGGAGATGTCTCGGCCGCCTCCTGCTTGGCCCAACTTTAATAAGACAGGAGAGTGGTCCGAGCTGAGGTCTTCTATCGTTTCAATCATGACCGGAGTTGTTACCGCCTTCATGATTGCAATGTCGAATACATAAGGTCTCGAACTGCCCGTCCGATGAACGAAGGTGGGCACCTCGGGGTCTATGACGACTAACCGGCGTGCTCGTGCACTTTCGTATAGGAACCTGCCATTTGCGCTTGTCAGATTGCTACTCCAAGACTCGTGCTTAGCGTTGAGGTCGCCCACGAGTATCATGGGCCCATCCCAATTTTCTAGCACGGCATCTATATCTGCGCCGGGTACCGCTGAGTTTGGTTTATTATAAGCCGAAACCAGCCGATACATCGTACCTAGAAGCTCCACATGTACACAAGTCTGCTCCATTACGTTTGTGTGGAGGTCGTTTGCGTTTGTATATGGCGTCTGTGGACTAAAATTGCAGTTCCGCCGCTGGCAGGTCGTCTGGGTCGTATTGGTCTATCCGTTCTATACGTGAAGTAATTCCGAATGGTCAGTTGTTTGTTCGCGTTCAGACAAGTCTCAGACAACAGTATCACGTCTATTAGTAGATCCTCGGCCAGACGGCATAGTTACCTACTATGTAGTCTTACCTACTACTGAATTGGCGTTCCACTGTAGCAGTTTGAGAGTTTGCCTAACCATACCTAGATAGTAGGTTCATAACCCACCGGGTTGGTCTACTGGTTAACGCGTCTTCCCAAATCAGCTGATTTGGAAGTAGAGAGTTACAGCGTTCAAGTCCTAGTAGAACCAGATATTTTTACATGGATTTGAATACTAGTTCGTGGATACCGGTGTTCTTTGGTGGTTGGGTTTCAATTAACCACACATCTCAGGAATGGTCGAACTGAGAATGTACAAGACTACATTTCATTTACACTCATACATATCATCCTTATTCATCCTCTGAAGAATTATCTAAACGGTAGTTACCGGAAGCTAAACAGGAAAAAGAAAGAAAGAAAGATAGTAGGTTCATGAGGCACTCTATGATGGACTGAATACAGTCCCTCAGAGATTTTGCTTAGAGCAGGCGGAGCAATATTGCTAGAATTTCCGGTAGGACATCCTTAATTGTCATTTGTGACAAGAAATCCGTACCGGAACTCTCTTTTGGGGGTGCGGTTATTTTTATTTTGCTGCTGTAGTGACCGGGGGTCGTTAAAGCCTTTTTGGTGGGGCGTGGGGCTTCTGCGACCTTGGTTGGTCTACCAGAGGTCGTGAGTTTGGCACCCGCTCTCTTTGATTTTGCCGATTGTTCGGCTGCCTTTTTTTCTTACAGAGCAGGCTTCGTCGTAGTCTTGTTCAGCTTTTTTGCCTCCACCCTTTTTGTAACTACTGCCGGTTTAGGTTTGGGTGGTTTGGGGGTTGGTGATTCCCCTTTTTTCACCGTCACCGTTGCCGCTAAACTACCTGCGGCTGGGAGCTCGGTTTTCCCCCTACGGCAACTCGTGCCCAGCTACGTCCGTCAGTAACGGCGGACCCTTTTGCTTGTTCAGCTGTTCCTTATAATAAGGACAGCCCCTGTAATTGGCCGGGTGCGGCCCCTTACAGTTTCACACGAGGCAGGCTCCTCGCGCGGTTTCAGACACGTCGTCGTGTCGTGGTCTCCACCACATTTCACGCAGAGCTGTGCCCTGCGGCAACAGTTTGACGAGTGGCCGAACTTTTGGCATTTGTGGTATTGGAGCGGACCCCCTCGAGACACAAATGCAGTCACCTTAATTCTACAGTAGAATAAGTTTTCCAGTTCATAGATGCCCCTGGGTGGTGGCGTTGGTTTTAAGATGACGATCCACGTGGGGGTCTCCCCTCCGTCCCTCGTCGTTAGGTTTTTAACTGAAACTGTCTCGTAACCGAACGAGGTCAGCTCCTCTTTTACCTCTTCCGGGGTGGCCTCATAAGGAATACCCCCCCATATCCACTTTGAGCTCCCTATCTTTTTGGAGCTGAAAGGAGTGAAAAGCGACTCCCTTGGAATGTGGAATACTCTGAACTTCCCTAAAGTCGCCTTGGCAGCTTAGCTGCAGCTTTACAGAAAGCCCGGTACTTTTGGCTACCAGGCACCCTCTTACAATGGCGGAGATTGCTCTCGCCAGCATTGGCCACTCCGTAGGGTAGTCCAACATGATAGGTGGGAGACCGGAGATTGCAAGCAATTTCTATTGCTAACCTCCATGGTGGCAGCTGCCGTTTCAGGGCTGCCCCTTGTAGTATTCGGCTCCTCAGAGGGTTGATCACCCGAGATTACCGACCTACGCTTTAAAAGTTTTCTTGCTCCCACACCATTATCCTTTCCTCCAACAGAAAACTCCGGGGAGGAAAACAGAACGGGGTTGGAGGAGGACATGTTTGGATTTGATGTGGTTTTGCATGGGGCAAGTCTGCTGGCTTCAATGAAATAACGGTGAAGCTCCTTATTCGCTTAGTAGGGATATGTGTAAGAACGATTTATGCATGTGTTGCCTTAGGGTGTTTCTTGATGAGAATTTTTGATTCAAAGAAAACTTAAGACTCATACACCTTTACAAAGGCATATGTGAAGCAATTATGTTGTATACTGTGCTTATATGGATGGGTAGGATGAAATTTAAAAGTTACCAGGTATGTTATTGAGAGCCCAACAGCTTTTGCTGTTAACAGTTATCTGTGGTTATCATGCAATAAAGATAGATGTTTTAGCATCTGAGAGGTTGCTAAGAAGTCTGGGGAGTTGACTTTGGAAAAAGTGAAAGAGATTGATCAACATGGTGAATTGTGGCAAGCTAGGTATGATGAGGCATCAGAAAGGGGGTTATACATATGGCCTCTTCCCTTACTTTAAAGTTTGCAGGGTGCCTCTTGAGTATATCCGAATAAATATGTAGCAATTTCTTTCAAGGCACAGTGCTTTTAAGGGACATATTGGCTCGATTTGGCTTGGTTGACTCAGGTCTCTGCCCTCATTTTATGAGTGTGAGATATTACCTAAAGCGAACTGAAGTAATGCATAAGCTCAATTATTAATCAGGTCTACATTAATTTATGAGAAAATTGGAATTACCAAGCTGAATGGGACATTGTGGCGGATTTTATGAACTATTTAGTCATGGACAGAGTTGCAGAAGGAGCTTGGTTTAGGTTCCCATTTGAGCTGTCCTTTTGGTTGATTAAGGTGTGTTCATTTATTGGTAGAATTTTAAGGTTTTCAGCACATAATGTAAGAAGTCATTCAGTCTTGTTTAAGACGACTATATTTTGGGTTATTCGTAAGTTTTTTTAGGTTAATAGTAGGTATTTGTTGTACACTGTTGGAAATGTCACATATGGCATTTGGTGGCATCCTGACTGAGGCAAGAACAGGACTGAGATGTCTTTTGCCTGAGGTTTTGAAGATGACCTCCTGTGAAGCCCATCAGGGCTAGGTACAGGGGGATTGGCGTCGTGACTGGAATTGTCACGTGGCAGATGTCTTCCCCTACAGGGCCAAGATTGGCAGTCTGAGCCTCTCTAAAACAAAAAAGCATAGGTCAGAGTTTTCCATCTGCAATTTCATCATATTCCACCATATGTGTGTTTTCTGAAATAATTTTGCAATAATTTGTTTTTTTTAAGAAACACTTTGACAATCTCCCAGCCAATCTAACAATCCCTTCATGATTATAACTTCTTTTAATTAATATATTCCAGAAAAATTTATACTCTTGATCATTTATCAATATCAAAGTTGGCATGTTTACATAGTGAATTATCACACATTTTATCTTCTTCAGTTCTTTTGTTCTAAATACATTTGTAATTCAAAACTAATTTATAAAAAATATTAGTGTAAAAATGTAGTAGTGCTATTTATTCTTTGTTTTACTGTGAAATATTAATAATAAATCTCATAAATACTATTACTTTTTTTCCAGTGACGAGCTCAGATTATTAGGATCAGACTTAGCCCACGTCAGAGACAATTTAGAGATGACTAAACATTTAGCAGCTGATGCCAAAGGTCATGTTGGAAATGTGCATACAGATGCTTTGGCATTATTTACAGATGTACATGCACTTACCATTCCTAATATTGATACAGCATCTATGAAGAATGATGCTCAGAATATTGCTGCTGAGGTATATTTTTTTAAATATTTCTTTAAACTCTAAACTGCATGATTTTTATTTATTTATTTATTTTTTTTTTCATTTGTAACAATAAGATTTTTACTGTATAAGGTCATACAATAAGTAAGATATTCTATTTAATATTCATTTAATGCATATTAAATATTCATGTAATCCAATTAAAATATATGATGGTAACTCATACAGGTATTTTCTTGGGGTTACTTAATTTCTCTTCTCCTTCAAAATAAATTGTAACAGATTGTGTCAGAACTAGATATATTAGAAACTTTAATATTGTTAGTTTTTAAGCACAATTAACAATTAAGTTGGTAATAAGAATTTTTTTGTATAAAAACATAATGTAACTATGAAATTATGTAAAAAAGAGGAAAGAAGAAATAATGAATAAATTAAAAAAATATTCAGCTTTAAAAAGTTAACTTACTGGAAGTACAGAAAAAGAGAAGTTAATTATCAACTGAAAAACTGTACTTATTTTATTTCAGCTTATTCTTATTTTAGAAAATATTTTATAATACAACCTATAAAATAATAATACTTATGTTTTTTACAAAACGTAATAAATTTCACACTATTTCATTTTGTTTAGGCTACCGATATAGAAAGAAGAGTAAATAAACTATTAGATAATTACCAAGGAGTATTAGATGATGTTGAGGAGCAGTTACAAGATGCACAACAAATTTTACAGAATGCAGTTCAACAGCAACAGATTACTGATGAACTACTTGCAGATACTGATGTTGCCAACTCTTTAGCTGAAGATGCTGTTAAATTGGGCAACAAAACGTTGCAAGAAGCACAACAAACATTAAAAACACTTCAAGGTATATTTCAGAGCTTTCATTTCTGATTATTATTGTGTAAACTTTTTTTTTGTTTTAAAATGGTACATAATAGAATAATTACTCTGTTATATTACACATGGTGTCCCAGTCTTTCTTAAAATCATAAACCATCTGAGATACAAGTGGAAATAATGGTACTAGTGGGAGTGGTTTATTTATACTGTTGTATTGATAGCACCCTTTCCACTATCAAACCCACTTTCCTCTCCACAATTAATGTTGAACAATTAGACTGACCTGTTCCTACATCTTTATCTTTTTCCTCTGATTTCTCAAGCAGTATATGTATCTGCATACAATAACTGGTAGGATTTCTTAATTTATTAAATATGCATATGCATAATTTTTTTTTCAGAATTTGATGATCAGGTCCAAGAAAGTAAAGCAAAAGCACTAGCTGCTCTTCAGACTGTTCCTGAAATTGAAAGATTGATAAAAGAAGCTCAGGAAAAAACAACAAATGCTCAAGAAGCATTGGCAGGTGCAGAAAGTAATGCAGAAAATGCAAGGAATGTTGCTCAAGATGCTCAGCAAAAATATGCAGAACAGGCTTCTAAGGTATCTTCAAATATTTTGAGTTATGGATTTAGTCACGATTTATATTTTTTTTTTTTTTCGTTTTTTAGTTTATAAATTTTTAGTTTATAAATTACAGTTTATTAAATGTAACTATTGCAATGATTATTATTTTTTTTATTTTCAATTTCAAGTAGCATCAATTGCTTTGGTCATTAGCTGCAAAAATTTGCTAACATTGTGCAGTGTACTGTATCCCACATTATTTAACTTTGCTAATATATGAGATTATTAAAATGGCTTTGGAAATTTGTTTATTCTTATTCTGACTTTACAGCTTTTCCTCCTGGACATTTATTACTCCCTAAGGGTATAAGGGATAAGTTTATTACCTTACCTGAAACCAGTGTTATTATTGTTAGCATAGTTAATTTTTTACCTTCTGATTTCTTCATAGTACTGTTTTTTTTATTTAAAAATTAAACCAAAAAACTGCAAATTTATAAAACTTAAATTAATCACCTTAAACTTAAAGAAATCAAGTATGCTGATTATTGGCAGAAAAAAGAAATGATTACGGTCAGTTTCACTCAAGTCATTTTTCAGATCAACTTTAACCTGATAATACATACTGTGAAAAACAATTTTTTTTTTCATCCAAGTGCAAATACGTAATCCAAAAGTACATAATTAAACAATTTTTATGAATAGTAAGTTGGTTTACATTTGATGTCTAGTTTAAAGACTTTGAACTCCACGTTTTTATTTAGTGTTTCTAAATTATCTAACTTTAATTATTTTTAAGGAAGCTGATGAAATTCGCAAAAGTGCTGAAGAAACAAAAGAAGAAGCTGGTAAATTAAGAGATGAAGCTGATAATTTAGCCGGGCGTGTAGCTGTGACGGCTTCCAAATTAAAAGGGCTTGAAGAACAAGCATCAACTGAAAGCACTGTCATAGATAAGGTATAGAGTTTGGTTGCAATAAATAATTTATATTGTATTTTTCATTTTTAAGTTAAAATTTCCCTTTATTCCATTCTTTTCCATTTTGAGCTTCTCTCAAAAAAATGTTCAGTTCCTCTAATAAATCTATCCTTTCTTAAGTCAGTTAACCCAAAACATCAGTCGTTCACCTCACTTTCATTTAGGGAAATAAAGATATTAATCCAGATCAAGAAATCAAACAATCTAACAATCTGTGAAGTAGCTGTCATCTTGGTTTCAAAGAAACTAACAAATCAAATGAAATGTACAAAGTTATATTGTCAGCATTTATGAAAAAATTGTCAGATTTTATCTGATGGAATCTCCATCAATTTTCCTTTCATAAATTGGATTGATTGATTCTATATAAATTTTCCTTTCATAAATCGGGTTTTTTTATGTTTCTCTGATAATATTTCTTGTTCACTGTCTTGACTTACAGGAAAAAAAATTCATGGTGAGCAATTCTCTCAAAATAAAAATAAAAAAAACCTGTCAGCATCAGTTTAACATTTGACAACACTAGTTGATCCTTTCTTCAGCAGCAGTGCTCCTTTTGACATCTACTGTCAAAATTTAACTTATGTTTAAAATTTAAAGCCTCATTTGAAAGTATTTTTATATCATATCAGACATATCCATGAAGGTACCTACAGGTTATTGAGACAAACTTTCTACAAACATTTAATTCAAATACAAATTAAAATTAAACCATGATTTAAATTTTTCTTATGCATGACTTGATACTTTTTCACATACTGTTAATTTTTTGGTGTTTTATTCACATGTATTTGCTATTTGCAAAGGATTTTTTAATTTTATCTGTCATAACTCTTTATGGTCAATAGTTAAGAATACTGTTTCACCATGGAGCTCCTCATGCAGAAATAACTGTCGAGAGGAGGTTATTATCTGCCATTTACGAAAAGGGCACATAGGTTTACTCATGGATATCTGATGACGCAACCCTTTGTTCTTGTTGTGACTGCCAACTAACAGAGTGCACTATATCCTTGTGGATTGTATCTGTTATGTGGCATTGTGTCGCAAATTTAATCTAGGGGCTAACATGCAAACTATTCTAGGGGATAATGAAATGTTATCTTATGTTTTACGTTATGTTATGTGAGTTTGTTATTCATGCCAATTGCCATAAACCAGATGGTTATTTTTTTACATTAATGTAGATATGTAATGTGATATATCTTTGTTTATTACAATAAATGTATTATGCCCAGGTGATGATAGTGCAGTAGCATTTTTTGCTCAAAAAAAAAAGAAAAAACCCATATGGACTTTTATTTGGAAAGAGACAATTTTAACACCAAAAAGATATTGCTTATGAACAACAGAATTGTAATGAAACAACACTAATTAAACAGTGTTGTGGTAGAACAATGAATATGCCTTTCAGGAAGTATTACCATACGTGGAAAAATATGTTAACTGCACTGATTGAAATTAACTAGAAATATTTATTCATAAGTAATTATTGTCATGTTTAATTATTGATTTTTGTAAAATAAATTATTTTTTTAGGCAAAAGAAAAAGTTGGTCAAGCAAAATCTACTGTAGCTGAAGGGACTAAAAAAATACAGAATGCACTGGAAGAAGTTAACAACATAATGAAGGATCTTGCTGACTTAGTTGATTTTGGTTTGTAAATGATTAAAATGATTTATGTCCTAAGTAATATTATTTTTTTAATTAAAATAAATTGATTTTTATAAGTCTTTTATTAATTCTTAAAGTCATTTCTAATTCATCTTAAACAATACATTGCTATATCTTCAGCACAGTGTTATTACTTTAAACCAAAGCTCATATTTCTAAATTGAGTATATAAAGTACTTTTACCAAAATAACAAACTAATCACAGATCTTAAAAAGTGCTTGAGAAAAAATGCATCGGTCTTCACCCTACCCTGCAAACCTCCCTGACAGTCCAATGAGATAATGATTCTATGTATGACATGTAAATGAGATGTAGTCTTGTACAGAATCAGGCAGTCACCTGAGACGTGTGGTTAATTGTTGAACTGCAACCACCATAGTACACGTGTATGCACTGTCTAGTATCAAAACCATATGAAAACAAATACCTTTTACTAGGATTCTAACTTTTACTAAGAAACAAATGGAAATTTACTTTATTAATTATACAAGTACTATTATCCTTTGCCTTTTATTAGGAAATTTACCACTTTCGGACAGCCAGTTTGAGTTGTAGTAATCTTAGTTAAAATAAAATGGTTTTTTAACATTAGAATTTTCATAAATATCAAAAATAAAAAAAAATGAATCATACAATTTTAATAGAGATTACAGGATTTAAGGTTGATAGTTAATGGTTGGTAGTTAGAATATTAAATGCAGACCAGATTTTGTTCCATTCCAAAATATTCTTCTTCTTCTTAAACAAAAATACTTGTAACTGGTTTTTGATGTAAAATTGTGTCTCTTCAACCATTGTATTCACTTTACATCTTCATTTAACATTCATTCCCTTGATGATTATCTGAATCAATTTTTTGAGATACTTTTTCTCTTGATAGCAATTTGATTTTTTTATATTACACTGTCATAGATGAATTTGTGAATCATTATTTTTATGTTTTGTAATTTGAGTTTTTTTTAACAAATTTCTTTTTCTATTTTATTGTGAATGATGAAATTCTAAATGTTAAAATGAAAAATATTTTTTTTAATCTCAAGTTTATGTTTCCATAATGCAATGTTTATATTTTGTTCATAAATTATTTATTATTGGTTTAATGTAAAATTTGTATATTAAATTAGTTAATTTTCACTTATTATTATAAAAAAATTGTTTTACAAGGTTTAAAAAACTCGAAAAATTTTTTTTTTCTGTTGATCCTGTTAGGTTTTTCTGTTATTTTTATTTTTATTTTTTTTCTGATATATTTTTTCAGATGAAGATGCGTTAAATCAGTTAGAGAGGAAATTGGAACAGGCTGAACATGAATTTAATTCTGCACAATTAGATGAAAAATTGGAAGACCTTAATAAAGCTAAAATAGCGCAGGTAAATACTGCTTATTGCTTGATTACAGAAGTAAAATTTACATAACCAACTTCAATGTTATCTAATATAAAAAAATGTCAGTTCTATCACAAAGTTATATTTGAAGAATTGAAATATAATGTATTTTAAAATTTGACCTATGATAACAGTTATCTTGTATGACTTATCTAATCTAATTGTTAAGAGTTGTTTGTTGCAGAAACAACTCTTATGTAAAAGAAAAATGTATTGAATTTAAATTATGTTTGTTCATTTAATTTATTGTGTGTTTATGAATTCCATAACATTTAATTGTGTTAAGATTTTTTTATCTGTGAAGAAGGTTATATTGACGGTGTGAGGTTGGATTTCTGATTTTTATACCACTTGGTTGGTAAATGTTGACAATGTTTATATGAAGAGCTTTCAAATTTTTGTATCTACATATCACAATAAATAAATAAATCTCCTTGAACTCATCAAACATACTTCAAAATACACAGAAAGCCAACAATGACGCACAGTCTTATTCAACAGTACTTCAAACTACCCAACTGTACAAAACTATCTATTTTTAAAGGTATAACTCACATGCTTCTCAACATACCCCCACATCATGTTTAAATCACATAGAACAACTCAGTACTATAGAATATGTATTCCTTTTTCTTATTTCCTTTTTTAAATTACAATTTAGTAGAAATATGCCATCCTTAATCAGAAATGTAAAAAATATTTCTAAAGTTATTCATGCTTTGAGAATGAAATTAAGATCTATTTTATGTGGGGTAATTCATAATGTATAAAACATCATGTACTTCCTGTGAGTGTTTAATAATATTAGTGCTACAAACAATTAGTTGGTATTAAAATGTGCAGTATCTTTGGGAGAAAACTTCACCTTCGCAACAAGTGTTGAAAATGTCCACCTCAAGATACAGCTGAACATATTGTTCCGTGTTCTTGACCAATCAATGGAGTGTGCTTTGTCAAAACTGTTGATTTTGCACGTAGTGTTCTGTTTCAGATCATCAACTGTTGAAGGGCATGTAGCAAATACTCTTACAACTCCAAAGGAAAAAAATTTGGTACTGCTAAAACAAGTGGCCACAAGTTCCTGGAGATGATGCAGTCAGTCATTAAGAAACTTTCAGTCAAATTCATGGACTTTTGTGACATTTGATAGTTGGGTCTGTTTGTTGAAAGTACCCTTAACATTGTGCAATTTCACCCAGTTGTTCAATAAGTTCCAAGCATTTAATAAATGGCACAACATTTTGTTACACAGCCCAAACACATGGTTCAGCCAATTGACATAACCAGAAAAGTGAAACCAGGCTACATCTGTGAACCAGGTAATGGATAGAATTACAGGATTTGGAAAAACGGTCACCTGGAGCCAAGGACAATATTGAATACTTTTAGCCTGATCAGGTTCCAACAATTCATGAATAGCTGCCATTATACACAGTCTTATTGTAGCTCTTTTCTCAGATATCAATTACAAGAGTTCACTTTCCTGAGATAGACCTCCTAATGATTTAACTGAATAACCGCATTAGTTTCTCCAGAATATCTACAGGAATCCCCAGCGGTTTACACAGACAATCTTTTCTGGTTTCACTCAGAATACACATTCCTCTATGTGTATTATTATATCTCAAATCACATTGATGACATTGTACTGAAAGAAACTCTAAATTTTATATGAATTGTACTGTATAATTAAAATGAATTCATTGTAATTCAATGAACAAAAGTAACATATTCTTTTAAATTTATATGATGTAAGATAGTTTCATGCATATACAGACAGGCTGAACTGCTTGGTGTTCCTCAGGATAACTTAACTTATACTTATTACCTGAAGGGTAACCCTCAATTAGAACTCAAAAAATGATCCATATGAAAATTTTATTTGCTTTAAATTCTTGTTTCACCGAATCGTTTATTAAGATGCATTCACAGGACACAAATTACAAAAAAAAACTTCCCACAATTTTTTGTTTGAAATGTCAAAACAAAATTTTATTATTATATTAGCATTATATTATTATTATTTTATTAGCATCAATTATATTTTTAAATGCATTCCTATGCAAGTAAATAAAAAAGACCATAAGGGCATTGTGTTTGTTTATTATAAATAGCTATAGCAAATTTATCTTATCAACTATGTATATAATCTTGCAATTGCATAAACCACAAAACTGTGTTTTCCCATTTTTTACTACATTTTAATATACCTGAAACATAACTCCAGTTAAACAAGAAGTTTATTATTAGTTTATGAAATTAATAGAGTGGGGTAATATCTGAGGAACAATTACGAATATGATTCCATATGCCAAGGGTTTTCTATAGACTTTTAACCACAAAAAGGTTTTAAAAGTTTTTAATTTGTGAAAATGAAACAGTTTATGAAATAAAACAACCTCATTATGCCTCTTGTATCCTGAATTAATAAAACTGAAGAGGATGTAATAAGCCTTTTAAATACCCAGCTAAGGATTAAAAAATTGATGGTGCTTAACTCGATGAGAACCCTTTTGAAAAAATTAAGGATATGAAAAACATAATGGTAAAGTATTCAACATTTATTTTCTGAAGTTCAGTAATTAATTGTCAGAGAACTGAGGTAGCTAGAGCACAAAAGTGCATGGATTAATTCAAAGTGTTTTACCATTAAAAATAATGATGAAGAGTTGATTAAAATCCAGCACTTAATTCTTAGATCTATTTTATTTAGATCCATTTTTAACACCTATGCCAAAGTATAAATGAGCTTCATGTAGGAGAAGGGGAATCTTACATAAAACATCTGGCAGCTCGTCCTACCATACATGCAGGATTCCTAATGATATACCACCCTCTCATCTGCACACCCCTGGAACTACCGTTTGGCATTACTTCAGAGGGATGCAGGTAACCAGTGACCCTTTCATTCATCCACACACAGCTCCAATCCATTGGATTGTTGAGGTTAACGTACCTCAAACATCCCTATTCCAAACAAATATAATTGCACCATCTCCAATCCAGTTAAACATACCTTAATTCCCAGCCCAGAAACCAACATCTTTTCACAGACAGTTCTTTGTATGGACCCCAATTCTTACCTTATTGCCAGATGATGTGGGATGGTGTAAGATGCCTACCAGCTACTTGTGTTCTTAATGTTTCTCTTACCTTGTGGAACCTAGGGCACATGAAGAAAACATGAAACATCTTCCAAGTCCAGACACCTAGGACACACAAAGAAAACATGAAGCACATCCTCTTCAAAGTCCAGACACTTAGGGCACAGCGGGAAATAGTAAAAACTTTACTTATACAAATGGGCTCTAAATTCCTCATGCCCTGTTAAAAAATGGATGAAGGTATAATCTACTGAGCCACTGATCCAAGACCAGTTCAATTTTGTACCAGTCCTGGGCAAACACCATTGTAGAGTCACAATGCTGCTGCCATACCTTGACACTTGTCCGCCTCCAGCCCTCTCTACCATGAGGCACCATCACTAAGGCTCTTCACCGCTCAGATCAGACCATAAGTTGATCAGCTATCAGGACAATCAGAAGGAGCCCTGCCAAAACTAAGGCTGCTGCCCCCAATACTGTCCTATCTGATAAACTGCATGAATGGCACACTTCCAGAGGACTGGATGCCATCCTAGTTGTCATTATTTTAATGGACAACTAAGATGGCAGCAGTCATCGTAGTTGCCCACTAGAAGTGTTGCTAAAGTTGGCAACTTCTTAAAGTCAGTTGACACCAGGGCTCCATACAGCTACATGCACTAAATAACACCCACCGGTAACCATCTTTCTTCTTTCCACCCTAGGGCCACTGATATTTGGCATTAACCTAGCCAGTAAGGTGCACAAGACAAATGCCCCTTCAGATACTGTCTCGACAGGAGGCCTGAAGCTCAAATGAATATCTAGCCAACACCAAGATTCTTAATTGCAGGCTTGAACATTATTTGTTGCCCGCCCACTCTTTTTAAGATTCCCTCCTCTTTTTTCCTGAGACAAAGAGAAGCTCTGTTTTCTCTGGAGCGAGGTGCAACCAGGTCTCAATCATCCAATCTTTCACTAACCTGTAGGCTTCTTGCAGGTTCTGCACAATATGTTCAGATTATCGCTCATAACAAGGAGCAAAATATCATCAGTGAATCCCAAAATCTGTCTCCACTGGAAATACCAACCTGAGGACACCATTATACATGATGTTCCACAGGAAGGGATGTAGGACCAAGCCTGTGGGAGTCCTATAGTAACCTGTCTGGTTGACACTCCCTCGACAATGATGTATTCCAAAACCCTATTTAATATGCCCAAACACTCGTTAACAGGTAAGGAGGAACATCATATCCTTGGAAACTTCTCCATATAACATTCCAGTCAGCAATATTAAATGCGTTTCTGACATCTAGAGTGGCACAGATTAGCTCTCTTACCACATCGAACTCTAGAGACACCCTCTTGCCACCCTCACTACAAGTCAGACAGCATCTACAGCTGAGCGCCCCATCCTAAATCCAAATTTATTGTCAGAAAAGCCGCCCGCATCTTTGATCACCTCACGCAATCTTCCCAGGATAAGTTTTTCAAATAACTTACCTATTCCATTCAAAAGGCAGCTTGGGCTATAAGGACCTAAGCTGCCACACTCCCTTCCAGGTTTTGCAGTCAAGATAAATTTCTGCCTCTTCAACCTGGGAGGAAGCATGAGACAAGCATTATACATGTCCAAAAACTTTTCCAGAGTTATTTTTACTAGCCCCTTCACCATCATATTTGGACACCGTCAGATTCTGGAGCCTTAAAACTAGAAAGAGTCCTTGCAATTCTCTGACCATGTCCTCTGGGCACTCAAATACATGATCAGTGACAAGTATACCTTCATCGCCTGTCATCTAGGAAGAGCTTGTCAACCCATGGGTGGCCAAAGCGGCCTCAGTCGGCAGACTTGCATAGGGCTTGCATAGTTGCTTAAATACTATGTGATAAGGATGGCCCAAAGTTCATCTTCAACCTCCTTCAATAATTCCCTCAATCTCCTTTTACTATGTTGAATATTCGTGCTGTTTTGGTTTGCTTGGCATTTCTGCCGCCGCCACCACCACCCCCATTCGGTCGCCCTAAAGCATAAGACCGAATGTTTGTACCACAAACGGCTACTAAGCCTCAAAACAGTTTAGCGACCAGTGTCCTAACTAGCTCCTAGAGCTAACCTAAAAACATAAATAAGCATGGTATCATACACCACTCGCTTCCATGTCCCACCGCCCACTTGTCATATATCACTAAAATGGGTAGGCGCATCCCATCAACTACTAAAGCATATATGACTATCAATAATTAAATTTATCTCGTCAAAGACAGCTGCCATGCCTAGGCCGCTGAATGACACCAGGTACCTGACCACCATTAAAGTGCTTGGAACCTTAATCTGGCTGGTAGCCAGCCATCTTTCTCGGTTAGCTTCCTACAGCGGTGCGGTAGGAGTCTTTTCCCTTATCCAATTACTGATGTCGGTTGAACTAAGCAACCGCATCAAAGAACTCCCACATGGTCCGACAGTGCGGCTATCACCGCTTGTGAGTGGCCAATTTTCCCCTGATCTCTAAGTTCCAGGGTGGCCTGAATTCTGCCTCCTTCCCCACAAGAGTTGAGCAGTCGAACATCATGTGTTCGTTCGACTGGACCTCCCCGCAGACGCACAGCTCACAAATATTGGTTTAAATTTACATGGTTGGAGAGCACTCGGGCTCCCGTTGCCCTTAAAACGAAGGAGAGACATACCATTCCCCTAAATCCTGTATAAACCTATACAAGGATCTTCCGTTAGTCGTGGCGTGCCATTCTGCTGCCATGCATTCATCGCGAGGCTGTAAACCCTCCTCCGCAGGCGGGAGATGGGCAACTATTCGAAATTTAGAACCGGTGCATTGAGATCACCGTTCCGCACCAGTACAAGCCCGGTTCAAAACCGCATCCCAAATACCTCGGCCTCCCTGCCTCTTCGCAATTTCCATATGGCCGCCCGAACTTTCACCACTAAATTGATTGGGAGAGCCTTTCCCAATACAGAGGTAGCCTCGTAGGAGGTTACCTGTACATACAATTAAGGCTCTGCGTTGGGCACTCCTTAAATTTCATATAAGTACTCGATTTCTTTCCAACCTATGTGCCCAAACGGACACCGCATAAGAGGTCATACTTTCGAAGACACCTCGGTACAAATAACGGCCCGATAGCCCGTAATCCTTTCGAGCAATCCTCTTAAGCATGTGCATCACAGAGACGACGTCCGTCGCTACTTGCCTAATGTGGTTGCGAAACAACAACTTTTCATCAAACAAAACACCTAGGTACTATGAACTCGAACTCGGCTTATTACACAGACTTTATATTTAATACGTGTTTCGACTGTATGATAATTTGTCTGCACTCTTGAGAAGCACAAAATTCATCTTGGGCACAGAAATCTTTAAATTTTGAATGTCCATCCAGTCCTCTGCGGTTGACAAAGCCGCCAGCGCTCGATCTTCTAGTTGCGGTCGTGAGTTACCACGAACTAATAGGAGACAGTCATCGGCGAAAGCCTGGGCCGTAATCCCTTCCGGGAATGTTGTCCCAAAAATCCGTCGAATACCAGGTTCCACAGCAAAGGACCGAGAACGGAGCCCCGCGGGCTTCCCCTGGTGACGGACTTTTCCACAACTAGGTGCGCATCCTTAAATGAGTCCTGCGATTAGACAAGTAGTCACGTGCTATGGCCTGCAGGGCTACAGGAACATTGCGGCGTTCCAACTCATAGAGGACAGAACTCCAACACAAGGAAGGAAATGCTGCCTTTATGTAAATAAATAATTGACAAAACATATTTACAGTCGGCGTCTTCCACCTCTGCAAAAGCATTTAAGATGCAATCCTCGGTGCCAACCCCTTTCATGAAGCCATACTGGCATCTATTTAGAAATGAGTGCATATCGATGCTTTCCCAAAGCCGTTCCACAACCAGCTTTTCAAGCAACTTTCCAATTACCAACAAGAGGCTTATGGGTCGATAACTGCTGACTTCACTCAGATCCTTTCCTGATTTTAAGAGCATCCTCACCAAAGCCACCTTCCAACAAGTCGGAAAGCAACCCCAGCTTAGGTCTCGATAACAGCCTATCAAGCGGCTCTCTTATGACAAGCAGCAGATGATAGAAAATATCTGGGTCAAGTTGGTCAATCTCCGGTGCCTTTCTCAGTGCCATTCGAAAAACCACTCTGTCTATATCTATGGGTTCCACAGCCCGTACACCAGGGAATGGTATCTTACCTGCCCTAACGCTGACTTCTGCTTCACCCTCTGGAGCATCTGGAAACAGAGTAACCACGAACGCCTGGTAAGTCGCCACAGATGTTAGTGTGTTCACATCCACTAAACCCGCATCGAACAGTGGACAGCACGTGCAATGGCTTTGGCCTGTAACATGACTTCACGAGCTGCCAGAAGTTGCGTTGCAACTCGTGCATGGAGTCTTGCCAAAGACTCCAGACTAGGCTGCGCTGTCTTGTATATGACCACCTTTGCTAGTCTCACAAGCCTATTACACCTAGCCCTTGAAACAGTGAGCTCATTACTCCACCAATATACTGGCGCAGGCCCGTATCATGGAACCTGCCTGGGCACAGCTGTGTCACAGGCATTGCTGGCACTACATAGGTTCATCCACTAATACATCACTCTAGGCTGAGCTCTCCACCAATATTTTCTTATCCAGTTCTTGACAGACCAGTTTTAAATAATCACATTTCTATTGGTTGCCAGCACTACAGGGAAAAGAGACCCTGGGCATGTATCTTTCTCGTACCTGCCAATTGAACCCTTGTCAGAACACAGCTATACTGGAGAACATTTTGTTGACAATGGACGACCCACTGCCCTCACAAATGCGTTGATTTAGTAGCACCAGACCTAAGGATCCCATCACCTCCAGTACTATCCTGCCCCTTTCATTGGCAAGTCCTGATCCTCCACTGCCCATACATTAAGACTCCCTATTATTGCAATGGGGTGCCAATTCACAACAGCATCTCTAGCCAATATTATCATCATCATCCCGGTCTTGAAATTTAGTGTTGGGAGAAAAGTAGCAAAGATACACATACATATAACCTGGGAACCTTGCAGAGCACAAAGCCCCAATCGATATGCACCTCATTAAAATGGCTATCTCCTCAAGACTAAAAATGCTCTAAGGTAAATGGCATGCTCTGAAAGTTCTAATACCCATTGGGGAGCCAATCGTCTATGCATGTTACACTTCTACCAAGCTCTGGTCCTTTACCGCTTGAACTAAGTCTGCGTAGCTTATTCACCAACACAGCCCACACACCAAAGATGCTCAATGCAGTCCATCATTCATTTATCAATTTTGCCACAGTTGCTTTTCCCTCAAGCCCCGCGGAAAGTCTGCTGGTGGACAATGGAGAGCCATTTGTTTGTAATGGATGGAAGCAAATGATGTGCTCCTATCACTCGCATTAGTGCAGCCAACTCACCCAACCTTTGATGTGGTATTCTTGAATCAGCATGTTGATCAATACCAAGAACAGCCAAAATCTACTGCTAGGCATCAGAGCACAATGCCTTTACTCAGCCTTAAGTATAAAACTGCCACCAGTCCTTAGTGCTACTCCATGTTAGTACCCTCCTTGACAGCCCTCTCATGTTAGTTACTGTTTTAGCTATTTGTGCCATTTGCTGTAAAGGAGATGGTAATTTTATTATCTTATCAGATATATAGTGTGATATATCTTTGTATTTTTATTTTGATCTTAGCATATGTAGTATTGATACAGGTTTTTTAATTTTAAGAATTGTTATGCTACAGGTTTTTTCATTTTAAGATGTTTTTTAATTGTTTCAACTTTCACTCGCGAAGCCTTGAGTGCTCTTGCTGCATTTTAAGAAATATCCTCCATGATGAAGGCTACCACGAGCCTATCATCATTCAGCCTCTTTGAAACCAAGTTGCCTTGTCCTATTCAATAGCATTCACAGTTCAATCAATAATCTCATCTGAGCCTGATTGTGGTCATCTTCTTTTCAATTATAACAAGATCACTGCCATGAACTTTATTACTTAGCACCGTCTTGAGGGATCCTACTACAATGGAGACAACCTCTTCAGGACGATGCACGGCAGTGTAGTCCTTACCTTTACCATTCACAACTACTGTCCCAATTGGATAAGGAGACGATCTAGTCAGGTCATCTCCTTGTGTTCGCTCTACACCCTAGATATTTCGAAAGCTGCTGGACGGAATAACCCATTAATTTAGATCCTAACATCCAGTTAATAATTGTAATTATAATTATTGTAATAAACAACTAACATCACATACAAATATTTCTTTAATGCTTTGTTTTTATTTCAGTCTCAGCTTGTTAGAAGTTATGAAGATGAAATATTAAAACTACGTGCAGAAGTACGCAATATTGAAGAGATTCACAATTCACTTCCAAATGATTGTTTTAAAAGAACTAGACTTGAGCCATAAACATTATAGTCCATGTAGGCAAACAAATATACTTTTAATTGATTTATTCCTTAAATAGTCAACTTCAGTCATCAGTTTAATTATAGATTATGTAATATAATAATGTGTTTGTTAAAACATAACAAATGTTCAATTGAAAAGACTGTTACAAATTAATAATTATATATTTTGAGGTAAATTTAAGATGTAATATTTATATTTTGCATTATTTGTAGCAAAAAATATGTATATTTTATGTAATAAATTTCATGTATGTGTTATCTGTTACCAGCAAAGTCCAGTAAAGTCACGATTTTAGAATTTTTTAGAAAATCTGTAGTTTACCTTTGTGCCATTTTGGCTTACTACTAGGAACTATTAATTAATTCATTTAATGTGTTACCTGAGTTGTAACAAATATGTCATTCATGAATGTCAGCAAGTGTTGATTATCGATGCAAGATTACTTTCTTACATACATAATTAAGACTCGAGCAGTGCATCTTTTAAAAATAATTTTAACTATAAAATGTTGATTAAATTTGTTTATTACTTATAAATATATCTAGTTAGGTATATCCATCTCAATAAATCTAATAAGAAACTGATTCATCCCGTAATTCTATCCTATATTCAGTTAATAGTATTTAAATTAATTTTTTAGAGATAAATTCAGTTACTGAAACTATAGAAACAAAATTTAGAAATAATATCAAATTCTTATAAATAATCAAAAAGATTCATAGGAATGACAAGTTCTTCAACTAAATTATAATTAAAACTATGACAATAATATAACAAGTATTACAATATAATAATCATACTCTTCTATAAAAACCAAAAAGTCTAAACAAATAAATTTGAATATAGAATCAAATTTATCCATTATTCAAAATTTAGAATCGGTAATATCATTTAGAAAGATCGGTAACACATGAAATCAATTAGCTATTCTTTCATTTTGACTTACAACTAGGAAATAATTTACAAATTTCAGAGACAATTTTTGTGGTTATTTTACTGGCTTTCCAAACAACATAATTATTTATTGTGGTAGAAACTTTACCCTTTAGCTTCTGGTAATTGATTTCTAAATATTTTAATTTTTTATTATCAAAGTACTTCATCCATAGAGCCAAATGCACATATTATTTTATATTGCTAAAATACATATCTTACATACTTATCTTACACTTAGTTGGTAAACTGAAGAAGTTTAAAAGAGTGTAATTATTCACTATTACAAAGTTTTTAAATGTTGACTGCTACAAATATGCAACTGTAATTTTGTAGTCATTTTGAACTGCCAGCTGGAATCGTTGAATATAGCATCTTCTGAGTAATTTAATGTTGATATCTTCAAATATATACTATTATGGTATATTTCAGTATAATTTTAAACCATTATTTATTTTTACTTATGTTGTAGATTGATTGTAGATATTGTGAATGATACCAAATTCATATTTAATAACATATCACTATTAATTTCATTGTGTATTTAGTTTTTTTTAAGTTACAAAACTATCTTCTTTTTTAGAGACAAAAATACCATTTCAATATGTATGATCTTAATTTGTGTTAATAATGGTAATAATTTATTGTTTTACATTATATTTATATTGTTATTTTTTATTTATTTATTAATTACTGTTTGTTTTATATGTAGTAATAATTTGCCTTATTATTTAACGTACTGTTCTGAATAACGTGTACTTGTTTAAGAAAAACTAGTAGAAATTGCCATTTAATAGTGATGTTAAATGGTCATCAAGTAGCAGTGAACAAAAGACAAACTTTATACAAGTTAATATTGAACTAATAACACACTGATTTGTTTAGGTTTTCCATTTGTTAAGGAAAATATAAATATATTTGAAATTATTCTGTTAAAAAAAGTATAAATTCTTTATGAGTTAATGAATAATTATAATTTTATATGAATTAACTTAAGTCTTGTTATTTTAAATATGTATAAAAATATTATCATTAAGTGTCATGTGCTAGCTTTTAATTTATATATGTAAGGTATTAGTTGTAAGTTAATATTATTTTTATGATATGTGCCAAAACATTTAATGAATAGTTTAAGGAAAAGTTTATTGTTTAATGGAATAATTTTTTATTATATTAATAAAAAAAGAATAAAAAATAAAAAAAAGATTACTTAAATATTGTAAAATGAAATGTATAGATTGTTATATCTTCTTTGAATTTAATGTAGTTGAATATATTTCAAACCTATCGAAAATATTTTAACCACACCCATTGAGGTGTGGTTAAAAAATACTGAAAAAATAAAAATATTTCTTAAAAATATAGTATTTTCTATGGGATAATACATCATTCCACATCTCCTTTGATAAAGTTTGAATTATCAGAAGATGCCTAACATCTCGGATAGCATGAATAGTTATGAATATACTACTATTTAACTAAACAGATATAAGAAATTTAATCAGAATTATTAGTTCAGTAGTTACTAGTATAAAGTTTAAATTTTGTTAATGGTACTTTGTAATTGTTTAACAATGGTCACCACCATTAAATAATGGTGAATCTAGTGTTTTAAATTATTAATAAGGCGCAGCACATCAAAATAGAGGTGCTGGAATGCTGTTTGTCATATTAAATCAGAATTGAAGCATTGTTCCTCTTTAATATTAAGTTGCTGTCCGAAATTTATATTATTGAAAATTAAATTTTGCCTTTAATTTCTGGCTTAATTCATTAAGGTAAAAATTTTCAACAGTTTTAACTGGCAGCAGTTCTAAAAAAAATTATCTTAAAACAGCCCAAAAGTTGATTTTGTTCTCTACTATAATGCTACCCTCAGCTGTCACTCAAAGCTTAAATGTAGCAGTAACACAAAATATATTCTATATCTAGTTCCTTTTTGATCGAGAATGCAAAACCATAATTGATGAATTAATCAGATAAAAGCACAAATAAAATTTGTGTACTTTCACTTTAAGCTAAATATCATATCATCATTCAGCTCTGCAATATGACCTTTGGTATAGACAGTACAATCAAAAAATAATGTGCCTCAATTCAAATTTTTCTATAGTTTTTCATAGTTTTTCTATAGTCTTAGCAGTCTTGTGTTATTTGTTGTCTAACTTATTTTAATTCTCAAGTTTAGGAAGGAGTTTCAAATCTTGTAGAATTTTGCTGTTAATTCATCATTGCTTTTTTTTAGAAATTATAAATTAACAGATTAATCAAAAGAGTAAAAAACATTTCATTATGCAAAATTGTAGAGAAATGTAAGGAAAAAGTAGAGAAATACAAGGAAAAAATTGATAAGTAACTTAAAATGGGCATACAGGAGTTTTCAAGTTGATTACTGTTAAAAATATATCTTGCTGAACTGCACCATGTTGGTCTGACCTAAATGATCTAACCAACAAGTGCTGAGGTTTACCAAACCCTCTAAGTTCTTTATCAATAAATTATTAAAAATTTATTTACAAGAATCCTTGTAAGTATAATATTATTTAATACTTGTATTCATTACCTGATTTTACTTTTTAAGCTTTAAAATCATATTTTCACTTTTTGGGGAAAAATAGCAAATTATTATGTTTTGTAAAGAACTATCATTTTGGAATATTTTTTATATCTTCTTTGTTATAATTAAGTATCTTGAATAATATAAATAAATTCAGTAAGTAATTTTTTTAAATAAATTTGATAATTAATTCATCTATTATACTTTGATGTAATGTAAATTCAGTACCACAACTTGTTTTGTATACCAAAGATTTCTTCTGTGGATTAATACATTATATGTATAGTGATAAATATTAGTTAATATTAGTTGTATTTTATATTATTTTAGTCACATTCTCCTTTTCCAATTTGTATGATGAATTTTGCGATAGGTATATTTTATAAGAGTGTGAATGCGTGTTTTCTGTTAGGTTAAGAAATGTTTTTAAAATAAACATAATACAAATAAACCACCGTATATTTGTCGTTATTTTATTATTATGTAAGAAATTTAAAATATACTTTTGTAAAGAAACTATTGTTTATTTTTTAATCATTTTCTTAAAATTAACATGTTTTGTTGATTCTTTATCATCTCTCCTATTACCTAAATTGGCAGGGCATGAAATTGGCATTTTACGCTTCAACCACCCCTCGCAGTAAATGCAAGAGCACTCAAGAAAACATGCTTTTTAACTTCACTAATTAAGTTTCAGAATACTGCTCTCCTAGATGTTCAAGTATCCACAAAAATGGAAGGAGATACAGTGTGAACAATTATTTACTAATATTTATTAAATACAGTGGGATAATAGACACTAAAAATCATAACATCTGAACATACTGCCCGTCAAAAAAAGGTTCTTTTTTCTTATAATAACATGAGAATATCAATATAATTAAGTTATAATATCACGTACATAAATTTTATATAATACAAATATAAATTACATCATTAATATGATTCAGTAGTACAAGATAACCAAAAATATTTATTTTACTTTTTTTTATCACTATTACATGATCACAAATCAATGACAATGTATAAAAATAGTAATTATAAGAATAATATAGACCATCGTTTCCAGGTGGATTGGATGAATTTCTGGAGTAAATGCCAACGAACGTCTTTACCTGAACCCAATTACAAAGAAATTGAAATTAACTGCCTGCAGTTAATTTCAATTTCTTTGTAATTGGGTTCAGGTAAAGACATAAGTGGACAGCCGATAAGAAAATGTTTAGGCAATAGTGGTTCTGGGTCCCTACATAGAAACAGTAAAAATGGAACGAGAATTAAGACAGGTTTCAACCTGTGTTAAAACCATATACAAATTCTTCAAAGTTCAAGGTTGTTTGTATTACTACATGATGTAGATATTATACGCTTTTAATTGTACTTTCTCATAAGCCACCAAAATGGGATAAAGAAGGTGGAATAAATGTCCATGATATTGTTATGTTTGGATGAAAAGAGTTGAATGTTTGATTTTAAATCGTTCGTGAAATAAATCTCTTGAGTTTGCGATAAATTTCAAATCCGAGACTAAATGAATTGCCTTGATACTAAAAAGGCATATAAAAAGTACAATATAAGATGTACTTAAGGCTTAGGACCGCAGCCCGCCATGACTAATTGTAAGTGGACCTCCATAGTCTATTGCACAGAAAGAGAATGGACGAGAAGGTACTGCTCTGAAAGCTGGTAGCTGACCTAGTTGTTGCATTTGAGTTACATTTATTAATAATTGATGAAATGCTTGTTTTAGCATTTGAGATCCAGTATTTCTGGCATAATGAATATTGCGTCAATTGTACACCAGAATGTAGAAGATGTAAATGCGCAGCAGTAACAATTAATTTATTATATTTGCCTTTGAGTGTAGGATAATAAGATGTTTAGCTTGATAATATAATAGAATGTTGTAGTCTACCTCCCACTTGTAATAGTCCTAAGTCATCCAGAAATGGGTCAAGTGGAATGATTTTACTTTGATTAAAAATAATTTGATTGTTTTTAGGTTTATTTATTTCATCACTAAAATGTACATGTTGAGACTGACTGCTTTATGAAAAAGGTAAGGGTCAATTTAATTCCCTTGTAGTTAAATGACCAGTGATTCATTCAGACTGATTTAATTTAAGATTGTGCATAAATTGGAAACAAAAACTTAAATGTATGAATTAGCTTATATAAGATGAAGATTTTTGTGTATAGTCAACTAAAACAGTATGCAATACCAGCTGCAACTGATTTTAACTAAGCAAACAAAATAAGCAGAACACAAATAAACAATAACTAAGCAGAACACAAATAAAGAATAACTAAGCAGAACACAAGAGAGTACTGTAACAATTTTTATGAGTTAATCTATAAAAAATATAATTATTTAAAGGTGGTTCTTACAAAAAGTCTTGAATGCTTCCATAGTGGATATTGAAAATTATTTTCTATTAATCTATTTTTTGTGTATCTGTGTAATTGGGCTTCTGATAATATAAGACATCTAATGTAAGATTATTTGCCATTTTAACAAACAGCATTTGAAAGCAAATATGGTCTTTCTTATAGTAAAAATATACTTATAGTAAAAATATTGGGTAGCCAGTTCATATTTAATCGATGTACAAAAAAGTGCTACAAATTGTAGCTACAAGGTAAAAGTTATTGGTTTATATCTACCAACTCTTGGAGTAAGTCAGCTTCATGAGTAAAATAATCTGCTCATTGTTTTAAAAATGTCACTGTTGATATTGAAAGAATAATTGACAGATCTAGTTTAGCTCTATTAATTATAAATTTGTCTTTTACTAGCATTTAGCACATTAATTAACTTTGTTTAATTATGAAGTTAATTTATAAAGTACATCAAGCAATTTTATTCTCAGTATCAGTAGGATTGTGGGTGGATTTCACTGTACATATACTTTTATACAGCTAGAAGCACTGTTAATAGGTGATAACACTTGTATGCTATTGTTTGACCTAACATTTTTTCCAATATATTTAATCAAATAATTGTATACAATTAATACAAGATTTCCATCACAAAACTCATAATGAGCATTTAATGAATTAAACAAAAATTTAACAAAAATAATATATCGATTTCTGTGATGTAGTAGTAGCATCTCTGCCTTTAATCTGGAGGTTGTTAGTTCAATTTTCAGTCTGTGCAGTTGAACTTTCTCTAGTTACAGATATTCAAAGCATTTCTTTATTGTTCTGAGGAAACAGATTGTAGATATATGTAATTATCTAAAAAAAGTACAAGAAAGCTAAAAGTTTTCTTTATGTTAATTTTATGATATGTGAAGCTATGAATGAAATGTTTTACAGCTGATACATATACCAAAGAAAAATCAGGATTGTATACATCAGAGGAAAATTCCATATTGCACAATATAGTTTTGAAGCCTTACATGATACTGTCATAGGAAATTATGGTATTCACCAACCTGTGTACCTTATTATTTTTAATTGAACACTAAGAAATCTGTAATAATTTTTTTTTAACAATGTAGCTTTCTTCATTCATGTGCAGTTTGTGTTCTCTGTATTAAAGTATGGAAAAAATAAGTCACATTGCTTACTAACCTACATATCTCTTGATAAGTATAAATTTCTTAATAAATATCATTTTTGTCAGCAAAAAAAATTTGTAAAACTAATAAAGAAAATAATTAACTGCAGACTGATGATGTGGTGATATCTTGAAAGCACTCATCATTCCAAAACAATGTGTTTATAATGAGGCAGGTCTTTCACCAACCAACTAAAATAGTTTTCCACTTCTCTGACTATGTGCCAGAGACATGTAAATAAATATATTTAATCTTTTTTACTCATTGATATAATCTTTTATACTCATAGATCAGTTTGATCTACATTTCGTGAATTAAATGAAAGACACTACAACCTAAAAAAGATCAGTTATTTTTCGATTCTAATTCTTCATTCATGAATTAAGTATTGTTTTTGTATTCTCAAAAGTAAAAGTAACGCTTCGTACCCGTGTCTTATTTAAACGTGGCGGGTGTATCCGTCCAACCATTGCTTTAGAGTAGTGAATATGTACGTACATACGGAGAAGATATCGTAAATATAATTTTATAATGTATGATGTATAATTGTTATTTTATTTAATTCTGCACTGTTATATATTTTACAACCTTGGGTGTCAAATTTATTTTTATTTAAATATACTAAATGCATAAGGATTTACCATAACGTACAGAAAACAGCTGTACTGTTTTTCTTTCGTATTACCAAACACCATACTTTAATGTTGAGGTTATTAACGCGGGCAGTGTCTGAGCGTGAAGGTTCACGTGGTGTTTGTTTACTGTTTTCTTAATCGCTCGGTTAAGTTTATTTGACATTTAATAATTAACTTTAAATCGAATCTTTTATTATATGAGCGTTTTGTAAAGTTAATCATATGGAAAAGGGTCTTACTTTTCCTCAAAAGAAACTCTTTCAATATGTTGTTCTTAAGATAACAATGTTAATTCTTTATCTTAAACAAACAACTTTTTATCTTATGAAAATAATTAATTATTAATATATAATGTCCAGCAATTCTAAGGCCAAATATTGTATTAAAAAAAAACAATCAAACCTGACTAAGGATGAACTAAAACAGATGAATAAAGAGGTGATGTTAGTAAATTTAATTGATAGATTTAGATATAACTTTAACGTGATAGAAGTGAGTTAAGTGGATTTTAAATTTATTGTGGTAGTAATTTAATTCATATTTTACATCTTGTGAACTCAAGGTTATACTCGCCTTATCTTTAACCCAAACAATATGTTATATTGGTCCCCTTTTCAATTGATTGGGACTGTTTGCTCAAGATCGTACTTTAAGTGCTTAAATTAAAAATGTGAGGGTCACTGGATTTCTACTTTATTACTATAGAATAACTTTTATTGCATACTATTTATTATCATAGGCCTACTATGAATTTTAATGTGTATAACAAAAATTTTCCTTTCCCTAAACATTATGGACTATACAGTTATGTTACTGTATACTTTTTAAGTATAAAGTGCTGAATTTAATTTCAAAATTTGATGAGGCAATTTGTATATATATTTTCAGCATTCAATAAAGATAATTAAGAGTGAATGTAAATTGGTTATGCGATTGTATTTGTAACATGTTAATGTTCCAACAAATTAAATATTTATTTTGTTGTGGGGGATAATATTTAGTAAAGTGAAAACTATTTCATTGAGGAAATGATGATAGTTAAATTATTGAATTTTATGTAGAAATGAAATTTTTTTCTTGGTGACATTATAACCAGTAAGCCATATAATATTTTTCTTAGTACTTTATTTTTAAACTGAAAAACATACTACAGTGAACAATACATTTTCTAGATTATTGTTATCTACTTCTTAAAAATGTACAGTAACTAAATCTCACATCAACTACTACTTCTCAAAGTTTGTTATATCTACTATACAAATTATATAATTTAATAATCAATCACTTTGATTTAATTGGTTTACTTTGCCAACATTTACTTGGTTTTGACGTGTTAATACAGGTATAAAAATTATATAATATTGTCTAAGTACTTTATTAGAAAAATTTCATTTCCATAATAACAATAATTTCTGTTATTGTTATTAAATTTAAGGTACAGTAGAAATTAAGTTGCTGACCATCTTTCTAAAATGACCACCTCTTTTTGAAAAGATTAGCAAGCATCAATTTCTTTTGAGCATTAATTGAATATTAATAGTTTTAATGAAGCATAATTTTAAATGGAAAAGCAAGAGAACAGAACAGTTCTGTAGTTGAAAAAAACCTGTTTCCATTAATAATTTTATACATGATGCATCTTCTGTACTGAACAACTTGCACTCAGTAAAAGTGCAAGTTCTACTGATTTTCTTTTTTTTTAAGGTTATAATACAAAACATAAGATTTAGAACAAATGTGGTTGTTCTACATAAAGTTTTGTATTAAAAGATCCTTGTGTATCATTTACTGTTTAGGATGATATATCTCTCCTTCTGGGTTTTACATAAAAACTTTCTGAATTATTTTATTACCTGTTGTATTTCATATGAATTTCTGCAACTAACTATTAATGCCAACAGTTTGCAGTGAAGTTCATTCAGTGTTGTTTAATTTTAGTCATTCATGATAACCTATTTATTAAATGTAGTTTTCATCTGTGGCATTTCACAATTTTGTTTTCAAAATTTTAATCTCTGTGGTGTTCGAGGTGTGAAACAATCACTTTATAAGGGATGAAGTTCATTTTACCCAGGACCCTAGCAGTTTATTGCATGTTGGGCGGTGGGTTGCATGTGGTTGTGCAGTGTCCAACAGAAACAGAACGCCTTTAATCATCGCAACAGACCGTTTTTTCTTGAGAGCCTTGAAGAATTTTGCAGTAGTACTTACTATTGATATTGACTCCATGGGGTATAAAATCGACATGAATGATGCCATTTTTATCCCAAAAAACTGAGCTCCAAACCATCTCAACCGGTATCATCACTGACTGACTGATGTGTGCTTTATTTAAGATTTTTGCTCCAGTCAAATGTTTTACTGCTACTAACAGTCTCTCACTGTACTGTACAAGGAGTCACAATCAATCTCACCAGGTTTCATGCCTCTATTCAGAGGAAATTTCATTACAAGACACTTTTCCACATATCCATTCATTACACTGGACGCCATGTGGTAATAGCTGACACTTGTACCTTATGTGTACAACCAACAGAATGCCCAGGAATCTCCATTTACGCTGTAGTCTAACAAAAGTCCCAGATTAATGTGAACGTCCCTTGTATGTGTGTGTGTGTGTGTGTGTATATATATATATATATATATATATATATATGCAGGTGTTTCTAAAATGATGGACTGGCTATACTTTTTAAGATTCTACTTGAAAAACTAAACAAAAAATATTCCTAGGAAAAATGGCGATTCCTCCTTTGTTCTCCCCATCCGCCATGTTGTTATTTTTATTTAAAAATTTATATCAAGTTCAGATAGATGAATCACATTAATATCTGGTAAGCATCTTGGTAATAAAGTTTTAAAATTAGAAAAAAATCAAGAATTAAATACCTTTGCAAATTACAAAATGGCAGCCATGTTTATTTTTCAATCCATTATATCTTCGTAAATATTAGTTTTATCAAAATTTATGTTATTTGCTAAAATATTAAGCCTTTTATTTTGAACAAAATGACATTTTATTTTTTTAAATCTGTTAACAATTAGCCGAATTATGGCAGAAAATTGATGTAATTTTATATGTGTGCGACACAAAATACACACACACACGCGCGCGTGTGATTACAAATTGCACGGTAATCTCTCGGGAGATGATGCTATTGCCAAAAATAAGAAAAAAAAATCATATAAATATATGTTCGAAAACTGTCATTAGCGAGTTTCGGTTTGCGAAACATTTAGTCCTACTTTCTGCTCCCTTTGTGAAATTAAACTGTACTAAAATTTTTGGGATACAAATGGAGGGGTAAATTTGGTTCTTTATTATGGTTTTTGATGTAAGTAATTGAATAAAAATGATCCCAGACCTCTAACTCACTTAACAGAGAAAAACACGGAAAGGTTTTGTGGGAAAATATATTTTTTTAGGTCTGGAATAAAATAACTTTCTTAATTTACCAGTAAACAAAAATTTCTAGTAAACTTTGTAGAGAATTTAATTCTGAGAAAATTGGTGGAAATATCTATTAAAATTAAACATAAATTTGAGAAGTTCAACTTTAATTAGAAACGAAACGCACAAACTGGGTCGAAAGAGTGATAAGTTTTTAAACAGAACACTTTACATACAAATGCATAAAATTAAATTTGAAAGATACTCATCTAAAACATACTAATAAGTTGAATTTTATATGTTGACAACAGGTGATCAGCAGTCATGTTTAGTTTATACGTAGCAGTGATTCTCAAGCCATTTACCTCCATGACTCCCAAAAAACTTTTTAAAAATATATAATAAATATTTTGCGATCCCCCAACCCCAACCCAATGAAACCTGATTGTAAGTATTTAGCTGCATTGATAGTGACGGGTATGAACATGCATGTATGAAGTGTACAAAAATGAGCGATTTAGAGGTTCCAACTTGATGTCTACGTGCTCCTTGTATTTGGTCTGCTTGCATAATACTCGCCATGACAGCGTCAAGTTCAAACATGCATACTGTACGTTTGAACATTTCGTGTTCTCAGTAGTATAAAAGAGGAGTAAGGGATTGCAGGACGTCAGTTTAGTTACGAATGCAAAGCGTCTGCTGCCTTAAGTTTCTAAAAGCGTAGTTCCATTGAAATAATACTAATTCACGTTTCGGTTTTTTAATGTGTGGTCAATCAAATGGTGTAAATTTTTTTTTTTTTTTTTTCAATTAGAATCTTAGGCAAAATGGATAAATTTATGAAAAAACGAGTGAGCCATCTACTTCCAGTGAATCAGTTAGTAAAAATACAAGATTGTACAATGACAATTATTTAAATTACATTATTATTTTAATTACAATCCGTTGTTTGCTTACAAGTCCTCTCCGATAAAGTTATGAAGCAATCAAAATTAATTCAACATTTGGAAACTAAACATCTGGATCATAAAAGCAAACCCTTAGAATTTTGTGAAAGAAAATTACTTACTTTGAGGAATCAACAAACCTTTATTTGTAAATCAAATCATACTTATAAAAGATTCACGGCTAGCTCGTCGAAAAGTCTGCCGATAAAATGGCAATTCATATCTGAAGATTAAGATACGTTTTGGCTTCCTTGTCAAAGTAAATATGGAAATTTAATCACAGAAGCATTGAAAATATTAATCATTTTCGCCACATCATACCTCTGTGAAAAAGGTTTTTTGTGTATGATTGTGCTAAAAAGATAATATAAGAATCATCTTTTATCACTTGAAAATAATTTACTTCTGTGTGTTTCTTATGGAGAAACGTTTAAATTAAAAACAAACGCAACCATCACATTAATTTATTTTGTTTACACCATGTACTTATAAATGTAAGTAATATGTTTGTAATAAACTTTTTTTCTCATAAAATGATTTCATTATTGTTAATGTATAAAATTGTAGGCTAATTTTAACTCCCAGGTTGAAACGCTGGTATATAGCATCTGAATATTCATTTGAGCGGTGTTTGTGCTGTTATTGTTCGGTCAGTCTTTCACAATGGGTAATACCACAAATTTCTTTTCATTTGGAAACTTGTCGGACATGTTTTTAATGTATGGTAAAGTAAATAATGGATTGGCTGCTATGCGTGAATACCCGGAAAATTAGCCAGATCGAAGAGTACGGGATCGTAAAAATTTGAGGCTGGGAGAGGCTAGATCGAGAAACAGGTATGCTTAAACCACAATGATTCGATGCTGGTCGTGAACGTTTTGTGAGAAATGCCAACGCTGAAGAAGCAATATTGAATGCTGTAACAATTACCTCCCACCTCAAATACTAGAAGCTTCTCACATTTCTTTCATGTTTCTCAATCGTGTTGTGAAAACGTACGGGAGTAACAATTACACCCATTGCATACAGCATATGCAACAATTAATATGAAGCTCCAGTGCTAAGGTAGTCAGAATTTTATACAACATCCATCACAACACATTGTCGAAAGCTGTTAATGATGTTTTCAGGAGAGCGACTGCTTGTATTTGTACTAATAGTGGCAATTTTGAAAATCTGTTATAATTGACATTGTAATTCTGTTGTAATTCTTTCTTTGTAATAAAATAAAACTGAAACCACACTGTTCACCCACCGGGTTGGTGATTTGGGTCTTCCCAAATCAGCTGATTTGGAAGTCTAGAGTTCCATCATTCAAGTTCTAGTAAAGACAGTTACTTTGTTGTTGATTTGAATACTATCGTGGATACCAGTATTCTATGGTGTTGGGTTTCAGTTAACCACCCATCTCAGGAATGGTCGAAATAAGACTGTACAAGACTATACTTCATTTACACTAATAATATCATCCTCAAATAGTACTGAATGGTAATTCCTGAAGGCTAAACAGGAAAAAGAAAAATATATGCTTATAGTTTCCAATAAAACTTGTAGTTTCTGAGATCCAAATGGTGGCCATCTTGAGTTATCACCTGCATATATAGGTAGTAAGATAGTATCAAGGTAAAATCTAGAAAGACAGATTTTGTTGTATTGTTTATCCTGAAGGTTAAATAAAGTATCTATTTCTTTCAGTTAGAATTAATAAAAATATGTCCATAATTCTTAAAAGAGTTTCATCATTATTTTTCATTTTAAGGTATTGCACTAAAATTATTGGGCCAGCGTATATCCAGGATTGCTACAAACCATCCATATCCCTCATAAAAATTGCTAGAGCAGCGCAGAAGACATCTTGGGTTATACTTGCCCTCTCTCAACAGAATCCTTCAATTTTTGAAAATACTCATATTATGTTAAGTTGTGTTTTTAAATATGAAGTACTGTGAAATTTTAAAATAAAAAATGATATTAAAATTACTTTTTGTTCCTAGGTCCCAAAGATTTATGAGATGTGCATTAAACTGCATCCATTGCAACTTGTTGGTTCTAAAATGTGTATATTGTTTTAGGGAGTAGTATCTTGGAAATTGAAGAGTTCTAAAATTAACCACTTAAAGCCGTGTTTATAAACCAATTTCCATTCCTGAAGTTAAACAATGGGTACAGTCTCATTGAATGGTGTTTGCATTTATCAATGACCATATAATTCATGCTACTGGAAAAAAAATATTGACATAGATGTTACAAAAAATAGGCTTACTCATTGCACTCATAAAAAAACATTTGTTACTCTAAGTTCAACTAGTTTTTTTCTTGAGGATGGGTGTTGCAGTTTTCCTACTTTCTTTTATATCAGTACTTGTTTTATGAATTATTAACAGGTTAAGAATTACATATGTTACATAAATCATGCATAATATTTCATACTTTTATGTTGTACAGGAATTAGTGGATTTGGCTATTCGTTTGCAAGCACACAATGAGCAGTTACGGAATATTATATGTAAGCGGAAAAATGTTTGTACTATTGACACTAATAAAGATAGCAGTGGCACTTGTAAAAAAGACAAAAAAAGTAAAACTAGAAAATTTGACTTTAGCAAGTAAGATGAAATTGAATCTTGTAATTATAAATTGTGTACATAATATGTTGTCTTTAATTTTCTCTGTAACAGTGTTATGTAAGGATACTAGCTAGTAGTTTGAAATGTACTAATTTTTACCTGTTAGAATTCATATATTTACTGCTCCTTAACATTTACTTTTAAACTTTTTTGTTAGTTGGTTATATTTTTTTTTTTACTGTTTATATTTGTTTTTGATTTAAATAAACTTTAGCTATATTAGTTCATTATTATTTTGAAATAGTACTTTCTTAATAAATTATTACACGTAAGTCTAAGTAAAAAAAGTTAGTAAAGAACTAAACATGTTGTTACACATTTTATTGTGTAATAAAACATTTAAAATTTATTTTATATATTAATAATATTTTGTATATAGGGTAGCCATTTAAAAAATTATTTTGTACCCATATACAAAATAAATGGTAGTATTATAGTGTAATGGGTAGAGAAGCTTCCAGAAAATGGAACGAGGGAGAAAATGAAGAAAGAAGAATCTAGAAGGAACGACAAAGTGATTCTTTCTAGAAAAGAACTTATAGAAAAGTGTAGAAGGCACGAACATGAAAACAGGAGAGTTTTACTTGCTTTTCTTTAACTCAAATGTTTTTTTTCATGTTTGTCCTTAAATCTTGCATCCTTAATTTAACATACTTCCTGACATTACCGACTGATAAAATTTTGCACAGTTACTGAGATCGGGCGACAATATAATATTCCACCATTACTTTTACAAACATCTCCCCGTCCATGGGTGGGGGTAAATTAAGGGTGCAGGTGTAAAAATTTAACATATTTCCTGACATTGCCTATTGATGAAATTTTTCACAGTTACTAAGTTCGGATGACAATACAATATTCCACCATTACTTTTGCAAATATTGGGGTAAATTAAGGATGTGGGTGTAAAGAATTGCAAAATCTGCGAAACAGCTATGTGGGGTTTTTAGGGTCGCAGATGACAAATCAGACATCAATACAGCAGTTTTTGTGTTTGACAAAATTTCATATATATATGTGTGTGTGTGTGTGTATTACCTGTTATTTTGTATAGTAAATGTTTGATTGAAAGTTTGTTTGATATTTTATAAATATATTAGAAATTTAAATATATGATGTTATCTTTTAAAATCCAAATTAACCTAATAATTAAACTCATGCACTGTATAATAATTTGATTAAAGTATGACTAAAAAGTATAAAGCAAGTTTTAAAAAATTTTTTTTAATCTTTGTAATATTATTTCAAGTTACAAGTTCAAGTTCACTTCAGTTTGCAATAAAAGCGATTACGATGTGCAGGAGTATTCAGAGTAAGTGTTTGATTATAGGTGAAGAGTGCATCACATGTATTCAATATTGGACAGTAGTTGAAAACCAGAAGCTGTTTGGTAAATTATTTGTGAACAGGAGTGAAAGTGGCATTATTCTATTCATTTATAAAGTGTAGGGTAGATAGTTCTTTTGTAAACAGTAAAATTGAATAATACTTTCAAAAAGTGAATTGTAAATTTTTGTATTATCTTATTTTTAATTCAATATTAGTTTCTATTAGTTATTATAAAGTTTTTTTGTAAATCTGAATTGTTTTTTGGTTTATATAATTTAATTGTTATTAAGTTAATTTTGTATTTAATTTGAATTACTATTTTGTACACATTATAAATTATTTAAGAATAATAAACTTTATTTGTAAGAAATTTTTACGTGTGCTATCCCTCAATAACCTAGTTGAATTGCGAACATACGACAAATGTATATTTTAGATTATAGATGATATTCTAAACACCCAAACAAGGCATTGTATATAGCATTTTTGTAATCTCTTTCTTAATAAGTCCACACTTTTACTATCTAGTAATTTTCTTTTCCTACTGAAGGCTTCCTCTGGCATTGTTATCCTTCCTTTTATTTCCGTTGCACTCTTCCAATCCTCTGTCATTATAGTTCCCAAAATACTTTTATTTATGTTATAACTAAGTTACCTCTACATTTTCTACTCTTCCTCTATTTATCCTCATCACTAAATTCCCTTTGTTATTTACTTACTTTACTTTAGTTTTCCTACATTTATTTTCATTCCTCAGGAATCTGTGAAGCGCGTATGTGTGCCACTGAATTATGAATTGTATAGACAATATTTTTAATAAATTCAAACTTATTTATATTTATGAATGTGTAATCCTTACTAAAAAGAATACTCATCTTTTCATAAAAAATAACAATATCAAACCAGATAAACTTTTTTTTTGTGATTTAGTATACATACTTACGTCTATAAGAAAGGTCCTAATTGTGCTGAGGACAATAGAAACAATATTACTATGTTGATGAATTTTTAAATAATACTAATTACTAAATTTAAAAAAACTAGAATTTTCTACATCTCTACAACTTCAACTTCTACAAAAGTATGTGCTCAAATCTTTTCATTAATGCTTTATGTTGTTATTTTTTGTAGCTATATTATCTATGTGGTCACTGTAGAATCACAGTCTAGATAATTGCTGGCTAGTTTTTTCTTATCTCTCCAATACTCCTTCATTCTTCACTGTGCCACTTCTTTCTTTCTTCCAACCAATTTAGCATAGCGCATTCTTTCTTCTCCTTCTGGATCCCTTTGAATTTTAACATTTTTTTCCTAAGCACCCTTCTGTTTTTTAAATCCGTCACATCTATATCTGCTACCCCAGGTCCTCTTTAACTTCCTTGAACCATTTAACGTTTGTCTTACCATTACACTTGTCAAAAATTCTCTTTGTGAGCCTGTTTGAAATCATTCTTGTCAGATGACCGTAGAATGCCAGTCTTCGCTTATATATTGCTTCTGTGATTCTATCTAACTCCCAGTAAAGTTCCTCATTCTTTCTTAATTTCTAACCATAGTCAGTTTTTCTGGGCCCTAGGAATTTCCTTATTATCTGTCTTTCAGCAAGTTCCAGTTTATCCATTTCCCCTTGGTTCAGAGCTATGCATTCTGCTGCATATAAAACTTCATAGTTGGATTGCTATTGTATGTGCCTGATTTCGCCCATCCTTGATCCTGACAGTGTTTGCTTCTTTGTCCATTTTATTTGGTTGGATAACTTCACCCAAGTACTTAAATTTGCTCGTCTTCTTAATTCTTACAAGCTCTGTCTGTAACAATTTTGGTGGGTTCTTAATATTTATCATCCACTCTGTTTTTTCTATGGAAATTTGTAAGCCTCCCTTTTTGGCCATTCTGCATAGAACATTTATTTGTTGATCTGCCATTTCTATATCTCCTACCAAGAGGGCAAGATCATCTGCAAAGACAGACAATTAATGTTCAGATTTTCCCTTGCATATCTCAATTTGACTTCTTCAGTCCTTTATCTTGGCAAGCTTTTCTCTGTTCTCTTATAACTACTTTAAAGAGAAGAGGAAACAGTCCATCCCCTTGCCTGAACCTGTCATGATCCAAAAGAATGAGATATTTCCCCTTTAAATCTAATCTTGGACTTTGTGTCTGTGAGAATCTGCTTGATGAAGTTTATTAGTTTTGGGTCTGTCCCAAATTCTTTAAGAATATTAAACTGTGTTTTCCAATCAATTGAATCATAGACTTTTATAAAATCTACAAAGGTAATCGCTATTCTCTTGTTTGCCAAGTTGTATTTCAGGGATGACTGTTTTCAGGCTAAAAATCAGTTCTAGACTTGATCTCTCTTTAATTGTTGACCTCTGTTTTATCCCCGTTTTTGTGAAGTGGATGATTAGAACTTTTTTCCATTCCTCTATAAGTTATTCTTTTTCCCCAAATCTCTGTAAGCATTCTTTACAGCAAGCAGATTGTATTCTCAATGGCATATTTCTGCTGTGTGCGGTGTGTCTTCACCGCACACTTTGTTATTTTTTGGGGTTTACATTATGTCCTTAATTTCTTCCAGAGCTGGTGGTGCTGACTCTTTCCTCTGGTTCTTCACAATTGAATAGTTTCTAAAAATATTCCACCATGATTTTACAGTTCTCGTTGTTAGTTGCCACCTCTCCATTCTTCCTTTTAAAGCAGAGACTTGGAGAAGTGTATTTGGTTAACTTCTGCTTAAGGATGCTATAGTGTTTTCCACTGCCATTTGTTTGGAAGCCTTGATTAATTTGGTCAAGGAGATCGTTTTTCCTCATGTTTTTAGGATTTTTGCTGTTTGTAGTCTAAATTCAATAAGATTTTCTTGCATTTTATTAGCATACTAGTGCTTCCAGGATTTCAGTCTCTTTTCTAATGCATCGTCACACTCCTGATTCTGCTATCTGTGCCTCCATTTCCTTGGTGTGTATGCTATATCATGTGCAGTTTCTACTATATATTTTTTCAAGTCTTCCCAATTTTGGGAAGTTAAGGTTTACCAGTCTTTCTTGGAACCATCGCTTATTTTGTAGCTATTTTTGGGTATTTATTATGTGAATTTTATTTTTGGCCTTAACCTTCTTATTCTAAGGGATGAATTTCACTTTGGTTGTGGTGAGCTAGTGATCTGAGTCGACATTAAGTTCTTTCTTCATTTTAATATTCATGATTTCCTGAATGTTCTTTTTGAAATGGCCACATGATCAATATGAAATTTACGGATTTTCTTACATGGGGACCACCATGTTTTCATATTCTGGGGGTTCTTTTTAAGTGTGTCATCATAATTTTTTAGGTGTTGAAATTGCCTAAAAGGATCTTATTGTTTTGTGGGATTTTATACATTTCTGCTTCAAGTAAGTTCCCAGAAGTTCTCAACTTTCTGCGGGTTTCTCCTGTTTTCATTAATGGGAGCATGTGCATTAATTACTGTGTACATTTTGTTGGCACATTTTACTGTTAAAAGTGAAAGCCTTTCGGAGATTTTAATTCTGTGATTGAGTTGATTATACTTTTATTTGCAAAGAAGGCAGTTCCCAAATGAAGTGTGTGTCATTATTACTATTCCAGGTTTACCTTTTCAGATTCAAAAATTCTTAGATTCAGAGTGGTTGTCATCTCTAGATACCCAGTTTCTTATATGGCTGCAATCAGTATTTTTTAGCCGACTAGATTATTAAGTTTACCATTCTTGAACAAAGAGTTTGTTTATTGTTGCCAGAAAACATTTGTGTTTAGGATTCCAGAAGGATTCCTTTGTGCATGGGGATTGGGGCTCTCCAGGATCTTGCCCATACTGCTCTTTCCAGCAATAGTGGATTTCTGGTTATCACAATATCCTTTCAGTTTTTCCACCATCGTGCTTAACTGTTGAAAGTTTAGTTTTGGACATCCAAATTCTCAAATCCGAGAGTATGATTGAAGTTGTTAGCCTCAGAGAGAATGTTGCAGCCACTGCTAAAGTGGAGATTACTACTGCCATCTCCATGTTAGATGACCACTCCTAACATAGAGTGCAGACACTGTTAGATCACTGCTCCTAACATGGAGAACAGATGTGTCCTTGCTATTTTTGATCTGCCCCAAGTATTTTATTTCCTTGGTATTCACCATATCTGGTGAGCATTCTCTTATCCACTACATGGGGAGGCATCCAAAAAGGGAATAGCAAAAACCATGTGGGGTAAAAATATTTATTTATTGCATACAGAAATGTAAACCTTTACATAAAAACAAATAATAAAAGTAATATTTAGCTGTAGAGGTAATTTCTGTAAACATTTTTTTATTTATTAACATTGAAAAATTAATTACTGTAATCCACTTTGGTAATTTCATCATTTATCGTTATTCACATTTAACAAGACCTTAATATTCAGTTTAAAAAATAATCAGAAGTCTAGAACTGCATGAAATTTTATAATACTGTCCACCAGTCAACTAACTGTTTGCCAAACATTTAGCCTGTCACTCAGTTATGAACTTAATTACTGGAACAAGTTAAAAATTGTATTCTACACACTTTAGTATTACATTTATTTGTTTCATCATTTTTAACTCAAACTTTTGAAAAAACTATGAGAAAATATTTATGGAACAACTTTAAAAATAAAATTCCACAGGTGACATCACTCTCTTTTTTTGTGATAGTGTGTGTTATCCTAGTATTAAATATCAGTATATATACTGATATACAAACATAGCAAATTATGTTTTGTGTCTATATTAAATAATTTAATATTTATTTTTTATTGTTTGGGAATATTATACATATGTATATAATTCTAACATATATATTAGTATATCTACTGAGTGGATTGTGTATTTAGTGTTTTACTTAGGATGGGTTTCATTAATCTGTTATTAACATCTGTTTCAGTATTTTTTATTGTTGTAACATGTTGAGTACAAGCACCACTATTCAGCAGAGTTGTTTTCTTTTACAGTATGTTATTCATTATTCAACCTGTAATAGAGTCAAAGTGCCACTTGTAGGGCTGATTGTGATCTGCATCATAGTGGACTTGCCATTCTGATATACAGATGTGTAGTTAAGTAAAGAAGGCAATAGGAATACTTCATTCATCCTTTTTAGTAAGTCAGCTATTGGATGTTTGAATTTCTTAAGAATGGGTGAACCTTTTTCAGTACTGATTGGTATATCACTCTACAACAGTTCAGTTATGGTACCTGATGTACATATGAGTACATATTTATTATACATTTATTTATTTGTTTATGCATATTATATTGTATTTTAGGAGGGATTGAGAGATCTTTTGGCCTCGTCCAAAAGGTGCCGTCAAGCAGCCATTAGGCTTCTTGGGCGTTGTGTAGGAAGGTTTTATGGACAGCATCTTTCCTTCAGATTACACCAAGAATGCACAGCCATGTTAAGGTCTCAGTCCTCAACATGAGATACTGCAAGGCCTGACTTTCATCCGAATGTGGAAGAAGAGGTCAAAGTAGGGGAGGGTGGAAAAAGATTTACCAGTAGAAGAAATATGTTGGTAAACAAGCACTCTTTTCCTCAAGACATCTACAAGCTGGATAACTTCAGAAACCCCTCTGTACAGTGGTGCCAACCTTGTCTTCTGACTAATGAAAAATAGTTATGCAGAATAACTATTTACTGATAATGCTTTTTGTTTTATAAGCTTAACCTTCGACACCATGAAGAATTGATTTTCTCTGTAAATCAAAGTTATTTGAGTGCAGACACAGCCGTAAAAAAATACCTTTATCCATTCCTGGGATTGTCTCATGTAGAAATATCCAAGTGAACTATACCATTTACCCATACCGCTACAGAGCATGCATACATAATTTTTTTTTTGTAAATAAGTTTACTCCTAATTATACAATTATAGTTTCATACCGATAGATGAATTTTGTAGCATACAAAAAATTCAAATCCTGAACCATTAAGATTAATGGCAGAGATGCTACCGCTCTACCACTGATGTCGACCATATACATATGTAAATTGCTGCAGACTGTTTACTTTTCCAGACTTGTTTAAGGTTTAGATCTATGGAGTATGAATGAACAAAATTTTATGGTTTTATTTTTATTATGCCAGTTTAGTATATTATATACATTATTATTATTATTATTATTATTATTATTATTATTTGTCCATAGGTGTAATACACGTCATATCTTCATTAAATTTTTATATTTTGGTTGGGATTACCAAGGGTTAGTTGTTCAGGAAGAAACAGACAATACCATTGAAGAACATCTGTTTAATGCACTAACTAAAACATGTCTTATAAAGGATAGACAGTCTTGTAATTTTCACCGGTGTGGCCGCACTGATAAGGGAGTCAGTGGTTATTCTCAGGTATATCATATTATAATTACATTATTGCATTAGCTGTAAATGCTTAGATTCTTTAGCTAAATGTATCAGGAAGCGTAACAAAGTTTAAAATATGAAATTTATGTTATTTTTACAGACATATTAAACAAGTTTTGTAGAAATAAAGTTAATGTTATTATTGTAAAGTTGTATGAATATTGCATGTGTAGAAAAAGTAGAAAAAAATTATTTGTTTAATTACAAGCATTTAAATTACACAATATTTTCCAAAAAAAATTAAATGTCTTAAAATTATTTTTAATAATAATTTAATCTAGTGTTCACATTATATTCTCTCATTTTCAGTTATATTCTTTGATATGTACGATAACTTCTGCACAAAATTCTGAAAAATGTTTCTTGCAAAACATTTTTAAAGGCTAGGTCACTGGATAAACAAACTAGCTCAGAGGGCCCCAAGGGCCTCCAAGACTTGACTAGCAACACTCAACATTGGCCACATGACATCGTGATAGAACGAGCAAGCACAGCTCTCAAACTGTATTGACTTTTCTGTGCCATACAAGAAACAAAGGGGAAAAGGAAGAAGGTGCCGGACATTGCTTGTGGCTACAAGCTGCACTATGCTGGCAACAGCAGGAACAATGGTGTCGGCATACCTATTCGTTTCTCAACCACCTAATGAAGATCCTAGAGCGTGTCCTTGATCTTCAGATCCCTGACATTGTGCAGCTGCCCAGTAACCAGTGCGGCTTTATCTGGAGTGCAACTTGTTCAACAAAATTCACGCCAAACGTCTGTTCATTGTAAAGCTCCGCGAGAAGCAGAAGCCAGTGCACCTGTCTTTCCTTGAATTGGAGAAAGCGTCTGACCTAGTACCACATGGCCTTACCTAGCTATCACTGTGACAGCATGGCATCTCTGAGAGATGTCAAGGTTATGCAGTTGCTCTATACCTCACCAACAAGCTTTTCCCAAGCCGCCGCCGGCAAGACTGCTGATTTTCACATCACTGTCGACATCCACCAGGGATTAGCACTGTCACACTGCTTTTCGAACTTGTCATGGTCAGGTGACGACTGATCTGCAGAAGGCAGTGCCATGGACGCTATTCTATGCTAACGACTACTGTGATAGCTGTTAACAACAAAGACGAACTCCTATACAAGTACAGACATGAAACTATCCATTCCCGCAGTATGGCCTGAGACTCAACAAAAAAAGACCAAATACCTATCAACAGTTTATAATAAATATCTCAACGTACCATTGTTGCTACAACATGAAATTTTATTTCTATTTCTATTTGGGTAGGGTAATGCAACCAGATAATAATGAAGAAGAAAATAAATAAAACAGTACTTATCTAGTGTAGATGTTTTAAACGCTCAGCTAATGACATAAAAGAGTTTTTCTTTCACTACATTAGTCTGTTATCTGAGAAGGAGCCTTTTACACCGGAGCTCGTTAAAATTTATTTTATATAGTTTTATATAATTTATATTTATAGTTGCATTTATTTGTTATTAAGTTTTTTGTGTGTGATGGTAGTTATATTTAATTCTTTTAGTGATATTAGTTTTAAGATTTTTTTTAGTGACATCTGTGTTATTAGTTAAGTTTTAGCTTTGTAATATTTTAGTTTTTAACCTAGGTTTAGTTTTTTATGTAATCTCCTGTTATCTGAGTTGGGACTCTTTACACCTCTGTTGGACTTTATTAAATTCTTTTTTATTTTTAGTTAAATTTTGCGTTTTTAGTTTTACGCTCGATTTTAATTTTAGTTTTACGGCTATTAATTTTAAGTGTTTTTTAAGAAGATAAAGTTTTTTTTTAGTTTAAGTTTTTAAGGTAGTTCTAGTTTTTTTTAGCTATTTATTTTTTTCTTCCATAAAATTTTATTCTTGGCGATGATGACACCAAAGCGGTCTTTGCCCACAAAAAACCCGAACAAAAAAAAAACTGCGTTTGTCAATACTTAATCGGATGAAAGTTCCTGAGGCCTGTGCTATAATCTGATGGAGAAACCGTCCTCTGACAAACTAGCGCGATTTGGTGAGGGAGGTGTTTACACACACACTTGCGCACACACACACACACACACACACAAGCTTTATTAAACATATATAAATGTTATGTATTGTACCAATCATATTCTTGCAGTAACACGTACTTACGCACGCACAAGTATTATTTAAATTTAATATTTATTTAATTGCAATTGCCATATGCCGACACAAAAACCACCTATGAATTACTGATGGCCAGTCTACCCATGAGGCACCCTGCAAGCTTCTAATGTCTAGGAAGAGATAGTGTGTATAACGCTCATCAATAGTCTCATCCCATTTAGCCTGCCATATATCATAACCATGTTTCTTGATATCCCGAATCTTTTCAGAAGTAAACTCACCCAACTTCCTAGCAACATACCACTCCTGTCTCTCAAGAGTTAGAATATCAGCCGGTTTCACTCACAATCACCAAGACCACCTCCCATCAGACAATCCAGTAACAACCTGTTTCCGTCAACAGTAATAGTCATTGGGCCCTCAATAGTATATTTCTATAATTACAGAATTTCATCCTATCAGCCGAAACTGGTGCAGCATACAACATAATTGCTTTGCACACACCCTTGTACAGGATGCTTAGGGTCATAAATTTGAGACTCCAATCCAGATTGACCACATGTTGGATCCCAAAAAAGACATTACAGGCCTTTTCTTCAACGTATTGAAGGTACCTCTTGAATTGAAATTTCTCATCAAGATACACCCCGAGGTACTTCTGAATCTGACTGTATTTTATTCGATGGCCTGACATCTATACTCAAACTTGCCAACTTTCTATCAAGCGGCCTTTGAGGAGAATCATCGTGGTCTTCTCCAGATTGAAAGTCACCTTGTGTTGATGAGCCTACAGCTGAAGCCCCCTGCATGCACAAGTGGCCCTGCACTCTACCATCTGTGAGCATTTTTCGACCAGCAGGAGCCCATCGTCCACATAGACACAACAAGACACCCATTGAGCAACCTTAGTCGCAGAAGAGAGTTAAACTCCATCACCCACAAGAGAGCACCCAAATACATCCTTGGGGACAAACCGTTAGTCAGTGTATTTTCTACTTCATGGCTGCCCTTACAGAGCAACACATCACGATGACTGAAATAACTTTGCAACACCTCTGCAGTTCATTTTCAGTGCATCCTGGTTCTGTAATTGGAAAATGGCAGGGGCCACTGCAGATTGTTAAACACTGAACTTTTTTTTTTTTATTGTTAAACTGGAAATGTCCAGGAAGATCCCCAAGACATATTCCGCTTCACTGACTAACATCACATGACATATGGCAACCTCAGTGCCTTTTCCGGGTTGAAACCCAAACTGGTTTTCCATCAGCAAGGCCAGCTGCAATTTGCAAGGCCAGCTTCTCATTTGAACAAAGATATAACACTTCAAAGACCTTACCAGTAACCAGTAGTAACATCAGGAGCTGATATGATGAATTAACAGTTGGATTCTTTTTGCCTCCCTTAAATAACTTCTTGCCAACAGACAACTTTCTTCATATTAGATAACTCTGTATCCCAGTAAGGGGCCAACCTTTCTACCAGAACTGTGGGAAATTGAGTACTCAGCGGGATCTTTAAAAGTCACTGTTAATCTCTCTGCCAGGTCCTCTGGCCAGTCATGTTCAGATCCTGATCTAAAATGCCAAGTCTGGCTGACAAAAGATCAACAAACTTCTTCCAATCTGCATACCTGTGCAGAAGCCAACTCCGCTGAACTGGAATGTTACATCAGTAATGATCACACAAACCACCAATAATCACATAAACAATTAACCAATGATTGCTTGAACAATCATCAACCACTCTCCAGTTACAAACATTGGCTGGGATCTACCTACAATGGTAACATCAATGTTCGTTCCACCAAACAACCAACTCCCATCCACCATACCCACATAGGTGGGCAACTTGTCAGGTTCATTCAAAATCTGCAGACCATGTGGACTATAAAGCTTTCAACCAACTCACCATTAACATCGGTGAGGCCACTATGCCACAAATATGATAGCATTGAAATGTGACTTAGCACCAATGAGGATTGGACTCGGACCAGAATCTGAGGATCCAAATGACAGCACTTGAATGACAGCACTTCAATCTGACCAAATTGGCAGCACTTGAAGCTGCACCGGACATCTAAGTATTCTCTAACCCTGCACGAAGAAAAGTCTATGAACATCCTCCCAAGAACCTCAGTTTGCTTACAAAATAAACTAGCCTCACGCTTTCCTTTAAGTACTTCACTACATCACTGTGATTGCACTGACTGTGGCACCTGAGTAGGAACATTAACAACCTCCTTAACCACAGGAGGCTTAGTCACAACTGTCTCATAACCATTCATCAAAGCAGTCATGATCACTTTAAGTTCCTTTAACTCTTTCTCAACCACTTCATGTAAGGTTTTTTTACTGGTCCCACTGGAACCCTCTTAACACATGCAATGCTGCCTCATAATGTTCATGAAAAGCTCTTAAAAGATGACTGGATCTCCCAGCACTGCCAATAGCCCTCTGGAAATCTTGGACCACATAGTCCTTATTCCCGTGAGCAGGGACCTCTGAGGGTCCAGCATTCAGCCCCTATCACCAGATAACGATGAAGAAACCGTCATCGTACTGAACCTCGGATACCACATCACCAAAAGGTTTTACCTGCCTGGTCTTATTCCTGTCAGACATCTTGTTCGTATTCAAAACAAATACAAAATAAATGAATAACAGATAAATCAACTACATATAATAAACATAAACAAACCAGAGCCAGTGACAGGCTAACAAATTAACAAACAAGATGTCCACCTAGCAATAGATATCTGAAACAAAATATTAAACAAAGGAACAAAACAACAGAAATAAATAAGTAATAAAACAACACAAACAAAATATAATACAGCCAAGCCCAGTCCCAGTAAGGGTGGTTCAACAAAACAACCACTTACTAACCTAATGACTGGGATAGCCTAGAGGCTTCTTACCAGTCAAAAATCCTTAAATATTTAAAAATCTTAGAGTCACACCGTAGAATTATTAGCACAAAACAAAAATCCAACCCGTACAAAAAAACATTCAAGAAGGATGAGTGTAGTAAATTGTAAAAGTTGTAAACAAAATATAAATTTCATGGAGCCTACAAAAAACATACCTAACGCTTTGGTGTCGCATGCAGAACTTAGCATTCGCAGACAGTACATGTCCCGCGCATCTGTGAACTCTAGGTGCACAAGCCTCGACTAGCACCTTGTCTGTCAATTGCTGTTTTCCAGTGCAACAGCCACAACGATCAGGATCGTTCTTAAGTAAAACTCTTATTCTCACACACACACACACACATACATGCAAACTTACTAAATATATTACTTATCACAGTTCTTTAGATATAAAAATATAAAAGATGTGAAGCATGGGTAGTTTATGCAGTTTTATAAAATAGCTTGTACAGATTAAAATGTTTGAATTCTTTTTAAACGCACACTTGATTATCAAGATATATAGAATTATATTTATGTGACCAGTGTGAAGCGTGGCAAGTTTAACCGTATTATTCCATAGCCGGTACAGATTAAGAATGCGTTTGAATCTTCTAAATCTGACTTACAGTTCCTGAGATAATATTTTTTGATGACCCGTGCGAAACATGAGTAGTTTATACAATATTATAAAATAGCTCAATGTTAGCCTTCAATCTACTATCACGTACCTTTTTGAATCTTTAAAATCATATAAACAGTTGCAGATTAATTATAAGAGCACCCCACACACTGCCTGCAAAATAACACCCTATGGGGTAACCTGATGTTGCCAGTTGATGGTCGCTAATGAGATCGGATGGGACTTTTCTAAAGGTAGTAAAAAAATTTTTTCAAAGCGCTAGAACCAACCGTTTTCAAATTGTTTGTGATTTCATCCAAAATTCAGATCGCTGGAAATTCAGACCACTCGATCCGGTAACAGAGAGTGTCAACCTAGTAACACATACTTCATGTGAATGGTGAAAATAGTGTGAATGTTTGTGGATATATATTGAGTGGTTTTGTTTGTTTGTGTATGTGGGTGTGAAAATAGTACTTAAGTGTTGTGATAGGTTACTGATACTTATTTTGTTTGTTTACATTTTAGGTAGTTTCATTAGATGTCAGATCTAAAGTCAATAGTGACAGTGTTGATGATGCTGATGAGTTTCCATATTGTAGAATATTGAATTCAGTTTTACCCAATGACATAAGAATTCTTTCATGGTGTCCTGTACCAGATAAATGTAGTGCCAGATATAATTGTGTATCAAGAACATATAAGTACTACTTTATTAAAGGACAGCTTAATATCAAAGTGAGTATAATTGTTATCCATTTTCCTTCTTCATCATCATGCTCTCTCTCTTATATTTTCTTGGTTTGTACAGTTTTCAGGTTTTTCTATATACTTTCTACAGAAAAAATTCAGTGATTTTTACCATTCTTCAAAGATGCTTTCTCTCAAATTAAGCTTTTAGGTAGATTTCATAAGAAAGCTACCTATTGTAATGAGTACCATGATTCGACTTCCAGAAAATTTTGACATACTACACCAGTCTATACTGACATACTCCAGTCTATACTACACCAGTTTGTTCATCCCTTCCACATGCTCAGTTCGAGTTTCAACTCCGTTCAGCCAGCACATTATTTTTGACAGCGCCATCAGTGAAGTTGTGTTTTTGTTGTTTTTTATGAAAATGGAGCATTGGAATTTAGAGCAACGTTGTGCAAGTTTTGTGTTAAACTTGGGGAATCCGTGAGTGTGATCTTTGAAAAGTTGAAACAGGCCTATGGAGAACATTGCTTATCAAGAGCACAAGTTTTCCACTGGCACAAATCATTTTTGGAAGGCCAAGAACACAAGATCAACCTTGCTCAGGGAGACTTTCAACTTCAAAATCTGACGAAAACGTTGAGCGTGTGAGGGTTCTTGTGAGATCAGACCATCGTTGAAGAATAAGGATGATGAGTGAACAGTTAAATTTAAACACTTTCACTGTACATCAAATTTGGACATGCGAAAGGTTTGTGCAAAATCGGTGCCAAAAAACCTAATGACGGAACAGAAGGACAGTCGAAGAAACATGTGCGTTGATCTTCTTGAGAGGATTGACAATGACCAAGAATTCAATTTTGTGATTACAGGTGATGAATCCTGGATATTTAAGTACGATCCTGAAAAAAAAAGTCAATGCGAAGAGTGGCACACTTCGTCATCTCCTCAACAGAAAAAATGTCGAATGAGCAAATCAAAGATCAAAACCGTGCTGATTTGCTTTTTTGACAGTAGGGGTATAGTGCTTAAAGAATTTGTACCTCCAGCACAAACTGTCAACCAAGTGTTTTACAAAGGTGTCCTCGAAAGACTCAGGAAAAGAGTGATTCGTGTAAGACCAGACATTGCAGACAAGTGGATGCTTCATCATGACAATTTCCCATGTCACACAGCCATTTCCATCAGAGAATGTTTGACCTCAAAACCCATTCCTATGGTTCCACAACCCCCCTATTCACCTGATTTGAGTCCTTTTGACTTTTTCCTTTTCCCGAAATTGAAACATGTCTTAAAAGGACGTCATTTTGGAACTCTGGAGAACATTCAAAAGACTTGTGACCAACCAGTTAAAAGCCCTAACAGTTGAAGCCTTCCAGCGCTGCTATCAGGAATGGGAACAACAACTTCGCCGGTGTATAGCTGCCCAATGGAACTACTTTGAAGAGGATAATACTGTTGTTTGAAAAAAAAATAAAAGCTTTGGTAAGTAAATGTCAGTCTCATTTCTTTTCTCACACACCTCGTATCTTTGCCTTTTACATCTCCCAGACCCCAAAACCACCGTCAGTTCAAAAGTTTGTATATACATTTTATATATATATATATATTTCACTTATGATCCAAAATTTCAGTCAAGTTCGTTAATGGGCAAAATCAAACCATGGAGGTTGAATGGGGAGATTTTTCGAAAAAACAAAATATCTTTCTTAAATATAACTTTCTTACTAAGTAAAATATCAAATTCATTTAAAGCTCCTACTATTCTTTGGATAAAGGCCTAAAACTTACCTAAGTAAAGTTTTCTGATATCACCAATATCTTTTTCTAATATCAATGTCTTTTTCCACCCGTGGTAAGACAAAAAAAAAATCATACCTCCTTTAAACTTATTCGATGCTGTGAATAGGCACAGTATCAAATTGGTTTAAAATGGTCGTTAGTCCTCTAAACATTACTTAAAACGTTTGTCTGAAACAATTTTTGATATGACCACCCCTTATGGCAAGGGACGACCAAATTTTTACTGGAATTGTAAGAAGATACAATTGCTACATTGTAAGAAGATATTATTGTATGCTGAACATGTGAAACTTTTGTTACATACAGCCATTGTCATGAGTAAATTGGAAGTTTTTCTTAACTTTAAGGAGCATATCTTTTTTATCCCCCTACTTAGCACCGATGAAATCTACCCCCACCTTCCATTGTGCCGAAAGGGATTTTCTTTTTCCATAAGTTGCCTCACTTTGTCCCCTGGAATGTTTTTTTTTTATCTATTTAAAAGTTTTAAATGTAATTTATAGTGTACAGGATATATTAATCTGGAGTTATAAATTAATAGTTGTGAATTTTTTAAATTCTGATAGAAATCAAATTGCTAAAGTTGTCTACCTCATACCTCTCTCTCATTTCTCTTTTTGTCTTACTGTTGCAGGACAGCTTTCAGTCAGCTAGACCTGATACATGTTAATTACTATAGCCATTTAATTTATTTCTTTTCTTATTTATTTAATTACTACTATTGTCCTTTAGGTCTGCTTTATACACTGGTATTTTTGTACCTTATTTCCTTTTCCCAGTAACACCTTTATTTAGAATGTTGTAAAGTTTCCGTAGCTGCTTTTCTTCTGCATACCTTTTAAGTTGCATTTTTATATTATTACTTTTTTTCTTCTGTTAATTCATTATGAACTGTTTTTATGTTTCTATATTTTTTATCTTGGTTTTCTCCTTGTTCAGTATGCATCTTAAAGGATCTTTCTCAAGGACGATTCAAGTCTGTTGGTTTAACATTAAATTTTAAAACATGTTGGTAATATTTCAAGTGAGAGCTCTGGGCTTTTTTTCAACAGATATTCAAAAAATTTATTTACAATGCCAAAAATTCTATTACAAAATCTTTCCATGGATGTAACATATTACTGTTAGAATTTTGACTACCAGCTTTACTCTTTTTAAAATTAATGTTTTTGACATTTCACTGTGCTTATCTTTGTAAAAGATTGGCTTAGAAGCATAAAAATTATGGGAAATGAAATTGATTTTATAATATACATTTTTTCGTACACGTTATTCCCCAATGTTTGAGAGGAATGACTGATATAGTTACTTAGCATGCAGCACCTAGGAAATTGGATACAACTGCCTTATAAAGTAAAATGAAACATTGTTAATATTTATAAAGATTAGATTGTTAATAGCTGTGGAATAATGCAAAAGATTGTCCACAATCACAGGGGTTTAATGATAAACCCTCATGTTGCTTTTAATTATATCTTATTTATAAATATAGTATTAATGTACTTAATTTTCTGTCTTACATAGGCAATGGAAGAAGCAGCATCGAAGATGGTTGGTGAACATGATTTTAGAAATTTATGTAAAATGGATGTTGGTAATGGTATAATCAATTTTGTTAGAAAAATATTATCAGCTTGTATCGATAATGTATCATCAGATACAAAGGATGATGATGGTAATAGTGTTTTTAATTACTGAACAATATTTAGTTTAAATAAATATATATACTTAATAAATGTATGTATGTATCCTTTTGTATGGACTTGGTCAATAACTTGTGTGGAAGCACTAACATTGGGCTTAAGTTTTTTCTATTACTTTTTAGTGTTTTATCAGCCATGATCTCAAGCAGTTGTTAATATATAAATAACATTTTTACATTTATAGATTCAGAAAAATGTTATCAATCCTTACCCTACCTCTTCTTCAATCAATTTGTTTAGTAGCTGTTGTTTTCTGTTTACCCACTTGATATTTTCTAGCATTCTGATTCATTGGTTATAATAATTATGTGATGCTAGATAGCAAAAAATTAATCTCCACTGTTCAGTTCTTCAACTCCCAGATATGATGTATTCTCATTAAATGACAACATACTTTCAAGGGTATATAGTTTATATATATAAATTAGTTATGTTTTATATAACTGATTTATATTTTAATATGGTTATTAACATAACCAGTTTTTCAAAATCAGATTGTCTACCTAGCCACTTTTTTTTAATGGAAAGCTTCTGAATCATTCATTTTTCAAAGCTCTGGAACATTTCTATTTCTTATTATGAGAAGACCAAATGTATGCTTTGCAGATTCATCCAGTTCAGAAGCTGACATGATCCAGCTACACTGGATGTAGATGTTTTACACTGATTATGCTACCCTTAGCATCCAGTGTAAAACATCTAATAATCATGGAACTAACAGTGTTAGGAAGCATCCAATGATCATGTTCTGATGAAATAATTTCTTTTTAACGCACTTTTAAAATATTTATTGGACAATGCACTTCAAGAAAGTTACTACTAGATGGCATATGCCTTGATGTGTTTTCCTCCTTTTTTACTCTGAATAAAAGTAAAATTCAGTACCTCATTTGGCAAATCGTTATTTACACCTATCTTTTTTGCAGTATTAAGTCTGATTTTGGAACCTTTGTTCTCTTCCTGCACTAACCAGAAAAATATTGTATCAATTTTTTGATACATTATTCTGCAGGAATAGTCTGTGATATCTATCCATCCTGTTTATTGCTTCCTTTTTTGTTCACAGTAAGAAACTACTTTCCTGCTCTTTGAGATTTCATTCTAAACATATTTAATACATAATAGTAATAGAATGCAAATGAAAACACTAGGCAACACAGTTGCAAGTGAATAACCATACTGCTTGTATTTAAAATAGCCAACAGGATACAATGAACTTTTCAAGGTGGTATGATTGGGAAGAAATTAAATGACACGTTGACACTGACCATTGTGAAGCATGCACAACTTTCATTGTGTAGGGATATCGGACAACAGCACAGTATTTATCATCAAAATAATAAATAATTTTAGCTGCAGTCAAGTTATACTAAACATTCTGGCTTTCTGACTACCATTCAGAAATTAAGTAATCTGTTTATTTTTTATTTTATTTTTTTTTGCTGTGTTCAGTTCATTCAAGTAATTGTTTTTTAAGGTAGTAAAATATAAAGGAAATTGATGCTAAAATCAGTGCACATGAACTAGACATCCAGATTATTTTGGGCTGGACAAACAAAATTTCATTATACGACAGTATGTTTTTATCTGATATTAAATTTTTCATTTTTTTTTTTTACAATTCTTTAATGCCCATTTTCCTTTTAACTTATTGTATTTAGGATTGGCAAAATATTTATAACCAAACTGCTCTTTGTTTGTATTGCCAGTTAGCTAGTTAGCAGCTGTTGTTAGTTATTGCTAATTAGCATGTGGTGTAAATAAATCATCACTTAGTATTATACATAATAACCTGCATACCAGTTTGGTAATGTCTCTGACTTTCATCCAGAAAGTTCTGGTTCAAATCTTGTTTATATTGGCTATTTTTCACATCCTAGAAAATTTATCTCATATTCTTCACAAAAACAATAATAATGAAGCCGTTTTACATTGGACATGAGCCTGTAATCACCAAAAGAATAAAAAAATAAGTAACCTTTAAATGATTGGTGTAACCTAACATCACATGCATAGTTTGACTACTCACATTCTTTTATTGACTAATTTACATTCTTAAATTCCTTTTTACTATTTGACTATAGTCCCAACTACACTAAAATCAAATTTTCACTATTCTATGAAAATGCATGTATGTGATGAATTTTGAAAATGGATATTGTTTTGCATTTGGCTGTTCATACAGATGCTATTTTGTGATTGTATTAATGTTTTTTGTTGTACTTTCTTCATAGTTTTAAATTATTATTTTGTATAAGATATATTTTATAAAATTTATAAGATTTTTAATTATTTTATATAATGTTTTTAATAACAATTTTTTTTGTATAATTTGTGCCTTGTGCTGTTATTACAAGAAAACTGATCTCTACAAAAATATTAGCAAGCAAGTTTTGTTACAAATATTTTAATTTTATGGTTTTTTTTTCTATTAAAAAACTTGTTTCTTTATTAAAAATTATTGTTTATAATTGTTAATTTATCACCTATATATATATATATTGGAAAAACAAAGTTTTGAACTTCCATAATTTTTTTCGATTACAGTGAAAGCAGGGGTCTTTTAAGTTAGTTAAGTAAATATTTACTTTGAATTACTTTTTTTTATTACCTTTCATGATAATACATTTTTATTAACTGTATTTATTTGAAACTTTCCTGTTTTTACCCATGAAGTTGAAAGATTATAATTTTATCATGTTTCGACCAATTAAAGGCCACGTTTAACATTTTTCTTACCGTCCCTCTTATTCCATTCTTACCGGATTTTATAAGTCTCTCAGTGGCCTTTTTCTGTATTCTTTTGCTAATATTCCATTATGGAGTTTCTTCATTGTAGAAAACCCTACTTTCCAAGATTTCTTTTAATTTTTTCTTGATTAATTACTAATTTTGTAAGTTCAGAATTTCTTTTCCTAATTTGTTCATGGTGTATATATATGCTTTTAGTTTTAATTCTTAAATAAAAAAGAAGCATTTTCTTGGAAATTCTATTTTCAATCATCATTAAAATTTGTCCTGTGAAAGCCAATCTCCTCATGCAATATTTCTTTAAAATTATATTGTACATTTCATGGAGTCAGAGTTTATATATGTATAAGGTGCATGTCATCCTTTATAGGGCCAAATATTTTCATTAAAAATTTCCTTTTTTTTCTTTTGGATTTTTCTTAAAAGGCCCATTTTGATTATTTCAATGATTTTGCAGCATACAACACTTCTGGATAAGCATCTCGTTGCTATCTTCTTCAATATAAAAAAGGTGTATGACACGGCCTGGCGAAGTGGTATTCTTAACACCCTCAAGGGATAGGGAATCAAGGGCAATATGCTTGCTTTTATCCGGGGATTCTTAAATCACCAAATGTTTCGTGTTCGTGTAGACGATTCACTTTCAGATAGTGTCGTCTTGGAGAATGGAGTACCTCAAGGTAGTGTATATTAAGTGCCACCTTATTTTCTGTGGCCATAAACAGTATTACCAATTGTGTACGGCTCCTGTCTCATTCTGTATTTGTTGACGATTTTGTTATTTACATTGCGAGCCGTTCCACAGCAGTCCCACAGCAGAGCGACTACTACAGAACACTATATTTCGCCTTGAGGCTTGGTTCAGGACTACTGGTTTCACATTTTCATCCTATAAAACGAAATGTGTAGTCTTTTCTTGGCTATAAAACCCTTTTATTCCGCAAGTTTTTCTGAACTGAGAGCTTATTGCTATCTCTCCTTACGTCAAGTTTCAATCAAGGTTTGATTTTTGATAGCCATCTTACTTGGGTCAAACATATAAAGGAATTAAGGAGAAAATGTTCCAAACTTTTAGATATGATGTGGGTCCTTAGTAACACCAATTGGGGAGCCGATTGGTCATGTTTGTTACGTTTTTATTATTCCCTTGTTCGTTCCCGTTTAGATTATGGTTGTGTCACCTTAAATTTTTATTATATAATTTATATTAGTTTTAAACTTTATTTAATTTTATTATTTTACCTTTTTATTAAACAAAATTCCGGGCGATAATAACGCACAGGCATTTTTCGCCACCAAACAAAAAAAAAATTCTGGATAAGTTGCTTTATTCAGATATTATTTAATAAAATATCTATTTATAAAAATATAAATATTAAATTTATGCACTTTATATATAAAAGATGTGTGTAATAAGACTGTACTTGTTTAAAATTATTTTTTTTTATTTTTGTAGATATATATGATATTTATGTACTGAAAATAACTTCAGATGGTTTCCTATGGCATCAGATTAGATGTATAATGAGTATTTTATTTATGATAGGTGAAAATAGAGAAACTCCACAGATCGTCGAAAAGCTGTTAAATGTTGTTGATTATCCAAGGTAAAAATATTTACAATTATAAAATTATACTGTAAAATAAAATAAAAATATTTCTTATAAAAAAATTATACAATATATCTAAGTATATTTAAAAGTAAGAAAATTTTAAAAGAAATTTTATAAAATGTTTAGGTATAAACGGTTTAGTTGCTGAAAACTAAAACAATTCATCCCAAAAAAAACAAAATCATCTAAATGTATTCAAAATACAGTTACTACAGCAGTTTGATTTGCATACATATCATGCCATCTGTACCATCATAATGGTGGGAATAAAAGCTTGTTTGTATTTATTAATAAAGGTGATATGAAGATAGTTTGAAATGACATAAAAAAATGCGCTTTGCACTTGTGAAACAAGATAGAACCAAAGTTCATGAAAATATCCTATGGGATAAGATATCCTCCTTTCCCCCATTCCATATCCTCCCATTTCCTATCCAAGAATGAAAGGAAATGACTTCTAGAAAATTACCATTAATTTGTTGCAATGATGCAGGATTTCCTAATCTTCCATTTTAATCTTGCTAGATTTTTAATAGCCTTTTTCATTGTGTATTGTTGTAGTTTTTTATTATGTATTAAAAGTTGCTGGAAACTTAATATAACAAAATTTTGTTGTCAATTTGAATTAATTTATTACTGGTTTGTTTTAATTATCGTTCAGATTATTTTAATTTCAAGATTGGCCAATTTCAGTTTGGATATGCAGAATTTCCAAATGGTAACTGGTTTTACAGTCTGCTACAAATTATATAAAAAAAAAACAAAAAAAATGTGTTATTACTCAAGATAGGCCAACTTCAATGATGTAATATGTTGGTGTCTCCTTTTATTTGACATTTTTTGGTTTTGAATTCTATTCAGTTTTGCATTTTTTATGTGTTATAAATTTTCTTATCACATCTCCTTAACCCCCTCTATGAATCGTGAGACCTTGTCGATGGTGAGGGGGCTTGATTAAAAAAACTTTCATTGACTGTTACTTATTGCTTTTACTTCTATAGAATCCAGAACTTTCTTACTTTATGCCATTCCCAGCATATTCGCCCCTTTGCAGACTTTCCTGTTTGTTCCACTTTTAAAAATACTGTAACCTTTGCAGTCCATTATCTGTGAGTCTGGAAATCGGGTTTTTTGAACTCCGAGGATCTGCATTTTGAATCATTTTGGTTTGCAGGTGGTATTTTATTTCTCACCTACCCCGTATATCTACTGAGCCTTGCCCTACCCGCCACCTGGTAACGCACCAGATTGGAGTTGATTCTGAACTCCTTTAAAAAATTCTGAAACTTATAAAAGTCCAAAAACCTTTTAATTCTGGAAAAGTTAATTTATTTTGTCTCACTGATCACCATTAGGTCTCAGTCTGACTTTCTGTGGTCAGGATGCACGCACCCCTGGTGTTGGTGGTGGTGGTGGTGGTGGGTAATGGTGATTGTGGATTATTGTGGTTCGGTTTCCATTGAAAATTACTCTAGTTTTTGATACAGAAGGTGGTGGATGTATTTTACTGGGATGGAGTATTATGGATGTGGTGGTGGTAGTGGTGGAGGGTATGATGGTAATGGTGATTGTGGATTATTGTGGTTCGGTTTTCATTGAAAATTACTCTAGTTTTTGATGTGGATGGTGGTGAACTAAGGTGTGGTGATGGTGGTGTTTTGGGTGGTAAGACTCTGGTTTGTTGAGAATGTGATTTTTTGGGTGGTGAAGTGCTTAGTTGTCGTTGTAGTAGTTGCTGTTGTGTGGTGGTGGTGGTGGTGGTGGTGTTGGTGGTATTTGTAAGAACTGTAACTTTAACATTTCTTTACTCAGTCCCTTTGGGTGGTGAAGTGCTTAGTCGTAGTTGTGGTGGTGTTGGTGGTATTTGTAAGAACTGTAACTTTAACATTTTTTACTCAGTCCCTTAGATGCGTGACGTGGATGATGTTGCGCTAATGTTTTCTCTGTTGTTGATTGTGGAGGCTAAAAAATTATACACCAAATTTCTAAAAAAAAGTTATACTTCTATAAAATAAACATATCAGTATTAAATTACTGATGTATTACTTATAATGCAAGGCTGCATAAAAAAATACTAAAAAAAACTTACGTTACTACTTGGAGTACTATTGTGACACATGTTTTTATGTAATGTTTCACTTTTTGTAATTTTTGATGTTTCTTATTACTGCCACTGCACGTTGTATTTGCAGGACAAAGATGTTCTGGAAGATTTTGCGGAACGTTTTGCTGGGTGTGGTGTTGGGAATGTGGTATATGTGAAATAAAATGTACTTTTGTGACATTTATGATTTATTTGACAATTTTAATTAGCGATTTATGATCGATTTTGTGTTAATCCCTCATATTAGCTAATTTTAATTTTATAAATACTCTATCCATAAGTCTATCAAATCATACTTATACTATTTAAAAATTTCCAATTTATATATAAAATTTCATAGCAATAAATCTTCATATTTTCTCAACAATACAATATTATGCTAATACAGTATGTCCTCCTCAGATTATGTACTCCTTAAAACATAACTAAAATCTAAATACCCTTGAAAATATACTAACTTACTGGGTATATATTGGTATAATTTTTTTTTTAATTTAGTTACTTGATAATTTTATTTTACCTACGCAACCTGAAGATAGGGTACGTTAACCAGTGTGCTTGATTTTTGTCTCAGGGCATTTTATTAATTTAATCAATATCGAAAATTTTGCTGAAAATTATTATTAATTTAATCGATATATGAAAATTTTGTTGAACATTTTTAATTTAATCAATATATGAAAATTTTACTCAAAATTAAATTGCTAATATTTCTCTAAATAGTTGAAAATTTTCTGTGAAATAAAAACATGTCGTTCCTTAGCAACAATTATTTTTATTGTTACATGTCAACAACGGGCTCATTTGATTATTTATTATTTTTCAGAAACAGTTTTTTTTATGTTGTACTATATAATGCAGCAAATTTTGTAACCAAACATTCGTATCTTCATTTCTACTGAATGTCTCGTTTAATTTATACTTTGCTTCAAAAGTAGTCATTTTATAAATTTTGGGCATTAATCTTACCTCGTTTGATGGTTTCATTTACATTCATACATATCATCCGCATTCATCCTCTGAAATAATAATACCTTACGGTGGTTCTGGAGGCTAAACAGAAAAAAAATTTAAAAAAGGAAGCCTATTTATTTAATAATTGTGTTAATTTTAATCGATTTTAAAAAGGAAATTTTCAATTCGACCAGTGTATATTTTTTTGTTATTTATCCGAGCATAACTTTTCACCAAGTACACCAAATTGAGTAAACGTTTTTTAAACAATACAAAATGAGCCCAAGATAGTCCAGTATCATTACTGAGTGATACTGAATCCTTAAAAAATGTATTGGGCAAAAAACTTTGTACTAAGCAGTTATTATTATTTAAGCAATTATGAAGATGTTCCTTTCAGACTACGATTCCTTTGATAATTTAGATTTCATGTATTCCCGCATTTTAAACATCCATTGCTCATGTAGAGTATGATATCAGACTTTTAACATTGATTCCTACACATTTATTCTCTCGAAATTTTAAATCGTTTTGAACGAGTCTGTTTTATTTCAATAGAACATTCTTTTTCTTTCATGTACAGTCTCTTTATCAGATCTGATTATTTTTCAGATCCGATAAAATTTAAAAACTAAAAGAAATTAAAATAAATCAGTTAAAACAAAATTGAATTGACTGAAAAAATAAATAAGAAATTTTACAATAGAAACAAGAGATAAAGATTAAATAAATACGACTGCCAAAAAGAAAAAAGAAATTTATAATAAACATTTCTCTTTAATATAGGATAATTACTGATATAGGGTAATTAAAGAGTGTGCGGGTGACAATCGGTTCAGCCGTTGAACTGCTACGGTGAAACAAACATACATACATACACCCCAAATACATTACACTCCTTTTTGGACAGTCGTATAAAAATTACATGCCCTTAAAAGAAAAAAAAAAATTTTTTCACTACGCCCATCAATACAGTCTTTGAACTTTTTTTTGAAATTAGCCCCATATTTTAAATGAATGAGTGCACGAAATACGGATTGCAAGATTTATTTGAATTTGGTGCCGATTTAAAATATAATAATTTTCAAAGATTGTTTTGAGGGCACGCATAGTGGAAGAATTATTTTTTCAATTTTAAAACAAAATTATTTTTATCTTTTTGGGGTTGATTTGATCTTTTTCAATAATTGTTTTTTCTATGCTAGCATTTCTCAACCTTTCAGTATTTGCAACCCAATTTTCAATCATAATTTTCATCACGCCCCCCTCTCACACAATAACAATGTGTACAGTAATAATGTATTTTCTGTATTTTGACACTAAAGCTACACTACGACCTTAATTACAAACTTTAAAAATTACCAAAAATAAATAAATATATTGATATTTGGCAACACCGACCGCTACACTGACAGAACCAGAATCGATGCCTCTTTATTGCTTTCTATCTTACGTCCACCATATTGGACATTCTTCTGGCTTCGCGAGAAGTTCCAATTTGTCTCGTACATTCTGGAACGTCTGCGCAAACGTGTATAAACACTGCACCTCGATAAATTCTTGCCAGTCTCAGTCGAGTCGATCCTTCTATCGCTATCGAATCTGCCATGAATGTGTATGTTGTAATTTGCGTGTTAATTACAATTCAAAGTATTAAATATTCACGGCAGTAGATTTATACAGAATCATGGATAGAGTTTTAAGTTGGAGTAAGCGAGCATTAGATAAAGAGAAGCATCAACAAATGCAAAGACGAGCGTGGTTCTGAAAATAAAATCAAGAAAATATTCTCAAGAATACTTAAATTTTGGGTTTATCAGTATTAAAGTAAATCAAGAATCTGGTTTAGATCGGTTCCTAGTGAAGGCAGTTAGTTACTTTTATTCGGATTTGAATTCTAGATTGTGGATACCGGTGTTCTTTGGTGATTGGGTTTCAATTAACCACACATCTTATTAATGGTCAAACTGAGACTCTAAAAGACTACACTTTTTTTACACTCATTTATCCTCTGAAATTAGACCTAAACGGTAATTCCCAGAGGCTAAACGGGAAAAAGAAAAAAGGTAGTGATGTTTTTTTCCAATTGGATTTATTTACATTCTGACTTGTATAAAGTGAAAGGTTAAATTTTGTGAAGTTCCGTAATGTTCAGTTTTTCAATGTTTTATCAAACTTTCAATTGTGTTCATTTAATCTATGTATATACTCAAATCTAGCAATAGCGAAGCATTGCCGGGTCTGCTAGTATTTTATGAAAAAACCTTTTTTTAGAGATCTCTAGAATTTGCAGATAAAATTTTGTTTCAGATATTGATAATTAACATTTTGCTAGTAAATTGTTATTTGATATTTTTTCGGTGTAAACTGGGCTTTAATAAAAACCTCTTTTTATAAGCTGTTTATTTTAAATAAATATACAATAACATAAAAAATGAGACCGCGACAGCAAGATTACTAAATAAATAAGACCCCTGTAAAATATTTCTAACAGTAAGTTGATTACGTTTATTTTATTTTTACATCAAACTAATGTAGTTTTCTACGTATGTATTATACAAAAAAATATAATGCCATAATAGTACAATCTTAATGAAATAAAGCTATGAAACATAATATTTCAAAATTTGCTTATTCAGAGATGTGCAAAAGAAAAAGAAAAAACACGCTGTTTATCACTCCCATGTTTTGGTAAACATTAATATTTGTCAAAATATAAAATAGATGTGCAAATTTATAAATATGATAGTAATAAATTTATGAAATATATTTTGCATACTAATTTATAAAAAAAAAAATACAAAAAAGGAATAATATATAAAAATCAATAACTTATATTTGTTGACAGGAATCTATTGTCTATTTTATGCAGATTATTTATAATAAAAAAGACAACTTATCAGCTTGTAGAAAAGACTTTTTGTATTTTTTTTAACATACATCTTTTTATAGTTTTACTACTCCTACATAGCCGTGAAATGATTCATATATGTCTGTTAAACACATTGACTGTAATATATTTAGTTGATATTAAGATACTGTATTAATGTGAAGTCTATATACCTGTATATCTATATGTTACTTTTCATACATAATTCATTGTTTAGTGCATTAATTTAATTGAATTACAAAACTTAGTATTTGATATATTCATGTTACATCTAATTTTGCACAGTTGTTAATTTATTATAGCGTATTATTTACCATCTAAAAATCGAACCATTTGACATTTAGAAACTATCTGTTTTAATTACAAAAAGAAGTTTTTCTTACAGTACAATGTATTTTATAGTTTAGATTTTTAATAATAAAAAAAAAGAATCTCCAGAAATTTTACATAAAATTTCATTATTATGTGGTGTTCCACCTGTTGGCAGGTCCCTGGCATCACGGTTGTCTCTATCTATTTCTGTCCCATGCTTTTCTTATTTTCCCATCATAACCTTCTTTACCCTTTAAGTTGCTGTGTTGCTCTAATTAAAGCGCAACCAAATCGTCCAACCTTTGATGCGGTATTCTCCAACCAGCATGTTAATAAATATGAGGAACGGTTATCATTACTGTTCCGCTAGGCATCAGAGCTCAGCACCTTTTCTTAACTCTAAATATACAATTACCTCCAGTTCTTACTGTTACTCCATGTTATTAACCTTCTTGACAACCTTCTCTAGTAAATTACTACTTTGGTCTTTGTCACTATAGGAATAAGAACAAAGATCCGGTTAAATTATGAGAAAAATTGTATTATCTTATAAATAGCGTGAATCCTGATTCTGTAGTTTATACAGATGACTCTAAAATCGTTAACTCTGTTGGCTGTGCTTTTGCAGAACATACGTGGTTTGACCTGCCCAGCATCGTCAGAATTTTCGTTGCTAAACTGTATGCTATTAATAAGGACTTAAATATAATTAGTCCAACATTTCGACACGTACTTGTCTGTTCAGATTCCATTAGCTGCCTTACAGCCGATTAGTGGCATGTACTCCAGACACCCTATTGTGTATGAGATTCAGCATGTTATTTCACAAATGACTCAACATTAATACGTGAACTTCTGCTGGTTCCCCAGCCATATTAGAATCTCATGGAATGAGTGTGGTGATAGTGCAACAAAGGAGGCTTGTTTCCAGCCTTCTTTCGCCAATTTCGTTGTTTTAAACGATCTTTTCTGAAGAGGGTGGTTCATGATAAATGGAAAAGTGAATAGAGTGCTACTATCAACAGTAAACTTTGTCCAATTAAGAGCACTGTATCACTGGGAGCTTTTCATGCAGGAATAACTGCTGAGAGGAGATTATTATTTGCTGTTTGCGAATAGGGCACACTCATGAATACGAGGTGTGTGAGAAAACTAATGAGACTTACTTTTTACTTACCAAAGTTTTTATTTTTTTCAAACAATAATATATTATCCCCTTTAAAGTAATTCCCTTGGGCAGCTATACACTGGCGGAGTTGTTCCCACTCCTGGTAGCAGCGCTGGAAGGCTTCAGCTGGTAGGGCTTTTAACTGATCAGTCACAGTCTTTTGAATGTTCTCCAGAATTCCAAAATGACATCCTTTTAAGACATGTTTTAATTTCAGGAAAAGGAAAAAGTCACTAGGACTCAAATCAGGTGAATAGAGGGGTTGAGGTACCGTAGGAATGCGTTTTGAGGTAAAAAAATTCCTGATGGAAATGGACATGTGACACAGGAAATTGTCATGATGAAGCATCCACTTGTCTGTAATGTTTGGTCTCACGCGAATCACTCTTTTCCTGAGCCTTTCAAGGACACCTTTGTAAAACTGTTGGTTGACAGTTTGTCTTGGATGAACAAATTCTTTATGCATGACATCCCTACTGTCAAAAAAGCAAATCAACATGGTTTTGATCTTTGATTTGTTCATTCGGCATTTTTTCGGTTGAGGAGATGACGGAGTGTGCCACTCTTCACTTTGCTGCTTTGTTTCAGGATCGTACTCAAATATCCAGGATTCATCACCTGTTTCTTCAATTGTCCTTCTGTTCCGTCATGAGGTTTTTTGGCACCAATTTTGCACAAACCTTTCGCATGTCCAAATTTGATGTACAGTGAAACTGTTAACTGTTCACTCATCATCCTTATTCTTCAACAACGGTCTGATCTCACAAGAAGCTCACCCGCTCTACGTTTTCGTCAGATTTTGAAGTTGAAAGTCTCCCTGAGCAAGGTTGATCTTCGTGTTCTTGGCCTTCCAAAAATGATTCGTGCCAGTGGAAAACTTGTGCTCTTGATAAGCAATGTTCCCCATAGGCCTGATTCAATTTTTCAAAGATCACACTCACGAATTCCCCAAGTTTAACACAAAACTTGATTGTACAACATTGCTCTAAATTCCAATGCTCCAATTTTGTAACGCACAACAAAAACACAACTTCACTGACAAAGCTGTCAAAAATAATGTGTTGGCTGAACAGAATTGAAACTTGTACCGAGCATGTAGAAGGGATGAACAAACCAGTCCAGCACAGACCGGTAGACACAGCATTGTCATATCGCTCACAGTGTTGCCAATCTCATTACTTTTCTCACACACCTTGTATATGTATAAATTTTTAGAATTGATTGTGACATTAAAAAAAAAAGTTATAAAACTTCAGTATTTAAAACTCTATTTATTTATTTTTTTATAAGTTTAATAGTAAATTATATTTAATAATAAAATTGTATATGATCAGCATCTTTAAGCAGTCTAGTAACTAATTTTTTTAAGTTTAGTACATATCAATATATAAAGTAACATCAGGACTTTCTCAGAATATTGCTTAAAGATGACACTAGATATCACTACATTTGAGTATAACAAGGTAATTTCATTTTTGGGCTTTCCCTGCATTATGATTACAGAGGGTAACATAGTATTGAAGTAGCCCCTAGAAGTATTTACTATTTGTTATATTATATAATATTAACATGTTACTAGCCAGAAATGGAATTTTAGCTTCAATAATATAACTTACTGTGTAATATTGATGTATTTATGTATGAATTATTTTAATAATTTCAGGAAACCTCAGTATTCTATGGCACTTAATTATCCACTTATATTTTATGATTGTCGATTTGATTTTGAACCAAATTGGAAATATGATAAAGAAGATCTTAGAGATGTTCTTTTGAAATTGCAGAAGAAGTGGGCATTAATTCAAGTAAAGTAAGCAGCCAGAAATAGTTAATATTAGGTGTTAGAGAATTGTAACATTTTAAAATATTTTCTTAGAAAATTTAAAATTATTGCTATACTGTAAAATTACACTTTAAGTTGCACTAAACTCTAAAAAAATTAAATAATGAATAAAAGGTTGACAGAATGCCATTAAATAATATAATTTTTAGTGCACAGTATTGCATCAAAAAAAAATTTGATGGTTCAAGTGCTTTCAATCCAGAAATTTTGATATCAATGATGCATCTCTCTCGAGTTGGCCAATGACTGAGAAAGTTGAAATCATGGAAAAAATTGAGCAAGAACAGGACATTACTAGTTTTTTTATCAGTAATGAACTAATTATCAACCACAAAACAGTTTAAATCATTTGAGGAAAGCTGTATACAAAAAACTATATGTTTGGATCCATATGATTTAACAATGAAAAATGTTTAATGAATTGATTCTCTGTTTGCGAATTGTTGCAAAAACAGAACAAAATCAAACCATTTTTGAAACTGCTTATGAAAAATGAATCATGTATGACAATAATGTTTGGAAAAGATTGTGGTTAAAGCAAAGTGAAGCTCCATAAATTGTGGCAAAGGCAAGATTGATGCCAACAGAAGTGATGGATGTGTGTTGTATGGTGGGATTGGAAAAGATTTGTTCACTATGCCACTCAGTCAAACAGTTGATTCTAACTTCTTCTTTTCAACAGCTGAAAAGATTACTCCAAGTGGTTGAGATAAAGCAGCCAGAATTGATCAGTAGGAATGATGTTGTCTTCTATCATGACAACAAAAATGTGTGAGATCATCCAGATCCCACAACTTTAGTCACCTGTTGAAAATTGAGAGAGCTTTGCTGGGAAATTTTGATACACCTGCTGTCTAGTTCTGACCTTGCACCATCAGATTACCATTTGTTTCAGTTTCTAAAGAACTCTTAATGATATAAAGTTGGCTTCAAAAGAGGCCTGAAAAATTACATTAGAGTTTTTCATTCAGAAAATACAAAAGTCCTACAGTGATTTTACTATGATTTTACCTCTAAAATGACAAAAGGTGGTCAATCAAAACAACACGTATTTCGTTTAATAAAGTTAATTTGAAATATAAAGTGAAGTTTACTTTAAAATATCTTGTTTTGCTTTTTCATTAAAATTTAAAGAAATTTTTCTCCAACCCTTTATTATCTTTTTTCTTTTTTTTAACAAATCTAAGTAATGACTATTTCTAAAAAATACGTAACATTGAGGTTCTAGAAAATGAAGGAGCTGCATAATAGATGCAGCTCCTTCATCAAGTATATTGCGCAATGAATTGGGTAGTTATTAGTGATATCTATCTGAGCAATGACCTAAAAGAAACGCTTTTAGTTCATGGTCAAATACTACATTGATCTTCATTGTGTTTGTTTATTTGTTATTTTTGTCAAATTTTATATCTTTCCTAGATCCTCAGATCATGGTTTTATGTACTACATGTAAAATTTGAATGTTTACTTTAATAATATTTTGTGACAAAGATATTTTATGAATAGAAAATATGTTGTCTAGAAGTGGTGATTTTACTGCATTGAGTTCATGTCCCTGATGGAGAGTCTTACTCTTTAAGACTTTGGGGGTTGGCATTCCCATGGCCCTAACCTCAGCACCTTTTCGTCCCACTACATACGACTGAACCTATTATATCATACACATACACCACACCAAGAACATTATCATATTACAACATATATCCTTACACAGCTACACAACAACATCTTATACTGTGTTTTCTTACACTTACACTTGGTGTTGTGACACATTACGAAACACAACCATAACACAATGCAGAAACTGTCGTGACAATGGGTGGATGGCTCTACATAGTGAGCCTTGAATGATGTCCTCTGGACACCTGGGCGAACCCAGTTGTGTTTAGCTTTAGCCTTTGTACTCATGGGCTCTGCAAAGGTCGTCTTGTATTTCCTCCAGTAATGGTGGGACCAAAATTATTAGTCCTCAAAAAGATCCTATGATGGTTGGTAGTCCATCCAAAAAACCCTTAAAATCAGTCTTGTGAAAAGACCTTGCTTAGCTTTGTCTGGCGAGCTCAGTACCGAAGAAAATAATAATTTAAATGGTGGCAAGTCCCATCAACAATGTACAAACATTAGATTTGTACTTCTTCATAATAATCAGAAAGGTGGCTCCTTTCATAAAGTCTCACCTTTCCTGATAAATAAGGTAGTAACAGGATCAAGTGGTCCTCCAAGAACATCAGAAAATTTAGAGACTGATCAATACAGATAGAGACTTATAGTGACAAGCAGAGTCGATCGCTCTTATGTCTGACCAATATAGGAGTATAAATGCAGTATGCCGCAAATCCTTGAATACCAACCAAGGAGTAATTTTTTGCCACCATCTTATGGAAATCAATGTTAGTGAGATTGCTAATGAGCTTTGCCCACAAGGTGTTATAGAGGTGAAGAGAATACAAAACATCAGAGCAGGATAGAGGAGCCTGGTCCTTTCCTTATATTAAGTTTAACCTTCCCCTACCACTGGAGAAAATAAAAGTAGGTTACCTGTCAGTTAGTCTTCGACCATTCATCCCAACCCACAGCAAAGTTTCCGTAGTATGGGCACACTACAACTTTTTACTCGAACATTGCAATATGTGCTCAATGCACAAAAGGTCACAGCAAGACTGGCTACCAGGAAGAAAAAATGTACTAACTGTGGGAGGTATCACATTCAGCTTACTGATGAGATTGTCCAACTTTTAAAAAAGAGAAGGCAATTCTCAAAATTTGTATCGAGCAGAAGCTAAATTTTCCAGCCACACAAAGAGAATATAAAACCAAAGCTTCCAGAACCTGGTTAAAACAGACTCTTTTGCCATCGCTACATCAAGGCAAGTTCCTGCAAATGCAGGTAATCAACAGTCCAGATCCTGCAGTGAAAACAGCTTTTTCAGATGTTATCTGATCAGGTTGCCAGGTTCACAGCCACTATTTCACAGTACAGGCAAGAAGAAGGGTATTATTGGTGGAAAGACAGACAGTGGATTACCAAAAACAAAAATCACTTTAGTCGGTACACTGTCAAATAAAATTCCTGCTGCACCAACTTTATAGCAAACTAACTACCAAGATCTTATGAAGGGATCCATTAAAAAATTGTCATCTGGTATGGTACCTCCGGCCTCCCAGGTTTCCAGATACCCACCACCATCTCAAAGTCTTTCAAGGATATGGTGGTGGATGAAGTGCTGGCAGAAGCAAAACACTTCCTAAAAATTATAACTACAAAAAATTAAACTGGATAATATTAAATAAATAACCTACAGGCAGTTTTATATTTTTCTAAAAAGTATTATTTAGTGGAACATTTGCTGTCTCTGTTCTCACTGTGGGGATATTGAAATCTTACTAAAGAAAGAAAATCCTTTAATGTTGCAGAAAACTTACCTTCACCCCTAGGATGGAGTGTCTTTTTGCAGTTACATCTGCGAAAGATGCAATCATCAAACTGAGGGCGGAGGACATGGAGGTTTGGCTGTTTTCCTCAAGGAATTCATATTAGCCATACAGATTCCTCTCATGACAGACATCCTGACAGTCTCAGTAAAGATATGGTGCAATTTAATACGAATATCTGCAACTTATACCTTTCCCCTAATTCTGATATCAGTGAGGATGATCTGTCCAGTTTGTTTTCACAGATTCCTTTACCCTGAGGCCTAATAATTGGTGATTTCAATGCCCGTTACTATTCATGAAGCTTATCATTATGTTCTTTTTGAGACACTATATAGTTGACTGAATGAGGCAGAACATGGGTCTTTGCTTGTTAAATGTTGGGTTGTACACATTTATGTCATCTCTATCAGGTACATTTTTGTGCATCGATCTGTCCTTTTGTTCAGCACCCGTAGTTCCACATCTTACCTGACACATTTCCAAAAACCTTTTTGAAACCAATCAGAGGCCAGTTGTTATCTCAGTCTGTAATAGTTATTTGCTTCAGCATTAGCCTTGCTGATGGATGGTTGGGAAAGTGAACTGGATCGGATACAAAGTTCCTTCGGCCAATACGATAAGATTGGTAGCACAATCCTCTGACTTTGTAAGTTTTCACATTTGATACTGCAAATGAATTTATCCCTCCAACATCTGAAAAGCCAAGGTGGCCTACTATTCCTTGGTCACATTCCTTGGAACAACATGTTCGCCACATCAATTGATGTGGCGATCATGTTTGGAGATACTTTTGTCAATTTCCCTTACACTGTCATATTGTCCTGAGTTTATGAGGTAGAAGTTTTAAGTAGAAAGTATGCCATTTGTTATTGGAGACATGCAAAATGAATTAAACATTCTTAACTCTTTTGATGAGCTAAGATATCCTTTCAATAATTTCCATGACACTTCACCTAGTAATGATAATATCAGGCTCAGTATGTTATCTTACCTCCCAGATACTGAACTGCTGCATCTTTTGTCTATTTTCAATAAAATATTTTCTGACCAGTTCTTTCCAGATTCTTGGTCGGAAGCACTGGTGATTCTCATACTGGAACCTGATAAAGGTAAATCATGTCCCTCAATTTATGAACCTATCTCCTTGACATAAAAATCCATGTTGTTATTTATATTGTATTGTTCGATATCACAATACAATATAAATAACAACATGGATTTTTATGTCAAGGAGATAGGTTCATATCAGGAATAGCCAAGATCTACTGCTCTGCTAGGCATCAGAGCTCAGCCACCCTCTGCAAGTTGATAGAACAAATGGTAAACAATCATCTAATGTGATATCTTTACCCCTGAATTGCCCCTGAATAATGCAGTTTCCGCAAAGTTAGATCATCTATCAAGTACATAGGTAGTTGCCCTGGAATCTATTATTCTAAATACCTTCTTGCTTTGCCAGTGCCCGGTTGCTGTATTTTTCAATATCCAAAAACCGTACGATACAGCTTGGAGGAGAGGAATCCTAAACACGCTGTATGAATGATATAAAAAAGAGAATTTCCTTGCATTTATCAGGGGTTTCCTCAGTAGTCTATCCTTTTGAGTTTGAGTTGCAATGATGTTATCCAAAAGTTTCACACTAGAATACAGAATACCACAGGGAAGTTTCCTAAGTGTTGCATTGTTTGCTGTAGCCGTAAATAGTTTAACAAACTATGTGAAAAACTCATTATATGTTTGTCATTTGTAGATGATTTTTCAGTTTAAGTAGTTTGTAGAACTTTAGCTACTGTCAAGAGGCTGATCCAAAAAGCAATAAACCATTTAGAATAGTTGTGTAAAATGGATTCACATTTTTCCTGGAGAAAATGAAATTCATTTACTTTTCCTGCTTGAGAGAACATATTGATCCTCAATTGTTTTTACATGGTGAACCATGTCCGTGAGTTAGATTTTTGGGATTGTGGTTTGATCATTGAATAACTTGGGTAATACATTTAAAGGAGCTGAAGCTAAAATGTCCAAAAATGCTAGACATTCTGAGAGTTCTGTCTAATACTCATTGGGGAGCTGATCGAGTATGCATGTTGCACTCCTACCAAGCTCTGGTTTGTTCCCACTTGGACATTCATTCAAGTCCTGGGGTAAGCCTACTAGTGGACAGTGGTAAATCAGCTCTTTGATCTAGACAAAACCAAATAATCTGCTCCTATGTATCTTGCAATAAAGTGCAACTCAATCATCTGACCTTTGATGCAGTGTTCTTTAACCCACTTTTTAATTGATATCAAGCGCCTTTTCTTAGCTCTAAATATACAATTAACACCAGTTTGTTACCGTTGCTCAGTGTTTTTATCCCCCTTGACGGCCTTCTTTCATAGATTATTGCTTCAGTCTTTGTCTGCATCATAAAAAGAACACAAATCCAATTACTTTATGAGAAAAATTTTATAATATAAATCCCAGTGCTTTACGGGACGGCTATAAAAATCTTAATTCTGTTGGTTGTGCTTTTGTAGTTTGCAACAGAACAAACATTTTTGACCTTCCCAGCATCGTCAGTGTTTTCTTCATGAAGCTGTATGCTATTAATAAGACCTTTAATATAATTAGCCCAATATTTTGACACGTACTTGTCTGTTCAGATTCCTTGAATGCCTTACAGGCAATTAGTAACCTGAATTCCAGATAACCTGTTGTCAGTGAGATACAGAGCATTATTTCTCAAATAACTTCAGTATGCCTGAACCCCTAGCCATACTGGAATTTCAGGCAAGAAGCACACTGATAGTGTGGCAAGAGAAGCTTGTCTGTTTTCTGAAGAGGGTGATCCATGATGAGTGGCAAAGTGAACCGAAGCTACAATCAACAATAAACTGTGTTCAGTTAGGAACACAGTATACTGTGGAACACTCATGCAAAAATAACCCATCAAGAGGAGATCATTGTTTGCTGTTGTTGAATAGGGTACATTAGGCTCAATCATGGATATCTCATGACTAAGACCAATGCACCTGTTTGTAGTATTCTCTGCAACTGCCAATTAACAGTTCATCCTTGTAGAATGTGCCTGTTGTGCAACATTGTATCAGAAGTTTAAACTAGAGACTAACATCTGAAATAATTTATGGAACAATGACAGGATGTTATCCAATGTTTTTTGATTTCTTAAGGCTGTCCATTTATATTCAAATATTTGATTATTAATATCTGTGTTTCATCTATTCATGCCATTTGGCAAATAATAATTTTATTGTTTTAATTTAGATTTTTAATATTGTATTTCATTTGTCGTTTTATTTTGCCTTTACCATACACCATACGCACCTTACAGCTATGCTGTACTTTATGAGGAATGTTTTTCGTTAATAATATTTTGTGTTTTAATTGTTCATTTTATTTCTTTTATAATAACGTTATTTAATGTTATTTAATAAATAAAGTCTGGTTTTAAGTATTGATTTTAATTATTTTATATTGCTGTTATCTAAATTTATAAGTTTCATATTTGGCTAAATTACTTACTGTAGTAATTTGGTGTCTGTGCACTGATAATGACACTTCGTTGTGCACCTTGAAAAAAAAATCTTCATGTAAGTTGTTAATTGATATTGATTTGTCTTAAATGATGTCTAAAAAATTCTGTATTTATGCTGTTAAGATAAACTTGTCAACTGTGGTTATTCTTGTAATGTATTTTGAATGTGTTTATTGTCTAGATTGGGTAAGTTGAGTGAATTGCTGTGTTGTCAGTGTTATCGGCAATAACTTTATAAACTACAGGTTAGGTGATGCAGTGTATATTACCAGTTAATTACTATTTTCATTTGAATTTATAAATGTGTAAAACATTATAGTCTCAAAATAGCATATAGACTATAAAAGTTATCCACTCAGTTGTAGGAGAGAACAATAAAATCCCGTTTGAACAAACTTCATCTCATACACTACAATATTGAGACTATGCTCAGGCCATTTTGTTACAGGAATAAACGGTTAATCAGTTGATAATTTTGAGACTTGCATTCTGTAGTACTTGTAGTAATAACAATTATTTTTATCTTTTAACTTGAGTATGTACACATTTGCAAGCCAAAACCTTTAAAATATTAAGTAAGGTTCATCACATTTATTAAAATTTTTAAATATTTCATTAGTATGATACAAAACATAACATACATAAAGTGTTAGTAAACTAAGCAAAATAAAGTTCACAGTAATTTTTTTCATCTAGAATATCATTGACTTTTTCTACATCCAATTTAAACTTTCATTATTTGTTTCAGATGTTCTCAAGTGAAGGATACTATAGATGATATTGAGAGAACTACTGATATTAAATTACCTGAAGTACAGTCATCAGGTTTATTTCTTGAAAATTATAAAACTCATAAGCCATTACTAGAGAGGCCTACATGTGGTAGGTTACAATTTATCAATATAATATTGTAATTAATGAAAAGCTTTTAAAATTGAAACCTGCAGCTTTATAAATACATATTTTTCTTCTCTTGTTTTTGTGTATTCTCAATTATTAAAAAATGTATTTTTATATTGTTTTATTTTTACATTTTTATTTGACTTATTTGCTGTTAATTAGTGATTAAAAAAAGTGTGGAAAATTTGCTCCAGTATTATTTAGTAATACTCATTACATACAGAAAAAAAGATTTTTTTTTTCCCAGTAATGGCATTGGAGTTGTTATTAATGGTTGTGTTATTACATGTTTATGTTTTCTAGATATTTAAGTTTTTATTTGTTTGATGTAATTATAGAATTGTGTACCAACTGATGATATGGGATCCCATGAACATTGACTCTTGGTATTAGTTACTGTTGGTATAAGTTTTTCTGTTACTGTGTTTTAGTGGTTAAGTTATAGTATATTTTTTTTTAATTTATTTAAACACACACACACATATATATATATATATATATATATACACATTTAATTATTTTTTTAAAATCAATTTGTTTAATAACCACACTCCGCTGTACCAATACAAATTAATTTATATTTAATAGATCAACCCAAGTATAGAATAACTGAAGTAAGATGACTTACCACATTTCATTACATAAGCAGAAACGCATTCGCAAACTTAATTTGCATCATCAGCTGCATTATATTTATATATATATTTCAAAAAACATCATAAACTCGCAATACATACTATCATATCATTTATTCATTTATATTTTATGTTACAATTTTTAGTTTGGTAATTTTTTATATTTAACCTAACATATTTTGGTATCAAATTTAATTTGAGGCAGGTTTTGTTAAAATTTATTGACAGGATTATATTGTAAAGTTTAACATGCAAATTGTAATATTTGAACAATTATCTTGCCTGGTTGGCATTTATAATTTTTTTTTTTAAATTCTTTTAATAATAATCATAATAGTCATACTTTTAATTAATAGTCATTCTATTTCAATTATTATGTACTTGGGTTGATCTTTTCTTCTAGAAAATGTTATAATATCTTAAAAAGCAAGAAATAAAAAAAAGAAGATAAAAAAAGATAAATTTACATGTCTGAAACAGTTACATAATCAGTATCTCAGTTAAGCTAATTTTATTTTATGACTTTATGTTGCAGAAAGCTTGGAAAGTAGAATTGAACATTATGTTAAAAGACAACGTATAGAGATGAAAGAAGATAAAGAATAATTGAATTTACTATTATAAAATAAATATTTTGTACTCTTCACTATTGAATTGATGAATCAGCCATTGAAAATATTTGCTGTTAATACATTTCAATTAGTAAATATAATTTTTTTATTTTAATATTAACTAAGTGTTTATTATTTAATAAGTATTCTTCATATACTCAGTAAGTAAGCATACTACAGAACGTACAGTATGAATGTAATTAAGTAAATGGTATATGTGATCATATACCAGTAGCCTAATAATTCCTGGAAGATTTAGAATTCATGAAGTTTTCTATCTGCTATTATCTCACTATCTTCATTTTAAAATGATCCAGACACCTAGAATTTAATGTTTTATTTAAAATAAATATACTTATGAACCAAAAATCACACGCAGATAAACACTATATTCAAAAATACTAAATAAATCTGTAAATAATGCAATATTGAATGGTAATGAATTTTATTTAATTTTAAAATAATTTCTTTTCATTTTTACAACAAATTTATAGTATCTTGTCTGTTTTACTGGAAAAAAAATTGTCTTCTTCTTAAACTGAAGGAACAACAAGCATTCTAAACATTTTTAATTAAAAATAGTACATTTATATGAGTATTTGTAAAACTAGTTCTGAATCTCTTCTGCTGTGAAGGAACGTGTATCTTTTAAATTCAGTTCTAGTGGCTAGTAGTTTTTTAGAATCATGAAAGATTTTTTTAAAAATGAAATAGAATATTCAGAATTTATTTTTCATGCAATGTTTGGCATATTAAATTATGAGATAAAATTCTAATTTTTAATAGCAGCTAATCCTGCATTATATTGATTGATAACATTCCTTAAATTTTTAGTTTGTATTTATTACATATTTTCAGAATACAGGCATTTGAATGCAGTTTACGCTTAATTAAAGACTTATCCAAGTTATTAAATACTGATATCATTATTTTACAATTGTTCCCTATTCTATTTAAAGTAATTAATAATAATAAATAGATATTATCATGAAAAAAAGTTGCAGTTATAATCTGTCTGGTACATATACAAAATAAGAATAATTTTTCTGTTCAGAAATGATGGTTATTTTCATGTACAACATGGTCATACTTCACAAAAAATATGCTGTTATTCCCAAAATTATATCAGAAAAATTAAAATGAACTGTAAAAGAAAATAAATGACAAAAAACCCAGAGAAAGCGAACAGTGACAAAATGCAAGTCTTTTAGTCATTTTCTAAGATGTACGAAAGGGAAATTATATATAATGCCATATATTTTTAAGTCAGTACTTATAAGACCCATATTCCTCTGTACCAATATATTGTATTTTTTATAATCAAAAACCAACTTGAACAACCCAAGTACAGAATTACAAAGTAAATGAAATGACCTTATTTTTCTTTTCTTTATTCAAATAGCACTTTTGCAGGAAAGTTGTATATAAATTGTATAAAATACATTTCAAAACAATTTTTTTTTTTAGAAAAAAATAAAAATTAAATTTTAAAAAAAATAACGTAACCTGGCCAGCCAATGTTACATTATTGAGTGGATTTGAAATTATTTATATACATTCTGATTATATTTATTTTTATCTAAAAACATGCTACCATCTGTTTCTGCTTTTATAATAGTGTCATCTTCATACTCTACCTGAAAATTGATCAAGTTGGAAATTCTGTTGTAAAATATTTCCAAAATCTCCAAACCTTTACTATTGTTATTTAAATTAAATTTTGCGATTTCCACTATTCCAAATATCAGATATTTAGTGTTATTAATAAGGTGGTCAGCAATTATCTAATGTTGCTAACCACCTTATTATTAACATATTCAGAGTACATTATGACTTTTATAAAAGCAAATGAACATATCTTTAATTCTTCCATCTACATATATAAAAATTCATTCAGAGATAATGGTCTAAAATAAAAAATAAACTCATTGGTATAACGAAACACTCATTTTTCATAACTATACAAAACAAATATGATTCACTCTTTAATAAAGGGAACCATATTAAAATAGCGTGGCTATTTAAAAAAAAGTTTATTTTGCTTTCATGGCAAACATTTTTAACATATCTCCTGCTGAAACATTTTCAAATTCTGGGTTTTGTGACTACCTGTTTTGTAAAAAAATATTTTTGTTTTGCAGTTATTGTAGAACGGTTCTTCACCCTCTTCTGATGTCTCAGTGCTGAAAGAATAACTTGCTTGTATGTTGTACTTTGATCATTGTGAATTCACAAACACAAATCCATGGAATCATTACTAAAGTTATAATTCTTTAAAAATTATCTACATGATGAATTTTCTTTTATTGGCTCCAAAAACTAATAGCACATATTTATAACCCAAAAACTCATTCAAATTTTTTTTATATAGTCCTAACATATAATATACTAGCGTCCCCCATTGCAGTTTCACCCACACTATATGCGTATAGAACTTTAAAAATTGAAAATAGTTTTTTATTAATTACATGTGGGCTGTTCTTCTCAGAGATATTGCTAATCACAACTTATTGGATAAAATAAAATGTTAACCCTTCAAGCCGGTATTTAAATTTTTAAAGCCCTACCCTACTGCCGGTAATTTAAATGCCCAACCAGCAGCTGTATTACAGTACTAAAAGTAAAAAATTATAGCTTCAAAACTATTACACCAATTTAAACCAAATTTTCAGCAGAAGATTCATCCACTCCAATCTATGTTTTTTCTTGTACGCTTCACTTGTATATCAATATCGCCACTACTCTGTTCAGAATCTTCTTTATTTTCATTACGATTTTCTGGCACAAAATCTTCATCACTTTCATCACTATCAAATATTCTTATGTTACTGTCACACGTCTCATCTAAACATTCAATAATTTGTTCCGATGTAAGATTCCGCGACGTGCTTGACCCGGCCATTTTCATTTACTCACAGCTGATGCAACTGACTGAAAGAAGAGCATTCAACTTCGTAGAACAAGATCACCAATATGCAATCCTACACAGTTATAAAAACACGGAGGGGAAGAAACGAAGCCTTGAGGTAACACAGACCCAGTTTTTCAAATAAACATTACGAGATGGCAATGTTATGAAGTTTTGAAGCAAGCACTGTGCGCTGCGAGACTGTCACGTTCACCCACCGATACATACAACTTAACATGTGCGTGACATTCATGTGCTCCCTGCCTGAAGGGTTAAGATAAAGGATGTTTCCAAAATCAAATTTTTAATAAAATCAGGAGGTTATTGAAGTTGTTCAAGAACTCCTTTGCCTTGGCACAGAAAAGTCCAGAAGTTTCATCATTCCATTTTTTGGTATTGCAATGGTTACATATTTTAATCATGTTGTCTATTTGAATATATTTCAGATACAGTCAATTTCAGGATGATAATTAAAAGCTAATTTGAGAACAAATATTTCTTGTAGGTTGAACTTGATTTTGAGCTGAACATATATGTTGCTCTTCAAGTCTTTGAGAATGCTTTGGTGAAAATTGAAGCTATCTACAATCAAAAATTCTAGTACCCCTAGATGTTCTTCCTGTGATCTTGCTGACCTAGGTGTTATAAAAAATATTAATACCAAATTGAAAGTCAAATCTATGCCTATTATATGTATGGCTTACTCTGATGGAACTTCTTAGTTCAAGATATAAAAATCTACAATGATAAGTTGCTTCTGTGAGGGCGAGTTCTCACAAGTCACCAGCAGATCAGTGATAATAAATTTAGTAAAAACACTTTCTGAAGAAGTCAATATTGATATTAAAATTCAGTATTCCTCAAACCATCAACTTGATTAAATATGTAAATAATCATAATTCCCTTTAATTTTATTATCAAACTATGTTGTTTTTATGTATATTAAGAAAATACAGATTGACTTTTTATAGAAAATGACATTAAATTTTTCTAAATCACACACTGACCTATGTTTATGTATGATTTATGTATGATAATGATCAATATAGACAATATTTATTAACGTAGACAACATTAAATTCAGTAAAAGAAGTTCAAGGTTATTTATTTAAGTTTTTTATGATTTATATACTAGTGAGACTGGTAAGGTTTGAACCATAGTAAACATTGCAGTACAGCAATCGTAAGAAATCTAGTTAAAAATTGTATAAGAATTGGTTCAGTAGTTTTCTTGGTTATATGGGAACACACAAAAAAGATGGTTTCCCTTTATATAATACTGAGTTTATAGGTGAATATTCATAAATATGATATAATTATTGAATGTAAACATTGATGCCAAATCTGTGATTAAGATACACCAACACGAAATAGTATTTGGTTTGATGTAGTTGCAAATGAAATCAATTTGGACTTCCCTAAAAAATGTATCATCTAGAAAGATGCTGAAATGTTAAAGTATTTCTACCCAAAAAGCATGTCAACTTTCCTTATTGAGTTTTATCAATATTTAAAGTTACAGTATTTGAAATTGTATTCTGTATAACTTCCACATTGTAAATTCATCCAAAAAAATCAGATGTAACTTTTATTACCCTGAAATTAAATATATGCAATTTAGCTGCCTAAAGACTAGGTAGATGGTTATCGGTAATACTATCACCTGTTATATAAAACCTAGTCAGCAGCAAGGTATTAAAGATTAGGATGGAGGGGAAGACCATCTTCAGAGGCTTGCATTTTATATATATATATATATATTGAAGATTTTGAGCAGTATTAATGAGTACAAAAATAAGTGTTATTTTTTTGTAAACATCTGCTAGTTGAATTGATTTATTAACTGGTATCTTAAAATTTACTTAATTATATTTATTATCAAAAGTTATTGAATAAGAAAAAGTAACCTACTGGTTAAATGTGTAATAGAAGGAAAGTGGAAAATATAATATTTAACTTATTTGATGAAACTGTGAATAATGTTCATCATTGTATTGCTCATGCCTAATTATATTCTAACAAGTGTTTTCAGTCACTAAGACAACAATCAATCGTGTCTTTTTTTTTTTAAATCTGAAAGAGTTAAAAGCCACAATTTATTAGGTTTTTTATCATTAGCTAACTACTGTATGTACACTATATTTATTAACTAAATTATTAGTGTTAGTGAAAATTAGTTATATGTTATATGCATTAACATATGAATTACACTTCTGTATATTACTTTTACCAGGTATGTAATAGTGTACTCTATTTTATATTATTAGTTACCATTACACCTTAATATAATAGTGCATATAAATACTGAACTGCCATACAGTATTAGGTTATTTAGCAATATTATTTTTGAATCGACCATGGTTTTGGATTTTCTACAGTCCTCTTCCTGATTATTAACGCAGATAATAGGGAGTTGACTGTACTTTACATTTGTAAATTCTTTTATTTAAAAATAATAAACAAATCTGTAAAATAATTATTAAAAAATAAATAAATAACTGATTTCTAAATTTTTAATTCACTTAAATTGACAAGTACAAACAGTAATTACATATATTTAACATAAAGCAATAGTTTAGTATTTATAATACAAAATATACATCCCTACACAAACTGCTATTTTCAGTTGCATAAATTTTGGTTTATTGTGGTAGCTTTTGATGTGACTCTCTTTTATCCAGATACTTAATTTTTTTAATTGAAAAAAAAGAAAATTTTAGCCAAATAATGAATATTATTAACAATTAAATTGTTGACAAAAGAATAATTTGTATTATTTGCAGCAAAGTATTTTTGTAAAAATCATAAACCAGTATATTAAATGATGCTTCTGGCAATGTCATTTTAGATATAGTTTAACTTCATTTATTTTTAAAGAAGCCACTTTTTGAGATATTACAGAACCAAGCTAATTGTAGCAATTTTTTTAATTTGTCTCTCTCCCCCAAAAGTAATCACAGTATCAAGAACACAGTAAATAGTAAGTAATCAAGGTAATCATATTGTAAAAATGAATGAATTTAAAAAAGATATACGTTTGAACTTAGCTTTGCAAAGAAATATTGGTTTTAAAAAATGCCTCACGTTATTTGATGTAATCTTTAACAAAAAGGTATAAATTAATACAATCTATTTTTGTTTTTTTACGTTAGTAATGTTTTGTTTAATCATACATTAAAATAGTAATATTACATGTGTGTGTGTGAGTATGTATGTGTGTATTATGGTTTTAGATGTTTATCATAATTCATTTAATTTTATAAAAGTTAAAAATCCACTCTTGTCAAAATAAAACTTGTACCTGGTTAAGGTGGAAGAAAATCTGTACACAATTAAATTAGCAGTCATGGGTTTATTATAAATTTCAACAGTATTACTTATTTAAATTATAATTTAAAAAATAACACTCAAGTTTATGTGTTTTTATTGTTTACCTCCTTAATATAATGATTTTTTTCATTTGGTCTATTTCTGTAAAGTCCATATATAATAGCAATGTGACTAATATGTAGAGCTGCACTGCTGTACACTGTTGAAGGATATGTATTCCAACAAAACTCTATTGCACCCATAATAATTAAACGCCAAACATTGGAATATGGTGTACACCATAGTAAATAAGGTAATGTATGAAAATACCAAACATAAAACTGATAATGCAATGAACGACTACAAGCTACACCAATTAAATTACAGGTGAACAATGGAAGAATAAACAACTGACAGCTAGTTTCCATGCTAAACTTTTCTTCTTTATGCAACTGTCGATCAACATCTGTTTCAATTTTTTTTAATCGAGCATAACTTTGTAAACACACTTTAAATGTTTTTAAAAATGTCAGTAATAATATTATATGCAATGTTAAAAGAGATATATGAAAGTATCTGTCGAGAAAAACATTTTCTGGTAAAAATCTCCAATTAACTGTCCACTGGTATAAAAACACTCTGCCTAAATCAAAAGAACCTTTCAAATATGCCCACGGATTAGTTAACAGAAAAGGCAAACCTAATATTAATTGTACAGCAGCACATATTGATAACTGAATCATTGTACCTTTAAAGCCTAAACAACACAAATAAGCTAATAAAATAGCTGGTGAAAATAATAATATGTTCATTTTAACAGAAACTGCCAAACTATAAAAAACACTTGCTAATTTCCAGTAACCACTTATAAACAAATTAACAGAAATGTATAACAATATCATTGCCACAGGATCATTGAACATCCGTAAAATAAAAATTGAATGAATCCTATATGAAGTACAACAAGCAATTATAATAGCATAAGGAGGCACTTTTTTACTTTTTGAGTAAATATTAAAAATGAAATATAACATTATTATGTACAGAGCACCAAACACATACTGTGCAACTTTTATATTTTTTCCAAGTTCCGTTAAATAATAAAGTAATGTAAATATATAAACAAATCCGGCAGGATATACAAGAGGTCCTGTATCGCCTTTTAGTTTAGAGTAATCGTAGGTTCCGTTAACAACTCCCTCAACTTCTTGCATATATGCCACCCAGTCGATTTCTGTATATTTAACTTTATTGATAACCACTACGTTTAGTATAAGTTCAGCGGCGAGAATAAAGAAGACGGTGATGTGTAATTTTCGAGGATCAAATATTAACGATAAAACAAACCGTTTATTTGCGTAAGTCCAATACAAGTATTTAATTTTTTTCAACATTTTCGCGTAAAAAGATTCTTTTGATTTCTTACTCGGCGCCATATTAATCACACTGTGCTAAACATAATCTAGCTCACGTGTACTTCTATTTACATCACATAACCTCAATAACCCTGGCTCCTTCTCTGCCAAACTACCATTAAATAACCTTAAAAAGAATTTCAGAACTAGCTCGTGTAGAAGACCCAGACCATTTCTAATGAATTATAATTTTAGGAACCAGTGCCTTATGAATAATTAAATTAAAATAGCAAATGTACAAAGAAAATAATATATAGTTTCTCAATATTTCGGAACACCTGCTATTTGTGGAATACTGAGGAACATGAATATGAGCAAAATCCCCTGGTATGGATTTTTTTTATTTCTGAATAAGAGCTCCTTTGATTGGTATATTATGCCATTTACTGCTTCGGGCTTATTGCCAATATCAAGATTGGCTTGTCTTGCACTCTGGTACAATTTAGAGAAGATTTCTGTTACAATAACGATCATTCATCTTTTTTCCAAAAATGTGCAAATCCCAGCGAAATTGAGGATTTCTGCTTAAATTGCCTATTGTTTACATAACCATGTTATACGTATCGTCTAGTTTACATATAGTTTTTTTCTCAGTCCCTAAACAGTCAAACTGATTGACTTGTCGAAACTGGGTAAAAACTTTTATGTAATAAAAGTAATTAGATTTGCTTTTTAAATATATGAAAGAATGTTTATAAAAGAAATATGTATGATGCAGTTCTTTAGTTGTGAATGTGGCTCGAAAATCTCTATTTAATAGTTTTCTTCTAAACAAAAAACACACCAGATTAATTGTTGCCCAGAACTGGTTTCCCTAACACTTTAAAACGGAACAATATTGAGGAAGGAAATTAATGTGATAATGAAAAGATTTTTTGGAAACGTATTTCGAGATACTTATAAAATAAAATATAATTTATTTATTTTTAAACAAATAAGTATTTTTACTATTTGTATAAAGTTTTTTTTTTTACTATCAAGGCCAGATTAAATAATAGACAAATGTCAAGCTGGCTTCAGTAGAGAAAAAAAATATATATTTCTTTAGTTTATCTTTAATAATGTAGGATTTTATGTTATTATTTGTAAACAGCACAAATGTCATAGTAATTGACAAAGTAATCAAATCGGATTAGTGTCACTGGCGATTCCACAGGGGGTCCTTCATACCCTTACCTTTTGTAGTTAACATGTTATGGTATTTTTAAAAAGGTAAGAAATAAATAATGTCATTTAAATTTAAAAAAATGATAAAAATCTTCTTTTTAAAATCAAATAAAAATATGAGAAGGCGGTCGGTCTTTTTACTTTTTTTTTCTGATGCTGAAAAGGAATTTCTCAACTACTCTTTAATTTTTGTTTGAAGTTGTACACAGCTTATATGAATGGAGTCACAAAGTTATATTTTGTGTAGGGCTCAGCAGAAGCTTAATCCGGTACTGTGTAGAAGACTTGAGGGAAGGCCATGATTGCTTGTAATCATTATTCTCTTTCACGCAGCAAGTCTACTGCAAAGAATTATAAAAACACATTAATTGAATAAACATGATTCAAATGCACTATACTTTTTGACAATATAAATACTTTTAAAAAAATTATCGCCAGCAATAATATCAGTCTACGTCAGGGTGAAAATAAAATCACCAATCAATAAAGATGGTTTGTAACGAGATTTTAAATTTGATTAATTTTGTTTTTATAAATCAATACAAATGTGTATTCTATTAATATAATTCGAGCTAATAAAACATAAATTTGATAAGGTTTGACATAAATTTGATTTGAATTAACATTTGATGTGACAAAATACTGATAATTAAACATAAGGTCCTTTCTTGTGCTGAATAACGCGAAAAATTTACAATTTATGCAATGACTTTGTTAAAAAAGTAAGCGCAGAATTTTCTAATCCTGCAAAGTAATTGTCTCAAATATATTCCTCACCAGTATCTGTAGCATGTGCCTTCATCTCTAACGACAGTTTTGTCCTTCATTCATAAACACTAAGAACAGCCGTCTAAGACGAATTCTGACGTTCGCCAGCTAATAACAGTGCATCCCAATCAGGAAGATTAGTGTATCAACAACATGCCTATCCTTTAGGTAAGTCTATTGACGAATGGACTCCTTGCACGGTAAACTTTAAATCTTGCGTCAAACAAACAAGCTTTTGACAGAGCACAATATGTTACGCCAGTGAACAAACTAGACCAAAAGATATCATTAATTGTGTTCATTAACATTTTTACAGACCCAACTGTATGACAGATATCCATTTCACTGGGTAGATTCACTTCGTTTACTCCTAGTGCGTTGCTCAACTTAAATTCTCTGTTAAGATTTTGTAATTTTCATTTCAATTGTATAGCATTATAGGGTAATTCTCTATATTTTTCGTTGTGATTGACTAATTGTTATTCCTTGGTTCAGGAATACTTTTTGTAGGCGATTGTGTTTTGTACCATTGATTCTACCTATGTAGTTCAACGCTATTTCGGTTGAAGCAGTGTATATCACAGAGCATTTACATGGTTGAATATTAAGAAGATAAGGCTGGATTACATTCTTAAACTGAAAAATTATCACCGTATCATTCATACACTGAAAACATTATTTGTAATACGATATAAAATCATTATAAATCTGTTTCTAAAACAGTCTTTTTACGGCTACAAAACTGCGGTATTTCTAATTATCTGGGGAATGATGCAAAGGTAGAATGTGATAGTTATTCCTTTTGAAATTAGATTTAGTTAGTTTTATAAGAATAATTTTACACTTTTTATAAAATTAAAAATTAATTTTCCTACAATTACTATTTTTCAGTTGATTTTTCCATATTTGTAATACGTAACTGTCACTTTGAGAAAAAGTTACTGCAATATACATATATATAAAAAAACACCCAAATTATTTTTAAATATTAATTATTTTAAACTTCAGTCGCATATAGTTTCTCTTATTAGGTTATTGCCAGTGAAAGAAGAAGAAGGCAGATTGCTTGAGTAAAGTAAAAATGGCTACCGTAGTGTATGGTAGATTCTTTTGTGGATGTTCGTAGAATGTTACTCGGTTTAATAAATGTAAGTTTAGGGATATGTTGTAGTTTTGTATTATAGTGAAAGTCTAAATTGTGATTTGTTTTCAAAATATACTTTTAATTCGTTGTTTATTTGTTTTTTTTAAATTGTTTTTGTGTTTCTATTGCAATTTGATTTGTCGATAGAAGAATGACAAGTAGGTTAAACATATTTTTCTATTACCTTTTTAATTTGTATTTAGAGTTAATGTATTTGTGGCTAACAGCCTTGATTAGCAGAGAATAGATTAAATTTTACATAAAAGCGAAGAGTCTCTGGTATATCTCTCTTTCGTAATTCTGCTGATTGTTTTATATAAGTTGGGGGAAAAACGTTCTTTCAGCAGCGGAATGTGCCAAAAATAATTTCACGTGAAACCGAAATTTGTTAATTTAAAGAAAATTATTTGTAGTTTAATAAACTTGTTATTCACTATTATTATATTTTTGCCGTACTTTCAGGAAAATAATGTCTATTTTTGTTAATAGTACTACTTCCTGCTAATGTTTATCCCAGTTTAGGCTAGAGTGATACTTATTGAATTATGAGTTATTTAGTTAATAATAAGTTTTAATTGTGCCGAATCATTTTTATTTCATACAATTTTTTTAATGATATAATTTAAAATAATTTATTCAACTATTAAATTTACAACATTATCATATTAATGAAGTTAAAATTTACAACCTATTTTTGTTGCATACAGCTGTCTGTTTACTATTATTTTCTTTGTAGCATTTCTGTGATTTTGGTAGATGTTTTTATTAAAGAATACAAGTTTAATAACAGTAATGCCATGAGTAAATGTACTTACTAGTAAAAATTGCATTCAGAGAATATAATTTGAATTGCTATTCATAAATCCAACTATCAAGGTTTCAGAAATTAGGATGACAATTTTTTTAATTATAATTCTTGTATTTTTATATACAGTTTAATGAGTAAAATTATTCCAGTGATATATTTGTCAATTTTATTTTTATTTATTTATTTAATAGTAATTAAGTTTAATTTATTAATATTACTTTTTTCCCTACAGTAACACAGTTTTTGATTAATTTGTGTACCATATCTTCAACCATTACTACTAAATTATTAAGACTTTACTGAATTCCATAATATTATTTACAATTTTAATAATTAAAATTCACAACTGGATGTAGGTATAGAAGTACTCCTTCAAAATGAGAAGCAATAATTATTTGAAACATTTTTGTTATATATGTAATTAAAAGATTGTTTTAGTACTGCAGTAATTGTCTTTTGAAAATCAGTAATCATATTTATCCACTACAGTACCTCAAGAAATAAGATTGCATTTCTGAAAAAAATTTGTTTAACTCTCGTTAGTCATTTATATATATATAATTAACTAATAAAAAATATTACATTGTTTAGAAATAAGTTAACTGACTATTTATATATTTGCTCACACAAACATTTATTGATTAAGCTAAAACTAACAGCATAAACTAAGTTTGAAACAAAGGTTAAGAAAACTAAGAACAGATAAAATCTGGTTTGTGAACTTACATCTTATCCTCAACAGCCCATCAAATATTATAAGCATTTATTTGGTTATTTGCATGTCCACCACATAACTCTTTACCACATCTTGTGTAATATGTATCACTTCATGTATATACAATAATCAAAATACTTACTGCCCTTCCTTCTTCCAATGTTCAGTTTCATAAATTTCTTTTGAATAATATAGACTGTAGTAACACTTGACTGATAATGCACCAAATCACAGTACTGTATTTCTTCATTCGTAGTATCAAAGCAAGGTTAACTTGGCTAAGTAATGAATATGGATGGACAGCTTTAAAATTATAAAAGTGACTTGTAACAACATACCAAGAACTTTTTATATATACAAGTATCTTTTTATATGAATCTTCCAAAATAAATTTTTATTAACCTCCAGAATATTTAACACCTTTTATGCTCTTTAATGTACCGCAAGAATAATCATAATATAAAACAATTGACGCTGAATTTTTGGTTGGAAATAAAAATTGTAAGATTGGAGAGGGAAAAAATCATGGAGGTGTTTTGAGACATTAACTTTCTGGTTTTATTGAAACCAGAAGGAAATTTTGTCTGATACCAGCACAGTGTGAAAGAACTGTCATTGTCGAAAGCAGTTACATTCTAGAAAAATCACCAAATTAAAAATCATTTATTGACATCAAAAATAGAATTGGACCCAAAATAAAAACCACTTCTTTTTTGCTTAAGAGATACTGCTTTTTGCATTACCAATCCCTAAATTTTGACTTTTGTTACTTGGTAAATACGACTTAAACCACAATAATGGTATTCCTCAGATTCCCAAATTTTCAAGCTTGTCTTTCAAAATATTATGTTGGATTGTATTAAAGGCATTGCTGATACCTAAAAATAATCCTGATGTTCTATTTTCTAAATTATAACTTATAAATATTAGAAAGAAAATGTTTGTATTACACATTCTGTGCTGAGATTACTCTTAAAGCCAAATTGCCCTTTACAATAATTTCTTTAAAAGAAATTTACAATTTTAGTTTTTATAAATTTTTTACTAATACCTTTTGAAATTATGGTAACAGAGATATTCTCTGATAGTTTCATATCCTACTTTTTTATCTCTCTTTTCAGTTAAAGAGGCAGTGGTAGCCTATTCTTTTAATACATTGGGAAGCAATCTGTAGAAGTTTATTGATTAAAAGAGTAAGTACAGGAGCTAAGCTATTAACAGAACTATGCAAAATCATAAGAGTTAGATGGTTTTTCTACTTTTATTCATCAGAATTGAATTTTGTTTAACATCCAAAAAAGTAATAGGTACAACAATGTATTTATAGATCTGTGTATTACAGTAATGTTTAAAAAGTTAAAGAGCTAATTTAAGTCTGTGAAGGAACTTTCATAGAATATACAACCTTTATTAGTACATTACAATATAATCACTGAAGCTTTTTCAGTCACTGATGAATTATTTCTAGATAGAGCTTATTCATTGCTTTGTGAAGCGCCTCACATATTATCACCGATTCCCATTATTTCTTTGGATTGTACCCATTTTTATTAAATTTGAAAAATAATTGAATTTTGCCTCCTTTAGCCAAAGAATTCTAAAATTATCTAACTCTTTTGATTTGTTATTATTGGGTTTTCATTTATTAATTGTCCCCCTCTTTAAAAGTACTAACAAGATTGAAAGCCATCCAAGGCCTCACTTTTTTGAATGTATATTTTTCTTACATTTTGGTGTTTCTGATCTAGGGTAAAAATTTACACAAACACATAAGGAGCGGGACAAAATTGTGTACTATTTTGCAGTTTACCGCATCTATTTTCAATCTCTGATGTTCCCACAGTGTTTTTACTTTCAGATAGTAACAACACTGAAAATAAAATGATTTTAAATAAAGGTAGATTTCTTCTGATTAAAGTTATGTACAATCAATCAGTTCCCATTGTTTGCTGAATTTAATTAAAGATACCTTTCAGGAAGTTTATCAATTCATGTAGTATTTTGGTAGCCTCCAGGTATCTAGTATAACCTTCTTAATTCAAGACCTGTAGTCGGCTCATCTTTTGATCATGTAGTAGGTGTATTTGCTGATTGTTAAATTTCTTGATTGCCAGGGTTAATTGGAAAGTAACAATAGAGTGGTAGTTAGGATATCATTTCAAGGATTTACAGACAAATAGTTTCAAGGATAGATCAGGTACAACTAATCTGCCTTTATTTGTGTACCTAACCCACTGTACTAATCTGACACACTTTTAGATAATAATCAATGGATAATGCCTTTACTTTGTGAAAATCCATAACAACAAATAAAAAAATGAAAACAAAATAATTTTTTGATTTTCACAAAATTTATTTAAAAAATGACAGTTGTTTCAATAGCGTACCTTACGCAGAGAAATATACAGAAAACAGAATTGTATTCTGTACTGTATATCAAAACATCTGTAATTTTTTAAATAAATTTGTGAAATAAAAATATTTTGTTTTCATTTTTCTATTTGACACCTTTAGATATGTTAATGCACACTATTGGACTTCATGATTGGCTAATGATCATAGCAGTCAAGTTCTTAAATTTTTTTAATTATAGAACTTTTTGATTGATTTCTTAATTTTATTTTTTTTTATAAACAAGTCAGAATAAAAATGTAATTTTTTTTTAATATTAACTTTTATATTGGTATTATTAGTTAAATTTCCCGAATGTTGTCATTGTTACATAATATAGTAATTATTACCTCTTATGTTATATACCAGTAATTAATCATGTCAATACTACTGGTATTTAAAATGCATTAAACTATAATTAATGTCAGATGTAATAGTATTACTTATAATATGGTATGGCCTTTGTTAACCTATATTTGATTTATATATATATAAAATTTTAATTGCTTCATATTTTTTTTTAATTTGTGGTATAATTATTCATACATATAACTTAAATTATGGAATGGTTATCTAATTTTATAATATTTCTTTAATAGCAAAAAATTTGCAACTTTTTTATACAGTTTTTTATTTCATTAAACTATTTTTGTAAGTATTCTTTTTTATTAAGTTTGACTTAATGATTTGTATGGGGGCATATCCAGAATTTTTTTGGTATAGAATGGGCCTCTATAGGGATCGGCTGAAAAACTAGACTTTTTTGAAATGAATAGAACAAATTAGAAATGTATAATAATGTAAAATTGTATTAATAACAGATCTTATTCTTATCCCAGAACGCTCTTGTTTTAAATCCTATTTGGGCTCAAAATATTTTACAGATCCCAAAAATCTTATTCATTGACAATATTTGTTCTCTTGTACATTCTCAAACTTAGAGAATAAAAGAAAGAGCTGTCAGAAACAATGTCTGACTATTTCATAAAATGGCCAGACATGAAACTGCCTTTCCACTTTATTGTCTTATATACCATATTAATAACATGCAAGAGATAAAGAGATATTTGAGAAATTAAAGGAATATAAATCTGCAGTTTTTAGAATCAAAAATAGTTTCTATAATGTGTTTTACATCTATTTGAATATTCCAATATTCTCATTTTTCTCCAATGAAGTTAAATTTGCCAAACATTAACGCAAGTAAAAATACAGTTGTTTGAGATCAATGCTACTTGTGAACTAAGTATAGTAAACTAATGTCTCTCATGCCAATTACAGTTTGGTTTCGTAGTTATAAGGCAGATGCTGCCAAAGACATCTAATAAGAAACTACTTATCTGATGTGGACTGCTGCCCAACATCCACCAATCTCCCTGAATGTATAAATACATCTACGCATTTCTGTCTGCAATAAGCGTCATGTTATGATAAATAAATTGCATTTACATTTTATTAAAAAAATAATTAAGTGGAATTTAAATAATTATATTTACAGATAAATCAACAGCTGGTTGTTCGTCCAAGGTGCATGCCCTTGAATTTAGACCTTTGCCCAGACCAGGACTTCGGATTAACCTAGTCAGGATTGGGCCAATTAAATTTTATAACATAATTGATTACTTTTTCATAACCCAAGGTGATTTTATTTTCACTGTTGGGAATAGTGAATAGTAGTTGGATATGTTGTTAGTCACACTATCTTGTGGAATGTTGGCCATAAACTGGTAGCTCTATCTGTCTTATACATTGCTTAAGTTTATCTTAAGGTACTATGTAACTTAGGATAAAAATTAGATCTACTATACTTAAAATGTGTCGAAGAGTAGCATTCTCAGGAAAAGAGGATTGAGTATGAGAATTAAGTGATCAGTCAGCTCATCATGTTAAACACATTAAATAATGTTCAATTTAGTTTATGACTACTCTCTTTTAGTTTCTGTTCAGTGCTTGCTGATGAATTGAAGTGGCAACAAGAAAAGTAAACAGAACTAACTTTTTTCAACTAACTACAATTTTAGTAGTTAACTAACTACTTTTTCAAGGTATGTTATGTTAATATATTAAAGGTAGAGAGTCATAAAGTTTCAGACATCTTTGTCTCCACTTCATGTTCGATTTTTGTATAAGCGTAGAATATTTTTTAAAAAGAATTATGATTTTTGTATCGCATTCTTTCATCCTTTGCCAAAGGGGACTAAGTGATGGGTGCTTAAATGTTTTAAGCTGCTCAGAACATTTTTAGAAAATTTCAGTTTTTTACTAGTCTGTAAAAACAATTCTTTTTGATAAAGAATGGTTTAAACAGTACTGTAATATTTTAATGTTTGTTTACTAAACATGGCTGAAATTCATAATATCAATTTTTTTACCAATACGTTTTTAACAAATACTTTTGTTCTGGATAAGAAAAGTATTTTTTTTTTTTTATTAAAGTTACTTTGAAACATTAAGAAAAATTTTATGAGAAAGAACTTGAAAGTTTTTGTATTATAATTTAATGATAAATTCATTAAATGAACATTTTTTTATCGGATTTGTTTAAATAGCTCTTAAGAAATATTTCACAATACCAAATGTAAAAGTGAATTTGTCAGTATTTTGTATTTAGGATTAAGAATGACTTTTACATGATTTTATAATTAGCCTATTCAATTTGTCAATTATCTGAATTTTATCCCTGAGGGAGTTGGTTTTACCACATAGTTGTTTCCTGTGCATCTTTATCAGGCCAGTTAATTCTGGCCATCTGTTGACTGTTATTTGAAGGAAACACCTGATCTTGTTAAGTGAAGCTGAAGTAACATTTACTTTTTATTGGTATTTGCAAAGTAATTTAACTTATTTTACCATTTTTTCTTTATAATAAGTTTCAAACACATATAAATAATTGTAATAATAGGATATTTAAGTAAGTATTGAATTTGATCCAACACTGTAATTCTATATTTTTATGTGCTATAAAATTAACATATTGCTTAATTATAGATATGACCTGTTTATACTATTTTTGATAACTAGTCACATTTTGAAAGAATGAGTCATCCATAAATTATGTTGGTTTTATATACAGTGTAAAATGTATACACCAACTTGGTAAAAATAAAAGTATTTTTGTATTATTTGTAAAATTATTATTAAGAATGAAACCAATACTATTAGAAACATTATCCTTTGCTAATAATATATAAAATATACTGTATATGTCATTTATATAAAGTGATGACAGTCATCTAGTGATAGCATTACCTGTGTTGTGTTCATATTCCTTTACTTGTTATTAAATCTAAAATAATAGCAGTACAGGTGTCATAAATTAAACAGAAATCTATATTTAATTGTAGTTTAAGATAGTTTCATAGGTTGATAAGGTGTTTAATAGATTTACATGTGTTTTAATAAGAAAATTGTATTTTTGTTAAAAGGAAACTCTCATGTAGTGAGTGACGATAAAAAAAAAATACTAATTATAAGTAGAAATGCTTTTGTTTCCCTAGGTACCAAATTTTATTTGCCGCCCAGTAGAAAACTGTCAGTAAAAAGTTTCAAAGAATGTTTCATACAAAAATTGTTTTAAATGTTATTTGTTTTAATTCTTCCCTGAAATCATTTACTAATACTAATCCACAGCATATGAAGCAAAAAACTTTCCTTAGTAGATTGATGAAAAACTATTTTAAATTTCAAAAAAACTTCTTTGAAAATTATAATACAATGTTTGTTTTAATTTTCACCGCCTGAAATTTTTTACTGAAGTGCATCCTGAGTGAGTAATTGCCAAAGATAAATTTTTCATCAAGACCATTGGTAAATAAAAAAGTTAAGAAGTAACAGACTTCGGTAGGACTTCCATAATGTCAATTACATCTAGTTTAAATAGTGTTAATTAAAGCAACATTATTTTGTTTATGTATATAGTCCTTTAAAAAAATAGAATAAACATTGACATGATGAATACAGATAAAATAAGTCAGGCTATCTGAGTAAAAAGCCTCATGTGCTTTATTTTTTTTATGAAGTAATTATTAAAAAAAACCATTACAATTATTTAAATGTAACTTTAGTTAACCTGATAAAATTGTTATAGGTTCAGATTTTCTACTGTATGGTTAATATCTTTATAGCAGTACCTGATCTTATTAAATGAAATATAAAAATAAGACACTAAGTCCTTTTTTTATAAATTTCATGTAGGGGATGATTTAGCAGCTATTTCATATGGATGTGATTTGATCAGTGACTCAAAATATTAGTGTTGAAAAACGATCCTGTAAAATACCACACACATTTTTCTGTTGAAAATTTACTTTTCGTTCAATAATGAAGTTGTCTTGATAAATTTACACCTAAAATCATTCTCAAATTTCAATGTGGTCAGCTAGTTGTAGTGGTTAGCTCAACAGTCTCGATGGTTTGGTTTCCAGGAAGTTTCTGGTGGCTTTTTCATCTTCTCATATCATTATACATATCAGAAAATGGGAAAAAAATAAAAATAATTATTTGTCTCTAGCTCTGTTGACCTCCCTTCCATATGAAATTTTATTAGCTTTGGTCATATTCTTAAGACACAAAACAAAATACCACCCATTCACTCATCTAATTTTTTCTTAGTAGCAGCACAGTGGATCTGAAATAATGTAATAATCTGTCAATAACAATTTTTTTTTGTGAAATAATAAAAATCTATTTCTGTCTTTTATATAACATAATAAAAGAAATTATTAAAAGAAAGAATGTTATTTATTTGTTGTTAGTAACACCATTTTATATTAATTGAACCCGTTGGGATTGTGCAATAGTATTATTTTTTAATTTATTGTCGGTAGTTCTCCATTTTATATAAATGCTTAAAAAGCAGCTTGCCAAAATGCTTTATAATTTGAAGGGAAAACCTTTCAATGTGTTTAAAATCATTTCTTTATTTTGATACATTGAAAACATACTACCTAGTTTTTAGGAAGTGATGAGTTTGTTTATTCTTATAAATTATTTAGTGCCTGTATATTTTGTAAAATTAATTAATAAAATTTTTGCTTATTTGCAGTGTCGTAATAAGATTTAATGTTTCACTATTTCAGGAATTGGTAGAATAAATAATAAAATAGCTGAATTATTTTCCTAATAGTCTGGTATTTTTGATTAGATAATTAACTCTGTCTGTACCTTTGTACTACAAGACTTGGTGTTAGTAAAATTTAAAACTATCCTGCAGTTTGAAGTTTATTTTTATGTTGGAGCTGGACACACATTTTTTTTTTTTTAGAGAAATAAGTTTTCTTTTTAGATTCTTTTGGTGTTCAAATTTTCTTTTAAACAATGTGTTTTGATGTTAGAATTCAAATAATAAAGAAGTAAGTTTACTGAATTTGAATTATGCTTATCGTTTGGCTATTCAAAACACCAGTTACATAATTCAATAAACTAAAATTTATATGATTGACTCATAGAATGACATCATGCATGATATTAATAAATGTGATTATAAAGACTAATTACCACAAAAAGATTTTAAGTTTGTTAACTTTAAAAGATAAGAAAAACATGGTAGTATTTTGATCATTATTACTTCTTATAAACAGTTGCCATTCATAAAGGTTGTTGTCGATCTAGCCTTCAAAACCATTGTTAGGTTTTTTGTGTGTTGTGAAAATAAATTTGGTATCCAGCATCTAATATAGTGTTCATTTTTTAATTAATATTAAACTGTTTTGTTTCAGATTGTAATAAAATTATGTATTTTTGAAAAAGTGTAGGATGTTTATTTGTGCTAATCTTTTCCACTATCTGTCACATGGTGAATAAAGATTCACATTGAAAAATTTGATTTTTGTTTTTTTAATTATTACTATTAATAATTTTTGTTTAGATTTCTTTGTTTGTCAGGCCATTGCTTACGTGTCATACTTCAACAAACGAGCAAATGAATCTCACTGGATATCTTATTCGAAAACTAGTTTGTCAGTGTTTCACACAGCTGTTTAATCCATAACAAAAATAATTTGACAGTTTCATTTGTATGATTAATACTGTCACGTACGACTAAAACTTAAAAACATTAATTTTCATTGAATTCATGGATTTGACATTTGGACAATATATTTTACACCATTTTTCTCTTGTTTGGGTCTTCTATAGACTACGTTGAAAGAACTTCACTTTGCAGTTTGTTGTTTGGCTTTGATGTTTGCCAATATTATTTCATTCTTTCACTTGGTGTTCATTTTTGCTGTTCTGTTCTCAGGTTGCCTCTTTTTGGTCTTGGTTTTTTTTTTAAATTTGTAGATTTTGTTATATTTCTAAGCATTTCTCAATCATAGATGTCTTCCTTCTTGTCTAATTCTTTTAGTTCTTCCTCTCATTTAGATATTTTACAATTTCGTTAAATTTTAGGAAGTAGTTAAATATTTTCTTGGTTATTCTGTTTTTACTCATTCATTTTAAATGTGCAACTGTACGTAATCTCCGTTTTCATTTTAGTGTGTCTTTTCAAGATTCAGGTATAGATCTTTATTTTATATTGGTAGTATTTATTTGCTTATTAAACATACATAAAAAAAAAATACAATATGTCCCATGAAGAAATGTAGAAACTTTCAGGACATGTTCTGCTAGTGAAAATAATGATAAACATTTATGTAAACATATGTCTGGAAACGGCTTTTTTTTGGAGTTACATACAGCTAACGAAAAATTTCACCCAGATTTCAGCCTAATAAAAAGAAGCCCTACTGTAATTTTTGGGACCCAAATTAAGGAGTAAAGTTGGTGGTTTCTTATGTAATCTGAGCTGGGAAATAGGATAAAACAGGTCCCAGAACTGTAAATCCAGTAGTTTTTAAGATATCTGATGTAAAACACCAAAATTTGGTGTCAAAAAAGTTGTTTTTTTTTAAGTTGTAGTACAGTAGCTTTGTTAAATGACTAATAAATGCAAAAGATTTAGTAACAAAACTTGTAGAGATATTAATTCTGAGAAAATTGATGTATGTGTATCCAATAAAAAGTAAATAAAAACTTTTAAAAGTAGTTTTTTATTAAACCAAAACAAATGAACAATAGACAAAAAACCATATTATTCTTTTTATACCTAATAAACATTATTTTTAAAAACAAAAACGTTAATTACTGAAATAATTTTAAAAGAAACTCAAAATTTATAAAACAATATTTTAGCTATGTTTATTCAATAATTTATATAGGTAAAACAAAATAATTATGTAAATTCTAAATTGAAATCTATGTTACTTTAGAAATATTTATAAAACTTTTATTGTATAGGTTGGCAATACTAACTAACAGCTGTTCAACAATGAAAATTGTGTATTTCATTTGAAGCTTTTGTCATAAATTATCATTCAGATAAAGGAAGTGTAATGTTGTCATGTGTAAAAATGCCGTTTCAATTTTCTAACGAGGAATATCCATAATTTTTGTTTATGGATTTTGTAACAAATCTGAAGCTGCTCGACATGAAATATCAAGTGAAATTTCCTTGATGGTAGATTTCAAATACAGAAACATTTTCTTAAGTTAATCAGCATTTAAAAACAAAAGGGTCATTTCCAACATGTTTGTTTTTCTGTTGTGAACGCCAACTAAATAATCCTGTTAATGATCAATATTGTGTGATTCAATGTAGCCAAGGGATTAGTACTAGGCGAATTTCATGTCATACTAGTTTGTTAAAAAAACAACGTGGTGCATCCTACGGAAAAGAAATCCTTATCCTTTCCACTTGCAGAAGGTTCAAAATTTGTGGCCAACAGATTACCCCCAGCAGTTAAACATCTGTCATTGGCTTCTAGACAACACTGATAAGATAAATTCAATCTTATTTACTGATGAAGCCACTTTTATGAGAAACTGAGTTTTAGTTCTAAAAGTAGTCATTTTTGGAGTGAAGACAATCCACGTGATACTGTGGAAACTAGTTTCCAACATAGATTTCGTATTACTGTTTGGCGTGGCATTATTAAAGACAAAATTGTGGGACCATTTGTTTTCAATGAGAACCTTATGGGAGATGCATAAGTTCGTTTCTTGAAAAATAATTTGCTCTTTTCTCTTTTAGAGGATATATCTTTACATGCTAGATTGCAAATGATTCTCCAGCATGATGGTGCAATGCCTCAGTTCTCTTTAGTAGCTAGAAATCACTTGAATGCTAATTTCTTAAACTGGATTGAACTTGGCGATCCAATAAATTCGCCACCAATTTCACCTGATTTAACCCCACTAGATTTCTTCATTTAAGGCCATATGAAAACTGTATTATACCAACAAAAAGTTAATACTAAAGGAGTACTCTTGAAATATGAAATGCTATTGAATTTATACGAAATGATCCTGAGATGTTACTGAAAACCACTAGAAATATTTCATGTTAGGCATATTGCTGTATACATTGTGGAGGAGGGAATTTCAAACAATTACTGTAACTGAGAGTTAATATTCTATTACTAATTATCATTTCATGCATTTTATTTTATTGTTTTGCTATATTAAGAATAATGTTGATTAGCTACAGAAAGACTAATACAATTTTCTGTCTTATTTTTTGTTTGCTTTGCTTTAATAAAAAACATTTAAAGGTTTTTGTTTACTTTTTATTGGCTTATTTACATTAATTTTCTCAAAATTAAATTTACGAGTTTTATTACTAAATTTTCCTCATTTATTAGTCATTTAACAAAGCTATTGTACTACAAATCTATAAAAAAACTTGTTTTTTGAACTGAATTTTGTGTTTTACATTGGATATCTTGACAAATACTGGAGTTACAGTTCTGGGACCTATTTTATTCTATTTCAGAGCTCAAATTACATAAGAAACAACCAACTTTACTCCTTAAATTGGGTCCCAAAAATTACAGTAGGGCTTCTTTTTATTAGAAGAGCTGAAATTTGAAAATTTTTGCTAACTGTAACTTGAAAACAGCATTTCTAGACCTATATTTATATAAACTTTTTTCATTGTTTTCACCAGTAGAACATGCCCGGAAAGTTTCTTTGTAGGACACATTTAATCATTGATTAAATTGGAAAGTTATGTAATATTGCTTTAAAAATAATAATAATTTATTTTTGTAACTGCATTTTTTTGTTTAGTCACCACCTCTAAAATTAAATTTTCTTTAATGAAAAATTTAGTTAGATTGAAATATATTATCAGATAAACTTGCTGTTGAATGCTAAAAAAAAAAATCAGTTAGTTTGGTGCTCATCACATTCCCATCAAGGTTGGTCATCAATTTTGATTGCTTTAATTAAGGAGAAGTATTTTGTAAATTATAGCACTATAGAAAAATGGAAAGTTCATGTATTGAGTATTATAGGGTTTTAAGACAGATGATGAAAAAACCTTGTTGGAAAATGAAGGTAGAAGACAAGATATTTTGGTGTAAAATGATATTGATATAGAGTACAAAGGAATGAGTGTTGCATCAAACTGATTATATAAAAAACTGATTGCGAAAGAGTTCTTATCAATTATCCTGATCTTAAGTTACATTTACCTTCTAGTCTGCTAGAAGCTGAATGTTTCATTCAATATCTTCTTTCACTTGTTTATCTGATCCAAATGAAAAAATATTGTTTGTTACATGATTTCTTAACCAGTTGGTGTTGTGGTTAATTCTGTGTAGAATTTAACTTAAAGATTTAAGTATATTTATATACATTTTATTATCTGTAATGAAGGTTTCATATTTTATCATGGAAAGTTTTTTTGTATTAAGGATACAAAACCTTTAATGGTTTTAACGTTGAAATTATTATAAAATATTACAGATGATCAGAATTATTGACGTCCTTTTATGATTTTTAACTTTATTAACACTGATGAATTTTTTAAAGGCAGTACCTTTAATTTTTATAATGGTTAATTTTACTATTTTTAGATCCGTTTCCTTTCAACTCACCGGGTTGGTCTAGTGGTGAACTCGTCTTCCCAAATCAGCTGATTTGGAAGTCGAGAGTTCCAGCGTTCAAGTCCTAGTAAAGGCAGTTACTTTTATATGGATTTGAATACTAGATTGTGAATACCGGTGTTCTTTGGTGGTTGGGTTTCAATTAACCACACATCTCAGGAATGGTTGAACTGAGACTATTCACTTCATTTACACACATACATATTATCCTCTGAAGTAATACACCCGAACTGTAATTCCTGGAAGCTAGACAGGAAAACGATATTTCCTTTCAGAATCATATTTAGATTAAAGGATTTATTGTTGCAGACTTTTAGGTGTGTCAGTTTTATTTATTTAACATTTAAAACTTAAGATTATAGTTTTTTGTTTAAATTCACTTCTATTCAGAGCTTTTGTTTTTGTTCCATGTACCTTTAATACACCATTCCTACCCTGAATCTGAATTTTATTCTGATTATGTTTTTTCTATCATACAGATTAAACAGTCTTTTAATTTTTTATATTATTTTATTCCAATATTTGGACTCTACTGGTATTAAGCTCTTTTTTTTTTTTAATATATATGTACGAAGTGTGTGAGAAAAGTAATGGGACTGACTTTTTACTTACAAAGTTTTTATTTTTTCAAACAATATTATCCCCTTCAAAGTAGTTCCCCTTGGGCAGCTATACACTAGTGGAGTTGTTCTCGCTCCTGGTAGCAGCTCTGGAAGGCTTTTAACTGGTCAGTCACAATCTTTTGAATGTTCTCCAGAGTTCCAAAATGACGTCCTTTTAAGACATGTTTCAATTTCGGGTAAAGGAAAAAGTCACAAGGACTCAAATCAGGTGAATAGAGGGGTTGAAGAACCATAGGAATGCGTTTTGAGTTCAAAAATTTCCTGATGGAAATGGACATGTGACACGGAGCATTGTCATGATGAAGCATCCACTTGTCTTCAATGTCTGGTCTCATGCGAATCACTCTTTTCCTGAGCCTTTCAAGGACACCTTTGTAAAACAGTTGGTTGACAGTTTGTCTTGGAGGAACAAATTCTTTATGCACGATACACCTACTGTCAAAAAAAGCAAATGAGGATGATATTGATATAAAAACCATTCGACATTTTTTCGGTCGAGGAGATGATGGAGTGTGCCACTCTTTGCTTTGCCGCTTTGTTTCAGGATCGTACTCAAATATCCAGGGTTCATCACCTGTGATCACAGGATTGAAGAATTCTTGGTCATTGTCAATCCTCTCAAGAAGATCAACTCACATGTTTCTTCGATTGCCCTTCTGTTCCGTTGTGAGGTTTTTCGGCACCAATTTCGCACAAAACTTACGCATGTCCAAATCGTCTGTCAAAATTTGATGTATGGTGAAAGTGTTTAAATTTAATCTTTCACTCATCATCCTTATTGTTAAATGACAGTCTGATCTCACAAGAACCCTCACATGATCAATGTTTTTGTCAGATTTTGTAGTTGAAGATCTCCCTGAGCGAGGTTGATCTTCAACGTTTTCTCGACCTTCCAAAAATGATTTGTGCTAGCGGAAAACTCGTGCTCTTCATAAGCAATGTTCCTCATAGGCTTGTCTCAACTTTTCAAAGGTCACACTCGCAGATTCTCGAAGGTAACACAAAACTTGATTGCACAACGTTGCTCTAAATTTCGATGCTCTATTTTTATAACACAATTTCACTGATGGGGCTGTCAAAAATAATTCATTAGCTAAACGGAGTTGAAACTCGTACTGAGCATATGGAAGGGATGAACAAACCGGTCTAGCACAGACCAGTAGACACAGCGTTGCCAGATCGCTCGCAGTGTTACCAATCTCATTACTTTTCTCACAAACCTCGTATATATACATATATAAAAACCATGGAAAGTGTTGGCATAATATCATTGTAAAGGATTTTCAGCACTGTGTACAATAATTGTACACAGATGCTTTGCATTTTAAAAATTTTAATGTAATTTTTTTTTTTTTTACAGATTGTTGGTGTAGGAAAAATGAAGACAAATTAAGATGCCAATACTTGGCCTAGGCGGCATATGCATGCCAGGGCTGCATTATAAGAAAATGACTGTGGAACAAATGAACGTAATAAAATTTTATTAGTGACAATGTGATTTTTAAAGATAATTTACGACTATGGTAAATGAAAAAGAATCCAGTATTTATTTTATTAATAAATGTTCATCAGACATGATAAAGGAGTGGACAGATTTCATGTTGGACTTGAGTTAGCATTTATTTGTAGTGTTTTAATTATTTGATGGATGCTCACCAACACGTGCATTTATATTTAATATTATTGTTTTTAAACATTTTTTATAAAGAAATTTGTGTGAATGTATTCAAAAGATTTGTTGGGTAGAAGTGGTCATGAAAATGCCGTTGATACAAATGGTGACAACAGTCACTATAACTATTCTAATGGCCATATCAAAGACCGCTATCCATGCAGAGGCAGAAGATGGTGTCGGCACCATGATGTTATCAGATAGAAGGTTAGGAGTGTTGGACAGTGAAGCTAGTGATATATTTAACAAAACACTGGCCTCAAAACACGGTTCTTCACGACATTCAGTGCTTTCAGGTGTTGTGGGGCCAAGGAGTGCAAGAACGCCTCCTACAGCTGCGATTCCTCACACAACAACTCGTTCACCTCCTCAGACGAGTCCCAGCATAAGAGAGATGCCATCGTATGCTCCTCCAAGTAGAGCATTCTTCACACCTCCATTACCACCAGAATTTCTTAATCCATTTCATGATAAGCCAACTCTACGTGGCAGCAATTCAGATGTGAATATGCAGAACCGTAGACCAATCCCACCTCCACCTCCTAGATTACCACCTGAAACTGAATTAATTCCGATTAGGCCACCGGAGGTTGGTCATCAAGATACTCGTAAAAAGACATTAAATACTCCTAGTTTTAAGAAAATAGTTGAAGTTCCATATTCAGAATCGACGAGTTCAACGACAACTAATTCTAAGTCGGTTAATGAAACATTCGATTTCGTTCCTATGTTGCCCTATTCCAGTATCTCAAGAATACTGTCTGGGGGTAGTGGGCGTAAACATGATACGCTCCAAGACAATTTAGATAGGCCTCATTTTGATGTAGATACAAAAGCTTCTAGGACTATCAAACAAGAGGTAGTTAAAAGTTTGATACCTCCTAGTACAAGACCTACATCGACTACTACTGTACAGACGAAAGAAGTTAACGAAGCAAGGCCTAATGTCATTCACCAGAAAGAGGCGAGTTCATCCATGAGTCCTGTACAACTTGTTACTACAATCGAACAGACAAATGTGGATGATGAATTAACTGCAGTGAAAGAGCAAGAAGTTACAGAAAGCCGTGTTAATCAAGACCTAGAGAAAGAGTCACCTGAGATAGCACAGCTGCCAGAATTGCCTGAGCCTAGAACACGGCATGTTCTTGGCATTGCATGGGATATCCATGTTTATTTGATAGCAACGTTGTTTGCACTTCTTGCCATATGTTCAACATTAAATATAGTTCGAATAAGTTCATTCAAAAGACTTTTAACTAGAGGCTACTTTTTGACATTACACGGTTTTCTTTTCATCATCGGCTGTATTCGTAGTGTATATTTATTTTATGACGCTTATAATATTAATCATTCATTTCCTGAACCAGTATCACGTTTATTGCTAAATATAGTATTTCCTCTTCTTACCTCATCTTTTGCAATTCTGTTTCTATTTTTGTTGTTAGCCGGTGAAGTGAAAGTTATTAATGACAGGTTACAAAGAGCTTCAGTTTTATCATTATTCATTGTGTTACATTTAGTACTTACAATCAGTGTTGATTTGTTTGCTGGAAATACACCATATGCTACATTATTTTCATTGATATGGCAATGTCTGTTTGTTGTGTTGTGTGTCACACTCGGCCTGTCTTATCTATATCTTTATAAATCACTGTCGCATTCATCCTTAAGGAAGCAAGGTAACATATTCGGTTCTACATTTTCAGATTGTCATCGGCCAACATTATCTCATGCTGTTCGTGTTACTTTAGCAACTGCTATGTTAAGTCTACTTATGGCAGCTGTTCAGTTATATGGAATGCTTGGTGTTTATGAAGTTTTAGGTGAGGAACCCCCACATCCTTGGTTGTGGTGGGGTTTTCAGTTTTCAGTACGTGTTATTGAAATATCAATGTGTTTCTTAATGTCCTGGGCTGGAATCCAACCATTACGGTGTGAAGATGAAAAAGAAACACAGAGCCATTGTTTATCTTCAGGTTTTGCTAGAGGAGTGGTATCATGCGGTGCTAATACATCTCGTGGCAGCGATACAGGCACAGTCGATGATATGTATCCTGCAATATGTAGTTCAAATCAAGCAATTCATAATTATTCTCTTCGTACTGGTAAACAAGTGTATGATGATTCATTTCCAGTGAGTTTACACAGTAGTAGCAGACTGTTTGCACATAACACTACTGAAAGGCGTTCTTTAAAAAAACATCCTGTTGAAGATGAACTACTCTGTGGTACTCTGGTATCTCGACGACTCCAACCATCACCTTCCATGCTTGTTGCAGAAAACGGTTTCGTCCGGTTCCGTTCTTTAGCTGACAGTGAACAACCTGTAGAAGATACATTTTCACCGTCCTCAAGAGATGATTTTACGTGAACTGTATAGTCTCATAAGTGATAAAAGAGTGTGATACCTGCCAATAATATTATTGAAAATTTAAATATTTATTTACTTACTTATCGGCCTGTATAAGACAACCTACGTTCGCATTGATATTATACTGTTAAAGTATTCATGCAGCATATAATTATTATATATTCAATGTTCCTTTATTATGTATCTTAATAATGATATTAATATCTAACATTAATCAACAATTAATAGTTGTCATATATTAATTGACATTCCTGCTGATGTTGTGATTTTTTTTAATTTAATACTGTCAGTTTAAACATTAAATAACTTTCTGTCTGAAAGTATTAGAGGAAGGAAAACCAGTTTTAACCATTAAATATAGTTCTGTTTACTAGGTAAAACGTTATATATTGTTATATGTTAATTTTATAGATAAAAATTAAAATAATCTTTTGTTGTATTTTCACTATGAATTAAATGAACATATCATACACATAATTTAGTTTATTTTATTTCAGCAGTTAATGTTACCATACTATTGTCTAATTACGTAAATAGATGCTAAATTCTGAAATTGCAGACACTTGACTACTTGTTACTTGATAAGCTACTCTTAATGACTAAATACTCTACATTGTCTTTCATGTTTCTTTTTTATATTTTTCATGCTTTTCATCATAATTTTAGTGTTAAAAAGGTTAGTTACAAATGATTTATTGTCTTGTTTCTAAACGTTATGCAATATGCATATTTTATATTTTTAATCATCTAAATGTAACGTATTATATAAGTAGTGCTTTATCTAGTAGTCCCCGTCTTCACTTCAAATCAGTTTTGTAGAAGTAAACAACATTATATAAAAAAACAAAAAAAAGAATTGTTCTATAAAGTTACCTAAACAGGTTTTTGCCATATTAACATATAACAGAATGTTGTATGTTATCTGGGATATGTTTAGTTTTATCTTGCGACTACTCTTGAAATTTTTGAAATAATCTTTAATATCTGTAAATCCACTTTATTGCATTTATGAGATGTAAGTACTGCAAGAGTGATGCCTAAAATGAGAAATAAGGAAATTAATTATTTGTTTTTAACGATATTAAACTACCAGAAATAAGATTGCTTTTATATCTCATTTTGTGGTTGAAGGTCAGTATTCTAAAGTAAAAGTTTCAACATAATTAAAACCAGAGGAAACTGTGTTTTGTAAAATCGTAAATTTTTTAAATTATGTTGGCATATAATTTCATTGAGCAAGCTTGTAAGTTTTACAAATTTTTTTGATTAGGAGATTGACATATCCACTGGGGTATGAATTTGCTTATTGTAACGTAAATACTATAAATACTAAATAATATAAATGTTATATTGTAATTATGTATAATTCTCTGCTTATTTTTATACATCTTTCTGATGAAAAAAATTATTTCAGCTTTATTTTCCAGAATGAGTGAAACAAGTAACAGATTGTAAAAAGTAGTGATTTATGTAATATACAGAAATTTAGGAAAATTATCTTTGTATTTAATCAAGTTATTGGGACATAACATCACTATAGATTATCGCTAGTTTGAGGAATTAAAACATGAAATTTGTTTAAACGATATAAGAGATAAAATAAATACTTAAGTGGAGCAGTTTCTGTTATTCTATGAAGTAACAGACTTCATAATTTGATAATAAGATAGTTAATTTGAAATTTATGCATATTTTTTAATATTTGAATGAATTTCCTACACAAGTAAAAAATTGAATTTCAAATATTAATTAATTAATTTTGAAAATTTTAAGCATAGATTATATTGAATTTTATCAATAAATTCACCTTACAATCAGCATTTGTTAAATCATATGTAATAAAATAGGTATAATTATTAAAAATATGTAAGAATTTAAATAATCTCTGCTTAAATATTGAATATTGAGGAGGACTGTTCAGAATTTCACAGATAGATAAAATAGTCAGTTAAATTGCTTTTGCAAATGTAAAATACTCTTTTTATAGTGTGAAAAGGAAGTTAGAATTTCAATAATTCTCTGCATGAGGCTATGCTAATTTAGAGTTATAAATCTGAAAGTGTTTAAAGTTACAAGAAAACAGATGTAAAAGAGATTATATGTAGATATTATTATTTTACTGAGTCGTTGCAAGAATACTGAAATTTGGACTGCCTCACCATCCTTCATTGATATTGTATGTTATTTGTAGAATAATTTCTTAAGATTAATTAATTATAAAACATTGCACATGTTTGTTAATGGTTTTATAAAATTGTTTGGTATTGATAGTAGAAATTATCTTGCTTATCTACTACACCTCTCAGGTTACTTGAAAACTTAAATTGTTTAGGTTATATTAAAGTAAACAATTTTTATTTTTCTATTATTTTAAAACTGTACATGCTGGAATATTTTTTATGAGCTGTTAAACTGGTTTTACCTTCCAATTTAAGTTAATATTATCATGTTACTTAATCTTACTCTTGATCAACCTGGGATATTCTACTTTTTTATGAAAAAGCTTGGTTACTTAGATGAAGCAGACATTTAGCAGCTAACAAAAATAACACAGATGTTTTGAAGATTTGGTAGCTAACAAACAGAAGATAGCTTTCAATTTTCTATGAATTTTGTGCCTTGTGTTAAGAAATGAAACTTCCATGAGGTTTTTGAAAATTAAGTTGAAATTTTTGTTTTTCCAGTTTTTATCTTTTTGTTGCATTTTTCATATTTATTTACTTATTTTTTTATTTTTATTTTAGCTCTTAATATAAAAAATATTATATTTTTTATATTCTATACCTCTAATAGTACTCAGGGAATAATGAAGTGTATCTGCTTCATGTATTCTTATTTTGTTGTATCTTTTAATGAATATGATATCAAAGTAACGTGAGGAATAAAAAATTGACCCTGTCCTTAACCATTTATATAATTTCATTGATGATAGTTTGGTAATATATTTTATTTATATCATCAGATTGGAGGGAAATGTTTTAACCCTCCCTCCTCCAACAGGAAGTTTTGAACTACTTGGACTAGTAAACTGATAACAGAATAAATTTTCTGAAACATGTTATTTCAAAATACACATTAAAAAGAATCGCACAGTAGATAAAGATATTGTAAATTGTTTAATTTCTTTATACTCTACTCTTGCTTGTAATATTATATCAAATTAACAGATTCTAGGTGATTTATTAATATATCTACTATAGATTTTGTTCTTGTTTTTACAGAATTTTCGCAAAAAATTACTATTTTTCAAATTTTCTTTAACCTCTGTACATGAATCAGGTGTATATTTTATATTGCGAGCTACCATTCCATCTCTATGAATAAGTAAGGAATGACATGGCCTAAAAATTATATGTATGTATTTATTGTTTTAGTTAATGAGATTAATATTCATTAAAAAATGACAATAACTAATTTAATATTAATTCATTTAGTTTTATTTTTCATCCACTTTGTACGTTTTGCTTTCTTAATTATTACTTTATTATTTATAGTAAAAACATGCTGAAAATAGAGGTAACCTTTTTTTTACCTTTTGCATCAGACTAAGTGCTTTTATTTTATAAGGCCTAAATATATGAATGCTTTTTGTGGTAGCTATAATAAAATGTTGATATATAAAAATGGCCTACTTTTTAATTTTGTGTAAATAACGTAGATAACAGTAAGTAGACTTGTCTTTCCCTTTTACAAATTTATAGGTAGTAAATACCTAATACACAAGCCAACGGCTTGTTAGATAGGTGAATGAATACCTACCTGGTAAAGCTAAAGGCTTCTAATTCTATGCGTTGATTATTTTGTTCATTAAGAAATGGAACATAATGCCTTGTGGATTGTTTATTAAAAGGATAAATTTACCGATGTGTTTTATCTTACAAAAAATATACTGTGAAATATCTGTGATAGCCCATATTACAGCATTTTAGGAGCCCAATTAGATGTAATATTTTTAAAAAATTATTTCATATATAAATTCTCCTGGGTAGTTTTCTTTATTGCATAAAAACATACACAAAAATTAATGTTGATGGTAATAGGAATAATAATAATAAATATATACATATATACTGAAAGAAGTTCACTAAATCATTAGTTTACATATAAATATTATCAAACAATTAATTTTTATGTAATCTTATTAGATTTTTTAAAAGAAATATTGGAAATTTTGAAGTGTTAAAAAACTTCCTAGTTTGTGTTTTTTTCATGTTGGTTGAACCCTCTTTACTTTTTTGAAATTATCGAAATTCAATCTGTAATATTAATTTTCATTTTGTTAATTGTATAGTTATAAAGCTGAAGATTGAAGGGTATAGAGGTTGAATGAAAGATTTTTCAAAAACTCCAACAAATATGTCAGGAAGGAAAAGATCTGGAAATTAAAGGGGCCACAAACCATAAAAATGTAATTTACTTTCTTTCATTAGCTGTACTACAGACATACAATATAGCGCAAAATGTGAATTTATTTGAATCTCTTATATTTTTATAAAATCTTATCTCTTTTTCATAACCTAAATGTTAAACTTAATTTTATAACAGTTAAAAAATAAAACTATTAATATTTTTTAAACTATATACTTTTCTGCAGTAACATTTTTGAATCCACTTTCATTATTTATCCTTACATGTACAAGTTACCTGTAACTGACCTATTAGTAAACAAATTGTTCCCTTGTTTTATTTATATTTTTCTTTATAGTAGAGTTTGTAACTTAAAAATATACCAAACAATTTTTATAGACAGCTAAATTATAACATAAATCTTCAGCCTAAAATCTTACATTTAGAGTTATATAATCAAAGGGTTATATATGTTTCTATAAAATATCATATATATTCAGTAAAATATTAACTTTTCTACTTTATTTATTTTTAATCGTGTTTTTGACATTCAGATTATTTGTTCCAATGTATTTGATAATTTATTCCTATTGATCAAGCTGTTGAACATAATAAATTATCAGTGTTGATTCTCTTTCTTGAAATCAATGTTTGCTAGGCTTGAATAAGTGATAAACAAAACTGGATTAGTTTTGTAAGTAAGATTATTATTATTTGTTATCAAGAATGACAAATTTTTTACCATATTTTCTTCATAAAGATTCTTCCATTTGTATGTGATTTGATCAGGCAAAAATACTGCTTGCTTTTATGATTGATTTTTATCGGAGCAGTATTTTAATTAAAATTGTGCAACTTTAAAAATTCATATGGGTTCTTTGATGCTGATATAAATTAAATTGTGTTTATTATTTTTATTTCTTTTATGTTTCATACTAAACCAGATTATAGATTGATGCATTTAACTGTTTAAAGTAAGGTTTCAAATTATCCCAGTTAATCAAGAGTTTATTAATATTTAAGTAATGAAAGAATTTTGTATATTCAAATAAGTGTATATTTTATGTATATACTGTTGTAATAAGGACATTTTTATGTTTTTAAGGCTGAGATTTACGAAGAAGAAAAAATCAGTATTGATATTAGAATTACTGTATACTTAATAAAAGTATTTTTAATAATATTAAATAAATATATATATATATATATACTGTATACTAAATAAAAAAAATATATATATAATAAATATATTGTTTTATATTACGTTGTTACAGACACTTTAGTACATATATATACAAATAATGTAAATTTTTATGTATAGATTGTATTTTGTATATAAATATTATGTACGTACGATGATCATACATGTAAGATAAGAATATTTTAAGTTCTAATTTAGTTATTTTGTATGTGTGTGTGTACGTGTGCATGCAAGCATTCAGATGTATTTGCAGATGTGTCTTTATATTAGTGAAATATTAGTTTAAATAATTGATCTGTCCATTTTTGTATATAATTAAGACCTTGTGTATTACTCTGATGCAAGTATGAAAGTGGTTTATGTATGTCAGGGAGTATATATTTAGCAATTGTACATATGAAACTGTGGTGAAATGACTAAACAAGCATTTTATTTGCTTAAATTACTGCCTATTATTTTATAAAATTAATTCAGAATTTATATATTTTTTCTTGTTTTTATGTTTTTAAAAGAATCTGTTCTCTGTAATGATCTGATTTATTTTTGGTACCTTTTTCTTTTATGTCTTGGTTGTGTATGTTGTATTTAAAAATTACTGTAGTTAAGTTTATATTTTGTGCATTTAAATTTTAATTATATAATCCTCATCAGTATTCTTCATACTTAAAAATATTTAGAAATAAAATAGTTGAAAATGTTCCTTTTTCATAATTATTGAATTTTTCTAATAAAATTGAAATTAACATATATAAAACAAAATTAGCAAATAAATCTTAATTTAAGCATACAGTACAACTGTTAGATGAAAAGCGTAATTGTCCAAAGTTCAATTAGTCTAAAGCAATGTTTTTAAAAGACGATAAACATAAATGTTTGTAGAATTTGTTGAAAAAATACATTATATATATTGTTATCATTAAATATATTAATAATATGACTTAAATAAAAAAATATCTTCATACAATTCATTTATGTTTTGTACACTGCAATGTATAAAATAATATTGTAGGTATAAAAGAAATAAAATGGTACAAAAAAAGATGTGTACATCCAAAACTATTTCAACAAAGCTGTGATAATTTCTTTATTAGTATTGTAAGAGAGTCTGGAGCTTTCACTTTAAACCTATTTTGTTGGCAGACATTTTGATATAGCGCTATTTATACCTTGGTAATCTAAATTTTGGTATTTTACTTTTTCTTCTATCAAATTATTGGAAACTATTTTTTTTTAGAAAATGTCATTTTATATCCAGTTATCTAATTTTTATCATTTATTACATATATTCTGTGGTACTGCAGTTCCAATGATGATAACCAAATTGTTCAAAATTAGGACTAGGATTTAGGATTTTCTTCAGAAACCATAAAAAAAATTATTCCTAATAAACATGACTGGTTAATTTCTTACTGGTTTTCCTTTACCCTGGTTCTGTTCTTTGAGGCTTGTTTTTGTTCTGTCATGTTACTTTGGGTGGGCGATAGTTATACCAGAGCCTTCTTTAGATTCCTTTATGCCAAGTAAGAATCACTGTGATAATTCTATCACACCAGGTCAAACTCACATGAAATATATGAAGACATTTCCTCCCAAACACAAAATTTGCTCACCAATCCAGCTTCCTACTGGTGTTGGAATTTTGATGAAAAAACTTAAAGAATGCTTTCCTTTAGCAGTTTTACATTGTACATCACATCACCATTCATTCTCAAGTTATAATTTCAAACATACAAACTTGTACTTACTTTATAAATTTTTAACCTTCATTTGCTGAATTTTTTCAAGATCACAGTTGTAGAGAATTATTATATTTTGAAAAAGATGTTAGGTATTATCTATTTTCTTATAACAATTCTAGGAAGAAGGTAACAGAAATCTATAGTTGACTATTTAATGATTAAAGGTAGTTAAAAATTCTGACTGAATATATAGAAAATTTTCCTTGAATTTCAAGGGATAACACATGTACTCAGGGTAAGCTCCACATCTATGTTATAATTATTTAACTATCTTGTAATTAATCACTACTCTGTTATAACCAATTAATTAATGTCAGTGCTGTCAATGTGTGCCTGAAAAGTTGAAATAACTTGACTTTTTTTAAGCTTATGTGACAAATTTTACTTTTTTTCTGTCATATCCTTTTCATATATTTGAGGCAGTCAGAAGTCAGTGATTAACTCCACTTTATCCAAAACCGAGAAAAAGATTAACAAAATTTTATTACCTCTACTTAATGACTATATTTTTATTTACTGTAGTTGTTTATTGATATATTTAATAGAAATATAAAAAGTTCTTTACATTAAATTTGATCAAAAGTAATAACATTTTGCTGTAAATTAGAATTAAGATTCTGCAGATTTGTTAGAGTTAATAATGTTGTCAAATGAATGTTACAATTAAATCAAAAGTCATAGTGATTATAAAAATATCTTACTTCCTTAATTAGTGTTAATGCAGTATTAGAATTAAAAGTTAGCATTTATTCACTAAAATACATGAGAGAATGTCTTTTTTCTCTATTACAATTTACTTCATTTAGAAAAATCATTCATAACAAATCTCCATAATCTACAGCAACATCATCAGGATTGAGTTTAAAAGTTGTATGGCTTATAACCAAATTTTTATAATATCCATGGTAGTAGGTGGTATGTAATGTCATAACGACACCTTTGTTTTGGCATTGTAATTGGTCAAACTTCAGCATACAGTTCATTTTCCTCCACTGAAGCAAGAAATACTCATGGTTACCCTATAGTAGATTTTATTAAATTAATTTTTTTAAATCACATTGTCTAAAAAGAATTCCATTAATGTGTATTGTCAGAGGTTCATTTTTAAAATTTTTATCCATCAAATTTTGAGTTTGTGTGTTGTCAACAGTTGTCTTTCATTTCAGTCAGCACGGTATGACTTTTTTTTTTCTATTTGCAAGAATAATGTCATACCAATCATGAGGAGGAGCAATATTTTACATATTATGTCCACATTTTTCAGTTCACCAAAATCATCATTTGGCAGAAAACTATATCATGACACAAGGAATTTGAGGTCTAAATATTCTGCTGTAATCTCAATAATTATCTACTATCTTTAATAGACTTAAAACAAGCCTAATATCTGTATTTTGTCCAGTGCAAGAATCACAAAAGGCAAAATATGCTTATAATTGTTAGCATTTAAAATTAAATGTTTTAAGTAACTCTTGAGACCCACAAGAGCCTTCAGTATCAGAGCAGGATTCATATAAAGATCTTTGTTCAGTTTTTAACCATTGGTAACCAGAGTTATAAATATAAAAATTACACTTGTAATATGCCACTGATGTGGACAATTTTTAGGATATGGCAGTGCTTTATGAAGGTCAAATGTAAAAGCATAATAATGTTAATCACATCTTTTTTATCAAGTTACTTAGTAAGTTGCCTATTTTATTAAGTTGCTTAGACCTTCCACCTGATTGGTGTTCACTATCACTACAGGTATAGCAGCTACTTTGTCTATTTCAGATAACTGCAGTTACTATAAAATCAGTGTCTTTATCAACATAAGAACTGTTAACTGATTCACCCATTGTTCTAATTTCTACACTCACTCAATAGTTGTAAAAAATATTATTTTTAATAAAATATGCTAAATAGACATTCATTTTATAAAAATGTAAACCTTAACTTAAAATTTAAACTCTGACTAGTAACAACACTTGTAAATGATCAAGTGATAGTCAGCTGTGAAAGAAAATGCCCGTATTTAACAACAGAATAAACTTTGGTTACCTCTTATTTGGAGTTAATCAGATTGACAAATGAAAACTTTCATAATATGTTCAGTTGACAAAGAAAGTGCTGGAATGTGTAATCAAACAGTTATAGTAAGGAGTTAATCAGCACTGAATATGAATATGTTTACAGTTCATCATCCAGTTTTGTCGGAATTTTTTGAGATTGACATTAATCAGGCTTCTTGGTGCCTCGTATATTGATGGTGTTAAAAATAAAATTTATAAATATTGTTAGTTATGATGAATCCGTTTAAAAAATGTATTTGTAAATTTGGTATTTATATTTCTTATTTTCTACCTTGAAATTTGATTTTTTTGACTTACCAGTAATACGAGTTGATTCTACTTGCCTGGTTTTTTCTCTAAAAAATAATAGCATAAAAGTCAGTAACCTGAACAACTTTTGAACAAAAATTAAACTGCGTAAATATCTGAGTTTTAATACTTCTCAGAAAAAAGATTATATTACATATAGAAGTAGTGATTAAATTTTATTAATTAATTTTTATTTACTAACAGAAACTACTTCACTCTTTAATTTTTTAATTATTCCTGTTTTATATATATATATTTCTATTTTCTTTTTTTAACTTTTGGTATTTGTTTCAACAGACGGGGCTGTATTATTTTGATGAATACAGTTTTTTTTTTTTTTGGCACAGATCATAACATATTTTAAGATCATCTAATGTACCAGTTTTGAAAACTTTAGCATTTAGAATTTTATAAAAATAATTTATGGATGAACCATATCATGATAAATATTTGAGTTACACAAATGTAAGATACACCAATGGAAAATTATATAGTTAATTTTTAGGTGAGCCAGATTATAATACATTTTTTTTAGAAACAATAAAAAACAAGATTTTTAATGACTTGATCATTTATATATTGCCATTTTCTTGAAAAACATTTTCCATTGTGCAGTTAAGTTTAATTCTGTTGCTACAATATTTCCTTTACTTTAAACAAACTGTCTTTTAAAAAACAATTTTAATTACCTCCATAGAATCTTTTTATAGTTAGATATGAGAGTATGATATTAATACTACCTACAGGTGTCCTAACATGACATTTTATATAAATATGTAAATTAATGTAATTATTTTATATTATACTTTTATTAAGATGATAAAAATTATTTATGTGACATTTGTTAATAATTATTTTTTTGTACTTACGTATATTTTAAGTTATATTTTTTTAATTACAATTATAGGTGCATTATAATAATTTAATTAATTAATTCATTGTAATTTTGTGTATATTGTGTACTGTTATAATACTGTACAAGCATTAATACCATTGTATTACATATGGAAAACGGTTAGTTTTAATTAGCTGAGGATTAATTATGTGGTCAACAAAAGACAATTTAATGTTGACTTAACATTGAGAGAGATTATTGTGAATATTTATGATTGCAATGTACTGTACTGTACTGTTATGTTGTGAATATTTTTATACCTAAATACTCGCTGCTTATAATTATAATTATTATTACTATAAGTAAGTTATAGATAAATCCAGATAATTTTGTGTCATAAAAAATATAAATAAATATAATTATATACATACATTGTTTGTTGTTTTTTTTTTAGAATTTTTGCATCATTAGGCATAATAGTTAAGAATATACCATGGCTAGATTTAGTTTCTATTAGTAATAATGAGCTTTATTTCTGTTTATTAATTTTTATAACTTACATTAATTGCATGAACAGATTAGAAACATATTAAGCATTAAAAAATTAAAAAAGTATTCTGATTCACAGAATAATTAAATAGAAATGTTATTTCTTTTTAAAAGTTTCAGTTAACATTAGTTTTAGTCATTTAACATCATTCTTTTAGATTAAAATCCTTTAAATATTCATTAACTGAATAATATGGTTTATTAAAAAATAATACTTTTAAAACTATGGTGAAGGAGTTATGGTCTTTCCTAATAGACACATGTTTATGACATCTTTCTTACTTGTAGTTTTTTTCTCATATGCAATTCTTAATTTCAACACCATTCTGTTGGTAGTAGAAATATTTAAACTGCATTATAGTTTCTTTAAAGCAGCTGAAATAGCAATATTTTTAAATGGTTCTTTTATTGAAATTATAAGAAAAACATTTTAATACTTAAATTACAGATAAAACTGTTCATTTACGCTTAAATAGCACATAAAAATCTTACTTTTAGAAAAATAGACAAAACACTTAAGTACTTTTTACTTAAAAAATCATTAATGTAGTGTAAAACTCAATTTACACTGAATGTTTATTTTTATTTACTGATTTAATGAATGTTACCATTAGACATAATTCAAAATTGATACACAAGTCCATAAAAAGAGTAACTTGCCAATCTCATTCACACAGATTCAGTAGCGGCTCGTGTATAGGTGTTGTGGAACTGCAGCACTTCCTATTTCTTTTCTTTTTTCTCCTGTTTAGCCTCCGGGAATTAACCCCTTATTTCCACTTTATATTATCTATAACATTTAATATAATGAGTCCTTTTTTATTTAATTCTTACTTTATACTTGTATAATATATAATCTTTAAACTTAATGTCAGTAGCCATCTCCAGTTTATGAATAAGATTAAAAATCTTTCTATAGAACTGTGCGCTTCACAGTTCCAGTGGCGTGATGTTTGGCTATTGTGCGCATGCACACATAGGAAGCTGCGTGCAAGGGGGAGAGAGAGCGCTGCCGACCCTGGCGTTGTGGTGGAAGATTTTTTTTTTTACTTTGCTTGTGTTGTGCTTAAAAACCATGTACAATATTCTTGCATGTGATTAAGTGTAGAATTAGATTATTATCCTGTCTCCAGCTATTCTATTTGACTCATTTTTTCGGTTCTTTTATTTTACAGAAAACTTTAACCATGGTCTTGAAAAGGTCCAGAAAAAAAATTTTCTGGAGCAGCACCCCCACTAATTTTAGCTACGAGCTGCCACTGCACACATTTATTAGTTCTTTTTTCTTTGCTTTTTAATAACAGACATTTGATAGAATTCAATCATATTTTATTGCATTCTATAAGTTACAATATAAAAATATTTTTTTCACATCACTTTTGGAGAATTAACATTGCAGAATAAAACATAAAAGCATTAACCACATGATTAGCTGTTTCCATTGTCTTATATTTCTATGAAAGGCTTAATAAATATTTTAAAAACTATTATTAGTAATTGCTTTTAATACTCACTGTAATATTACACAGCATTTGGCATGTGCATGTTGAATTTTTGTGGTTAAATTGTTATATAATGACAGTAAAATCTTTTGTTGAACAACCATCTTATACATCATAATCTAAATTGATTTGAATAAAAAACAATCTGGTGTTGATTTGTTATTGTTAATCTTGAAACTGTCAGTATTTTATTGAATTTGATTATTCTCTTTTGTGGCATGAAAGATATATCTCAGATTGTGATTAGATGGATCTCATTTTCTAATATTTGAATGACATACAGGGGTTGTCTCAATGGTAAGTGTACTAATTTTCCTACATATGACTTGATACTATGAGATCTCATTGTTCTATATTAGTACATTAGTGACCATAGCTGCATGTCTATGTTTGCTTCAACTGGTTTAGTTGTCATTCATACGAGCTGTTAGTGCTCGTGTATAGTCATTTTTATACAATTTGCAGTGAAGGAAAATACTGAACATTGATACTTGTTCAGTATTTTGTGTAAAACTAGACATTTGATTCTATCAAATCTATTGAGCGCAATATCCGTCTTGCTATATTGCTCGCTGCCATCTCGTGTGCGAGGCGTGATGCTGGATCTGTTCCCACCAGATTCAGGCAAGTATCCAGCCGGCTTTATTATTCGGGCTGGTTGTACTTTATACTTGTTTTCTTAATAGTGGGCTGTAAGTTTGTGCATACAGCAGTAATTTTATTAGTTTGTCGGTTACAATGTACTCTATCTTGATAGAGTACATCGTGATAGGACTCTTGAGTCCTATTAACTTACTGCACTGATACAAAACATATAAACGCCAGTCGCACCTGCCTTTCGTCATAACACGTCACTGTATGTCAAAACAATTGTATTTCGATATAGAACTGTTCACTAAACGTATTTTAGCAAGCATTCCGTGAATTAAGGTGAGTCGTATCGAAGGTATGCTGAGCCCGTAGGGAAAGACACCCTCCATGTGGCAGTTTTGGTCGCCATGCCACCCCCTCCGCACCTAGTCCTTACGGGCTTTACCGAAGGTCATCTTCAGAACCTCGACAAAAGGCATCTCAGCCTTGTTCTTGCCTCAGTCAGGATGCCACTGTTGCGAATATCACATCTGATATTCCCATCGCTGTACTACTAGGAATTAAATTGAGTTATTAACAAGCCTGAATGACACGAAGGAACTGCAATTAAAAACGCAACTACCTACCCGATAAGTTAAAGTGGAGTTCAACACGAAACCATAACATATCAAAAACGAGAAATAAAACTAAATAAATATGACACTACAAAAACATCAAACCTTATAACACAGAACAACAAACCCAAAACACAGGAAAGACCAGGTGGAACCCTAAATTTCCTCGACAATCCGTTCTTGACAGGTATACTATGAAATTTTCAACGATTATCCATTCGGTCCGGTTTTTCCAATTCTCACGGAAATCTAATGTCGAACCGACAAATAATCACCGTGCGTATAACTTCGTAAATTGCAAGGTATACGTCATTAGTTGTTCACAATCTGGACACACAACTGAATCCACCCGACCAAATCGCTGGAGCTTGTCTCGGAAGGCGCCATGACCAGAAATAAATTGCGTCACACACTTTGTTGTTGGTTTGCGCTCCGCAAACCAACAACGTCTAGGAAGAGACCCACCCTCTGCCACATCTCATCTGGCCTGCCATTAAGCATTACCGTGCCGTTCTATCTCGCGAATTTTCTCTGAAGTCAATTCACCTTACTTCTTAGCAACATAACGCTGCAGCTTTTCTAATGCAATTAAATCTGTCGGTTTCACACCTGGACTCACCAAGATTGCCTCCCATGAAATAGTACGGTTACCTCCCATTACCGTTAATAATATAAGGCGTTGAGCTCTTAATAATATATCCCCATAGCTTTTAAATTTTAGCCTAACCGCCCAAACGGCGCCACATACAGCGTAATTGTCTCGCATACGCCCTTATGCAGGATACTCATAGTCTTAAAATGAAGACCCAAGATAATCAGGATTAACCACTTGTCGAATATCAAAGAAGGCACGACAGGCCTTTTTCCATCTCCGGCGGTAGATCCCGATTTTGATGCGTAAGCCGCCTAAGAGACATTCAACTCGCACCGCCTGAAATACGTAACTCTAATATGTCATCAATTGAGCAGCGATGAGGACGACAATCTTGCAAAGATATCGCCGTTAAAATCCGCCAGATGATGGAAAACATAGTGTCGCAAACAGAGAAGGCGATCATATAACGTACAGCGACCAAGAAATCCGCCGCCGCTTCTAAGAAACGTTCGGCCTCCACATCGAACAACACCAACGCCGTCTCAACATCTGCTGCTTTCCATTTTACACATCCCAACCTTCTTGCCCAACATTTATTACCGACGGTTGAATCGTATCTAGAACACGTTTGTGTCCAGGATGCACAGTATGAGACCCGACACGGCGGAGACTCTATATACTCTTTATCAAAGAGTATAGAATCCATTTGTCCTCAGCCCTATGGAATGAGGTTACGAGAGTTGGCCAATTCACATCGAAACCATTTCTCGTCGGCCACTTCGTACCCATTTGCGGAGATGATGAATGTGAATGCATTCTTGAAGGAATTCGAGCACAGCTCGTCCGAGTCAGAAAGTTTAGACCAGACGACGAGTGGTTCATCGTCGTTAGCAGACATGCCCCCGCCAACCCACAGTTTGAACACCGTATCGTGTACCGATGCGCCTGGCAGCGTTCCCAGTACTGATGTTCCGTAAGAAGGTGTTCTGGGATATGGCCACGTTACGCGATGCAATAAACTTGAAGTCGGCGACTGGGTTCGTATCGTCGACTATCTATCTGCAGACGGACGAGCGATCTTAGTCTGTGGATGGAATGAGTGGCACACACCTGGTAAAATTAGATATATATCCCCTGGACAAGATCAAGAGAGTGTCACCGCGAGAATGGTAGCGCAGTGCCACTCTGAAGTCCAAGGTGGTGGTCCAGGAACCAGGTCAGGAAATGACCAACCAGCCTGTTGAATCTGATGTACCAACTGATTCGTCTTTTAGAAAAACAAGACGAAGGGGCTCGTAAGATAATAGTACAGATTAAAAATATTTGTGACTTCTTTTACAGGTATCCCATCACGCCAGAACGATTAATTAACACCATGTTTTGGATTAATTCAGATTTGACGATACGCTAATGACAATATAGTTAGATCTCGCCCTGCGTAAATTGCAATATGTATGTAACGAATAAGGGTGAAAGACTTTCTGTATTTCTTTATCCACAACAGGCCATTATTTAACGCCATCAATAATAAAGAGTTCGAGGAATTATATTTCCATTCGTACGACTCGAATATATCATTCTTCATAGTATTTTACATATCATTGCTCGCTGCCATCTCGTATGCGAGGCGTGAGGTTGGATCTGTCTCCGACAGACACGGGAAAGTAAAAGAAGCTTGTGCGTGTTTGTCTGGGTGTTCCCTGTGGTGACCTATTGTGTGTGGGGGCGTTTCCCTCTTCCTGAAGTAATGCCGCATAAGCGGTTTCTAGTAGTGAAGGTTTAGTCGGCAGTGAGCAGGAACACATACGTACTTAATAACAACTTGCAGCAACTTAATAATAGCAACTTAATAACAACTGTTAGCGAGCCCGACACTCCCTTGGCGCCCGTAAATGGGGTTCCTCCAACTCTTTAACAAAAAAGTAAAAGAAGCTTATAGATATGCCCCTCTGTTTTTAATAGTGTAAAGCTTTCAGATAGTATTGAGAATGTTGAAGACAAATTTTGATATGGAAGACCAATCTTGTAAATAAATGATGAAAATGTGAGGGTTATTTAAGCAGTTGAGCAACTGATGAAGAGTCAAGATGATTATGGAAAAAACATTTCCAAAAAGTCTTGGTTAAAGATGTAGAATTGAAGACCAACTACAAAAGTAAAAATAATGCACAAACTTTATCTATGTAGCAAAAGGTGAACTGGTTGGAAATTTGGTGGAAATAATTGAAACTGGGACAGATATTTTTTATAAGTAATACCAGATAAATCAAGAGCAATCTGGAGATAAAACAATAAAGTGAGAAATGGCACGTAAGAAATTCTCTTTACCCAAAGAAAGTATGCTTGAGCAAATCCAGGATGAAAATGATAGTTATTGTTTATGTCTGCAGCTATGGTGTAAATAAAAAAATTGTCCCCTGAACAGACATATCTTTCACAAAGAAGTCTTGGAATGTCTTTGAACAAATTTATTCAGTAAGAAAGAAAAGACGTTGTAGAAGATTGGGCATTGCAACATAATAACGTGCTAGCTAGCACTGCGGTTTCAATTTAAAAGTTTGTCATAGAAAAAACACTTTCATTTGAAGGATTATCATTTTAGAACACTGAAAAAAAAATTGTAAGCAGTAAGATAAAAGGATTATTCGGAAATTAACGCCCTTGATACGCACGATGGAATTGGGAGGTGAGAGGAGGGAGGGAGGTAGCGATTCTATCTTTGCTCAGTTGAATAGCCTGGATCTAGCTTGTTTGTTCCTGCAAAACTCGTTCGAAATGGCTGCTGTCATAGAAAATCCCGGCAACTGTGAAGTGCATGCCGTTGTCCTTTTCCTTTACGCAAAAAACTAGCCAGCTGCTGAAATTCATCTAGAACTTTGTGCAGTATATAGAAGGAATACCATAAGTGAAAGTGAGGTAACAATAGTGCCGTATGTTTCGGGAAGGTCGAACAAACATTCACGACAATGGAAGAAGTGGTCGACTCTCAACCGTCACAGATGAACTCGTTGCAAGTGTCGATATGAAAATTCGAGAAATCGTCGATTCACGATAACAGAACTATCCAAATTTTTGCGAACAGTGCTGTATGAAATCGTAAACGATAAGTTAGGCTTCTAATTTACGTTGAGACCTGAAGTAAACAATCTGCAAGTGTGTGTCGCGTCTAAATACACAACACGCATACATATGACAGCCTGTTGACCTCCATCAATCAGTTGATGCAATCCACCGGCTGGACAAAAATGACGCATCACTTTTAAAAATAGCTACTACACGATAAGAACGTTAATCATTATTTACACGTAATTTATCACATTAGTTATTATTACGTAATTATTAATATGTTAGGTCTACAGCAATGTAAACAATGCAGTATTATTGAAAAATTTATACTAATTTCAGTTTCCTAATTTCATAATATTTATATTTGCTACTTGAGGCAAAGAGTAAACAAAGGTTCCGTGTGTTAGTGCGAATCTTTGAATTGCAATTCGATACGTATCATATTTATCGTATTTCGATACGTGTACGATGTTATATAAACAATAGCAACAATACTTCATAGCTACTCATAGTTTTATGACAGTTAATTTCTATATTTCTGGCACTATTTTAAAAACGAATATTTGGTCTTGCGAAACTTCATTGATATTTTAACTGCTCGTGATAGAAGATTCTTTGAAAGAGGTTCTTTTTGTCATTAATTTGGTTTAAATAGTATCATACTGAAATTTGAATTATTTGCTTTATTACACTGCAAGAAATTAAGTTTTTGTTTTTAAGTGTCATGCAATTTAATAACTATGGCCGAGAATACTTCTTGCTGTATAGTTAAACAGAGAAAACGTAAAATATTAGGAAGTGAGGAAAAAGACGATAATTTTTAATGTTTTCAATAAATTCCGCGAGAAATACCCTACTTTAGAAATTAAACTAGAAGAAACGCTTACATCTAAATTCACGAGTGTTCTTATTCACGAGTGTTTCCATTTAAACACTCGTGAATAATAAATAAATAAATGTAGTACACATGCCAAAAAAAAAAAAAATGTTCATAACCCGTTTTAGGCAAATTTGACGATTTCAATAAAAATCCTGTCAGCTCCAAATTCCACGGTTTCTTTTTTAAAAATGAATTGCCCACGCTCAATAAGGCACTTTCAACTGTCATAAAGTGAAAGGTTTCGGATATACCGAAAATTAGTCGGGCTAGTTTACATATACTTCTTTTATCGATGGGTTTCAAATTTGCCGGAAAAAGTAGTAGTTTTATCACTGACAGAGATTGATATAAAGGTTTGACGAAGAAAATATGTGAAAAAAATTTTAGAAAAATGGGAAAAAATATTTTTTATCTGGATTAAACTTGGGGTGAACGAAGGCCATTCAGACAATAACATTTGGTGAAACACTTCTCTTAAGATATCTAAACTGTTTGTCTGGTTTAAGTATCGGTATAAAATCGGCAAGTAACAAAGGAAAACGGCTGATTGTTGGTCATGTAGGAAATGAAGATGGATTTGTTTATGGTTCATTATTAATTTTCGAATCCAATAAAAAAAGGTGGTTAACACAAAGATATGAATAGTAATTTTTTTAAAACTGGTTTAATACGATTATGAAATTAATTCCGCCGAATAGTGTTAATGTAACATACGAAATAATAGTAACATAATAGTGTTATGTAACATAGTGGTAATGCAACATACGATATTGTAAAATAAGAAAAAATCCCGAATACATCATGGCTAAAAGCGGATATAGTAACATTGCTGAGAGAGAAAAAAAATCCTATTTGATTCTACAATTTTAAAGGTTGAACTAGAAGTTAAAAAAATAAACAAAAAATAAATCGATTGAAATATGCAATCAATGAATGATATAGTAGAAGCAAATGGACATACAGTATTACGGCTTTCACCATACCACTGCAATAAAACTAGTGTGGAGTCAACTAAAAGAATTTGTAGTTCGGAATAACAAAACTTATAAATTGATGTGAAGGTTTTACTTGAAAACGGTATTCCTGATGTAACGGCAGATAAGTGTCAGAACTGTATTAAACATGTGCTACAAGAAGAAAAAATGTGGAAGATGGATATTTTGTTGATATTGAGGTGGATAAACTCATTAATTTTGAGAATGACTCCTCCGAAAAAATGTTAGTGAAGATGAGGTGTTAATTGAGTGTGATTCACCGTAAGAAATTGTTTAAAAAAACAAAAGAAAATGGTAATAAATCATAAAATATTTTTTTATTTATTTTATGCGTGTAAATAATATTTCAGCGTTTGTGTAAAACACTTACCAGATTATTTACATACCTATTTATGTTTATTATTTCATTAAATCATTATTATTTTATTCAGAGTGTTTAAAAAATTGTGGGCCGGCTATACTTTTTCAGATTCTACTTGTAAAACTAAATAAAAAATATCCTTAGGAAAAATGGAATTTCTCCTTCGTTCTCCCATTGTCCGCCATTTTGTTATTTTTATATAAAAATTTATATCTCAAGTTCGAGTAGAGGAATCACATTAATACTTTGTAAGCGTCTTTGTAATAAAATTTTAAAATTAGAAAAAAGAATCAGTAATTAAATACCTTCGCAAATTATCGTATCGGACGGTCTCCGAGCCTGCAGTACTTGTGGTCGCCGGCGTCATACACATTGCTATGCGCCAGGTGATCTACAGGAGGCGACGGGCAAGTGAAGAGCGGGTGACCATTTCCAATGAGGAACGCACTCGCATGGCAAAAGACCTGGGACCACAAGACCAAAGGACGATGGACCGCAAGGCTTATCCTTCTGGTCAGACCGTGGACGGAGCGACGACATGGAGAGGTGGAGTACTACATGACCCATTTTTTAACGGGTCACGGGTACTTCCGCGCTTACCTCCATGTCATAGGGAAAGCGCCGTCCCCCGACTGCCTCTATTTCCTCGGTGTACGGGACAACGCTGAGCACACTTTTTTCAAACTTGCTCGGTGGGCGGCAGATCGAGGGACACTAGAGGCGGATGTCGGAGCACTGAGCCCTCACAACGTGGTTGCGATGATGCTCCGTGACCTGAGCAGCTGGGAAAGTGTAGCCCGATTCGTCGGCAACATTCTCAGGGCCAAAAAGGCTGACCTGGATAGTCCTGAAAATTAGGTAGCACCTCATACTGAGAGGTTATTTTGTTTCTAGCTCTGAATTTAATAGCTTTTTGGATTGGTTTTGGTGAATTTTAACGGATACATAGTGAGGAATTGTTGGTTTTGGTTGACGGCCTGTAGTGTTTTTAGAATTTTTTAAAAATAGCGTCATATCTCCATGTAGTGTCAATTCTCCATATAAGACAATGGCTTAACCTATAGACTAGTTGAGTGAATATTTTCTAAGTAAAGACTTAGAAAATCGTCGTCTTTAAAGAAACGCGACTCAGCAAGACTGTGACGTTAGTGATACTGTAAATAAACAAGGACTTGTAATACTTTCTATACCAGAGATAATTTTTTCTACTTCCTGAGGCTCATTATAAGGGGGAATCTTTTATCCTTAAATAACTCCTGAACCATACCTAATCCACCCGAACCCTTTCGGATCTTCATCGATCACATCCCCGGATCCCAAAAACCCCCAACTCCAAAAGTACCCCCCCCCCCGGAAAAAAATTCCAAAAACCACTTTTCTTCACGTTAAACTCTTCTGACCCCCCTTCACCTTCCAAAATTCGACCTCAGATTTGGAGTAATACAGTTTACCTGCCCCAAAAATGTACCCCAGGAAAAAGCCGAGTGGGTACTCAAATAGTGCGAAATTGAGCCCAGACTTCAAATTCAAGACCCTCTTTGGGATAAAATACACCTGACGGCCAGGGATGGACGAAAACCCTTTTAAGACGACCAGTAGACTAGAGAGGTCACCAGTTAGAGGTAGTCCATCAGTTCATGGCTCAACATTATTGTTGCGGATGGAAGCCAAGACCCAGGTGCGACAGCTGCACCGTCGACCTCAGGAAGTACCACGCAAGTGGCTAAACGTGCCCGAGTTGCATCGTCAGACGAAGAAAAAGGAGCTATCGACTTGCTCACGCTTGTTGTTAAACTAGAGATGCTTTCCAGTGATTTAAGTAGCTACATAGAAAGTAGTACTAAGCGTGAAATAAAACTCCTGGATAAGGAACTTGCTTTACTGGCACACGATTTTCTGACGTTGTGCGAACAAACTCCTCTATAATACTAATATATCCGGGGCGAATATATTAGTAAAAACTGAACCGAATATATATGTCGCGGCAAAAAATGACTGGTGTGCGGACGAATCGGGGGAAGTCGCCAAACACAATGTCAGCGGCAGGTTGGGATGGCAACTGCTCCACCGAGGCAAGGGATAATAGCTGTGGAGTTGGCGGAAGCCGTCGTAATAGGGGTGTATATTAGCCCAAACTGTGATTTGTATGTTACATAGGACGCTTAGCTGGGCTGTACTACTTGAACAACTCAACGCCAACCTTTGATAAAATAGGTGGCGAGATTTGTGTGGAGAGTAGTATGAGGACCCGTGGGGACGGGCCTATCAGATTGCGACAAGACGGTTTTGGAGACGTTTACCTGTCATCACGGGTGAACAGGCAAGGGAGCAGATTGCCAGGCTCTTCCCAAGAGAAGATGTGGGAGATGATTTAGTAGTTAAATGTGAGAGGGAACATTTCTCTACATAAGAGGTTGTCACGCCGATTCTTAATCTAAAGGCTCAAAAGAGTCCAGGATCAGATGGTATCCCCGCATATATACGACTACCTACATAGGTAGATTGGGGAATACTTGAAGAATCGTTGGATAACCGCAGATGTACAGAACGAGAGACTGCAATTATAGATGTTTGGCAGAGTACCGCATGGATGAGTTTTGGGCCCGCTTCTTTGGCTATTTAAAGATGAGTGGCAACGCTTTAATTAATATAAGTATGAGGCTGAACGAACAAGGACTAGAACTGTCACCGAATAAATGCGAATTCACAACGTTAACCGGCAGAAGAAAAACAGGTCGCATTGATCTAAGAGTGGGAGAACAGCCACTTCAGAACAAAGCAAATGTAAAATACTTAGAGATAAAGATTGATAGAGCATGCAGATTTAGTCAACACGTGGTTGAATGCTGTGACAAAGCAGAGAGGTCCACTAAGTCCTTAAAATACTGATGACGTCGCATATAGCTACTTGCGCTTTTAAACAAAGACTGATAATGTCATGGGTAACGTCTCCGATGCTGTATGCCTCTCCAGTTTGAGGCTCTGCCATGAGAGTGAAACGCAATCTAAATAAAATACAGAATGTCCACAGACACACGCTGTTGAGCATAATTGCAGGTTACAGGACTGTCTCTTATGAGTCATCTTGCGTGCTGGCTGCAGTTCCTTCGATAGATTTACAGATTGAGCAAAGGAGTAATAGATACGGAGGCATGGATAGATCAGATGCGGAACATAGAATGCTCAATATTTGGAGTGAAAGATGGGCAACAGGTGACAGATCGTTGTGGAATAAATGCCTCATGTCAGATCTAGAGGCATGGATCAAACGTGGCCATGATGAGGTGAATTATCAACTATCCCAGATGTTTCCAGGCAATGGTGCTTTTGAATATTATTTGCACAGAGTGGGCAGGCATGATTCTCCCTGCTGTATGTATTGTAGCAGGGATGATATGGCAGAACATACCATCTTTGAATTAACAAGTGGTAAGAGTTGTGAATACAGGCAGGTAAAGAGGGCCTAAGACCACCTGAATGGGTGCTACATATCTTATTATCTGTAAATAATTGGAGGGCATTTGATGAATTTGCAATGTTAGTTCTGTGCACATAAGACAAATAGGCTTGCAGACGTGGTTTTTAGTGTTAGATTAGGGAAGGGCGGACAGCCCTAGTTGCGAGGTGTGCCAGTTCCAATGAACGGCTGGAGACTCCTGAGCCGTAGGTTGGGGAATTAAAAAATAAAATAAAACAAAAGACTGAGTCCCGGCCACAGGGTGGGGATCTGGGGGCAACATAGTCAAGCCCAGCTCTCCTATCTCCTGTGGTTAGAGGCAAAAAGCATAAATAAAAATAAAAAACAGATGATCCAACTGGTGGGGAGGGGGGCTGGCAAAGCAGCCCCTCCCTAGACTTATTGCTGGTAGGTGGGGAGGCCCCCTTAGAGTTAAAGAAGGTTGCACTGGGCTGAGCTTTACTTAATTGTATGTCCGACCCAGGGGAGTAGGAAAAAAAAGAAAAAAGCTTCTTTCTGATGAATTCACAAAGAAGTGGATGGGGTCGGCACTAACCTTCCTTCAGTTCCGTAACAAGAAGAATAAATTACTTGAGGTGGTGAGACATGGGTTAAATTTGTTAACATGGAAACAAAGGCTCAATCAATCTAGTGGGGGCACAACAGTTTTTTGTGAAAACCCATAAATCACTTTCTTCAAAAAAGATGATAGCATCAGTTTTTTGGGACCATAAAGATGCGATCTTGGTTGATTTTATGGAGAGATACGACAGATGCTGAAACTTGGTGCAAGACATTGAAGAAGTTGAGAATGGTCATACAAAACAACATAGCATTTGATTTTAGGCAGTGTTTTTCTTCAAGACAACGCTCATTTGCATACTGCAGTGCGCACTCAATGCCAAATCAACAGTTTCAAATGGTAGTTGTTTAACCATTATCCACACAGCCCCGATTTGGCTCCCAATGATTATTACCTCTTCCCGAAGATGAAGATATGATTAGTGAAGCAGCGTTTTGAAAAAGACAGAGTTTAAAAGCCACCTTGCTTAATTTATAGAAGGCAGAGTTTTATGATGAGGATATTCAAATAACTTATTTATAAATATGACAAATGCCTTAATTTTATGGCAATTATGTAGAAGAGTAGCTATAAGATGTATATAATTAATTACTTTTTTAATAATGAATTTGAAGTTACTTGCCGAATAGCCTCCATTAGAGCACCAACTTCCAGTATCACTTCAATCAAACCACAGAATGAATACATTCCTAAAGAAGCCATTCTTTGAAGAGCATAACTTGAAATTTAGGTGCAAGATTGGTTTAAATAAAAATATTTCTGCAGCAAACCTTGTAAACAAATTTACTACCAACTATTATTAGTTGTCTTTTTTTTTATGAACCTATTTATTATTTGTAAATGTACATTTATTTCACTCATATTCTTCACATCATGACAGTATTCTCTCTTTTTCTGTTTAGCCACTGGAACTATCATAAGATATTATATATATGAATGTAAATGAAGTGTAGTCTCAGGTCGACCATTCCTGAGATGTATAGTTAATTGAAACCCAACCACCAAAGAAGCCGGACTCCATGGCACGAGTGATAGCATCTTGGCCTTTCATCCAGAGATCCTGGGTTCGAATCCCAGTCAGGCATGGCATTTTACACATTACAAATCATCCATCTCATCTTCTGAAGCAATACCTAACAGTGGTTCCGGAAGTTAAAAAAAAAAAAAAAACAACCACCAAAGAAACTGGTATCCACATTAGTATTCAAATCTGTATAAAAGCAACTGCCTTTAATAGGATTTGAATCTTAGACCTTGACTTCAAAATGAGCTGGTTTGCGATGATGAGATCACCTATAGACCAACCTGGTGAGGTTGATGACAATAGTAGCACATTAATTTGGTATGTCTATAAGTTTTCTCCAAACTAAATGGCGACATTGCATGCAGTCCACCTGTTCCAGTTTTTCTCGTGGCTGTGATGCATGTAAACTATCCAACATACAGGAAGTAATTTTTCTGAAACTGCTTTGAGAATAATGAATTATTTTCATTATATAGTCTCTGTTGTAAACAGAGTGAGTGCCACTTGTAGGCTGAGAAACATCCTGATTCCATTGGTCTGATTCATTAGGTGTCCTTGCATAAGATTAGCATACCCTATTTTTAAACGGCAAATAATAACCTCCTCTTGGTGGTTATTCCGGATTTAAGAGCTCCATGGCAGCATAGTATCCTTAATGTATCGGAGTTTATTATCTACTGGAGCAGTCCTGTCACCTTACCCGTCTGCCTTGAAGGGTGTGTTTAACAGAATTAATAAAATCTATAGTACTAACATGAGTGGTAAAAGATGGTTGGCTACATGTGTCTTTATCAGGGGAATCTGCATGTTCATTACCTGGGATTTCCACTTGGCTAGGGATCCAGCAGAAACTGTGTGTTGTGATGGTTCAACTCAGTGATTGCATTATGAATTTTGGTGACGACAGGATGTCAAGAATATAAATCTTCAAAAACTTGGAGTGCACTAAATGAATCGCTACAAATTGGTATCTTGAGTTAATGATATTCAAAGCCTTATTGATGTCATACAATTCAGTATTGTAGACACTTGTAAACCAAGTACAAGATATATAGGTTCTTTCATTTACAACAAAAGTTCATCAAACAGTATCATTCTGTTTCGACCCATACTATTGCATCTGGGTTTGTCTTAGATAGAAATTCGCAAAATATTTGCTGACATATGATAGGAGTTGATGATTTTTAATTATATAAGCTGAGGTCAAAATTAAAATTTATGGGGTCGAATCCATGAAGGATATGATCAGGGATAGGTTGGGAAAATAGTTGTGTCAAAAATTTATAAGGTACAGTAAACACCAGGTACAAACATCCATTGGTGCTGTATATTGTGGAAGGTCTTCATACCATTGAAATTAAGGTTTGCAAGGACTGCTTTAAAAAACTGGGTGATTTGGTTGTCCTTTAGATGGGTAAAGGAATAAGATGCAGAATAAGATGCTAGAAGCTGGTCCTGTCCATCCCAAAGTGATGGCTCACCACAATCAACATGTATGTTTGCGACAGGGCTTGATCTAAAAGCACTTGTAGTAATATAAAGAAAAGCATGATGTACAGCATCCAGCATCTTAAGCGTGGTATGAGGTGCTGAAGAGTATGTGATGCAAAGATAATCCAATTAGGACTGAATTAAAGAAAAGTAAAAACATACATGATTGTTCAGCTCCACACTTGATGCTGCTAAGGACTCATAGCATATCTAGAATTTTTAAACATCTTGTTTTTAAATATTTTATATGTTTGACTCATGTAAGATGATTATCAAAAAGCAAACCTAAAAATTTAACGTCAGGAGAGATAGCAATTGGCTCTCCATTGAGAAGGACTTATGAAATAAAAGGGTCTTGTAGGGAAGAAAAGATTACTCATTTTGTTTTCTCAGGTGAAAATGTGAAGCTGATGACCTTGGATTAAGCTTCAAGGCAAGATATATTATTCAGTAGTAGTCTCTCAGCTGTGGCTGTTGAATAGTTTGTAATATATATAGCTAAGCCATCAACAAATAAAGAACATGAAATAGGTGGCTGCACACATTTAGTAATACTGTTGATGGCTATAGTAAACAAGGAGGCACAATACACTTCCCTGAGGCAATCCGTTCTACAAGGTGACACTACTTGACACAGAATGCCCAACACGAAAATGGAAAGTTTGATCACTTAAGAAACCACTAAAGACATGTTGCCCACAATTTCCCATTCTTAGAATGGCACATTGCCAGGCCATGTTGAATGCCCTACTGATGTCAACAAAAAAAAAAATAGTGACAGGTTGCTGTTGGAGTAGAAAAGCATTTTGGGCAGCTGTTTCCAGGAATATCAGATGGCCAATGGAAGATCATCCTTGGCAGAAACCACATTGTTCTGGATTTATATGGGCATATTTATCTAAATATCACGTAAGTTTGTGGTTCACCATTCTGTCCATCATTTTGCACAAAATGCTTGTCAAGGAGATAGAGCGGTAGTCTGAAGAGCATGTTTTGTTTCTACCAGGTTTTAAGTACCGATAGAGACAACCAACTTTGGTACTGGTCTTTCCAACCAGATGGTTGGGAAGACTTGTGTGGAGAAAAACACTTTATAATACTGAAGAAAGCAACAGGAAGTGACTTCATCCCTTACTTCCCACAGTAAGCCTGGCATACAATGTTATCTATTGCTGAGTATGGCTGTGTCATTTTTGGTATCTTAACATCAGGTCGTTATAGCAGATAACACATTTAGCAATTTTTGCAAAGTTTAGCAGAGAAAAGGTAATAAAAAAAATTAGTGCAGTTTCATTAATCAAATGTGCAAATTAACTTTTTATTCTTTAAAAATAAAATATTAGTTGAATACTAGAAAATGAATCTCAAAAAAGGGATCATCCTCCATGTAACGTAGAAATGAATGTAATATTATCATTTTCTTTTAATTCATAATTTAGTTCATCCTGTAACAGAAAATAATTTTTATTAAATAACACTGGTGATAAAAAAAATTCATTTTAGGGTAAATAGGAGTTATCCTATTTACCCTAAAATGTATTAAATTACTAAATAATTACTAAATAATCATTATTTCCATTGTAAAGATGAATTATTTAAAGCACGAAGATAACATTACTTTGATTACATTCAATTAACATGTTTGAATGTATCAAGGTTGTCATGACTGATAACACTTTCTATCTTATATTTAATGGTACTAAACTAATATAGTATCATCAAAAACTTCATCCAGCTAAATCATATTAAGTTTAAAACACACTTAACTAATTTTTATAAAGATTTTTCTTCACTCTGTTTAACACAGTACAGGATAAAAGATAGCTGAACTTCAGTCATCAAGGATATAACCTCTAGAACAGAACCTTTATCTTGAAAAATGACTATTACATGAAAATGAATTTAAAAATGTAAGATTAAGTTAAAAAATACTTTGAAATTAATTGAACATAATATATTTTTGTAATAGTATAAGTAGTATAAGCCCATATCATTTTTTAATTTTCTTGAAAGCGTTTACTTTAAAGTTTAGCAGCTCTGTTACACAAATTAATAGTAAAATATTTGATAAAAACTGAAATTTTAAACTACACTAAAAATAAATAAAATAAGATTGATATTGAAGTAGAAGAATTTTTTTGGTTTAATATTGGTGTTTAATTAGACAACTTCCTTCTTTCAAGTGCTTTTACAATTTACTTGGCCACCAAGTAAATTAACTTAACTGGTTATTTTATACAGCTCAAAATCTTGTTCTTTTTACGATTATGAAAATTTGAAATTAACTTATACCGTAAAATTACTAAAAAAATCTGTAACATTTAATATTATGATATTAAAAAAAAGCAGGAATTGATGATTGAAAAATATAATTGAAAGAAATATACTGAATAAAATATAAGGATGATTAATCCCCATTTTTTCATTTCTAAAGGTGAATCCCACCAATGAAAGACCTAATGGATAAAAATTTCTAAAAAGATTTTCCATAAGCTTATCTTTGCTTAGTTTAAAAAACAATTTTATTTAATTTGTTTACCAAAAGAAATTAATGTGGTGAAATTGATATGGAATGTGCAATAAAGTTTTGATCAGCCAGAAACATTGTCAATTACAAATGCTTTATTATTTACTACTGGTAGATACTACTGAAATTTAAATTAAAGCTGATGTCTATTTTAAATCCTATATAAATGCTCTAAATATAAAAATGACATAATTACTTACTAAAAGTTCCCAATCTTGATCATTAACTAAAACCAAGATCCCGGGTCTCCTGTATAAAAAAAATTTAATCACATTATTATGATATTGTCACATTTAAAATCTTTCCAATTATCTTGTATAACCTTATGTAATTACGAGTAGTTGCAAACTTCCTTGTTTTGTATAATTAGAATTAATGTAGCTAGTTATGTTCTCATTACCAGTTTAGGATGTGTTCTTAATATGAACCTAAAATCAGAAAATAGAGGCTAGGAGACAATTTTTTCTTTTTGTCTTCAGTTATATGACTGGTTTGACGTAGCTCTCCAAGATTCCCTACCTAGAGCCAGTCATTTCATTTCGGTATACCCCTACATCCCACATCCCTTAACAATTGTTTTACATATTCCAAATGCTGCCTGCCTGCACAATTTTTCCCATCCACCTATTCCTCCAATATCAAAGCAGGATGCCTTAGGCATCCTGCTTTGGTATTGGCCATATATTAAGTATGTGGCCTATAAGTCTGTCTCTTTGTTTAACTATACTTTTCTAAATGCTTCTTTCTTCATCAATTTGCTGCAACATCTCTTTATTTGTCACTTTATCTACACATCTGATTTTTAACATTCTCCTATAGCATCACATTTCAAAAGCTTCTAATCTTTTCTTCTTCAAGTTTCACTTCCATATAAAGCTATGCTCCAAATATATACTTTCAAAAATGTTTCCTGATGTTTAAATTAATTTTTGATGAAAGCAAATTATATTTCTGACTGAAAGCTTGTTTTGCCGGTGCCATCTGACATTTTATATCACTCCTGCTTTTTCCACTTTAGTAATTCTACTTCCCAAATAACAAAATTCTACTACCTCCATAATCTTTTCTCATCCTATTTTCAAATTCAGTGGTCTAACTACATTATTTCTACTACATTTCATTAATTTTGTTTTGTTCTTGTTATTTTCATGCAGTAGTTCTTGCTTAGGACTTCATCCATGCCGTTCATTGTTTCTTCTAAATCTTTTTTACTCAGCTAGAATTACTATATCATCAGCAAATCGTAGCATCTTTATCTTTTCATCTTGCACTATTACTCCAGATTGAAATTGTTCTTTAACATCATTAACTGCTAGTTCTATGTAAAGATTAAAAAGTAACGGGATTAGGAAACATCCTTGTCAGACTCCCTTTCTTATTACGGCTTCTTTCTTATGTTCAATTATTACTGTTAGTGTATGTATGGTTCCTGTAAATGTTAGCAATCATTCTTCTATCTTTGTATTTGTACCCTAATTTTTTAAAAATGCTGAACATTTTATTCCAGTCTACGTTACTGAATGCCTTTTCTAGATCTATAAATGCCAAGTATGTTGGTTTGTTTTTCTTTAATCTTTCTTCTACTATTAATCTGAGCCCTAAAATTGCTTATCTTGTCCCGATACTTTTCCTGAAACCAAATTGGTCTTCTCCTAACACTTCTTCCACTCTCCTCACAATTTTTCTGTACAGAATTCTAGTTAAGATTTTTGATGCACGGTTAGTTAAGCTAATTGTTCTGTATTCTTCACATTTATCTTCTCCTGCTTTCTTTGGTATCATGATAATAACACTCTTTTTGAAGTCTGACCCCTTTTTCATAAATATTACACACCAGTTTGTATAATCTATGTATTGCTTTCTCACCTGCACTGTGCAGTAATTCTCCAGGTATTCTCTCTATCCCAGGAACCTTTCTGCCATTCAAATCTTTTAACGCTCTATTAAATTTAGATCTCAGTATTGGATCTCCATTTTCATCCTCTTTGACTTCCTCTGCTTCCTCTATAACACCAGTTGCTAATTCATTTCCTCCGTGGTCTTAATTAACTAAATATTAGATATTATTTTTATTTGCTAATGACTAATAATCAGTATTTTGTTTGAGGACCTAATTTGGGATTCCTTGTTTAAAAATATTACGAGATGAAATTAATTATAAGATTGTATGGTTAGAACTACCCAAGAGTCACTAAAAAAAAAAGTCATAAATTAGTAGTAATAATGTGAATTCCACTAGTGCCAGCTAAATTTTGTATAGCAGTTGATAGTAGCATTGAAATATCATATTTTCCTATATTGAATAAAAAAAATTTATTTAGCATAAACATGTGCAGACATTCTACCAATAATGGTTATTTAAACCTACTTAGGTTATTAAATCCTTACCAGACACTAAAAATCTAGTTCATAATGAATTCAATAGAATTGCAAAGAATTTTAAATAAAACTTTAATAATTATAACGTCTTATTTTCAAAATATTGAAACTTGTTCTAAACGTCTTTCACAGTTAATTATCAACACTCTCTCCAGTAGAATTTTCAATAGTATTTTTGTTATCAATGTCTTATTTTAAAAAGATTATAAAAGAACTCAGTAAGTAGTTGAATAATAAATTCAGTCTACATTGTACTTATCTAATATGTAATTTTAATGTCAGATTTAGTTCTTAAATTTTATATTTTTTCAATTGTGATGGTTTTGTGTTATTTGTGTGTTGCAGTTAATGTTGTACATATATCTTGTAAAAGGTGACTTATAAATTTGATTTTGCTACAGTGTACAATATTTAAATGTGTTCTTTCCCTGTGTAGAAGAATTTGCATCCAGCCAGTCCTCTCTTGCATATAGTGTAATGAACTGAGTTCAATTTTTGTTCTTCTGGATTATTTGTTTATTGATTTGCATTTTGCTAGGTTTGCTATATGATACTATATATAATATTTGTTGTTTTAAAAAAAAACCATTTGTTTTTCGTCAAAACATTTTTTTTCAGCTCCTTTTAAGTCAACATCAGAGATATTTCTCCTGTTGTTACACTAGTCTCAACGTAAGGTATTACTGGAATAAAATTGTATAAATTTAAATACAATACTCCAAATTGGAAAATATTAATTTATGAAAAGTATTTAGAACTGTTTCTGATTACTTTGAATATTAGTATTGTGTTTTTTGCTTGTATGTTTCATCATTAAAGTGTATTAAGATGTTCCTTTAATGTTTAAAAAATCTACTTATGGGTATATTTGTGGTGGTTGATAAATGTAGATATTAAATGAATGAGGAGTACTTTTATGAAGGCCATTATAACAATGAATACTTAAAAACAATCAACACCAATAACTTAGGCTGGAGCTGCAGAATGTTAAAACAGCCCTAGCATTACTGATGGACAATTGAAATCCTTTTATTACTGCTTTAGTATTGTAAATTAATAATGCAAGTATAAAAGTAAATCTATAATTCTTGATAATCTTTCTAAAGAAATGAAACTTACATAATACAACAATATCTGACTTTTATGGACAATTTAGAATACTTATGTAACAGATAATTATATTAATTTATAACTTACACAGTATCACCTTGCATGAATAATTCAGGCCTCTCTGTAAGAAGATTATTTTTCAACCAAACCAGAAGTTTTTTAATTGTCCCTTTAAAAAATCATTAATAAACAAAATGAAAAAGTATACAATTAAAAAAAACATATCATACTATAATTAATCAAAATAATTGTCCAGATGAAGTAGATTCTTCTAATTAACATGTAGTGAATCATTCTTAACTACTAAATAATGAATTCATGACAAAATGTGATTTAGAATTTGTATAGAAACTAACCTAAAATACAAAATTTTCTAAAGATTTGGAAATGCTCTTCCTGAAGATCTGCTCACAAATATTATGTTACTTTATCAGAAAAGTTGCAAATGGTTGAAATGCTTATCTTTAAGAGGTAAGAAAACTAATTTGTAAGGTGGAGAAATATAATATTGCACTTCTGTTATGTTAATTCATTTATTTTTTTATTTTGTCAGCTTCAGATTATTTTTAAATTTCAGATTGTTCAAGAGTGTTGTGAATATGATTTTTAGTAAATATGTCTACTAATCAACAAAACTTGAATTATATGAAATTCACACATGGCTTATAGGACAATGAAATAAAAAAAATAAAAAAATGTAAAAAATGAATTAATCCTTATTACCAGATATAAATATGCATTTTTACTTCAAAAAGTTCAAAAATAGTATTCACTGTATTTTATTGATTATTTTCAACATTAAATAAACAAACGACCTGAGTAATAAAATTGGACTTGCCATTTGAGGGAAGTTTTGGTCCTTAGACTATTTCTAGTCATAATTTTTCATTAAGTATATAATACAAGTGATGACTTTTAATTATTGTTACTTTCATAATAATATCTACTGCAAAAAATTGTTCTGATCATAAACTGAATATAATAAAATTTGTTTTTAGACTTGAAAATGTGAAATAAATAGTTTGCCAGATTAAAATTTTTCTTGGAATTATTCAAACTTAAATAAATTTTTCTGTTCATAAATTATTTTAAATACTTATAAAATACTTATACATACTAAAATAAAAACACTTATTTTTACAATCTAAATACAGAATTGTATTTTTATATTTTTTGCTATTCCCAAGTATGTCCAAGGTTTGTGTAAATACATGTAAAATTTTTAGATATAAAAATTACAGTTACTGAAAATTATCCTTATTTCCCTACACTGAGATTCAACATTTTCAATAAAAAAAGATGCTTTTACTCTACCATGAGGTTAGCAGATGTAAAAATAATGTTGATTGAACAGAAATTGAGGATGTATACTATAGTAAATATATTTTGGTTAAAAAATTAGCACAGAACAAAAGGAATGGAGGATGACATCAATTCAGTCAACTGACTGATGGAAAAAGTTATTGATAATACCAATAGGTGGACCTTGTCAATGATACTTAAGTGATCATTGTGATAACATATAAAATTAGGATTATAAATCTTAATTGTATAATATTAATTTTATTATATATAAGGTTAAGATTATAAATATATAAACAAAAAAGAGACTTCAGTCTTAATAAAATAAATAACAGCGTACATTCTATAATCACATTAAATATTTCTTATAGTTTGTGTCAAAAAGTCAGAGAAATTTAAATATTTGCTTTGATTTTCTATTGTAATCATTGTTACAAATACAAACAAATGTAATAATAAATCGTAAGTACATCTAAGAACACAAAACTTAAAATTATTAGGTCATAATGATCTTGCTTTAATATCACTAAAATATAGTTCATACTTAGCTTTAACTTAGTCAATCATTACAAAATATAAATCAGCCTTTATTAAACCATGTAATTTTATTAATTAACCTAAACAAATATAATGTTTTTGAAATGATTAAATGAAACATATCACACAGTTGCTATAGAACAAACAGTTTCTGTAAAAGTTATTCCTATATTTTTTCTTATTTACTACTTTTATAATAAACAATTCACTTACATCTATTTCCATTGTCTTTCAGTAATGGTAAAGAAATTTCATATTTTTTAATTTTGTCAAATAAGAGTTCAGCACCACCTCTGTGAACAGATATCTATTATTAAATACTAAAAGTAGTTATTTAGTTTTACTTTAGACATTAGATCTTATCTAAACATTATCTACTCAGAAGAGAGCTCTCGGCCAAAATTTAAAAAAAGATATCCATACAAAAACTGTTTCAAATCCATATTTTTATTCCTGCTGCTTCATGAAATCTTACATGAAACTTATATGAAATCATCCCCCCCCCCATAAACAAATTACAAAACACTGTTTCTGTAAGAAAAAAGGGAAAGAAACTCTTGGTTTTTGTTTAAATACAAACTGTGGATAAATAAAGTTTAATAAGATAAAAAAAAGTTTCATCAAAAAAGTACTGAGTTTAATTTTTTGTTCTATCTTTCCTTTACATTTCTAAGTCCAATCTGCGTGAATAAATACAAAAATCTATTTTTCATCCAGAGGGGGAATGGCCTGTTCTATAAATGCAGACATAGCAGAGGCACGATTACAGTTGTCAGAATTTCCATTCAGTAAATTCAATTATAGCATACTTAATTCCACTGTACATTACCTTGTACAATGAAACTGAGATAATCTAACACGATGAGGACAAATTAATATAATGTAATGGGCTTTAGCTTCAGTTTTTTTACGAAATAAATAGAACACAATTTAAAAAAAAAAAATTATTTTAAATATACAGTATATAAGTAGCGCTTATTATGAAAAATTATTTCACTTATCTACCCACAAAAATTATGAAATCTAATATTGTTTAATTAAAAATAAATTACAAGTGCTGCTTTTTCAGAATTGAATAAAAAAATTCATTTAACATAATACTTGAATTTTTTTTATTAAACAATACTAATAGAGTATAAACAGATTGATTATTTATTATCCTGATTTCATGTTGAAAAATTATATATTCAGCTACCTAAAAAATTTATAAAACAATAAGATTTTTTATAAAATTACTCACACTTCAAGAACAGTTAATTGATTTTGATAATGGAACACCAAATAAAAAAAATCAGTTTAATTTTTAAATTTCATTTGCAGGAACCATATTGAATTTACAATTTAAAATGTAGATTTGTGCACTTTTCAAATTACTACTACTAGTACAAATAAATGAATCTGTAAAGAATAGTCAGTCTGTGTGTCCAGTTTAGATCTTACTTCACCCCAGCAATGCAGTTTGTTGAAAACTTTTATGGCTACTCTATTCTTCAGGGTTTAATTAATAGAATAGCAAGGTAATGTTTGGTTCAGGTTGACCAAGCAATTTTGGAATTTTAAACAAACATTTTACAAACATCGACATCCTTAGTTTTATATATAAGGATTAATTTAAAGCATCCTTTTACTGCTTACAAAATATCCTTTGCAAATTTATTGTAAACTATGTTTTGACATTGAAATTAAATATTACATTTGGGTATAATTTTAAAATATTATTCAGCAAATTTTTAAAGTATAACTTTTGAAGCGATTAAAATAAAAAGTTAAAAAAGATTTGCTATATTATTAAATAAATGTTATAAATAAGTGAATAAAAGGCAGTGTTGAGAAGTTAATTGAAATAATGTCTAGTAATTCTAAATGCAATAAGTTTTGTAAATGTAATTGGTTGACGCAAAGTAGTTCATTTTGCTTGTGTCTAGGTGTGTTAATGTTGGTGAACAGGTGTAAATAATAATGGGAGGAGAATGAACTAAAAAAAGCCATTACTTAAATTATTAAAGGGTGGCGGCATTACTTATTAATGTATTAGTGGGATAAAAAACATCTAACTAGAATATTCAGTAGAATTATTTTTAAGGAGTAACTACCAGGTCTTTAACTGGATGGCTACTAGTAACAAAATTAAATTAGCTAATAAAGTAATTTTTTCTCCAGATAACTACAAAAAACAAATTAGTCAACTACAAAATGTAACTGTGTTTTGATGAAATATATATTACAGCAATTATTTGATGCACAAAAAATGGAAACATTCCTCTTTTAGTTTATAAGAATAACACCAAAAAAATTTCAAAATTTACCGAAATTCTGTAGTTAAATTAAGGTTATCACTGTTCATAATCAATTATATTCGTCGAACAGATATCAATATTCAGTTTTTCACCTCATTTAACCTAAAAATCAGACCAACTTTGTGTACAATGTGGTGAAAGTTAAAACCTTCATTAGTTAATCGTTCATTAATGAGTCTTTCTTCAGTAAGTTCGTTTACTCATATTGTGAGAAAATATTTTAATTATTTACAGTAAAAAATACTGAAACAGATGCGGATTACACGCAGAATAATAAAAAAAACATAATTACTTTATCAATATGTCAGAAACAAAGAATGCTTTTGGTAGTGGTGTTAATTCAAAATCTTGGTAATTGCGAAGATATTTTGAAAGTCATTATTTAAAAACCTATTAAACTGAAAATTGTGAATTTTAAGTTAAATCAAATAACGCTTCTTTCACGCTTTTTCTAACTGTCAAGGTAGTTTGCGTTATGATAGCGAGTAAAAATTTAAATAAAATCTTATATTATAATTTTTATAATAAACAACAAAAATTTATAATTTTTTTATTAATGAAAGAAACTGAAATAATTTTAATAGAATTTATGAAACGCTAATATTGTTAAAATAACCTAACATCGCAAATCGAAACCGCCTATCGACATGTTCCTTGCTCAGCTGCTTTGCAGGAAACTTAATCTGGCTGCGGTTTCGATAGTTTCAGTTCGTTCTTACGGAAAAGTTTAGTTTAATTATTTTTGAGAAATATTTTAAAATTGTTATATTGATAAATCTACATCATGATTAAGGCCCGTAGGAAAGTTGCTTTCAGTGGCAAAGCTAAGAGAGAACAATTAAAAGCAAAGAAACAGGGAACATCTTATGTGGAGCTTGTGAAAGGCAAGTATATTGTAAACACAGATTAACTTATATGAAATTATGTTTCAGGAGACTTCATCAGTTGGCTTAATATTAAGTTGTAAAGAAAAAATGTGTAAACTTTTGTTGATATGTTATGATTAATCATTTTTTTAGAGTAACATTGTGTAGGTTATCGACATTGCGCAATGTTTTGGTCATCCTTGACATAAACAAATAAATTAAGGAAATTTTTTCTGTAATTTTAAATTTACACACAATCACACCGATGTCATCGTAAGTTTAATAGATGTTTTATGGTATTTTCTTAATATTTAGTTTTGAGTAGAAATTCCTTTTTATACGTATTAATGAAACAAAGTGTAGGAAGAATTTTATATAAGGATTGGCCAAATACACCAGAGTAATAATATTCAGCATATATTTACCAATATAAATATACTTATATTTTGAGGAATAAGTTGTTTTATGATTTATTCATTTCATTGGAAAACAATTTAATAAAAAAAAAATGTATTAAATAAAAAATCTTGAAATATATTAAATAGTAAGTTTGTAGTTTTAAAAATTTACCATAAGCTGATCTATTCGTCATATTTATTTAAGTAATTGATTTATTATACTTATTTTGAATTTGCCTAGCATTAAAAATTGTATATTAAATAGCTGTTAACCCAAGATATCAGTAGATTCCTGGAATCTTGTATACAATATCAGATATATAAAATCATAATGATATTATGATAATTAATATCTTAATTAACTCGGCTAAAGCAGTATTAACCATTATGCAATTTTTTAAACCTGTAGAAACAGTTGTATATAGAATTGAGAGTATTATTTATCAAAGTTTAGAAAACTCACTTAACACTTAGGTTGGGGATGGATTACTGGACTGATGACTGCTTTCTTGCTACATACAATGTTGTGTGGCTGTATACTATCTCCTCTATTGCATTATTAACAATGTCGAACATTATTTCAGGCAATTTAGATAGAAGTATGATATGTAAGTATTATATATAAGATAGAATGTGTTTATGCCTTCTAAACTTTGACAAGTAATAATTGCTTGAAGAATTTCCACTACATTTTATATTTCTGTCACAAATATCGTGAATATTATTTTCCGTTCTTTCTAGTATTGTCATTAACATTTTGTAGTTGACACCTTTCGGAGTACCTTCATTCTTAAAACTACTTTAGCACGAAGTCTTCCTGAGTTGGGAACATAAAATAAATAGTGAAGTTAAGCTCCCCACCCCTAGTCTCTACTGTCATGGCTATCCTGCTTGCCCCCCCCCCCTTTTTTCTTTTCTTTCTGTTTAGCCTCCGGGAATTACCGTTCAGGTATTACTTAAGAGGATGAATGAGAATGATATGTTTAAGTGCAAATAAAGTGTAGTCTTGTTCAGTCTCAGTTTGACCATTCCTGAGATGTGTGGTTAATTGAAACACAACCACCAAAGAACACTTGTATCCACAGTCTGGTATTCAAATCCGTATAAAAGTAACTGCCTTTACTAGGATTTGAATGCTTTACCCCTCCCTCCATTCCTTGAAACTAATCTTTGTGGTTTTTTATTTTAACAGATTTAGATTTTTAAACATTACATTGGATTGATTATTTATTTGTTCATTAACTATGCACCATCCTTTTAATTTTAGCTTGAATATTTCCATGTTTTCTAGAATATTTAAACGTTTTCCTTTCTCTGCATAATGTAATATTTTCATAGATGTTATCATTTCAGTGGGGATATGTCCTTTTCCTCTCTAATGTGTTGCATAATTTGAATCTTTTTTATTGTATTTATATGACCTTATATGTTCATTAAATCTTGTTTTAAATTTTCATCCCATTTGTTCTAAGAAATAGAACCATCTGTTTGGCTTTCGGAAATCATCTCATTTGACTTTTTTAAGAATATAATATAGATATAGCAGCATTTACCATAAATAATACAATCATAAGTAAATTTAGATATAATATAGAAGAAAAAGACAATTAGAACACAAGTGGAGTATACCAAATAAAATGTGATTGCAATGTGATGTGTATATAGGACAAACGGGACCTATGTAAAACGTGAAAAATTTGTAGATATCGATAAACTTGTTAAATTATCAAATGGACTTATCCAGTTTAAATTTTAATCAACATAATATTTATGAGTATCTCTACAGATTTCTTAACAAAGTTGATTGTTAGATGACACATATTAAACCATTACTCTGAAATAAATGTCTGAATACTATGTAAGATGCTGTTGATTTTATACTGTCTCAAGAGAAATCACTCAAGGATTCATGTATTCTAAGGAATTAAAAAACCTGTAGTTTCTCTGCAGCAAACGAAAAAGTAATTTATAAACACGATATAAAGAACAAGACTCAGAATTAAGATATCTAACATATTAATAGACTGATTTATTCAGTAATCCTGTCTTATCACTTTGGAAAAACTTTGGTCTGTTGCTCAGATGTAATTAGAAAAAAATTTAAGACTATGATTCTAATTTCATAGATTTCATACTTTTTTAAACCATCAAAATGTCAGGGCAGCTTAAATTCATAGGCTGTTGGTTGCTGTGTACAGTGATAATGTAATGATTGAAAGAAACGTCCAAAATTGGTGTGAGGTTTAGAAATAACAGAATTAATGTGCACGATGACGAGGGGAGGCCCTCGATGATCACTGAGAACGTGTTGAAATGCATCCATGATGAAATCAGAAAAGATTTGTTGCCCAATGATTTCTGACCTGGCCCTTCTTTTATTTGATGTTTCAAGAGCTGTTATTGGTCGCATTTTTTATAACTGTTTAGGCTTCAAAAAAGTTTGTGCACGTTGGGTGCTGCACGTCTTAACAGAACATGAAAAAATCTGAATGGGATCTGCTTTGGAATTTTTTATGTGCTACACAGAAAAAGGTGATGAGTTCCTTAATTCAATTGTTACTGGTGATGAAACATGGACTTCATATTACATGCCAGAGAGAAAATGGCAGCAAAGTGGATGGCGTCATCCTCAATCACCAACCAAAGGTCAAGCCACAGCCATCATTTGGACGCAAACTGATGTCCACAGTCTTTTGGGATTGGTTTTGGCATACTGCTGATTGATTTCATGCCATGTGGAACAACTACAAATATAGTAGCCTACTGCAAAACTATGTAAGTTACAGTGCACCATTCAAAATTGGCGATGTGGGCGGCTGACCAATGGCATTGTCCTGCTGCATGGTAATGCAGGTTCGACATGTGATTTACTGAGAACGTTTGGATAGGAAATCTGCAATCACCCACCGTATAGTCTGGACATAGCTCCTTCTGATTACCATTTGTTTGGAAAATTGAAAGAATTTTTGAGTGGTAAACAATTTGTGGGTGATGATGAACTTAAAAATGTTGTTAATCAGTGGCTAAATGGACTGGCGACAGAAGAATACGACGAAGGTATATTGAAGCTAGTGTATCGTTATGATAAATATCTTAATTCATGTGGCGATTATATAGAGAAGTAGTATACGGTATGTAGTTTAAGAGAAATAAAATATATTATAAAGTTTTCAGAATAAATTTTTTTACAATGAAATGATCTTTACTTTAGAAATAACCTCTCGTAAATAGAGCCCTTTATTTCCAAATGATGAAGTGACACAGTTCTTGTTATATTTCAGTATTAATAAAATATAATTTAGTTCTAACTAATAATTTTATCTCATAGTTCTAATTTTATTTTATTTCATAAAATTTATCTCATAGTTCACTATTGTATTTTTTTATTTTCAAAGATAAGGTATATCTAAAATATAGGTATTATGTTAACAATGAACTATACTTGAAATTAGTTTTGATTTGTTTGTGTTGTATCTAATTTGTTATCAGTTATTCTTTCTTTTATTAACTAAGTTTTCTATATTAAGTTGTAACCTTTGTCTGCTTATTTACATTATAAATATTAAGAGTATGTATTTATTCATGCAGTCAGTTGCACAATTTTGCAGTGGTTGTAAAGATAAATTAGAATGCGTAGTTATGCATTCAGTTGCACAAGTTTTCAATGGTTATAAGAATGAAATAGAAATACAGTAAATTGTCTCTAATGAATTTTATGAGACTGGAATAGAGAGAAAGAGACTGGAACGGAGAGAAAGAGACTGGAACGGAGAGAAAGAAATTTTATTAGTCATATGTTAAATTTTTTAAATCAAAATATATTTTCTTTAAGTAGCACACTGTTTATTCCCGAAAAACTACTTTAATGAATAAAAATATGAATTAAATTAGGCCAAATTAAAAAATACATATATATTGTAAACTTATCAGGATTTTTGCAGAGAACCATTTTTTAAACATATTGATCACTGGTCACTACATAGTTAATCGGGCAATTAGAAATACATTATGAACCTAAAATACACTATACATTATTTAATATAACACATGAAGATAGTCGTAATTTTGTTTCACACATTTCAACATCATTGTACTTAGGTTACCCGTCACATTTTACAGTGTGGCCACTTGAATTAGAATCACATTTTATAAAATCCTGGAGATGGTGTAGTGGTGGTATTTGGAGAATGTACTCCCAAAGGAAAAAAGTCATATACAGATAGATCTGGTAATCTTGTGGGTCATAGTATGTAGCCAGTCTTCGAGATGACAAGATTAGGAAACAGTTTCCTTACAACTGTCATGGAATTCCTTGACGTTGGTTCTATTTTGTTAAAATAATGTGATTTCATTCATTTAAAGGATGACAAATTAATTTAGGCTGAAGGAAGTTCTTTAATATATGAACATAGCATTGTGTATTTAGCCTATTTGCAGATAATACATTACCCTCAAATAAATATAGCCCTATATTTCTAAATGATGAAGTGATACACTAGACTCTCATTTTGATGCTATGGAGTGACTTTTCAAGTGATTTTTGGACTTTACAGTTGACCAGTAGCAAAACGTTTGCTACTGGTTAAACACTAATACCTCTAAATAATCTTATTATAAACGTTAAATGAGTTGTGATGCCATTTGAGACTGGAAGGATTATCTGCGTGAAGTTTGTATCAATTCCTTATTGAAAAATCCTCGCAAAATAGGTGGTGAAAGAAAAAATGGGTTAAGTTAGTCAAGGGTATTATTCAAATAATCGAAACAATAATGTTAATTAGTCAGGGTTAGTGAGTGAAGCTAGTGTAGATTAAGTTTGGTTAGATTATATTTATCATGCCCACCGGCTTGGTCTAGTGGTGAATAATGTGTCTTCCCAAATCAGCTGATTTGGAAGTCAATAATTCCAGCGTTCAAGTTCCAAGTCCTAGTAAAGTCAGTTATTTTTACATGGATTTGAACACTAGATCGTGGATACAGGTGTTCTTTGATGGTTGGGTTTCAATTAACCATACATCTCAGGAATGGTCAAACTGAGACTGTACAAGACTACACTCATACATATCATCCTCATTCATCCTCTGAAGTATTATCTGAAAGGTAATTACTAGAGGCTAAACAGAGAAAAGAAAGAAGAGATTATATTTATAAAATAAATAAACGGTTATAAAAATGGTAATATAAATGGTTATATCAGATTATTGGGTTATTTCTCCAACCTGGTAATTATTGTTATCAATATTTCCTGCTACCTTTGAGTTATTTTCAGGTGAAAAACTTGCAAACTTGTGGGAGGGAGAAACCAAAAAAAACCTGTTTTTCTGATTGAAAGTTGATTTCTGCAATAAAAAATGCATTTCTCCACCGAAATTGATATTATAATTTCATGCAAATATGATTGAATTGGATAAAAAAAAAGTGGGGGGATAATAAAAAACCCCAGTATTTTTAGCCACGAACTGCTTGTGAGAATGTTGGTTAGGTTACAAAATTCCAAGAGTTAATTAATGAAAATTACAGTATATATAAATTGATTACGCATAATCTCTTGGCTTATTACACTATCTGATCAAGCAAAGATTTGTGGCTTCGATGAAGCAAATGTACTGTACTGTTGATCCATCATTGTTCTGCAACAGATAAAGAAAGTTATTTATAAAATTCCTAGAAAGGAGTAAATCTAGTATAACTAGGTATTAACTGAAAAATATTTTTATCACTAAACTTAAAAAATGCAGCACCCATTTATTGAAAAGTAGGTGTAGATACATATTTTTTTAGCCATTATATGAAATAGCTGTATTTCCTTTTGCATAATAGAGAAACTAAAATATGTTGATTGGTTTAGAAATTGTGAAGGTATCACTCGGCTCTTTTGTTATGAAGAAATTTTTGTTATGAAGCACTTATTAAGAATTTTTGTTATTTAAAAATTAATATAGTTTGTATTTTTGAAATCATTCAGTGCACTTATAAATATTTAAATGAAATCATTTGTAAAAGAGAATAAGATAAGATTTAACATTATATCAAAGGACAAAAAAGTACTTTTAATATTTAAATATATGAATAGATCCTGAATTTTGTTTATAACTGATGTACTATAATTCATTATCAGATTTTCATAAGCCTTCTATTATTTATTTGTTATATTCGTATTTCTTTTTTTTAGGGTTTTTAATTGTCAAAAATAAGTTTTGCCTATTAACTTTTGACCAAAACAAAATTTACTATTATGAAATTTCTTTAAAAAATATTAACCAATTTTCTGTTTATAAATTATTTATGATAATTTCCATATTTTGAACCAGTTTAATAGCAAAAATATGAGTGTTTGTAATCTTTTGTAGCCAAATATCTCATTTCTAATGTGCATAAGTTTAATTAAAAAAAAATAAATAAAAAATAATATTTAGTATAAACAATATTGTTCACTGAGAAAGTCTCACATCTTAAGCTTTGTATTCACAAAAAGATTTGCATGTAATTATATGTAGAACTAAGTTTAATTTTACCTCATTGCTGAGGGTTTTCAACATGCAAATAACATTTGCATAAAACAAGTTTTGTGTGCATCTTTGGGAGGTGGTGCTGCAAAAAATTAATCAATTGAATTAAGGTAAAACAGATGAACCAATAAAAAAAAAAAATCTGCATTAATGGTTGCATGACAAGACTTGCATTCCATTCATTATCTCCTGTACTTTTTATAATGTATTTTCAGTTATCTATAAAAAGAAGAAATATTTAAAGAGATATGTATTATCTGAGAAAGAAAATCTCTTGGACGGACAAAATAACTAACAAAGAAATTTTGGATAAAATCAAGCCTAATCTTTTCTTAGAAAGCTAGATGCTGAAGCTGCAGCTATCATACTTTGGTCATATCTTGAGGAAAAATAACCCATTGGAAAAGGATATTTTATTAGGCATGACAGATGGAAGAAGATGACTGGGCCAACCAAGAACCCGTTGGCAGGATACCATCAAAGAAGCAACCAGCAGGAGTGTGACAGAACTGAAAGGTGCCAAAGGCTGGAGGAAATGGAGGAGCATGAACCATCAAATTACTGAGAGCTGTACGCAATTGAACAGTTAAGAAGAAAAAAGATCATTAAATGCATGTTCTCTTCAAATATTTATAAGGAAAAAAAGAAAATTATTTATTTACAAGATAGCTGGGTAAAATAGTCATTTTTTTTTCATAATAGTGATAATAAGAATTTTTATTTTTTATGAAGCAATAAATTGATACTCTATAAAGTACAGGTCACCATTCAAATGCATTTGTTGTTTTAGATTCATTCTGAACACTACAGCCTTTCATTCTCACGCTGTGTTTTATGTGTATCACTTACGTTTTTCTCTTTACAATTAGATTTCTTTTACTTACAATTTATTTTTATTAATTTTTACAAATTATTCATTCAAAACAGTTTGAATGAAATACTTCATAAATTTTACTACAATACTGACACATTTGCTGCTAATTTATCAATACATATCAGTGACATTGGTGATGGAAACAAACAAACAAGCGCTGATTATAATATCGACTATAAAATTATCTATTATCTTATTTAATAATTTATTTTTTATCACTCATTTTGTGAAAATGTTTGTGACCGTAGTCATTTTTACATTTCTAACATTCCAACTTGTTTTTATTACTTGTTTATTACATTAGAATTTACCTTTGAAAGTTTGGAGATATCTTTCAAAAAGGTTTATGAAAACAATCCTTTTTCTCAATTTTTGGATACGTGGTGTATTAATGATGAAGACTCAAATACACTACCAAATGTCTAAATTTATATGAAAATAAACACTATTTAGGAAAAATAGAAATACTTATAAATTTTAAAAACAGTTAACATTTTCAAATATGATTTTTTAGCACATTTTTGTAGTTTGAAATGGTACAAAAGTTATGTCTGATATATTAAGTTATTGTTGAATATGTGTTTATCAACATTTTCTCCACTTACACTTTTGAATCCTATTGGCAAGTGCAAAAGTTAAAATGTAGCTTCAAAATTTTATCGTCAGTTTCACTAAAGATTATAGATACAAGGAGTGGCTGAAATGTAATTCACACTGGAATTTAAAAACAGAGCAAAAAATCACTCGGTGACAAATGTTGTTCATATAGTTTCATTCCCTTCTACTAACATTCCGAAACTCATTGATCTGTGCCCTCTCATTTTCTGTTGATCACTATTGTTATGAAAGGTTTGCTTGCTGTGTCAATGTGACTGGATACAAAACTCAGATGCATTATTATGACTCAGAAGATATGTAGTAGAGCGTGGAGTACTAGCACACTATGGCTTGCCACAGTCAAAAAAATTCAAAACAACTCTTCAAAAAGAATTCTCTGGACAATGTTTTGGGATTCCAAACATGTGTATATGATTGACTACTGGAAGGTGGTTCAACTGTAAATTCTATATGAAAGAGAGAGACATTAAAACATCATAAGGGATGAGTGTAGTTGTATTCAACAATCCACAGAGCCAATAATTCTGAAACATGATAATATTTAGCCACCAAACATGCCATGCAATTGCTCTTAGCCTCAGCAAGTTGAAATTTAAAGATACCTATTCTATACCTTACTTATCAGTTGTTGGATCCTGTGATTTTCATTTCTTTCCACAATTAAACATATTAAGAATAATCATTTTACAAGGATGTTGAGCTGAAAAGGATAAAGTGAGATCGTGGTTCAAAGAAAGATCATCTTCTTTGATGGAATGAGAAAAACTGATTCATCATTGAAAGATATGTTTGCTATAATTGATGGCTACATGGAAAAATAAGTGTAGGTTTTTGTAGCAAATAAAATGTACTATTATGTTTTTATGTGCTACAAAATATTTATTTCATTTATAAGTTATGAATGATTATGCACTACATATGTCACCTCACGTACATTTATTTTCTAAATAATTTTCAATCATGACAAGTGAACATGGGCAATGGAAAGATAATGACTACAAGTAAGGAACAAGCTTAAAGAAGCAGTCACTTGCAAAGGCACTTTTAGATTCTCCATGTTTAAAGGGTTAAAATAAGTGCAAGTGGTGTAGAAAATAATGTGATATGCTTTTTGTAACATTTTATAGTTGATTTGTAAATAATAAGATTAGGTTATGTCATTTTTAACTTATATACAGAATATTTTAAAATCCAGTTATTTTCTTTTGTGTTTTTATTAATTTTTTTTTTTTTTACAAATATCCTACTTAAAGGGAAAAGCCAACATTTGTCTACCTTTACTGTTATTCTAGCATTCAATTTAATTTGTGTTAGATTTTTAGTTATGGAAGTAGGTTAAATGTTAGATAGTGTAGATGAAATTTTGAGTTATTTGTTTTACAGTAATTTATCAGATATTGGGTATGATTGTATTACACTGTTTATTAAGGTTGTGCAAGTTTTCTTTTGTTAAGTGTGTTTATTTGATATTATTTTCAGTGATTTTATTTTGTTGCATTCACATAATATATTAATTTTGTAATTCCAATGAATTCCTTTTGTGCATGTGTGATTAGTTACAAGTCATTTAACAAGTATATTTGTGTGTTACATTGGTTCACTCCTTTCAGATATTTCTTTAAAAGAAAAATGCTTTGAAAAACAGTCCTTCCAGAAAATGTTATATTTGTAGCTATACTTGTATCTATTTAATTTTTGTTGAAACAATCATTTTCTGTATTTCGTGTTTTACTTAAAGGTTGTATGCTTTTTGTGGTGTATTTGGTAGTGAAGCTATTAGCACAATTGTCTAGGCTTACAGTAATTTATTCTGTTTCCTGTTTTAGATTATATTATACTTAATGAGGCATACGATTTGAATTTACAATATTGCCACTGCGGCAGAGTATACAGAATATTGGCTTGGAATCCAAGAATTTAATACATGTAGGTGTTTAACCATACAATCATATCCAATTATGTTGTTCAAAGATAGCCACTACAGAACAGGTTTTGAAATTATTAAGGATCATATTTTCTTCTTTATGTACTATTTATTTTTATCTCTTGGATCTAAGGTGCGCTTGTAATACTTAGGTGCAGTGATTAAAATCAATTTTTACCTGTTTCTGGCGTTGTTTTGTGGACAAGGGAACTATAATTTTGTTTATGTATGTGTTGAGGAAGCTAGGGGATTTGTTTAGATTAAACAATCATCTGTTGTTATTGGCTGTATACAGTTGTAGTGATGTGGGCATGTAAAATCTGTCATAATTTTGATTTTTACATTGTACTTAATACTTTGAGTTCATCTTTGTATACTAAATGGTCTTTTGGTGTTAAAATAAAGGTATGTTATTGTACAGGATGGGTGGATATATTATGTGTTGGTGTGGTCAATATTCAGCATTTTTGATTTAAGTGATTTCTTTTCTTATTGGTTTTATTGTAATAGTGTGATGTTTTATTCAATGTAATTTTATGTATTAAGTTTAATAGTTTTAAATGTAATTTATAGAATTTGAATATAGTTTTTGTTTGGTTAGCATTTATGAAAAAATTAAAATAATTTATTAACATATTGACACTGCTTCAATAAAATTTAATATTATATTGAAATGTAGACCACCAAAACACAATAATACATAAGTTAAACTTACTACATTAATTCCAATAATCGTTTTTCACACGATCCCGCATCTTCAGTTGGTATTTAATTTTATAATTATACTAAAACATATTCATTTTATAATTTGTCAGTTTATTGAAATTGTTACCTTTTTAAACATTTTGAAATTTTTATGAATGTATATGCAAAATTAGTAAAACTAATAAACTTACCTAATACACAAAATTAAATTTAATAAAACATGTTTGGAATACAAATTAACACCTAAATATGTGATTATAATTATAAAAAACAAACCCTAAAAATTATACTCTTATTAAAAAAACTAAGGAATTATGCTAAAAATTTAGAATAAAAAAGATATATACGAGGTGTGATCAAAAAATACAGTGAATAATTTTTTATTAAAAAAAGTAATAAGGTTACATAGAATTCGATTTAATCTCCTTCAAAGTACTGTCCTTGGCTAGCAATGCACTTATCCCAACGTTGACTCCATGACTGGAGGTATTTCTGGAAGGTGTCTTTTGGAAGAGCTTTCAGCTGCTCGGTTGTGGCCCTCTCAATGTCAGCAGTGGTGTCAAAACGTTTTCCTTTAAGCACAGTTTTAATTTTTGGGAAGAGCCAAAAGTCTCATGGTGCTAAATCCGGTGAGTATGGCGGATGTGGACAGACAGGAACACTTTTGTCGGCCAAAAACTCACGAATGAGAAGCGAGGTGTGACACGGCGCATTGTCGTGGTGAAGAAGGAAGCCATTGGTCCATTTTTCTGGTCGCTTTCTTCATACGTTGTTTCGCAAACGTTGCAGTACACCCTTATAAAATCCAGAGTTTACAGTTCTTCCCCTTGGAACGAACTCTGATCGCACTATGCCCTCACTATCAAAAAAAACAACGAGCATGACCTTGATGTTGGATTTTGACTGACATGCCTTTTTAGGGCAAGGAGATGAACTGGTTTTCCATTGGGAACTCTGCATTTTGGTCTCAGGGTCATAGCCATAGACCCAAATTTAATCTCCAATTACAATTTTGGCCATGAAGTCCGGATCTGCATGAAGACGACTCTGTGCAATTTGACACACGATTTTCCTTCTGTTCATCACTCAAAAGTCTGGGAACAAATTTTGCACTCAATCATCTCATTTGCAATTCATTAGTTAAAATGCTTTGAACGGATCCGTACGAGATGTTAAGGTCTTCTGATAGCTCTCGAATAGTCATTCGCCTGTTTGAACGATCCATTGTTTCCACTTTTTGCACATTTTCAACTGTTTTTGAGGTTACTGGACGTCCCGCCCGCTGTTCGTCTTCAACAGACTCATTTCTGTTTTTAAATCAGTCATACCACTTGTACACAGTCTTCAAAGTTACCACATTATCGCCGTACACCGATTCTAACATTTCGTGAGCTTCTTTGGCACTCTTTTGCAACTTAAAACAAAACTTAATGTTAATGCGTTGTTCAAAATCCATGTTGCGCAACAGACACAATAAACACAACCTCACTCTAGCGGCTCTGACAGCTGACTGGCAAGCTCGAACGTGTTACAACTTGTCCCTGCCTGTCTCAGTTGATCACGCTATTGGATAAATTACAGCATATGGATGTAGCATCGGCAGTTGCCGCTATAAAAATTCATTCACCGTATTTTTTGATCACACCTTGTATATATTTTTTTCAAACATTATATACCACTGTATTAAATAACTATTTACAAATAAATATTTAAATTCACCAGATACAGTTCAATAAAAGGCAAGAACATTCTGTATGTTTTTTAGTATGTAGAGACTCTTGATCTACCATGGTAAGATAAAAAATCTTTGTCTTAACAATTCTTATACTTGTCTTAACAAGACAAGTATACTTGTATACTTGACAAGAATTCTTATTCTTGTCTTAACAATTCTATATATATATATATACAAAATTGTTGTATGTATTGTTAGTGTGTGTGTATATATATAGTAACACTAACAATTTAAACATTTTAATTATATGTTGTTTTTTTAACTGTATTTTTATTCAAGTATTTATTTTATTTATAATTATGTGTATTTTATAAAAATTGGTCTGTTGATGATGGAGTTAAAGCTCTGAAAGCCCTATGGACAGGTAGGTGAATGTTCTTATCTTTTATTGAACTGTATCTGGTGGATTTAAATATTTATTTGTAAATAAATATTAATATTTGTATGTGTATATATATATATATATATAAATATTAAACTGCCAGTAATATTAGAGTATTATTGTTTCTATAATTCCTTATTTCCATACCTACATATATTTGAAATTTTTGTTTTGCTACTTTAGAGAAGAAAGGAGGTAGTGTATTAATCAGAGGAGATTCAGATGATGATTATGATGAGGATGTGGTTCAAAAAATTCATGCTCAGCCGCAAAATAAAGGGAAACAAGCTGATTCTACCAAGTAAGTGTTGTTTGCAAATCTTTTTACTTGTTACATAACTTTCTGTTGTCAAATAATAAAAAAAAGATAAAAATGAAATTTATTTGATTTTTTATATTTTTTAATTATATGCTGCAAGACTAATCAACCTGACACTAGTCAGAAACTGGCCAAAGCCAAACAATATTGATTGAGGTTAGAGATTTTTAAGGTGGAATAATTTTAAACAGGAAAGAAAAATTTAATATCTGTTATTATCAAATGAAATTGCTTGATAATAGGTTAACACTATATCAAAAAATGTTATTCAATATGAATGTTGTTAGCGTGTATTTAAAAGGAATTAAATGTATCATGTGCTTATTATGGTGTTCTTGCTTTTATTTGATTGGAAGAAAAAATGTTCAGTATTTACAGTTCTTAAACACTTTACTGATGCTGGACATTTTTTATTTGTTTTAGATTTTACTGACTGTAATCTTATAGACATTTAATGGCAGCTTTTCAGTATTTTTTATTTTGTAGAGAGTATCCAAGGAGTGTGTAATAACACAGCGTTTATAATCTCAAATTTTCATTGTTTAGTTATAGTCTGCTTCCCCTCCACTACATCAATACTGGTCATGACTTACTTTTCCGCATTCAGTATAGTAAATTATACTTGATTTATGTTTGTATTTGTATCATTGTGAGTTTTTTTTTGTTGAAAAAATGATTTATTTTTCTATTTGTTCTTTGTTTTGAAAACAGAGAAGATTGTAGTGATAATGCAGATGAAGCTGCTCTTTTTTTACAGTTTTTACTAGTACACTAAACTGATAGGTTGATAGACATAAGAATACATTACCAGGAAGAAAGTTAAGTGAAAAAAGGTTTTCTGCACTTTATTTGGAAAATCAAAACCATCTTTGAGTTAATGGATATTGAGGATGACCTACTTCCTATGCTAAACTTAAGAACAAATGCTGTGTTTTATAATTATATGAAATGAATTTAACTCACCCCAGTTTAATTTCACTGTGATTTTACAGACGTTCTCATTTTATGGGCAGTCTTCCTCCAATTAGTCCATAAAATCAACAGTTAACCCTATTTGAATTTGAAAATTAAATACAGTAAAATGATACCTTAAATTTAATATAAAGATTTTAATAAATATTGTACCTTTGGTCTGATGTTAATTTTTTAAATAGTTGTTAAAAGTAGCAAAAAAATGAAAAATTACAAATATAAAACCTATGCTCTATGCTCACTTATATATATTTTTAACATCTACAGAGGACAAGCCTTTAATGTATGTCGGAATGAAAAATAAATTAAAGATCTCAGTCAGTTAGGCTGATGAAATATAGATGTATTTATAGCTAGTTAGATCATCTATAGATGATCAGTCTGTTAAGATTAATCTGCTAGATCAGCTTGTTCCATGAATTCAAAGCTAAATTTCAACTGACTTCTTACTATGTTTTTTAAATTCCCTTTATATTCTGCCCGATAATTATGAATTGCATTGATTTTATAGAATTAAAATGGTTATTACATTCATTTCAGATAAAAGAGCAATTATTTTTAAGAGTTTAATCATTTTGAAAAGTATTTTTTAAAAATACAAAATTTCATTTTAAAAAATAAATTAGCTTCAGCTAAATTAAATTTGTATAAAAATCATAATAAATTGATGGAGATTCTTCGTTTCTTTATTTTGTGTAATTTTTAATGTTCTTGTTATAAACATTTTTATGATTAATTTATTACAAAAGTTTCAAGCTAGAGCATAGAAATATGGAATCAAAATTGAGTTCAGATATTTCCTTATTTTAGGTCTTTTACTCATGATATCTATCATCATCATGATCATAATGATCATGATGTCTTTCATATAATTTATCATAAATGTATCATAACGGGTACTATTTATCATTCAAAATTTCTGAAAATATTGATGGGTAGGATTATAAAATGAAAAAAATCTGTCAAAAAAAAAATCCTGTTTAGACACCATATTAAATTTCTTGTATTTATTATCTATTGTGTAAATTTTCATCAGCTATATTTAACTGTATGTTGCCTTGTTTTTTATTTCCGCCTATAGAATACGGTGGAAAGCTATTGAAGTTAGATGATCTGAATTGTTTACGTACATGCTGCTTTTATTATGGTATTGAATAGGCAATCCTAATTCTATCTAAAATTCCAGTTTATAGTTCCTGGCCCATACTATTTTTTTCTATAAGTATCCAACTTTATATATGTATAATTCTGGTTTTGCATCTTAAAAAAATATTTACTATGTTTATTAGGTATGCACTCCAGTTTTTCCAGGAAACAAAAGAAGAAATTGAAGCTAAGAAAGCATTGGCTCGCCAGGAAATTAAAAAAATGCCAGAGGAGGCTCTTGAAATAACTATTGAAGACTATTTCCCTCCAGAACTGGATTTTCCTAAACGACCGCCATGGGATTTCAACATCGGTAGAGATAAACTGATCACTAAAGAACAAAAATATTTTAGAGTATGTATTTATTTATGCATTTAATTTCATGATGTAGTAATTGCGTAGTTTTTAAATGGGTAATTTGATTTCAGTGTAGCATGTGGATGATGCATTATTAAATTTCTATGATGAGTACTGTTTTCCTTTCTTAGCTTCATTCTTTGATTATATGTTGGTGCGTTTCAGAATAACTCCATTGTCAAAACTTATTGTACTGGAGTCTGATACGTTTTCACAATAGAGTTATTCCGAAATGCGTCAACATGTAATAAAAGAATGAAGATAAAAAAGTAAACAGTATTCATTATATTATCTTAAAATAACATTATTAAATTAATTGAAATTATAAAAAAATATTTTTATCAGACTAAGGAATTATCAGACTTGAGTTTTTTTTATAAGGAGCTTATTTTTGAAATTTATTACAACTGTTTCTTAATTTTAGAACTCTGTTATTTATAACAGGCTTTGAGTTTTTAAATATAAAATAAGAAAAAAAATCTTTTTTTTTAATTACAGGAATATGTAAACAACCTCAAAACTACTTTTGACAGAAAAGATTTAAGTTTATTTGAGTTAAATTTGGAGACTTGGAGACAGTTATGGAGGGTTTTGGAAATGTCTGATATTGTATTGATTATTGTCGACATACGTTTTCCAGTAAGTATTTATTATTTTACTTTATTTATTTAATTATAGATAATTTTTGCTTTGTTATTAACTTAAACCAAGCACTTCTCAATTTTGTTTTATTCTGTAGTGGTTCTTTAACCGTAACATATTTGCTACATCCCATATCTTAAGTTATCTTATTAATAAATATTGTAATCTTTGTCATCGCTTTTATCTAATTTTGTTTTTACTCATTTTCTGTTATCCCATTATGACACTGTGTTAATAAATTGTTTACTAATTTATTTTTTTTTGTTCTTAATTTTAACATTTTCTTTGGCTTTACTGTTGTTTCACAAACATATTTATTTCCATGTGAACTTATTGATAATTTCAGTAGTTACAGATTCATACTTAATCATAGCCAGTTATTTTTTTATGAGAATGAAATAATTTTGTAGCAAGTGAAATTTTTCAACCCAGACTCTATGGTTTGAATTCAGAATCATTCAAATTCCTCCATGGAGGTTGGAGGAATGTATATTAATATATTCTATTAATCTTATCTTTTATTGCTAATATAGAAAACATGTCATCAAATTCAAAGTTTATTTGTTCATTAATTTGTTTTGAACCAACCGATTTTTTATTTTTATATATTTGCCAACTTTCCCACACATTTCATATTATAGTCTTCCTATCTTTACGTTTTATACAAAACTAACCAAAGACCATTATTTCAATTTCTTCATTTTACAATATTAGCTCATTATTTTGATTAGTGTCTGTATAATGCAGGATTACTCAGATATGTATTTTTACATAATTGAAGACTCATAAGCCTGTTATTCAATTGAAATGTGTACCAGCAAATTGCCCTATCTGGAAAAATACTTCATTTTCTTGTTCAGGGTTCACTTAACAAAAAAAATTAAACCTCCCTTTTTAGTGAATTTTTTCTTAGGTTTTAATAAAACTTTTATTAGACAGGTAATATCTGAAACATCAGTCATCTGAAATTATCATTCTCATTATGAAGCATATATACAGGGTTCTTCTCTACTTTTGGTAAAGCAATTTTTTTATTAATTACTGAGGATTCCTTCCATTAAAATATTTTAAGCAATGAATATTAAAGTAAATAGAATTTCATCAGAACTTTTTTTTTTAATTTCAAATGTTTATTTTTTCCTCCTTCGTGTGAAAAGCTTTTTTGTAATTAATTTACCAAGAATTTAGTTCAGCAATATATTTTGTGGGATAAAAGTTTACAGCAAACTAGAAACAGTTTTTGTTCAAAAAATATTTCTGGACTAAAGATCCCCTTCAGTGTGAATTTATATACATAGGAAGGTCAGATTCATAATGTATTTAATGTTCCTATATAGTGTATATTTAAATTATAATTATTTATTTACTCCAGAAACAATATGCTGGCGATACAGTTTATTGATATTATATGATTTTTGTAAGATATGAAAAATGTCAAGCCCAGCTGGGTTTTAAAGTGAGAAGCTATCTTGCATAATAGCTTTCTTGACGTCCTTAATGAACACATTAGAAATTTAAGGATTTGCTGTTCACACTGAGGAATTACTGTTAATGATTAATGAGTTAATAGTGAATATTAATGTATTCTGTTAAATATTGAGAAAATTAAAATCATGCTGTTGAAAATATGTTAACTCTTTTTTTTTTAAATCGATTTGTATATATTTTTTTATAATTAATTTTTTAAAATTAACTTCACCTTGTGTCATTTATATTGCAGGTATTAATGTTTCCACCTTCATTATACAGATATGTGGTTGGTGAGCTGAAGAAAGACATGATATTGGTATTAAATAAAATCGATTTAGCCCCTGCACCTTTAGTTGTTGCTTGGCATGATTATTTCACAAAACATTTTCCATCTCTTCATATTGTTATGTTTACCTCTTTTCCTGGTTATAATGTTGTTGGAAAAATGCAAGATAAATCTGGTTGGTTTTCCATTTATTTTCTTAGAACCTTTATTTAAACTTAATTATTTAATTTAGTTAACTTAAATATTAAATAGATATATAAATGTGTATTTTATCATGTTGTATATGTGTAAATAGATATTCCAAAGATCTTATTTTAGACAAAAATACCTGTAGTTAATTTTATTAATCATGGCCCGTTGGTATTGATGTATAATTTATTTATATAATAGTTTCCACTTACAAACAATCTTTAGTAGTATGTTTGAGTACTTTTGGATTAAAAATCCTTCCTCAGGAATATTGATGTGATAATTATAATTATTTACTTCACATGTTATTAATTATACTAACTTGAATTTTAAAAACAAAAATTATAAATATAACAATTGATTGTCAAAAGGTAAAATAATGAAAATGTTATCCTTCATGTCAATTTTATATTTATAATTTTTGTTTTTAAAATTCAACTTAGTATAATTAATGATATGTGAAGTAAATTATTGTAATTATAACACTTCAGTGTTCCTGAGAATGGATTACTAATCTGAAAGTGCTCGAACAAACTATTAAAGATTGTTGGTAAGTAGAAACTATTATATAAATTAATACCTCTAGTTGCATTATAGTTTCTTTTCTTTCTTTGATAGTAATCTTGAAGTTTGTTTTTGGGTGATTAATGAAAAATTAGAAAAAAATGTTGTGCTAATTTTTATGAAGTATTAAATTCTCCTATTCAATAGAAGCAATAGTATTCTGCATTGTTTCTTAACAAATTGAGCCTAGCTATTGTGATAACTTGATGTGACAACCATGTCGACGGGCATCCAGCAAGAGTTCTCTGTGTAGCATATACGTTTTTTTAATATGCTGGTAGTTTTCTTAGTTTTCAACACATGTCAGTTAACATTAATTCCTTCTTTAGAGAGAAAATTAACATTTATAACGATGTGTTTTAAATTATTCTTTAAATTCTTTATGATGTGTAACTATATGCTTAGTATTAATGCAAAACTGTGAAAGAATGTGTAAACATTAAAATGAGATGATAATACAGGTTTGTTCATGTAGGTCATTGTGCTGTAGGAGCACTTCAGTTTATATACTACATGGACATTGTGGTTATTTGGTTTTTGTATGTATTGATTTATTTTTTTGTTCTGAAGACTGCATTATTTAGTTAACTTTTTTTAATTTGTGTGCTATTTTCTTAAGTCTTGTGTTTATATATATTAGTATGATGCAATTTTTATTTTTATTTTTATTTGTCTTGTGTAGGAGTGAGTGAATGAATGTGCTAGATATGTTTTAGTATTGAGTACTGTGTGATGGTTAGGTGATGTGGGTATTTTGACCCTACATCTGACATCATGTATATAAAATTAGTTTGAATGATTTGAAATGTTGTGTCGCTTACAAGTGGTTTTCTGCATATATAAAAAGTGCATTTGTTGGTTGCTTTTTATGATGGTGGGATCAAGAAAATTATTTCTTATTGTGTACATAATTCAGCTGTAAAGTTTTATTTGTGTTGTGCTTGTTTAATGAAAGTGAATAACTTCAACTTTGCTGCCCAAAAGAAATTGGAAAAATTCATCAGAGCGGAATAAATTCACTTATATTGTTTACTTCAAACAATTGAAAAAAATTTAAAAACTATTCGTCTTTAATAAAATATCAAATTTTTTATCACATCTTTCTAAAATTCTTACCCTGCATTAAAAAAATTTGTTAAATTAAAAAAAAAACGTATAAACCTTTTTTTTTTTAGGGTTGCAACATCGAAAGAGAAAGGGTAGACTGAGAATGGCAGCTGAAGGAGCACAAAAATTGTTAGAAGCATGCAGAGACATTGTGAAAGATGAAGGTAGAATATTGCATTTTTATAACATTTGTTTTTCTATTCCATGCATCTATTTTTTCTTTAAATCTTGAATTTCAAACATTACTCTTTATTTAAACAATTAGTGGATTATTTAAATTATTCTTGGCTTTTAGATAGTCAGATAATCATTAGATTTTGCAAGATTGTCATTACATATGTTGATCAACACGAAGCCATTTCTGAGCTCTGATCACCCATTCTGTGCCACGATGGTGCGCCAGACCCCTGATATTTTTGCCAGCGCCCACCGACAGCATGACCTAGGCCACCCCAGCTAGGAAGGCATGCCGCCCCCCACTATTGCGCTTGCATTTAACATCGGCGTTTCCTGTGCCATCATTCCTCCGGTAAAAACAGTGTGGTAATCTGGACAACAACATCCTGTAGTTAATTTAATGCTTGATGAGATATTGTTAGAGATGAAGGTAGGTTAATATTGTTTTTTTATAATATTTTTTTCATTCCTATACATATAATTTTTCTTTAACTTTAAATTTTTAAATATTATTCTACTCTAAACAACACTTTTAATGATTGTTCTTTGTTTTCGAATATATGGTGATTTTATTTATTTGTTATATTTTTGGTGGTTACTCGATAGTCACTAGATTTTCTATGTTTTCAGAATAATGATTGATCAACAGAAAGTCATTTCTGAGTTAGGTACATGTTTATAGAATGTTTATATAGAACTACATGTAAAAATGAGGGAAATATCAACTTTTGTTAAAGATTACCTTTAATAAAGTTGAAATTTACTGTACATCTGCTGAAGAAATTAATTTTGAATTCTGTGCAATTCAATGCCCTAGTCCAAAATTTGTATTGATTGTAATTTGTAGATAAAATTTTGGTTCTTCTGAAACCTTTTTGTGTAAAATATTGGAAATGTTTTTTTTTAAATTCATAATAAATATGTCATAGTGTGTAGCAGTTTTATTGTTAATTTTCTAGACAATTTTAGTTTTGTTATGAATGAATGAACTTTGTGTTAGCAGGTCCAAATATTTCAGTTTCGCAGCTAACTAGAATTACAAGGACTTCAGCCACCTGTTAAGACAATATATTTATAAATTTACCCAAAGATAATTTTTTTATCTTTTTTTGCAGATTATAGCTTTTTAGATCACATTTGTCAGATTGCAGTAGTATTATTTATTAATTAAACATACAACAAGAAAATGGTTATTTGTATCCTTTAAAAGGGTGATCAGTAAAAATTTATTAGAAATTTCAGAACATTGTTGTTCGAAGAAAATTGAGAAAATAATAAAATTAGCTCTGATGAAAAGTTGTAGCAATTTTCTTAATGTTTTGCAAAAGGCCTTCTTTTTAGTTTGCCCTATAGTAAATCCATGTGTTTTCTTAATATGTTTGAACCTTTTATTTTTTTACTACATACACATATATATATATATATATATATATATATATACATATATATATATATATATATGTATACACCACACTCCACGAACAGTCAGTTTTTTACTATTATAAACTTATCTTTATTATTTTGAACATTAAGATGTTTGTCTTTTTTTCAGTTGATTTAACATCATGGCAAACAAAAATAAAAGAAGAAATGGAACTAGATCCTGAAGATGATGATGTGATTATTGGAGATAAAATTCTGGTAATTCTGATTTTCCTTAAAAAATTATGTTTTAAAGTAATATGAATAAATACATATGTGTATATTACTTATTTAATCGTATAGTACTCATATAATTTCCTTGAGTATATAGGTTTGTTCAATTAATTTATAAAGGTGTAAATTTATTGGTATTAAGTTGGGAAATTATTATTTGCTGAAGCCTAGTTGACTGGGATTATATAGTATTACAAGATATCAAAGCTTATATGTTATTGTCTTATTGTCAGACAATTCACGTTAAATATTTTCTATACTTATTAGAACAGTTGTTTCATAAGCCAGTTCGGATAATTTGAATCAACCTGTTATAAATAATAAAAATAAGTGCTCCAACATTGTACATATGAGAAACCAATATTGTTACTGCATTTGCTCATACTGTGTTTAACTTTTTACATACTGCTTTCTATACTCACTGCTTTACTTCCAACTTTGAATTCTTAGAGAATTTGGTATGAAAGTAAATGAAGTAGCCACAAAATTATAAGATTGTAATTAAAATAATCGTTCAGTTGTAACAAATACAACAAATTCTTGCTCAGTTCTGTGCAAGAAGACCAAATTATCATTATTTTATTTTTTTTTCCTTTTGAAAAGTTTTAATTCGCTCACCACTGTGGCTCATGGCATAAGCATTTATGAAAAATACACACTACAGGTCAGCATAATTCTTAGATAAAATACATGTATCCAGTCATTATGATCTTTAAAGTAGGTAATGCTACCTGGTATGCCAAAAAAAATATTGCTAATATTAGTTACTGCAGATAAAGAAATGTTACCGTTCCAAAAATGAACCAGGTTTTTAACTTGCCCTGCTCAAATATTTTCAACCTCAAATTGATCATAACTCAAGAATGACTTAACCAATCTTCATCAAATTTTCATATGCATAGCTACAGGTGCACTACTAGAGAATATCTAAATTTCATTAAAATTGATGTAGTAGTTTTGTAAATTTTTGAGCCACAAAAGTTTTTTTTAAGGAAACCACAATTTAAGACAATAATAGTTTAGTACTTCTCATACCCAAAAACAGAAAGAAAATTCATTTTCACCTCACACTTGTACTCTCACCATGCAACCAAAAGTAATACCTTACTTTTCTTCGAAAAGCTTGTAAAAACAAGGAGAAGTATTTGAATGAAGTACAAAGTATAATACCAGTACGATCAAAGAAAATAAAAACTAAAAGTCTCATATAACATATTGCTTAAATCAATAAAGTAAAATACTTAATATTTTTTAACACAATCAGTTCTGCTATCAAGAGCATCTATATAGTAAATGTTTTTCTTTATATCCTTGTAGTTTATTTTTAACAGATTTTGTTAATATATTTCTATCTATAGAGGAGGAAATTAACCTTTACCATCTTTGTTATATATCTATATTTGATATAGACATTGATTGTTATTTTGTTCTGAAATATAGATACATTTGCATAAACAATTTGTAAATGGTGGCTGCTTTTTATGTATATACATATATTTGGTGTTAACTATCTTAGTATATTATTAATTTATTGACAGTGGTATAAAAATTTATATTTTAAAACCTTTGGAGGTTATAGAGACTGCTAAATTTTCTTGCTATAGTTTAAATATTTGGTAGATGGAACAAATTTTTGAAACAATAAATTCAAAATCACCCAAAAATGTAAAATGGTATGATGTAGTAGTTTTGTATGATAAATATTATCCTTAATAATGAAATGCAGATTGTTACCTGTTTAGTCAAAGAATACAAATGGCTAAAAAAATAATTTTACATTTAATGTTGATGGATCTTCTTAAAAGTTGTTTAATATGTAGAGATACAATCATTCCAAAAAAAAATTAGAGAATATTTGATGAATATTGCAAGACCACTACTATTAATAGTTCAACTGAATATTACTCATTAACACGAAGGCTGGTGTGAACCACCCATCAGCATAAAATCATCTTCTAAAAATAGACAGTGTTGATAGAGAATCTGGTGACATATTTAACCATAAACTAGTACCTGTATTTTCTACTGAAAAGAAAACATCCAACTAGGAATTGTAGTCTGTTTGAAAAACTAAAAAAAAATTAAAGCAGGTACCTCCTCCTCAGAAATGTCATCTTATATCTTGAAAGTGTTTTACTGACCATCCCATAGGAAAAAGCTGGCAAAGTGTTACTTGAATTTCCTAGCTTTGTCCTTGACTCAATTTTTACTTTAATATGGTTTTTAAATATTAATTACTTAATTAAGGAGTATTTAGATTAAAGTTGTGAAAAGGATCAAAAATGTTTAGTAAAAAATTTATGTTTCATTTTACCCCTTGATCAAATTAATATTTACCTCTGGTTACTGTGGCTAAATATGATTATTATCAAAGTTTATTAAACAGGCTTCTACTGGAAGAATATATGTTATAATAGGTGAAATATAAATGTGTTTTATATATATATATATAAAACCAAAGATGAAAAAAGTATGCACGTCTGATTTTGAAAACCGTAAGAATTGAGGTACTTTTTTCAGTTTGTATTTATTAAACCCATTGTCCAGTTTTATGAGTATAATTTGATTTTACTGTTTCTCGGTCTTATTAAAATGAGATATTTCCAGTAATTATACATTAAGGTTTAATTTTTTTAATAACGTGTAATATGGACAAACCATTGCATTGTGCTTCTCAGACAAACATTGCTAATCATAATTTATAAAGAAATAGATTTTTTGAAAATAATTTATTATTTTCTTTCACTTATTACTGTTAGAACTTATTAGAATCCTGGTGTGCGTGTGGGCACTCGCGTGCTTGAGTGTGTATACAAGGTATGTAAATAAAGTATAAAGTAATGAGACTAGGGTTTATTGGCAGCCAAAGTGGCAACACTGTAAAGTTACTCGTAAACATATGGTTGTTAAATGAACAGCTGATTTATATTAGGTATTAATATTTTTAATCTGTTATTGCCACGTGAGATGTAAACAATTTAAAATTGAAAAGGGCATATGGAGATGATGCTCTTTCATGAGTCCAAGTTTTTATGTGGTTGAAAGCATTTTCAGATGGCCGGGAATCAGTTGCCAATGATCCATGCTCTGGAAGACTGTTAACATCAAAACGTGACGACAATGTTGAGCGAATCAGAGACTTGATATGGTGCGACCAGTGATTAAAGTGATTGCAGAACAATTGAATTTGAACCATACACAGTCCATTGAATTTTGACAAACGAATTGGACATGAAAAAAGTTTGTGCAAAATTGTTCCGAAAAGCTCACTGTTGTACAGAAAAACAACAGAGTGGAAGTGTTGTTTATGATCTAGGGCAAATAGAAACTGATCCTAATTTTCTAAAAAATGTTATTACTGGCTATGAATCTTGGATATTTGAGTATGCCAGAGCAACTTCAAACTCTTGAGAGTGGCACACTTCAAACTCACCACATCCCAAAAAAGCAAAAATAGCAAATCAAAAATTAAAACCATGCCAATTTGTTTCTTCGATAGTAATGGCATTGTCTATAGTATGTTCATTGCCTACAAGACAGACTGTAAATCAATATGTTTACTGAGAAATTCTTGAAAGATTGCAGAAAAGAGTTGCCCAGGTGAGACCAGCCATCAAAGACAATTGGATGCTGCATCATGACAGTGCATCTTGTCACAGTGCACTCTCATTTAATGAGTTTTTAACAAAGAAAACCATTTCTGTAGTTCCTCAACCACCTTATTCACCTGGCTTGAGGCCCTGTGACTTTTTCCTGTTCCCAACTTTAAAAAAACACCTCAAAGGACACCATTTTGGAATAATAGAAAACATTAAAAAAAGATGTAATCAACCATCTGAAGGATATTCTGGTTTCTGATTGAGTGTAATCCTACTTATTTATTGTTCTGTACTTAGGTTGATCAAGTTCTTTAAATTATTATACTAGTACAGAGGAATATAATTCTTAAAAGAATTGACTTTAAAAAAAAAATATTTATATATATAAATTTTTTTTAACATTATTAAGTTACTTAGTAAGTGCATAATACTTTAGTGTTATTTTATTCACCGATATTATTGTTTTTTTTTTTTTTTTTTTTCTAGAATAAACATGTAGATACAGGTTATGAAGTTCATGAAAAATACAAAGGTGGAATGTTAACTATTGGGTGTGTTGGACAACCTAATGTTGGCAAATCATCTCTAATGAATGCTGTCATGGGTAAAAAGGTATTTGTTCATTATATTTCTTGTTATATTTTGTTGTCGTATAATGTGATTCAGATACAGATATAAGTAATATGTCTAATGCTGTATGAATGTTTTCATGAAATGCTTGTACCCTCTACATAGTGAATGTTTTTCTTTGTATCCTTGTAGTTTATTCTCAACAGATTTCATGTAATATATTTACTTCTGTAGACGAGGAAATTAACCTTCATAATCTTACTGAAGTATTCTGTTGCGATACAATTATCTGCAATATAAATTTGACTGATTGATTCTTGTGGTTCACAACGAAGTAATCAATTACTGAGATTTGTCCTGCAGCAGACCAGATGTATTTGTGAATCCTCTTATGTGTAAAATATGTATTCATTACTCTCATGTTGTTAAAACTTGAAAAATCCCTTAGGAGTCTTCCATTATAATTCACATCACCTTTCCCATTACATCCAGTAATTCCCTCTAGGGGCACCTTCCCAACATGTACATTCAGATCAGCTCCCATAATTATATAATCATTCGTATTACATCTATCAATAATCTCTTGTACCTTCTCATAGAATTCTATAATTTCTTCTTGCTTTTCTTTTTCTGGTGCATATACACAAATGAGACACACGTACCGTCTTTTTATTTTATATTGCAGTGTCATGATCCTTTTATTTATCCATTGGTATGAATGTATTTGGTTTTCCATTTCCTATTCACCATAATAGCCACTCCTGCTTTTTCATTTTACATTCTGTGGTACACTACTATATATGAATGTGTACTTCTCATAATCATAGCTTCCCTTCATTTTCTTTATTTCTATTGTAAGGGCATGTCAATATTTCTTACCTGTAAAACCTTCTCTAACAGATGCACTGTATTGTTTTTCCATCTTACATTCCATGTAAGAACACAGTTAAACCAAAATTTCAAATATTATTTTTTCTTTTAATCTTTTATTTGTTGACGTGTCCTGTTATTTATCATTAAATCCGGTCCATCTGAGACTTGTGATTGTTTGCCAGTAAATAGATTTTATTCAGTAGCGGTACAAACGCTGCACAAAGTAAGACCAGTGATGAGGGTGCCATATTAAGAGAATTTGGACGTGCTCTGGGTTTTCTTTGGAGACCCACCTCCTAGGCTCTTCCCTCCTCCCCTCCTGTTGTTTGACTCCTCTTCCACCTTTGGGCTTGTTAACCATTTCTTTCTCTTTGTCTCAGTTGATCCGTGGGTGCTTATTTGGTTTTCATCTTATTCGAACATCTCCTGCATATCTACAGGATCATTCCCTATCAGCCATTGACACGCCGTGTTGGGGTTAAGGCCCCCCCATCCTAGTGTCTAATGCAAGATTATACCCAGCCCCTACTCAATTCAGAGCTGAACCCTCACGTAAGCTAACCAGGCACAGTTAGCTTACGATCAAAAATTGTCTATTATGGAAGTAATAAACCAAGTTTGGGATGCATAATTTCTGTGTCTGGATAGTCTGATGTGGGTAGCAAAATAGAAAAATTTAATTACCATAATATAATGGAGTCATAAAAAGAATTAAAAAAAATAAAGATACAGTTGTAAAATTTTATAAAACAGCTTCTATTCTAGTATTTACATATGGATCAGGGACATGGTGCATTACCAAACAGATGGATAAACATATACAGGTGGCAGAAATGCGGTTTTTAAGGAGTATTGCTGGATTTTGTTTAAACGACAGGAAAGGAAATAGTAAAATAAGAAGTGAGTTGAATATATTTGAATTAAATGGAAGGATTAAAGCACTAAGAGAGAATTGGAAGACACTTGTCAGTAGAATGCGGACTGAAAGGTTACCTAAACTATTCTACAATTCTATACCCACGGAAGAAGTGTGGGTCAACCTAGGAAATGTTGACCCTCACTTCGAAATGTCACCTTCGGGATATTGATTGATTTGTGATTGTCGTAACAGGATTAATACCCAATATGTGAAGAAGGAGAAGATTCTTATGGTTTTTTTTTTCATTTAGAAACCTATATGTGTAGCGTGTGACTCTAGTTAACATTTAATTTCTCCAATTTATTCTGATTAGAGATATAACACTGTTGATCATCTACTTCCTTTTCTCTTTATCCTTTATTATATCTTTTCTTAGATTAGTGTCATAAGAATTGGATCATCCTCCATCTTGGGTTGATCTTTGGTACCATGATGTGGCTGCTAACAGCCTAAATTCTAGCTGTTAGAGCAGCCAAATCTTCAATAGTGATCAGAAGAGTGGTGAATCTCTTCGATGCTAACAAAATTGATCAAGAACTCTTGTTTCTTATGTGGAATTGTGCAAAGCCAGAGTAGTCACTGGGATGTCCATTGGTCTCATATTCTTCATAAAATCTAATCCAATTATATTTCCTGATTCTCTGATCAAGATTTGTTATTAATCACAACTGATGACATTAAAATATAACTGTTCCAGCTTAGCCTTAGAATATTTTAGCTTTCCAGATAGATAGAACTTAGAAGTTAGATAGATAGATTTTTCTTTATAAATATTAATTCACCACACAGTGAATAAAATCTGTTTAATAATAATTTGGTGAAATAAAACGCTGTTTATAATCTTTAATTGTGACTTCAATTTTATTTTTATTTTTCTAGGTTGTTAGTGTTTCACATACACCGGGACATACTAAACATTTCCAGACCATTTTCTTGACACCAAATGTTCGATTATGTGACTGTCCTGGTCTGGTTTTTCCATCCAAAGTACCAAGGGCGCTTCAGGTAATACAGTTTCTAGATTTTTTATTTATTATAAAGATTGAATCATAAGTGTGTAATAATAGTAAGTAAGAAAAAACGAATATTAATTTATAGAATGTACTTGAAATGTGAATGATAAAAGTTGCATGCTTGTTTAAGTGTATTTGTGTAATAAACATTAGTTGCAGCAGGTAAATACAAGTCATGTGATGTTTGTAAGATTGAATATATATATTTAAAATATTTTTAGAGTTTATTTTATAATAAGAAGTTTTCAAATTTACTCATATTTACAGAAAATTTGTAATTTTCTTTTGGATCTAGATAGAAAAATAGAAATTACCAATAGGATCTTATAATAATAAAACCTATCATTCTTAATTATTATTGGTATTATTTAATTATTTTCTAGACAAAATTATTTCACTACTAAGTTAAATAATTACTTATTAGCCTTCTTCTGCTTGTGTGTCAGGATAACTTTGACAAACTTATTTTTCTGTTATATTCTAGCGTGGAACTTTTCCAACATGATGTTGCTTAGCAGAATATGACAGTAAGTGGTTCATTACATGCTGCCCTCTTTTTGAAAAATGATTGTACCTTTTAGAGCATATTCAGAGATACAAAAAAAAACTTTTTTTTTTTAGAATAATTTTTAGATTGATTATCATAGTTATGTGACAGTTGTGAAATTCAACCTGATTTGTGTATGTTGTCTTTTAACAGGTTATCATGGGTAGTTATCCAGTAGCTCAAGTACGAGAACCTTTTTCAGTAGTGATGTATGTTGTTGAAAGAATGGATCTTGTCTCATTACTCAGAGTACAACATCCTGATGGCGATGATACTTGGTCTGCTATGGATGTCTGTGATGGTAAGATTTACAGAAGAATGGCTCTGCTGTTAAAATCAGTAATTGCTTGAAAAAAAAAATGTGTAGGTATACCTGCATTAATTTTATTTTTTGATGTCTAGGAAAGTTTTCAGTTATTTCAGTTAAAAAAAAAATATATATATATAAACATTTTATTTTTAAAAGAAACTAGCTAAAGCATAAAAATAAACCTGGTACACCTGCAGTAAAAAATGTTTATTCATAAATGCAAATATGACACTTCAATACAGTTATAAAACTGAAACCACATATGTAGCAGAAACACTCTTCTTCCTGAATGAACAATCAAAGATAGACAGACTCCAGAAAATTGAAAGAAGAATTGGAAGAACCTGCATCAACGAAAAGTGCCAGAAAGACGAGCAGTGGTAGATTGTGCCCAACAGAATAGTGTATAAAGAGTTAAAAGCCATCACTGATACCATGCGTAAGAGGATATTAGGATTCTTTAGACATATCTTGAGGATGCAAGATTTGAGACTTCTGAAAAAGCTGGTACAGTATAGTATCAACTTGAAAAACACCAAGACAGGGTGCAAATGGATATGATAAATAAGAGAGGATGTGAAGGAAATTGACCTTATACCAGAAAACACCACAGAAAAGGTAAATTAAACAAAAAAAAAAACAAAGATAAAAACACTCGCTTCACATCATAAGAAAGAAACTCATAAAATGACCATTTTCAACATCAGAAAGGGCACGTAGATTGGAGTATATGAAAAGTGCTGGAAGGACTGCAAGGCCTAAACACTTTTTCAAAGAGACTTGGAGGCTAGTGGTGTTATCATTGACACGTCAGTGTGCTTCCAGCTGTTTCAGTGTAAGCTGCGTGCTATAGTCTGTTAGCTTGTTATAACCTAAAAATATGAGCTCTACAATAGAAAAGTCCGTGAAATGCGAGTTGCATGCTGTCATAAGATTTCTTTGAGCACAAAATGTTTAGGCAGCAGACATCCATCATCAGTTGTATACTGTGTATGGTGTAAACGTTATGAGTGATGATACATTGCAGCAATGGGTCCGATATTTTTAAAAATGGAAGGACAAACATCCATGAAGAAGAGAAGAATGGTAGGCCTTCTGTTGTGAATGATGATCTTGTCAGTGAAATGGACGAAAAAGTGCATGAAAATCAAAGATTTACCATCTCTGAACAATTTTTACAAATTTTTTGTATACAGTTTTGTATGAGATTGTCACCGATAAATTAAGCTAACAGAAATTCTGTGCTCGGTAGGTTCCAAAAATGCCCACAGAAATCCATCGAACCAAATGTATGGGCTCTGCCTTATACTTCCTTTCACACTACAATGCAGAAGGAGAAAGTTTTTTGAAGAGAATTGTTACTGGAGATGAAACTTTGATGGCCTATGTGAACGCTGAAACAAAACAACAGTCAATGGCCTGTGGGCCATACCAGCTATGCAAGCCAAAGAAAGCCCACTAAACGTTGTCTGCGAGGAAGGTTATGGTTATGGTTTTTTGGCATGCCAATGAAGTTCTTCTAATAAATTTTATGGAACATACAATAAGTACTTGAGCAGTCTACTGTGAAACTTTGAAGAAACAGGTGAGCCATTCAGAACAAATGGGTATGCTGTCATCTGGTTTTGTTTTTTTTCATGACTATGCTTGTCCTCACAGTGCTCAAAGAACTCAAGAACTTCTGAATCAATTTCAATGGGATATTTTCTATCATTCCCATACAGTTCAGAATTGGTGCCGAGTAATTTTTGTTTCTGCTTCACTCTCATGAAGAAATGATTTGCATTACAGCACTTTGATAACAACAATGAACTTCAAAATGTTGTGAAAGGCTGGCTAGGTATCCAATTGGCTGAATTTTATGAAGAAGGTATTTGTAAATTTGTGAAACGTTATGACAAATGCTTGAATTTAAATGGCAAATGTGTTGAAAAATAATTAGAAGATGTAGTTTTAAATTTTAAATAATATATTTTTATCTATTTAGGGTTTTATTATTTATAGTCAAATGGAGATTACTTTCCAAACTGCTCTCACATTTTGGAAATAATAAAAGAAATAAAAAACTAAACTCTTTTCAGTAGAAATAAGAGATATTATTAAAAAAGATGATAATTTTAAGAAATGAACAGAAAATAATGCAATTTGTAAAAAAAAGGAGACAAAATTAATTGTATTACTTTAATATATAAAAATGAATACTGAGTGATTATTTGAAAGGTTACCACATTTTATTATTCAACAGCTATTAGTCCTATCATATTTTTGTTTGCAGGCATGTACACTATTCTCAAGCGGGAACCTTTTTAAAATTATTTTCAAAGGGGTGGAACCCACCCTCTCTTTGCTACACCTACCCCAACTCAGGGGGTTAACTCAGTAAAGATAATGAATGAGATTAAAGACACTGAGTGTATTAAAATTTATAAATAAAGGAGAAGAAAACCGCATGGGTATTGCTATTCCCATTTCAGGTGCCTCATCAGGTGGCTGATAGGGGAACGCTCCCCAGATATGGCGGTTATCAAGGAAATAAAATTCTCAGGGCAGACCTAAAATGGCAAGGACACATCTGCTCTCCATGTTAGTGGCAGTGATCCAACAGCATCTGTACTCCCATGTTAGGAGTGGTTACAACATTCTCTTCTGAGGCTAACAACTTCAGTTTACAGATCTGATAATTTGGATCCCCAAAACTAAACTTTCAATAATTAAGCACGATGTCAGAAAAAAACCTGAAAGGATAACTACTCTAGTGGTAACCAGAAATTTTGGAAAGCCACTATTGCTGAAAAGAGCAGTATGGGGCAAGGTTCTGGAGAGCCCCAATCACCCATGCATGAAGGAATTGGAGCCTTCTGGAATCTCTGCACTTAAACTTTGCCCTAAATGTTAATGTTTTCTAGCAACGATAAACATCAACTCTGCTCAAGAATGGTAAACTTAAAAATCTAGTTTACGTAGTGGCCACAGGTACTGATTGCTGCCATACAAGAAACTAGGTATCTAGACAACAACCACTTTGAATCTGAGAATTTTAGAATTTACAAAGGTAAACCTGACACACCTCATTTGGGTGTAAATAAACACCTTTCTTGTAAATAAAAGTATAATCAACTCGATCACAGACTTTAAACCACTATCCGAAAGACTTTCCCTTTTAACTCTAAAATGCACCAACAAAATGTACACAATAATAATTGCACATGCCCCCATTAACGAGACTACAGGAGAAATCCACAGAAAGTTGAGGACTTCTGAGACTTGAGGCAGAAATGGATAGAATCCCCAAAATAACGTTAAGATCCTTTTAGGCGATTTCAACACACAAGTAGGAAAGTACAAATAGATGAAAGAGAAGTGGGTATCTGAGTTGACATTAAATCTCTTCTTCATTTTAATATTTATGATTTTTTGAATGTTCCTTTTGGAAATGGCCACACGATCAGTTTGAAATTGACCAATTCTCTCGCATGGGGACTTCAGGGGTTCCTTTTAAAGTGTTTTATTAATGTTGTTAAACCATTTTTGTTCTTGCACATAGAAGAACAATTAAATTGTAGATATATAAGATTAATCTCTGTGTAAATTAGAAAACCTAAAAATTATGATGACACACTTTAAAAGGAACTCCAGAAGATGAAAACATGGAGGGACCCCACATGACGAAATTGATGAATTTTAAATTGATCGTGTGGCCATTTCCAAAAGGAACACTTGGAAATCATAAATATTCAAGTGAAGAAGAATCTTAATGTCGCTAAAATATTACTTTACCACAATCAAAGTGAAATTGATCCCTCAGAATAAGAAGGCCAAAGCCAATATAAAATTTATACCCAAAAATTGCTAGAAAATAAGGGAAACCTCAGCCTCCAAAATTGGCAGGACATGATAAAAGATGTAGTAGAGATTGCACAAGAGATAGTATACACAACAAAGGAAAAGGAGGCACAGATGGTGGAATCAGGAGTGTAATGATGCATTAGAAAACCAACTGAGATACAGGAAAAATTAGTATGCTAATAAAACTGGTATGCTAGGAAAACCTTGCTGAATTTAGACTACAAAGGAAACAAACAGCAAAAATCCTAAAAACAAATGTGAGGGAAAACTATGAAAAAGGATCTTTGACCAAATTAACCAAGTCTTCCAAACAAGTGACAGTAAAAACAACAATAGCATCTTTAAGCAGAATTTAACCAAATACATCCCCCTCCAAGTCTCTGTTTTAAAAGGAAGAATGGAGAGATGGCAAATAATGACAAGAACTGTAAAATCCTGGTGGAGTATTTTGGGAAACTACACAGTTGTGAAGAACCAGAGAAAAGATTCCTGGAAGTAGAACCAGAACAACAGTTCCAAGTCAGTACCACCAATTCTGGAAGAAATTAAAAACAGTGTAAACCCCAAAAATAACAAAATGTGCAGTAAAGACTTCATCATAGCAGAAATGTGAAAATATGTCATTGTGAATAAAATCTGCTTCCTGCATAGAGTGCTTACAGAAATTTGGGAAAACGAATACCTCACGTAGGAGTGGAGAAAAATCTCATCATCCACTTTACAAAAAAGGGGACAAAATGAAGATCAACAATTAAAGGAAGATCTCTGAAAACAGTCATCATAAAATACAACTTTGTGAATAAGATAATAGTAATCACCTGTGTAAATTTTAAAAAGGCTTATGATTCAGTTGACCGGAAAACATTGTTTAATGTTTTTAAAGAATTTGGGAGAGACCCAGTACCAGTAAACCTCATCAAGCAGATTCTCACAGACAAAGTCCAAGATTAAATTTAAAGGGGAAATATCTCATCCTTTTGGAATCAAGACAGTATCAGGCAGTGGGGCAGACTGTTTCCTCTTCTCTTTAGTGTAGTCTTGGAAAAGGTTATAAGAGAATGGTTGCCAAGATAAAGACCTGAAGCAAGTCAAATTGGGATATGTGAGGAAGATTCTGAAGATTGATTGTCTGGTCTTTGCAGATGATCTGTATCATCAACAGCAGAACAACAAATAAATGTTCTACACAGAATGGCCAAAAATGCAGGCTTACAAATTTCCATAGAACAAATATAGTGTATGACAAATATTGAGAAAGCACCAAAATTGTTGCAGACAGATCGGGGAAGAATTAAGAAGATGAGCAACTTTAGGTACATGGGTGAAGTTATCCAGCTAAATAAAATGGACAAGGGAGTGGCACAGTGAAAGTATGAAGGAGTATTGGAGTGCTAAGAAACTAGCCAGAAGTTAACTATTCTATGTGGTCCTACAGTGACAGGTGTTGGGAAAAAAGTAAATGAAATTAATATTTGGGAATATTACATAATAAAAGATAACAATAAAAGACTACATAGTATTACACAATAAAATTCATAAAAAGATTTTTTTAGATAATCTAATCTGATAACTTGAATTGTGTTTAACCTTGTATTTAAATAATGATAACAATTACATTACGTAATAAATTTTAATAACTGCATAATGCACAAATTCTTTTTACTTTTGTTAAGTTATTTTCAGTCACTATTAATTCGAAGAGAAACTAGTATATTACAGTATTTATATATAACAAAAGTTTTGGTTTTTATGATCATTTTTTAAAATCTTTTTTCATAAAGAATCTGAATTACAGTAGTTTACATTTCATTGTAAAATTATATAATTATTTTAAATAAAGTTTATTTTACTTATGAACCATGTTTTCAATTCAGTTAAGTCCACATGTCTTCATTCTATGAAAGTCAGGGTTTGGTGATCCACATCTTGTGAGAGAATTGGTCCTATTTTTCTTAGATCCAGAGTGTTAGTATAAAATCTCCATGAACTTTATAATGGCACTACTACAGCTTGATGAACAGTACAGTCTGATGTATAAGATGGAACAAATACCACATCAACAAACAAGCATTGAACAATTTTTTTTTGAAGCAGACTAACTTCTTGCAGTTTGTGGCCCTTTTGTTTTTAGGTCTTGCTTGCTTATTAAGTGAGGATTTTAAAAAGAAATATTCTAATAACTGGTTTACTTTTGATATATTGAAAAAAAATTTTAAATAACAATTAAAACTGTAATTTCTACCATATTGGAAGCAACACTAAAGACATTTTCAATCAGCATAAAAAACACATCTAAATGTACTTGTATTAAAAAATATTAATAAATCATTAATTAACATAAAAATATAATATCAGTCTTAAATGTTTAACAATCTTTTTCATCTGTTTGATTATATTCATGCTCCTTGGTTGTGTTTATCATTGATAGTATTATTAATATGTAAGCAGTCTAGGTTATGTGGATTTTCCTTGTTCTTTGCGACTAGAGAGGAATTATGGTCATTGATCTACCAATACAATGGTGAGCGAATGAAGTTGTCTCCTTGTAGAGCTTAATATCATCTGGATTCAGCACTGAAGAAAGCAATTGAGAACTTCTTAATTACTCATTTCTTAGTAAATTTTCATGAATAACTTGTTCTTAAGCACTGCTATCATTTTCAAGAATAGCTTAAAACTTACCTCAATTTTTCAATAATTGTTTAGCCATGATATTTAACTTAAGTAATCAAAGTCAAAATGAATAGTTAGTTTTATTAAAGTTGCAGATAACATTTTTATTTACTTTAAGTTTATCTTGGTCTTATCTGAATGTTACATGCTGTAAAATAGAATTATGGAATATAATATTTTTTATAATTTCAGTTCATTCTGTAACAGCAACTTTTTTTAACGAATGAACCATGTACTTTAAGATTGATAAGATAGTTTTTTTTAATTTAACAGTTCATTGTTATCATCCATCATAATAAATGGTCATTTATAAAATTTGTTTAAAATTATTTATGAATTAATTTGTTACTCATTAAATGTTTAATTACTTCATTAAATTTGTGTAATGATGTATTTTAAATATGATTTAATTGCCTTGAATTAAATATTGATTAATTGTCTTAAACAAATTGTAGTTAGATAGAATTGACTATTTTGCTCTGGTTATTCAGGGATGATGTAAGGATCAAGCAATTTAAGGTTCTTGGATGATATAATTTTTTTTTTTCAGTTATTAATGTATTGAGTTGTTTTTACAAAAATCTAGATACATCCACGTATTCATTTAAATTTGCATATCCATTTGTAAACTTTACTTATTAGATAGATTTGTAAATAAAAAGATATTTGTTTATAAATAAATCTTTAAATAATGATTCTATATATTACTATTTACCAATACATTGTTTTTAGGCTGGGCAGTGAAACGAGGATTTAAAACAGCTCGTACTGGATGGTTAGATTCATATCGAGCAGCTAATAGTCTGCTTCGTATGATAGTTGATGGAAAAATCACATTATGTCTTAGGCCTCCTGGTTATTCAAAGCAGAAAAGTAAGTTTTGTAAAATAATTTTAAAACTTTTTTGACTTAATTACATTTTTTTACTATATGGAAAAGTTTTATTTATAATCCACATATAAATTTTGTAAAATAGGAATTACAAACGCAGAAATACATATTTAAGAAAATAGTTGAAACATACTCTGAAGTAATACCATTTTTTAGCAGAAAACCAATTTTAGAGACAAGAAAGAGCTAATTGGTGACAGGAATAAATAAAGGTACTTTCAGGGAGGAGAAGAAATTATCAAATGAGGTTTCAATAATAGAAATCTTGAAGATTCACAAAGAATAATATAATAATAATATTTTACCATTATAATTATTAAATCTTATTTAGGAGAAGCATGACTGAGTGAACTACATTGGTTGGCATGGAGACTTTATGAGACTGGAGTACTCAGAGATATTAAAAAAGAAAGTGGAATTGATACCATACCAAAGAAAGACAAGTACGAGAATTACCATATTGTCAGTCTAACATCTTGTGCAATAATAAATTTAAACAGTAAAAATGTTTTTCTGAATCCTGTAAAACAATAAACTTAACCAAGAAAACTCACACTCACAATGCATTTTTTTCCAAAGAATTCAATGTAAAAAAAATGGTGGAAAAAATAATTCAGAAAAAACGATTTTTAATACAGTTGCAAAAACAAGTAACAATCTTCAAGATAAAATTTGACTAAAATTATAGCATTCTAATAAATGTAGAAAATCTGATTGAGTCTCTGCAAGTTGAATAAGTAACATCAGTTATTCATATAATCAATCATTAGATATATTTATAAAGAATCTAAAGATCCTACAAATTAATTGTGGATTTAACTAAGCTGATAACAAGAAACCTTAGATTCCCAACAAGCAACATCAGTGTTTATAATTAATTTCGCAAATTGAATCTCAACTAACAGCAGAATATGATTATTTATAAAAATTAATTATCATTAATTGCTGCTTAATATTATAATTTTTTTTTTCTTTTTAGTTAACACTTTCTCAGAGATCCATACTTCATGGAATATATTTTTACTCACATACAAAAAAGTAGGTTCAAAAAGTTCCCAGAATTAGGTTTTTCAAAAATTGCTTATATGAAAAGATTTTTGAGTTTATTTTCTTTAAAATAGTTTCCTTCTGAAACTACACACTTGCCAATGTCTATAAAGTTGGAAACATTCCTGAAACCCATTTTGAGATATTGCTCTCAACTGCTTTGTACTCAGCCATTACATCATTGGTGCTCTTGCATATTTTTTCCTGTATTTTTGAAATGAGGAAACAATTAAAAATCAGCTGATGCTGAGTCAGGAGAGTATGGTAGATGATCTAGAGTTGTTACATTGTGTTGTGCCAGGTATACTTTCGCAATCGTGAATCTACATGCCGGCACATTAGCATGCAAAAAAATCCTTTTCTTTATTTCCCATTTTTCAGAACACTTCCTTCTTACGGCAGCTTGCAAACAATGAACGATATTATTGATGTACATCCCTTGATCACCATCTACCCATCAGAAATGAATTCATAGTAAACAGTAATTAGTAAATAAAAAAAATGCTTGTGGCATAACTTTTCCTTTGCTCCTGAACAAAATTTCTTTGGTCGTAGAAATAATATTGATTTCCACTCTGACAACTGGCATTTTGTTTGTGGATTGTACAAAAAAAACAACATGTCTCATCACCTCTTAAGATTTAGATTAGCCACAGTGATGAGGTCTCCTGCTATTGACTTGCGAGTTACATTGTAATCTGCAAAAAATGTTTTGAAAAATTTGATGCATATTTAGATTATTACGGAAAATACTGTGGTAACAGATTGATACCCCAAACATTGATGCTTTTTCACTTTTTCTTCTGTTTCTTCAAATAACATTTTCAACATGCTCGATACTTTTTTCATTTATCAAAATAGATAAGTTGGTGCTCACTATGAACAAATTTAAACAGTATCATAACCATCACTAAAACTCATCAATTGTAAACCATTACTTTTATTCTTGCCAATTTTCCATATGCATGTTAAGCAGCATTAATGTCAGTGTCCGTGATAGCAAATTTTTTAAACAAAATACAAGATTTGGTATTTGTATACTGTTAAGTTGAATTTTTCACTGCAGTCTTCACAATATGAAAGAAATAACTTTGGTACCAATCTTTTTGAAGCATCTCTGATACTGGTATATAGTCACATGAGTACTGCCAGCATAAAAAATTTCCTTATTACAATTACCATTTAAAACTGTGTGAGATAATATATATATAATTTTAATATGTTCTGACCAAACAGAGATCTCTGCAAAATTTGTTAACAGAGTAAAAATAAATAAATAAAGCAGTAAGTAGATGATAATTAATTTTTATAAAAAGTAACAAAGTTGTAAAATCAGTGATTCACTGAAGAATTTTTCTAATTTAAAAAGTATCTTGATTAGGTCAATATAAAATACACGTATTTTTTTTCAGCAGTGGAAGGGTGTTCGCATATACCAAACTGCTGCTTCTTTTATTATTTTAAAAGCACAACAGTTATGTATTAAAAGCACAATAGTTAAGTATGAATATATATATATTTTTTGATGAAAATAATTAATACGCATTTGTAGTAATTTCAGAATTTTTTAAAGTTATTTATCACATTTAGACTTGTGATTTCTGTTGCATCAGTGGAAGTAAATAAAAAAAAAATACATAAAAGAAAAATAAACTAGAATTATTTAAATTTAGAACTAGTATTCTTAAAGATCTTGTAAATTTTGATATAACTTATATAAGAAAAAAGAGGAAGATCTGTGTTTCATAGCACAAAGAGGAAAATCATTCTATGCTTGTTGATAATAGATTTATGAGTTATTATTCATAGCAGAGGAAAAAGATCTGTAAAGTAAGATTCAATTATTCATTTGCATGGTATGAACCATCTACCAGAATTACATGGCAAAAAGAAAGCATCCTATTATACATTACGGTATCCATTTGGAGTCATCTTGTGAACTGTCTGAGCTGAAGTCAGTCTGTTTCATATGAATTTTTTTTTTTAAATATTTCATCCTTTATAAAATATTCTTAATTTTTCTAAATATAGTTTTATATGTTTGTGGTTAACCTAGTAGAATGAATTTATTTCTTTTTTAGAATTTTTTTATAGATTGAGTGATTTATTCTTTTTTTTTTAATAGATTATTTAAGTAATTTTTAATAAATAAAATTCAGTTAAAGAGTTTAATGCATTCTTTTTATTTTTGTAATATTTGTTTGTAGAATACTGGGCAGACCATAAAGATGTGCCGATGGTTCGGTGGATTCAAGCACGGTTGCATAATATTGAATGCGGTGGAAATTATGTTGAGGAGCATTTTGAGACATCAGAAGATGAAGCGAAAGGTACTTCAGGACCATCTGGTGATAAAAATGGTGTTAGTGATGAAGATAAGAATGATAAGAATGATAAGAATGCTGAAGACGATGGTAATAGTATTGATGATGATGATGATGATGATGATGATGACATTGATGAAGATGTAGATGGTGAAGTCAGTACTAGTAAAAGTAATAGGTTCTCTGCGCTAACAGATTAGATCAATAAATTAATTTTAATGTACATTGATTCATGGCCATCTCTTTTATTAAGTGCCATTACTCAGAATTTTTTTTGCATTGTACTTATTCGCTTAATCACTTATTTTATTAAATGTATAATACCTTTTCAGTTATCTTGTTTCTGAAATAAAAATTGTATATTTTATTAGTGTTATATTTTTTTATTACTGATAAAAAGGGAAAGTAATTACTATTTGCTAATGTTATTAGTGTAGATTGGCTAAGGTTGTATTTTCTAAAAAAAGAAAAATTTAGAGATGACTATGTAGCATTTCATAATGCGTATAATAATCATGAAGTTAACTAAAAGTAAATGATATATATGCTTCAAGTGTGTAACACATATAAAAAATATACCCATCATTATAAAAATAATATGAAATATTGTATGAGTGTGTCATAAGTGTAAACTGTATAATACAGAAACTTCTTGATATCACTTTTAATAAATTCAAAAGTTACCTACTGCAAGGTCAGTGTTGAAGAAAATAAGCCTGCAAAAGAGTAAATTGGTATATAATTCAGTCACTATGTCACTCTCATTTCTCTAAATAAGGGGTAGATGAGATAAGTATGCTATTGTGGATACATCAGGTTGTACTGGTTTATAAACTTATTCATTTAGCTGACGTGTCTGTAATCTGTAGTCTTCAATAGTAGTGGTAATTATAAAAAATTCTAAATTTCCCAATTGAAAAATTCATTATACTGTGTGTATTTTATAATATTGTAACAATTTAAACTTAAAAAAAAGATTTGTCATAAAAAAGTAGTTTCTGAAGTTGTATAAAAAGTATTTTGTATTTAAAATTGTCCGGATCTGGATAAACAGGGTTTTAATATATTTCAAATATTGCACTGATATTATCCAACTACAAAAATGTAATGTATCTTTAAGTATACAATTCTAAAAAAGTGTTATAAACAGATATAGTGAAACAATTTTTAGAGATGTAATATAAGAAATATGTAATTAAAAAAATAAAAGTATTATTAAACAGTTAAAATGTTTTTCATTTATAAACTACTGTAGTCAAATGGAATTATGGGATCGGTAAATAAGCAAAATTAATTTTTAAACTTATTGATACTTTGTTCTCAAGACTGTTCTGTTTACCTATTGAGGTTCCACTGAATTATTATCACATCAGTTTTTTTTTTTACTTAACAACAAAGGATGATTATTATATTCTTTAAGACAGTGAAATAGATTGCATCAAATAATTGTTTCTCTCTCTCTTATCTTTTAATAAGTAGACATGAATGTTTTAGTATTATGTATATTTTATCATGTTTTATTAAAGATATCTTATCTTACATATCACATCTAATTTTATGGGGATTGCAAATGTAGTTTTTAGAAAAATGAACATTAATGTAAAAAATAATGATGAGTAGGTGATTCTGATTTTAATTTGCTGAAAGGAAAATAAATTTTTAACAAAGTAACAAGTATACCAAAAATTGAAGCGATTGTGATTTGGCAAAATGTCAATCCAGTATCTCATACAGAATAACGTGAAATCTTTTCTAGACTACTTGGAGATCAGGAAGAAGGTTTATATAACATTGTTTCATGATTGCATCATTTTAGTCATATAAAAATAATATTCCAGAAGGTTCCCGGTTTGAATCCCTGAGAGGCTTAGTGTTTTTCATGTGCTACAAAATAAATCTTTCATAAATAACTGTAATTGGGCAGTTAGCCTGTAGTTGAAATAAATAAAACAAAGACAATTGCCAATTATTTTAAATGAGTTTAATTTTTGGCTATTATTTCATTTATATTTAATCTATCATAAAAGAAGTAAATTGTGGTTCAAGATTTGACTTAAGGATTTAACAGCAAGAAGGTTGAAATGCTTCTTTCAATGCAGTCCAGCATAGTATAAATGTAGAATTTTCAAAAGTCTCTTTAAAAGAATTCATTAACATTAATGAGTTGTTTCCATTTTATTTGAAATCAATTGTTTAATTCCAATTTGTTTTTTTTTTATCTGAATTTACTAATAAATGCTAAGTGAGAATAAAATTATTTACACATCTTCTGCATGTTTAATTTTATTCATGCCACTGATTATTCATAGATATAATTTCCATTATTAACTCATATAATCAAGAGATTATTATATTTACATCCATCATCTTAAATCAGTGAACTAAGGGCATACAAATAAAACAGAACAAAATAGTCTTCTGCACAAATCAGCTGTCAGTTTTGTTTTTATTTCACTACTTAACCAGCAAAGTGCAGGAAAATACGTGTATTCGCTAAGCCTGAGCTGCTTTATGTCCATAAAAACTCATATGACTCATTGATGTGCCATCTGTTCTTATGAAGACACATTATTTAATGCATCACCATTATGTTGAACTACCCTTTTTTCACAGATAAACTGTGTTATTGTAATTTAGGTAGCAGTTTTTTATGTTATCATTTTCTAAATCTATTACTCTAAATATTATGTATATATATATATATATATATATATATATATATATATATATACAAGCTTATACATTACACACATAATGTGATCACTTCATTTGGTAATTTTTTCCCTATTTAAAAAAAAAACATAAACAAGGTAAATAAAAAATAAATACATTTTAAAACAACATATTTTTGAAACTTATAAAATAAATGATGCCTGTTGATCTGGTCTAAACTGAGGTGTAAACTGATTAAACCAAAAATAAAACATAAAAAATGGAGTATATTAATGAATAATTAATAACAGTTACAATAAGTAACATTCAACATTTTTATTTTATAAAAAAAGATAAAAAAAAACTAACTACATTATAACTAAGTTACATTAACCTTAAGATGATTGAACTTGAACATTATCAAGAAACTATGAGTCCCCTTGGGACTGAAATGAAAACACGACTGTACTGTGCAGGTTTCTTACGTAGAATACTAATATGAGCTTCACTTTCCGGTTAGCGCTAGCATCCACTAGATCGCAGCACCGGACAGCTCAATGTGGAACGGAACACAATGCCCACCAATTATAATTACCTTAATTATAATTTTGTGATGCATTACATGAAATGAACTTAATATACAAACAAAACGTATTACATAAAATAATTATGTTAATGCCTGAGAAATCAGGGTCAGGTAAGGAAGTTAAAGGAGTGAAAATTAAAAAATGTCCAGGAGTAAGTGAAGTAGGATCAGACATATGTGACCTACCATGACGGATAGGTATTGGTAACGTGGAATTGATTTCTTCCGAAGAAAGATCTGACAATATATGATTATTTTTATTTTTTAAATTATAAATGAAGTGACGACAATGTGAAAATATGTTAATGTTCATGTCAACGAAGAAAATGTTTCTGAAAGTTCTGTAGTTTGAAGAGCAGCTGAAAACACATTAGTTTTGCTAGACTTCTTCTCTTCCTTGAGCGAATCTGGCGGAATCATAGAAATGATAGGCGAATTGGATGGCCAGGCGTTCTCTTCCTTCAGAAAAGACAGACCATTCCATCAGAGTTGTGACGAGGTTAATGGATCCGGCATGCAACCATGTGACAGGATGTCTGCAGGGTTATCCCTTGAAGGAACGTGCTTCCATAAGCATTCCTTAGTTAGCTCTTGAATTTTGCAAATTCTATTTGCGACAAATACCTTCCATCGATTAGGAAGCGATGACAACCAGTAAAGTACCACTTGAGAATCCAACCAAAAGTGGATTGAATGAAACCTTATACCTAAAATACACTTAACGTTATTGAATAAACGAGATAACAGAAGAGCAGCATTCAGCTCAAGCCTTGGAATAGAGATTTGCTTGACCGGAACAACTCTAGATTTTGAACACAGCAAGTGGATTTCAACGTGTTCATTACTATCAACAGATCTGATGAAAAGACAAGCACCATATGCGCTGCTACTTGCATCACAAAATTCATGCAATTGATAACTTTTAATGAAACTGCTGATTTTGACTAACCTAGGAATCTTAAAATTACTTGACGATTTGAGCTGAGAATACAGAGAATTCCATTTTTCAGCTAGCGTAGTGGGAAGAACTTCATCCCATTGAAGGTTAGCGAACTATAACTCTTGGATGAACACTTGAAATGGAACGATTGTAGGAGCAAGTAGACCCAAAGGATTGAGCAACAAAGACATAATTGATAAAACAGAACGTTTAATGTAAGAAGTATTATTATCTTTTGGTTTGAATTGATAAATGAAATCATCACCTTGAGGATCCCAAGATAATCCAAGTGTCTTGATGTTTTCATCTTTGTCTAATTTGATGAAAGAATCAGAATTGTCACACATATTTGGAATGTTGGAATGGCATTTATGTAGTGAAAGTCTGTATTTGTTAAGCAATAATGAAACATCATTGTATAATTGTTTCAACTGATCGATGTTGTCACAATCAATGAGCAGATCATCGACATAAAAATTTTGCTTAATTACTTGGCAAGTTTGAGGAAAAGAGGCTTCATTTTAATTGGAAATTTCAATCAAACATCTTGTGGCTAGAAAACTTGGCTAAACCATAAGTAACTGTTTGTAAGTTATATGGAATGACTGATGTATTATTATCGTACCAGAGGATTCTTTGCAACTGAAAATCTCAAGGATTCATGCGAATTTGTCAATACATCTGGAATATTGCCTGACAGCACGTAGCTGTGAGTTCTAAAACAAATCTTCTTGTACTACTGGACCTGCAGCAAGAATTGAATTGAGTGATCGGCCTTTTGATGTTTTTGCACTACCGTCAAATACTACTCTTTTTTTGGTAGTGGTGAAAGATTCATGAAATACTGCGTGGTGGGGCAAATAAAAGGTTTCAGATGGGGCCTTACACTGAGGTGAATCTACAGGTTGCACGCGATCTAATTCTTGATATTCTTTCATGAAATGGAAATAGTCTTCCTTAAGTTTAGCGTTTTTCTGAATTCTATGATGTAACAAATTGAAACAATGCTTCATTTTTATAAGAATCTCCTAAAGCGCAGTTTCCCTTACAAGGAAGAGATACAACAAATCTGCCTTTGTCATCACGAAAGGTATTTTCAATGAAATGTTTTTCGCAGAAAGATTCCTCCTTGGTCGGTAAACGATTTTCGATCTCTTCAGATCTCCAAAATGACTAATTCAGAGGAAAGCTGTTCATTGCTAACAAAAAGTGATATTGAATCTGAATTAATTTTCCGTTTACTAGATTTAGTAGGGATTTGACCAGAGACTATGAAACCAAGAACAGTTTCTTGAAGTATGGTATGATTAAAATTGTAAGTTAATTGAACAGGCTTAAGCAATGAAAGATAATATTGAGTGCCTAGAAGAATGTCGATTTGCCCAGGAATATTAAAATGAGGATCGGCAAGAAAAAGTTGAGAAGGAATTTCCCAATCATTTACGTTTACAAAATCATTAGTTAACAGAGCTGTAACAGATGGCAGTATATGACATTTCAAATTAAAATCTTCATATCTAGAATTAATATTTAAATCAACACTTAGCTTAGATTTAGTGACAACATTACTAATATCTGTGATCAGCATAAAAAGAGGCGTGGTTTGAAGCCCGAGTTTAGCAGCAAACCTTTCAGTACAAAATGAAATCATCGAAGCAGAATCAAGTAAGACCCTGGCTTGGATGAAATTACCTTTTTTATCTTTAATATTAACTTTAGGTTCTGATTTTAAAGTACAATATGAACTATTACCGAAGGAGCTTGATTCGACTTAGAAGATTTAATTGCTGGCTCTTGCCAGCGTTTTATCTAAATGAATTAGTGTATGATGCTTCTGTGAGATTTTTTACATTTACGATTGCTTTGACACTTTTTACAATATGCTGTTTACTTAAACAATTAAGACATAATTTTTTTCTGAAATACAAAATTTTTCCTTTCATCAACAATATAACTTAAAGATTTATTACATCGATACAATGGATGGTTGCTAGTTTTACATAATGTACACAGAATTATTTACATAAAATACATTTTTACTAGAACTAGGTTTTGAATAATCATATTTTTTGCTGCTAAAACGTACATTAGGCAGCTGTGGCTTTTCATTACATTGAATCGTGTCTGTGGATTCAAGTAGTTTATGCTTACATTCTAAGAAAGAAATGAGTTGTTCTAACCTTGGAAATTAATTTTCAAATGTTTTTACCCAGTCTCTTAAGGTATTAAAATTTCCTTTTTTAATGGTTTTAGATTAATAATTTCCATAGCATGTTTAGCTGCAATTAGTAGTTTGTTGTCATAACGAGCTTTTAGTAAGTTTATGGCAGTTTCATAATTTTCAGATGTTACTGATAAATATTTTATTACATCAAAGCATTACCTCTTAAGAAATTTGTAAGGTAATAAAATGTTTCAACATGGGAAAATTCTTTGCGGTTATGGACTAAACTATTAAAAAGATCAAAATGTTTATGTCATGCTCTCACGTCACTGTGAAAGGGCTCAATTTGAATGGGTTTTAATGTAATTTGATTGGGTTTGTCAATTATTTGTTTGACTCAATTGCGTTTGAAATTTTGAAAAGATTTTCTGGTTTCTTATGTTTTAATTTAAGTTTATCAAAAATATTATCATATATGTCCCTATCCTCTAAATCTTTATCTGTTGCATCTTTATGCAATTCTATTTCAGATTGAACTTCAAAAAATGTTTTTTCGTATTCTAATAGTTTATTGAATTTTATAGTGAACAGATCATAATCGAATTAAAATTATTAATGAATAATTTTAATTTTGCTATGTAGTTTTTCATACCTCATTTCTCAATTAAATCTTTAAATTCCATTTTGACTTAAACTGCGGTATCGATAGAGATAATATTAAATAAATTGATAATTACTAAATTATTATAAAATAGTTTTTGATGATCAGAAGTTGTTAATAAGGTTGTTTTTCTAATGTGTACTCGATATGATGTCATCTGCTGATACTGACTTTGCTTGCAACTGTGAATGCGCGTATGTAACCCAGTATAATTCTAACACATTAAAGTTCACAAAAAATTATTATTGTTGAAGACTGACCTATTATAACTTAATATTGTTGAAGATTCACAGTTTGGTAATTTGCATATAACAACTATTGTTATAATCTTATGTGTGTCCTGAATGTTACAAGTTATTCAAAACGTATTGAATTTTACACATTTTATACTAATGCCCCTCGTACTCCTGAATATACACTGTTCGATAAAGATTAACATTCACAGTTCCTATGAAAGATTAAGTAATGGTATTTGACACTGCTTATAAATAAAATTATAAATATTGCTTGATCTGACGTTACGAATCCTGCTACTTGTTGATTCTGACCCTCTATGCACCAACACCTTGATCCACTAGATCGCAGCACCGGACGGCTTGACGTGGAACAGAACAATAATACAATTCTAATTTTGAGTTTGAGTTAACTGTGGTATCCAGGAAGTCATGTTGTAATACAATGTGGCAGTTTCTCTGGACACCCTTTGCAATTAGTAGTGTCTTCTTATTTTTTTGTCCTCACACAATTGACATGTTTTCCAAATGTATCATGTAATGAATATAACACAGGTGCATGATGTGCATTTTGCTGTTGAATGGTAGTCTGATGTTGGGTAGAAAAACAGGAATTTCTAGTAATAGAAGGTCAGTAGGATAGAAGAACCAGGGATTCTGTACAGATATTTATGGTATTCATGTAAAGACTTACATGAATACCATAAACACTTCCACCATACACCATAACACTTCTTACTGGAGATGGGAAATTTTTTTCTTATATAGGAAGTTTTTGGTGAATGTTAAAGCGAAGATGTGGATCCCCAACTTCGTATACCATTTTAAGGTTTTTCTTTCAGTTGGATAGTAAACAATCATCTAATCAGTGTAGTTAAAATAATACTTTATATTATTTTAATGTTTTTATATAAAAGCAACAAAGATAAACTTTACATAATCACATATGGAAGCAGCTGCAAGGACAAAATGAGCATTTTGAAAAAGTAAAAAATTGTCAAATGAGAGTGTTATACCGCGTTGCTTCATGTCAGATAACACTCCTGATTGGCTGGAATGATGTACTAAAATATTGAATTTAGCTAGGTGCCTTTATTTAATAGATTAAATACTGAGGTATTTATTGTGGGTTTTTAGGTTTATAAATCATATTTTAATTACTGTTATGTAGTTCATGTATATACTATTCTGTCAATGCAATTTGAGGTTTTTTTTCTATATTATTAAGTTTACAAAATGTTAAAATTCTTCTTGCTGACAGTGGTGTGTGAATCACATTTTCAGAATATTCTTTTCATCATAATTTCAAGTTTTTTTTTGGTTGTTACAATTTTTAACTATTATACTGTGAGAGCTCAAATTGTACATCATCATAATAAACTGTAGTATGCAGTTTTTATTGTATAGCTTATATAATCTTTTGTGAAGCATATTGACAAAGAGATGATGATTTAGAAGCTATTTTATGACATATTCATCAATGTATTTATTCAATAATAAATATTTATCAATGCTATCTACTAGAAATGTACAGGTAACATTTTTATTTATCTGTTTTATTTTTGTTCTTTTTATTACATATATGTTTAAGTCCAATAAAGCATATGGTTTTTATGTATTAATGTTAATCCATTTCTGCTCAAGATATTAATGAGCTGAGTATTAATGTATCTAACAAAAAGTAACCTTTATCTGGTTAGATGATTTATATATCAAATCCATTCATTATAGCATTATACTAAATTACTTCCTAATTCTTTGTTTTATTAAAAATTTACTAAGTATATCTGAAAATCCTGTTACTTCATCTGTTATTCCAACTGCCTTTAGTTTTTCTCTCATATCAGAATTTAAATTTCAAATGTCTAAACCTTTTACCTTGCTGCTTATTCAACATTTAACAATATTACACATTGAAATAATATTTTATTATATTATATAAACATATATATGTTAATATGCTTTTCAATAAGTTCTTCTTTTGAAGAACATTATCATCTGTACCATAAAAAAATAATGTTAAACTTGTGTAATATAATAATAAATGCAGTAGTGTTTAACTATTACTGTCTTTTGTACAATACTTGATTAAAAATCATTATGACCCTGCATTTTAAATTAAAAAATATATATTTTATTTGTTGGATATAAGTGGTGGAACAAAATTAAATGTTAGGATAATAAGAAAGAATATAATTCACTACAACTAATTTTTAGGGAACAATTAAATGGTGTTGCAGATCATCAAAATTTGTTTCCATCATTGGCAAAAGTACTGTGCACCATTGTTTTTAGCACCAATGAATGCCAGCTAATAATCATGATTGGTAACTGTGTTAAAAAAGAAGTAATATTTAATAGACTTTTATCATTAATAGCGGTTGAAAAAATTCACAACTTTTTTAAAATAAGGAGACTTTTAGTGTATTTTTGGCTCTGAAACTTCAAAATGGCAAGTGACTCTATAGCAGGTGGTGGTAAGTTTGTTTACATGCAATCATTAATTCAGTAGCCCACCAGGCTGGTCTACTGGTTAACTCATTGCAAATCAGCTGATTTCAAAGTCGAGTCTAATGTTCAAGGCAGTTTTTATATGGATTTGAATACTAGATTGTGGATACGATGCTCTTTGTTAAGAAAGGTTAAGTTTCAATTTACCACACATCTCATCTCAGGAACAGACGACCTGAGGCTGTACAAGACTACACTTCATTTACATTCATACATATCATACTCATTCATCCTCTGAAGTAATATCTTGATGGTTCCAGAGGCTAAATAGAAAAAGAAAGAAGTCATTCAGTACTATTATGCTGAAATAATAGAACTTTTTAAAAAAATTCATATTTGCACATGTTTTTAAGACAAGAAAAATCTAAATTACAATAATTTTCCATATAAAGTAATTATGTGTAATTAGTTTACTCATTCTAAATATGTATATCTTCAAATATGGGGTGGCTGAAGGTAAACTGAACCCAAAGCAAGTGAAGAACACATGAACTGTAAGGCGATATTATAAAAGTAAATGAAAGACAAAAACCTACTTACATGGTTCCTCCCATCTCTACAGGAAATAATGACTGCCATGGTCCAGGCACAGTTTGACCCGATGAATCATGTTCAATGTGGTTTGTCATGATTTGTCCTGTTGGTTGTTGGTGATGGTATTGCGTATTCTGTTGCAGTGCATCAAGATATTGTGGGTTGTTTGGTAAACCTTGCCCTTCAGGTTGCCCCACATATAAAAATCACAACTGGACAGATCAGGCGACCGTATAGGCTATAGATCCTTTGACACAGTCCTGTCAAGTGTGAAAACTGAGTGCATTGCTTCCAAGGAAGCATGTACTGTTATGCTGGTAATATGCAAAATGTCATTCATCTGGCATCAGTTGCTCTTTAAAGGGCTGAAGTTGTTGACAATGTAATGCACTGAGTTTACTGTGTCTCTAAAGAAAATGGGTTCAATGATTCTCATCCTGGACACAGCGCACCACACTCCAATCTTTACATCATGCAGCAGTAGCTCGAAAATTTGTCATGGGTTTTCAACAGATCAACATTGCGAATTAACATACCCACTGATTGGAATCATGCTTCATCCTTCATGAAGAAGAGGTTTGTATTGAGTAAACCACTTTTGATTTACTACAGTAGCCATGTGCAATATTGTACATGCTTATCATGGTCTCTAGGCTTTAACTCTTGTAATGGCATCACATTCAGGTCCTTTTGGATGTGCTGAATATCTTACTTCTGCGCCTCAGTCCTTTTCACAAATGGGTATTGATACTTCTTAACAAGCACAGATCCAATTCACTCTTCAACTTCTTTATGAGCTCTGGATCACTGTTGAACTCTGCACTTCTTTGATTGATCTGCCCTGTGTAATATTCCTTGACTACAAATTTTCTGGGATCCTTTGTCAGTGGCATATTCATGTGTGTGCACTGGTAGTTAGCTTTATCTCAACTGTGTTTTCTTCACAGTTACAGGTTGTGTTCAAAATCAGTGTGCATCACAACTTTCTGTGTGGCAGTTGAAATGTTATTGCTTGTTGCTATGTTGAATACACTAATGTTTTTCAGTTTCCATGCCCTTGGTAGCACAGTCACCCCTCACCGACAGCAGCTCTGCCTCACAACTTTTAAGAATTACTGTTCTAACCAAACTAACAGAGGCTCGCTGCCAATACGCCTACATCTGACCAATCAAATATCCCAGCTGAAACCCTAGCATGGTATGGAAATACCATGCTAGGAAATAACCCTAATTGGGATGGATAACTCTATGAATTCCAAAAAGGCATAAACAGCCTTCTTGGCAACATATTGAAGGTGCTCCTTGAATCGAAGATTCTCAGTAAGGATTACACCCAAGTATTTCTGATCAGAAACATATCTGATATGAAGGCCGTCCATTGAAACTCGTGCTTGATGTGAATTGGAATTGTTGACCAGCCGATCTTTCAACATCATCGTGGTTTTTCCAAACTGAAAATCATCTTATGCTGGACACTCCACAACCTGAGAATCTCACATTTGTGGACAGCTCTAAATTCTGTCTCATCCCTCTCAACCAGCAATAGCCCATCATTTGTATAAGCAATGATGTGGCAGCCACTAAGCAACCTCAACCGCAACATAGAATCGAACTCAATAATCCAAGGAAGTTTGCTGCCATTTTTTTCCCATGGTAAAACCACAGTATAGTTTTATATGCTGTTATCAGTAAACATTTACATTAAATTATGGGAAAATACACACTTAGAAATTATAAAAACAATAAAACAAGTTTCAAAAAAATCATCTTCAGTGATGAAACACATTTTTTAAACACAAAAAGTCAATAAACAAGTGTTGGATTTGGGGATCGGAAAATCCAAAAAATACTGAAGAACTCCTATGTGTCCTTGATGGTCACTGTCTGGTGTTGATTTTGGACTGGGGGATCAATTGTACTTTATATCGCTGTGCTTTTTTCTTTGGGGGTTATTTTAAGTATAAAATGTACAGCAATAAACCACAAATAATTGAGAAACTCAACACAACATTGTCGAAATTTCCCAGTATTATGTCAATGTGTTAGAAAATTTTGTCAATAGTGAACATGTGCAGTCAAGGCCAGAGCGTTCATTTGTCTATATCATACATAACCTTCATGTCACTATTTTCTAATAAAGCAAAAATATTATCAACTAAAAAATGTATTTTATTAAAAAATAAATAAGTCAGCTCATTTTGGAACACCTTTAGTACTTATACTGCATTATTTACTTGTTTCCAGACAAGGTGTAATTATTTTGCATTTATATTTTAAGTTTATAAAAATTCAAAATACATTGAAATATTAATTCAAACAGTTCTACAATCATAATTGGAAATTATTTATGAGTTAGGGAGTGATGTAAATTATCCCTCTCACTTTTCTCATAATTTAAAAATAAAATTTTATTACATTAAATAAATAGTTATGGATGAATTTTGGGGGCATTGTGTTGAAGATTATCACTTTTGTGTTATACTCTGGTCGAAATTTGTTTGATTTGAATGCCTGTATTACCAGTGTAGTTTTAATCCTTATGTCAATCAACAGCTTCAGTTTTGGGAATAGTCAAACTGAAATTAGACAAGGCAAAATTAAACTGCAATTAAGCTTATAATGTGTTGTGAGGTAGAGTGTATAAGTTTGTTAAACTAAAATAACCCGGGCTATATTGAAAATGTGTGCATTAAGTTTTTTCTCTCAATATTTGAAAGAAATCACCTTGTATAAATCACTGCACATATTATTTTCCTGTAAAATATACCAGGACTTCTTGCTTTTTTCTTTTGAGATGGGAACTCTAATATTTTAAAGCTCCCAATAGTGTATCATCTTGTCCAATTGGCCTTGTCATCAAGGTTAACTACCACTCTTGAGACCATAGGATTAACTGAACAGCTGTTCATAAATAATTGATCAAAACAAAAACTATATAAGTTTTTTTTTTAATTTTGAGCCTCCTCCTTTTTAAGACAACTGTGACTAGGTAACTAAAGTTAGTTTTTGTGTTAGTAGCAATTTTTTGATTATTGAACTTTTGTCTCAATGTCATAGCCGTAAACCCACCTTTCATCTACCGTTACGATCCATTGCAAGAATGTTTCATCGTCATCAGATTGTTCAAGGAGTTGCCGCAATTCCCCACTTGATGTTCTTTCTGCTGTTTGATCATCAAACAAGGAACAAACTTAGCTGCAACTCGATGCATGTTCAATTTTTTAGTCAAAATGTCATGGCATGATCCAATCTAGATGCTAAACCTTTCTGCAAGTTCTCTGACAGTCAATCAGTGATTTACATGCACCAGTTCATTGATTTTCTGAACATGTGTGTCATCAGTTGAAGTCAAAGGTTTTCTTGTCATCATCAATTGACTAAAGACTACTTTTAAATCGTGAAAACTATTTGCAGCATTGCGTACAACCCAGAGCATCATCTCCATAAGCTTGTTTCAAAACTTAAAAAGTCTGTGATAGCTTTCCCCAATTTCACACAAAATTTTATGTTGTATCGTTGCTCCCAACAAACGCACATTACAAAAATCACTACTAACACTTAAACATGTTGAACTCAAATAACAACACGATAACTAAACAAGATATAAAAAATCCAAAAACATGTGGTTACAGAGATGCATAGGTAATCTTAGACTGTATACAAATACACTTAAATGTTTAAAGAATTTGAAAGTTTGTACATATGCATAAACAAAAAGGTTTCTTCTGACATTACATATACAAATATTGAATAGTTGCAGATAATTATTCAAAATGTTGTGAACATTTCCATGTTCATATTCTATGAAACATGGAATATGTTTCATATTCCATGTTTCTTAGTAATTAAATTACTAGACTCAGTTCAAAATGCTTATTAAATCTCTATTACCCTATTGGTTACTTATACTATTAAAAAAAAACTTTAAGAATAAAGAATGTGCAAGTCAAAAGTTCTATATATATATATTTGAAACTTTTTTCAATCTGCTCCACAAGGTACTCTTTAAAACATCTTTCAAAACTTAATAATGAAATTTACAATATTTACTTGGCTGGTACGAATCAAAAGAAATTAATGATCAAAAAATATGCTTTAAAAAACTGTCATTTATTTACTTTGCAGTTTATAATTTTACATCAAAGCAAAAAAAATCTGTAAATTAATTTTAAATAAAAAATGTATTAATACAATTATTTAAAATATAAGTAAATATTACTTTGTAAAATATTGCAACAGTATAATATTGCTTCTAAAAAGAATAAATCAATGAACTGAAACTTGTAACAGCTGAATCAATACAAGATGGTTTTAATCTAATGCAAGTGGTAATTTTCATTAAACAAATAAATAAAATTAAACAGTAAATATTAATAGTGTAAAATATTATTTTTAAATATGGCAACAATAATTGCCGCTACTTAATGTCTATTTTTTAACAATAATGAATTGTTGGTGTCGGAATAATAATGTCTATATTTAGATGTCGGAATAATACTTTTATCAAGATTTAAAGATGAAATTTTAATTCTTCATTAAATATTGTCTTTTAAGAGTAAAATTAACAAAGCATCATTATCATTACATTTATAATAATAAAGTATAAAAAATTATGAATTATGTCTTATACTTAACAAAATCAAACCAATAACAGCAAATGAGAAGTTCAGTCTGAATCTGAATCATTCATGGAGTTATCAGTATCATATTTTTTATGACTACTATGTTTTTTCTTCTTTAATTTTTTTTTCTTTTTCTTTTTGGATTTTTTTGATTTGCTACTTTTTTTTTTTACTTCTGTATCAGACACATCACTTTCATCAGATCTTGACCTAGATCTATCTCTTTCTTTATGTTTCTTTTTCTTCTTTGCCTTCTTTTTAGCTTTAGCTTCTTTTAATTTTACACGCAATTCCTGATCACGAAGTGTAATAAGCGGTGTAGCATATTCATCTTCTGTATCACTACTTGTGCTACTTATATCTAGTACGATATCTTTATTTGGATCAACTTTAATAAAATTGCGACACTGATAAGTTAAATGACCTGAATAACCGCATTTTTTACAGGCAGGACGAACTGATTCTTTACCTTGTGGAATAAGCCGTGCTAAAATTTCTGGATCCATCTGTAACAGAAATAAAAAACCTAATATTTCTAACAGTTGATATATTTATTTTTACATTAATTTGAACACTATTATATCTTCTGAACGTCTTTTAATAAAATGTTATATTAATTAAAACCTATAAATCATGATGGGACTTTCAGGCATTATCATGTAAATGGCAAGTTGGCTGGACACACTGACCAATTCTGTTAAGAGCTAACTTTTGTGAGAACATAAAAACAAGGTAATATTTAATTCTTAATTTTTCAAATTAAAAATTAATTATGCCTAGGGAGGCATGGGAGGTTGTAAGAGCTTGAGGAATGATACCTGTGAAGGAATAAATATGTCAATGGTTAATATGGAGGAATGGGAAAGATATTATGAGGGACTGCTGAAAGAGAACCATGAGGTGGTGAGTGGAGTAACAAAAAAAGGGCATTGAGACAGACAAAAAATGGAAAATCACCAGGTCCTGGAAACATTCCAATAGAACTCATTAAGAATAGTCCAGATTGTGTGACTGAAGTATTGCAGAGTACTTTTAATGGATGGCTCATTGAGGGGCAGGAAATGCCAACAGAATGGAAACTGGCATATATTATTTCAATATGTAACCAAGGAGTTAGAACAGACTGTAGACACTACAGAGAGATAAGTGTCATGTCTATTGGGAGGTTGTATGGACGAAATTGTAAAAATGAAAATAGAGAGGGAGATAGTAATTGGAGGAGCAGGCTAGTTTTACAGCAGGAAGGTCATGTGCGAATAATATTTTCATTCACAGAAAACTTCTAAGTAAAAGGATAGTTAGAAATTTGGAGACCCACATGGTTTTCATAAACCTAGAAAAGCTTATGATATGGTGCCAGTGAAGAAATTGTTCTAAGTTGTTATTAATTGTGGCCTTTATCAAACATACGTAAGAGCAATAATGACTTTTATAGGAATAAGTAGGCACTGCTAAGGTGGGAAAACATCTGTCAAATGTTTTTACAGTTATTAAGAGCTTATGTTAAGGTACTGGCTTTCTTCAATTCTGTTTAAGCTTTACTTGGATAAGGTATAGGAAGAATGATGGAAAAAAAGTAGAAGGATGAGAGTGGAGGTGAATAAGTATTGTATGTATATACACATGTATATATATATATATATATATATATATATATATATAAATTGCCGTTTGCAGATTATTAGATCATCATAGCATCAGATCAGTTTGATATTAGTTATATGATAAGAAAATTGATGGAAATCTTTATTAAGTGGGATTTGAAAATAAATTTTAGACAAAGTATCTAGTGGCTGGTGCAAAAGATGACTTGACCACAGATGTGAATATCATCAAGGGATATGAAGACTTTAAGCACCCTGGCTCTACTTTATCACAGGAAGGAAATAATGCAAAATGTCATCGTATAGCTTTGGGGTGGATGGTTATCCAGAGCGCAATTCTTTGTGGTGGTGTGAAGGGTTATGAAAATCAACTAAGTACAGGTTATACAATTGTATTATTGAGAGCACTTCATGTATGATGATAGCGCCCATGATGATGATGAGGTAGAGTGTGTATACGAAGAGATTGATGAAGCAATTAAACACGTAAAAGGAGATGAAAATTTAATAATAGTTGGGAGATTGGAATGCAAGCATTGGAAAAGGCAAGGAAGGAAATATAGTGGGTGAATACGGGCTGGGCAAAAGGAATGAAACAGGGGACCGACTTATAGAGTTTTGCACGAAGTATAATTTAGTAATTGCCAACACCCAGTTTAAAAATCATAATAGAAGAATATACACTTGGAAAAAGCCAGGCGATACTGCAAGGTATCCGATAGATTATATCATGGTTAAGCAAAGATTTAGAAATCAACTCGCTGACTGGAAAACTTACCCTGGAGCAGACATTGATAGCGACCATAATTTGGTGATAATGAAATGTAGATTGGGGTTTAAAAACCTGAAGAAAAGGTGTCAGATGAATCGGTGAAATTTAGAAAAGCTTGAGGAAGAGGAGGTAAAGAAGATTTTTGAGGAGGACATCGCAAGAGGTCTGAGTAAAAAAGATAAGGTAGAATGGGAGAATGTTAAAAAGCAAATTCTTAAATCAGCAGAAGCAAACTTAGGCGGAATAAAGAGAACTGGTAGAAAACCTTGGGTTTCAGACGATATATTGCAGCTGATGGATGAACGTAGAAAATATAAGAATGCTAGTGATGAAGAAAGTAAAAGGAACTATAGGCAATTAAGAAATGCTATAAACAGGAACTGCAAACTGGTGAAAGAAGAGTGGATTAAAGAAAAGTGTTCAGAAGTGGAAAGAGAAATGAACATTGGTAAAATAGACGGAGCATACAGGAAAGTTAAGGAAAATTTTGGGGTACATAAATTAAAATCTAATAATGTGTTAAACAAAGATGGTACACCAATATATAATACGAAAGGTAAAGTCGATAGATGGATGGAATATATTGAAGAGTTATACAGAGGAAATGAATTAGAAAATGGTGTTATAGAGGAAGTTGAGGAGGATGAAATGGGAGAAACAATACTGAGATCTGAATTTAAGAGAGCATTAAAAGATTTAAATGGCAGAAAGGCTCCTGGAATAGACGGAATACCTGTAGAATTACTGCGCAGTGCAGATGAGGAAGCGATTGATAGATTATACAAACTGGTGTGTAATATTTATGAAAAAGGGGAATTTCCGTCAGACTTCAAAAAAAGTGTTATAGTAATGATACCAAAGAAAGCAGGGGCAGATAAATGTGAAGAATACAGAACAATTAGTTTAACTAGTCATGCATCAAAAATCTTAACTAGAATTCTATACAGAAGAATTGAGAGGGGAGTGGAAGAAGTGTTAGGAGAAGACCAATTTGGTTTCAGGAAAAGTATAGGGACAAAGGAAGCAATTTTAGGCCTCAGATTAATAGTAGAAGGAAGATTAAAGAAAAACAAATCAACATACTTGGCGTTTATAGACCTAGAAACGGCATTCAAGAACGTAGACTGGAATAAAATGTTCAGCATTTTAAAAAAATTAGGGTTCAAATACAGAGATAGAAGAACAATTGGTAACATGTACAGGAACCAAATAGCAACAGTAACAATTGAAGAACATAAGAAAGAAGCCGTAATAAGAAAGGGAGTCCGACAAGGATGTTCCCTATCTCAGTTTCTTTTTAATCTTTACATGGAACTAGCAGTTAATGATATTAAAGAACAATTTAGATTCGGAGTAACAGTACAAGGTGAAAAGATAAAGATGCTACGATTTGCTGATGATATAGTAATTCTAGCCAAGAGTAAAAAGGATTTAGAAGAAACAATGAACGGCATAGATGAAGTCCTACGCAAGAACTATCGCATGAAAATAAACAAGAACAAAACAAAAGTAATGAAATGTAGTAGAAATAACAAAGATGGACCACTGAATGTGAAAATAGGAGGAGAAAAGATTATGAAGGTAGAAAAGTTTTGTTATTTGGGAAGTAGAATTACTAAAGATGGACGAAGCAGGAGCGATATAAAATGCCGAATAGCACAAGCTAAACGAGCCTTCAGTACGAAATATAATTTGTTTACATCAAAAATTAATTTAAATGTTAGGAAAAGATTTTTGAAAGTGTATGTTTGCAGTGGCTTATATGGAAGTGAAACTTGGGCAATCGGAGTATCTGAGAAGAAAAGATTAGAAGCTTTTGAAATGTGGTGCTATAGGAGAATGTTAAAAATCAGATGGGTGGATAAAGTGACAAATGAAGAGGTATTACGACAAATAGATGAAGAAAGAAGCATTTGGAAAAATATAGTTAAAAGAAGAGACAGACTTATAGGCCACATACTAAAGGCATCCTGGAATAGTCGCTTTAATAATGGAAGGACAGGTAGAAGGGAAAAATTGTGTAGGCAGGCCACGTTTGGAATATGTAAAACAAATTGTTAGGGATGTAGGATGTAGAGGGTATACTGAAATGAAACGACTAGCACTAGATAGGGAATCTTGGAGAGCTGCATCAAACCAGTCAAATAACTGAAGACAAAAAAAAAAAAAACTTCATGTATGGGTCAGAAGCTTGGGAAATTAGAAAAAGAGAATGAGGGTTGGTTATTGGCTGTGAAGATAGATGCGATGCATAGTAGTTGGGAGTTTCAAGAATGCAGTGAGAGAAATGAGGAGATCGAAAGAACTGGGGCAACCGGTACAGTGTATGATGGAGCAAATATCTGTAGAGAAGGAAATTGGAGGAGGAAAGTTTGCAGGATAGAAGGTTTGGTGGTTGGGATGTGAGACAGCCTTTATAGCTGTAAACACTTGCATAAAGAAGAAATTTATTTTACATGACACTGCTGTGGCCATAAATAAATACTAACACTATGTAATGAAATTGCACCCAACAAATTTTTTTATTAATAATGGATTAAGCTGTAAGCATTTTAATCTAAATTAGAAGAATTATAATGTTGTAGCTCAGGAATACAAAAATATCAAAGTATTTATTTCATAAGCAGAACTTTCAACCTTGTTTTCAACTAAAAAAGTAACTTTTTTTTGTTAATATCCTAATAATGGTTAAAACCTTGTTCCTTTTTTTAATTTTAAAAAACCATACAAATATATGGCTTTTAACGCTGTTAATTTTTTTAAAACAAATTTATAATTTCCACATGCTAGTAAGGAAAAAGTTTCAAAATAATCTCTTCAACTATAATAAACTATGTATTCAAACAAAGAATAAAGAAGCTTTATTAGAAGTTAAGCAGTCTTGGAACATTAGTCTATAAAATTAGAAACACTTAGCAGTACTTTACTGTATCAGTTACTATAGTTTATTTTCAATAGATTAAAAGATAAAGATTTAAATTTAAAATAAACTGACTGCAATAAATTATCAGCTTTAAAAAGTAATAAATATCAAACTGCATTAGAAATGGAAAATTAATAGTTACCCAACAAGAAAATGCAATTTAACAATTTCAGATAATCCTTTAAAAATTCAACAAATTTAATTTATTACTTACATTTTACAACCTTAATAGGGTGAAAGTATAATTCAGTCTTTAGGCTAACAACCGCACATGCTATTAAAAATTATATAATTGAATATACTAAATATTGTGCATTACTTACTGAACAATGTAATAGTTACTAAATTAAAATAACTTTTATCAGTCAGTCAATATACTGACAGAAAACATGTCAACACTGCCAGAAAAACAATAATGCTAATATTAAAAGTTGTAACCAATTCTTAAGACAAGAATGGTAATTTTCCATGTTTCAGTTGCTGAAACAAGTACTGTAGCAGTAAAAATATATTATCTAGATAAAATGAAATGTAACAAGAAAATGAAATTATACCCTCAAATAGTAAGAAGTAAATTATTTCATTGTATAAATACTTTATTTGTTTAGGAGGGCTAAATTATTATCTTTTTCAATACAAAATTATAAGTAGCATACTGGTTAATGACGTATCACACCAAAACAGGAATGATTTTTATTCTACAATATTTTACTTAAAATGATATGAAACATCATTTTCAATTTTGGCATTTAATTGATTTATACATACTAAGAGTCCCATGAATGGGTAGGTTTAAATATTTTAATCATCTGTTGGGATTTAGTTTATAAACCGACTGAAAATTCCGACTGAAAATTATATATATATATATATATATTAATAGAGCAGACATTTTAATGTTAGTTTGTAAATATGAATAACTGCAAAGTGGATTGGAATTGTACTATGGAATAAAAACACAGCAACTGACATCTTGATTAGTAAAACCATATACATTTAAAAATTAAATAATGAATTACCAAAATTTAAACCATAACATAAACAATATACATCTTTCATAAATTATACACTAAGAAACATAAATAGAAAAAAAATGAATAAATTAAATTAAAAATTACTTAACAAGGAAATTGAGAAATTGCAGTAACTACTAACATCTGAGATCAAGTTAAAAAAAAAATGAACTGCTTAATTACACAAACTGTAATTAAAAAAGATTATTGTACTTCATTAAGACAAATGTACACAATCTGTCTTGCTTGTAATTAATTACATTTGTTTTATTTTAATATATCAATACTGCTGATGATTATCACTACAATATATGTGATTATAATACTGATTTAATAAAAATACATTATTCATGAACCAACAAAAGATTCTTTAATTACTCAAAAATGAAAACAGCAAAACGAAAAAAGTCTAAAATAAAAATTTCCTAACAAAGATTAGATTAATATTAATTTCACCAAGCAGAAAAAAAATTAATTAAAATTTTGACTTGAACAAATATCTCTTTCAACATTCAGACTAGAATCAGGTCTTAATTGAAGCACTCTTTTTTTAAACTTCTACTTAATAATATGGGGTTATAAAGCATTATTATAACAAGAATTAATTTAAATTTAAATAGGAGCAAGAGTTAAAATTAGGCTAATTAGTAAACAGTACCTTGCATTAAAAAAAAAAATCAGCATATGTTAAAACATCATTTAAGCTTATTTCTTCATCCCTTCTCTCTGTTTTTTCTGCTTTTTAGTTTCTTCTTCATCAACTGGAGCAGGTTTAACATAAGGAATTTCATCATGATATTTTGCAGGAAGATACGGTTTTAATGGATCAGGTACTTTGATTCCAGTTTCAGTTTGGAACGTTTCCAAAATAGCACAAATAACTCTAGTAGTTGCACAGCAAGTAGCATTTAACATGTGTACATGATCAACTTGTTCATTCATTTTCTTAGTACGTCCAAATCTAACGTGTAATCGTCTTGACTGATAATCTAAACAATTACTACAAGATACTAACTCACGAAATGCACCAGAACCTGGAAACCAAGCTTCTAAATCTAGCTTTTTAGCAGCTGCATTATTTAATGCCCCAGACACTATATTGACTACTCTATATGCAATACCCAATTCTTCATAGAATTCCTTTGAATTTGCTATCATTTCATCCATCATTTCCCAAGATTTATTGTCAAATGGAGAAGTAATAGTAAACTGTTCAATCTTTTCAAACTGATGCACTCTAAATATACCTCTAGTGTCACGGCCATGTGAGCCAACTTCTTGGCGAAAACAAGTTGACTGTCCTACATAACGTACTGGGAGTGATGCTTCAGGAAGCCATGAATCTCTGTGTAAGGCTGCTATTGGTTGTTCAGAAGTAGCAATAAGATATTTTTCATCAGCAGGTTTATCTCCACCAACCTTTTCACTACCTTTACCAATTACTTTATACAATTCTTCATCAAACTGTGACAACTGAGCAACTTCCTGCATTATCTCTTTTCTCATAAAGTATGGAGTATAAAGTGGAATATAACCTTTACTTACCCATTTACTCATAGCTAACTGTATTAAACCTAGTTGAAGTAGCACACATGGACCTTTAAGATAATATCCTCTACCACCTGATACCATTGTACCTGCTTCTGTGTCAACTCCATCAATCATATGTATTAAGTCATAATGCGAATACTTCTTTCTTACAGTAACATCACCATATGTACAGACTACCTCGTTTTCCTCTTCATCATTACTTATTGGGACAGATGCATGTAAATGATTTCCAACTTCTCCTAAAGCAGCATTTCTGGTTGCTTCAACAATAGCCATATTCTTTTCATTCTGTTTCATGGCTTCATCAATAAGAATTCGAACCTTTTTAATCTGATTCACAGTTAAGGGTTTTAAATCATCTGCAGAAATAGCATCTGGACTAACAAAATCATTTGGCAATTCATCACTCTCTGAGCCAACGGGTTCCTTTTTCTTCATTTTCTCTCCAATTTCTTTGCTACATATATTTTTTGCTCTATTTAAACTGTCTGCTTTAAAACGAAGCTTTCTCCATTTAGTGTCGTTTTCTACGACTTTATCTACTAAGGTAACATCCTTAAAACGATTTTCCTGATTCTTTCTTATTTTATTTGGATCTCCACCTTTATCAGAACGAAACAAATCAATATCAAGAACCATTGTCTTAATTTAAATCTAAATCTGGAAAGCCGACACGTGCGTAAATTAAATTAACTTTTTTCACACTTTTGAATAACAGTTCCAACTAACACTATAAATCCATTAATATACACTAAATAAAATTAACTATCACTGATAACTGTGTACCTTATGGGTCATAACGGGAATTATAGCGCTAGATAAGCACTAGAGAATTCAAACTACACACTGAACTCAAATAACCACGTACCTAGGTATGCAGCTAAATCCAACGTCTACACCAGTCTTGCACCGTATTATCATAACCTTACATCACTTCTTTCTTTACTTAGATTTTCGTATTTAGCGATTGTTTAGGTATAAATAATTTTCTAAAAATTAACAAGCCGTATTTTGTAATAAAATTTAAAAAAATATAAAAAGTGATCACAATTGAGGATAAAAATTTAAAGTAATTTAATGTATAAGAATGAAATAATTTTCTTCGTAAATAATTATTATTTATCAAATTAGCTAAAAAAAATTATTATTTTTATTCTTAAAAATGATTGAAGAAAAATCTTCTCAATTTTAGTTAAAATGTACTATATTACCATATGCAAAAATTACAATTGATTACTATTCATTTATCTCTATGACGATCTCGTTTAAATCTCGTAACAGCAGACCTGAACGTATTTGTAAAGTTTGGCCTGTTCTGACGTGGCCTTGTTTTTTTTCTTTTCAGCTAAATTTTTGTAATTATGCCGGTAAAACAGAACTTAAAAGAACATTTTGAGGATGGGCGATTAGATTTAAGTATGTTAGCTTTGACTGAAGTTCCAGTAAAAGATATTGTAAGTATAAATACCATCACTTCTTCCTCTTAAATTTCTGCTTTGTTTATTGTTTAAAAACTTGTGCATTAATTAAGATTCTAGGAAAGACTGCTTTTAAATTATTGCAAAAACAAATTATTTTATTTGAATAAAGATCTTAGTCAATGACAGATTTTGTGAAATTGTTTTGTTTTTTTTGAAATTACAGTTTTTTCTTTAATGCATTTATCTAGCCTTCTTTCTACTATAATGTAATTATTTTTTTAAATTCTTTTAGTAAGATTTATTTAATAAATTTCCTTCGGTTAGTACCTACTTGTTTAACATTGCAAAGTTATAGTATTGCCAACATAACCTAAGTAACTAAAACTTTGCTGTAGTATTTTTTCATTAGCAGTTAAAATTTTTAGCACATAAATAATAATTTTCCCAATCAATAATAGTTGTTTTCTTTGTTTTACAGGCAGCCATTCCAAAAGCAACAAGTTTAGATCTCTCTAACAACAGACTGACATCAATTGGGGTAAGTCATATTAGTAAATTTAGAATAGATTCAATAAGTCTACACTTATGTTAAAATGTTCACTGGATGGTTTTAAGTGTAATTTAATATAATTTCATTTTAGCTAAAAATTACAGTTTTGTATGGCTGAAAATATATTAGATTGATTGCAATTAGTGCAAGGACTAGTTGGTAAATGTTAACTGATAGTTAAACCTGATTACTTTAGTAAATATTCCATAGCAACATGATAGTGTAGTCTTACATAGACATATAACTATTTTTATTTGTTATCACAAGGAATCATGAATGTGTCATTTTCATATTAAAACTAAAAATAGCATAACTAGGTAAATCAATTAGGATTTTACACAGCAATTACAAATTGTTAAGTAAACAAATTCTTAATCTGTTGTATTAACAATCATGATTGTTTGCTCAACATAGCTGTTATTTCTCCTAATTTATATAATTAACATATATTGATAGTGCATTAATAAGTAGTAAATTCTGCTGTATGAAGTACAAAACGTTCAATTTTTTTTTCAAGCTGCTACATGCTAAAGCCCACTTACAGCCACAAGTGATGACTTTTATAGTGGTGAAAATGTCTACGACTCTGGTTCAAATTTACATTATAAATAGTCATGTATCTGTCAAACAAATAGTCACATATTACCAAAGCCCAAAAATTAAAACTAAAAAATAGAGAAACATTAAAAAAAAATTATTTTCAAAAAGTTTACAAAAGGTAAGTGTCAGGACTTAAGGTTTTAAAGCTACTCATCAATTTTGATAGAAAAGTGAAGATATTATTAAAATGAGGTAGATGCTCTAGAAAACCATGTTGGGAATTAGAGAATCGTAAAACAAAATGAATACAAAAATACAAAAGTCAGTCAATCTAGGCTATTAAATACATATATAAGAGTTCACAGACATCAGTATATTGTTTTCAAAAAAAGTTAGTTGTAAAAAAATTTTGTATATAAGTTTTTCCACAATTGAATAGAAGTATGTATTTATTTATTTAAAATTTATTTTCTTATTATTTTCATAAAATAATTATTTTCTTTGACATAAAAGGGTAGACTGCTGCTTTATATGTTGGCCCAATCTTTATTACGATTATGAAGCAAAACAGTTATGAAGTTTACAATTTTTGCATGCTTTTTGTGAAGTAGTGTTGTTTCATGTGCAGTCAATATCCAGTAGTTGAGTGAAGTTGAATATCTGAATAAGTTGAATTGAGTAAGGCTGAATATATTGTAAACATAACATGCTGATGGTTAACCTCTTTCACTACTAACTTTCCCTAATAACTGTAGCATTATTTGCCTGTTATGTATTATTAAGTAATTTGATTTTGTGAGTACCCAATTAGCAGTATTAAGATGATTTCTCCTTAATAGGTGCAGTTTTAATACATTACATTTAATTTGCATTGGCCTTTCATCAGGAGGTCCCAGTTTCGAATCCTGCTCAGGCATGGCATTTTTCACAAGCAACAAATTTCATTTCCAAATCCCATGCACGAGCTTCAAACTTATATGGCAATATCATCGTGCCAAAAAATTGATCAACGAAAACTTAGAGAAATTTCCTGGTAGAAAATATTTAACCAACTTTTGTAAAATCCATTTTTCTTTGTTGCAGAAAAACTTTCCTTTATCTCTGACACATCTTGTTCATCTGGATTTGGCTAGAAATCAGTTGGTTGAATTGCCTGAAAATATTGGTCTGTTGGTAAATTTAAAACACCTTGATCTTTATAGCAACCAGTTGACATCACTTCCATTATCATTCGGCAATTTAAAAACATTGAGATGGTTAGATTTAAAACAGAATCCATTGATGCCAAAATTAGCGCAGATTGCTGGTCCATGTTTAGATAGTACACAATGTGCAAGTGCAGCCAAAAATGTAGTTGAACTTCTTTTAATGATGAACAAACAAGTTGAAGTTGAAAAACAGCGTCGGCAGGAGCAACGGCAAAAACAGTTAGGTAAGTATGGCACTGTTAGTTTGTAACAGTACTAGTAGTTTGGTTTTATTCTGATTATACATCAATCTTTTAAATTTGCATATTTTTGGAAAATAAGTAAAAATTTTTGACCAATGTGTTTTGAAAGTTCTGCTGTTATAATTCAATAATTAACTTGTGTAAGGTGGTTGTATTATTGTTGAAATTTACTGTACCAACTTTTCAAAGAAATATTGAAAGCAATATTTTATACAATTTTTGAAGTGCTTAAAAATTGAAAATTAATAATTACAAAATAATTGTTGTGCTATGCGAGAGATGCGAGGAAGGATCAATAACAGTTGTAAAGAAAATAAAGTTATCACAAAAGAAGATTGTGGTCCTTTTTAATAATAAGCATGTTTATAAATTATAGTTAATGAATTTTTTGACAATAATAAAAAAATATTCTAAGCGGTAATCTGGCAATAAAATACATAGTTGATATAAATCTGAATTTCAGTACATACAATTCTATATGATGTCATTATTTAAAGTGATATCAAGCTCCTGAGTTTACTGGCCACACCAAAATTCTCAAAGAAACTTAGTCATTTGATTTCTTATCAACACATCTATTCCTGGATGTAAACTACTTAAAAAACCGCATCTCATATCAAAAATTAACATCACAGGAGAAAACAACCACATTGTCAAAAGCAACACAAAATTTGTATATAAAAATAAAATAATAAACATTTTGCCTAATTATAAAATAGCGTATTTTTATGCTATCAATTTGTATATAAATATCTCTGTACCAGAAACAGTAACATTAAAAAAAAGTCTGGAAAAAGCCTCAATTTTAAATCACCAGCACTTTTAACAAATACAACTAAATTACTTCACCTTTGTCAAAAAGAAGGCCTTGCGATGAGATCTTGCTTAAAAGAGGATTACTAGGTAAAGTCTACTTAAATTTTTATAAAAACAAATATTATTAATTTTTAACCAGTACAAACTGTGTAGTAGAATTAAATCATTATCAGGTCAATCCATTTGAAGTGATCCAAGGGTGATTGCTTGACCAATTCAAAAAAAATTGAAACTTACCCACTTGTTTCCTATATGTCTTAGGATCTTAAAACTATTTTATTTTATTTTTTATTTAAGCAGTTTACCTGTGGCAGCTAATTTTGTTACGTGTTAGGTGATATACTCACCTGTAAAGTTTTATTAATTTTTGAAAACTAATTTTTTATTTTTAAATTCAAATTTTGCCTTCAAATAACTTTGATGAGACTGGTGATAAAAATCTCAAAATCGCACAACTTTCAGTGTTTTTGTAATGTTTGTAGGAAATAAAAAAGTATCTTATCTATTGTACTGATAAAAGTTATAATCTCTCAAAAATCATGAAAAACCTGTTAAAAGTAATACTATTTTGACTCATTAAATAAGTGCTCTAAGGGGTTTCTTGTCTTCTTGGCACTTGAATATTTTTATACTTATTATAGTTGAAATAGATTTGTTTGAACCATTCAACTGCAGTGTTCATGTTATAACAGGCGCTTGTAGTCATTTCCGGTTGTCAGAAAAATTCATGTTGCAACATGCTCATTTATGCTTGTTGCATCATTTAGCTTTGCAGTTAGAGACTGGTCAGTCTGAAATTAGTCGGTGACCTGTTCACATCTTTACTGAGTATCTCAAATTTCATTGTGTGTTTGGGAGTGTTTATTAAAAAAATAAGTTGTACTTAATAATATTACATTTGCAAATTTCAAAATCAGTTAAATTGTTACATTATTTTCAAATAATTTCACATAAAACAGTAGAAGAACAATGTTCAATAGGAATTTATGTGAATGACGTGTCATAAAATAGTGTACTCTACAGTGTCAAAAGAACTCATTAAAATTTGTGAATTTAGTGCAAACAATTTATTTTTTATGTGTTAATTCAGATGTCACTTGTTTGTATATATCATAAAAAAATTTTTTTGTCAAAATTCAGCCACCTTTATGAACAATTCTGTTGTGATCCTTTGAGAACTCATAAAAAAAAGAAAAGCTTAAGACATAACATTAGAGCAAGCTCTTAAAGAACTCATTTTTCCAAACTTAAATTTATTTCCTGGAAAGTCTCTGTTTTAACAGTTTCAAAAGTATTTTTTCTCAGCAGAACAAAGAATTATATAAATGTGAAGACCAAGAACAGCAATACATGCCCCACATCACAGAAAGTTGTTATCACTTGAACTACAGTGACGGGTCGTTCTCACACCATTTCAAGAGCATTATCAGAAGAGATATCACAGCTGTTTGTTAACCACACTAAATAATAAAGTTTCATTACTACAAAAACAGGCTATTTCACTGAAGAATAACTAAAGTTTTGCTACAATTTATTTTTTCTTCGATAGTGTTTAAAAAAATAAACCAACATAAAAATAAAAATGAATTCTTGAAAAAAGATGTAGACTACTCATTGAAATCTCAGTTTGAGTAAGTTTTATAAGCATTTCTGAACCAAAATTGTATTAGGTCAGTGATTCCCAAACTGTGCGCCACAGGGAGCCATGGCCTCTTCACAGGGGCACCATGAAATATTGTAAAAGCTTCACAATTAATTGAACAGACATTTATAATTATTAATTTAATGTTAATAAAGTAAAAAAATAATGAAGATATAAGAGTTTTATTTATTTTTATCTCTTACTTACGAGTAGTCATACTTTTACTGGAAAAAATTTTATTGTAAAAGGGTGCCATGACCCGGAAAAGTTTGGGAACCACTGTATTAGGTTATTGGTATTGGTTAAGTTATCATTAAATTAAACATATCATTAATAATTTAAAAAAAAACTATTTTAAAGATGTAAAGTGCAAAGAAGACAAGAAACTATCTTTCAGCACTTATTTAGTGAGTCAAAATGGTATTGCTTTTAATAGGTTTTTCATGATTTTTGAGAGATTATAACATTTTTATTAGTACAATACACAAGAAACTTTTTTATTTCCTTCAAACATTACAAAAACACTGAAAGTTGTGCGATTTTGAGATTTTTATCACCAGTAGTCTCATCAAAGTTATTTGAAGGCAAAATTTGAATTTAAAAATAAAAAATTAGTTTTTAAAAATTAATAAAACTTTACAGGTGAGTATATCACCATTAATATTATTTATGGTAAAACTACTAACATATACTTACATATAAAAAAATCAAACTCTAGGCCACCCCAGCCTCTTGAAAAAAATTACCAAAAGTGAAATTTTCACAGTTTTTCATGTTCAACTTTGTTGGTAATTTTCTCATAGAAAGAAGAGAGATAGGTAAATAAACCACTGGACCAATCTTTTACTTTTAGAAAATATGAATAAATTGCTTTTTGTTTCATCCTTCCAGGATCAATAGATTTTAGTTATGATATTTTCTGTAAACCCTTACAATCACAAAAATAGATAATTGCACCATAACAAAAATAGCTGCCACGGGTAAACTGCTTAAATAAAAGATTAAAGAAAAAAATAGTTTTAAGGTCCTGAAACATGTAGGAAAGAAGTGGGTAATCTCAGTTTTTTTACTTGGTCAAGCAACCAGCTTATGTTTTTTTGGGACACTTCAAATGGATTGACACTATCTTCAATATGCGATAGCACTTTAAATTTTATTAAATGGTAATACAGACAAGTTAAACTTTTAATCACATATATAAATATTAACTATAGATTTTTCTACCAAAAGACTGAAAAAATTTATGCAGTAATTATTTTCTATATACTTCGTGAATTAAATTTATAGAAGTATATAGAAAATAATTACTGCATAAATTTTTTCAGTCTTTTGGTAGAAAAATCTATAGAATGATTCACTTACAGAATGCACAGAAATCAAATATAGCAGTTAAAAGTGTTGTCTCCCTTCTGTGCATTCATATTTAGGTTACTAACTTACAACTAAGCTTTGAAAATAATTATCAAGATGAATTGAATTTTTTATTTTATTTTTATTTTTGGATGGACAATAGTAAAATAATATAACATGTTAATTCAACATCAACAAAATTAGAAGAAATAGAAATCGTTGTCAGAGTGGAATACGAACAGAAAAAGCACTGCAATCTTGTAGTTTAATTCTTCTATCAGTATTCCAAAACTCACTGACTCTTGTTCTTTCATTTTCTGTCAGTCACCACTGTTACGTAGTTGAGTACATCTGCTATATCAACCTTTCAAGTGAAGCCACTCTATTCTTATTTATATAGTTTAAAAAAAAAACAATACACTTTCAATGTATAAATAAATAAATTTTGTAAATGTCCAGAGAAATGATTCATAGTAACAATTTCAATGTTAAGCTTTAACTTAAGCTACAAGAACAAAAAAAAAATCCTAAGAATATTTAAAGTACACCTATAAAAAAAATCCTAATCACTTTAAAAATCCAATTAAACCCCCTGAAAAAAAAATTCTAATCACCTACATCAACTAATCCATATCTAAAATAATAAAATATAAAAAATCGATTATAAAAAAAACCAGAAGAATAAAAATTTAAAAACCATTTAGAGCTAAAAAAATAAATAAATACAAAGAACTCAAAACATCAAAAAAATAAATAAATAAAAACAAAAATAAAAGAATTAACCTAAAATCAAAAGACAAAAAAAATCATCCTCAAATAACCAAAACATGAAAGAACCACAAATAAACCAGAAAAATACAAAAAGAAAAGAGAAATATTTATATAAAAACTACAAGAGAAACTAATATAAATCAAACGTAAACTGTAAATAAAAGTAATCAAAAAAAAAAAAAAACACAAATCTAAAATAAAATCCAGAAAAAAAAGAAGGAAACCCACATAAATAAATTAGAGAAACAAAAAAATGCTGTAATTACATAAGGACACTGCTTAACAACACCACTTACAAACCGAATATCTTGACTCCTTAAAAAACAATGAATAAAAATATCCAGAACACAAAAAAAGTAATGACTTAAAACAGCATGAATTAATAAATGAATAAAACAAAGAGACAAAGACCCAAGAGAAAGAATAAAAAAACATAAATCCCAACTGTCTAAGAGTAGAAAAAGCAATAATCCTCCTCAAATCATTTTCTAAACAAGCAGCAAAGCCAGATAAAATTATAGTAATTAAAGAAAAAATCATTAAAAAGTGTGTCACAAAAATAAATAATGTAATTAAATCGAATAATGAGATAAACACCAGAAGTTACTAGAGTTGAGGAATGAACTAAAGAAGAAACAAGAGTAGGAGCGGCTATAGCCGAAGGCAACCAAATAGAAAAAGGAAATTGAGCACTTTTAGTAAAAGAAGCAAATAAAACTAAATAAACCAAATAAATAAAATCATCATTAAAAAAATAAATAAAAAAATTAATGAAAAGAACCAAAATTAATAAATAAACCAATACATAAAATTAAAAATACATGGCCTACACGATTTATTAATAAAGTAATAAGACCAGAATATAAAGAAATTCTATTCTGATAATAAATAACTAAACAATAAGAAACTAATCCAAGACCATCTCAACTTAATAATAAAAAAAAACTATACTTAAAATAAATAAAACTAAATAATAAAACCGAACTAAATTTAAATCACCTGCTATATAACCAAGACTATAAAATAAAACGCAACCTCTAATTAAAAAAACAAAAGACAAAAAAAAACAAGAAATTCAATAAAAAAAATCAAACTCATAGAAAAAGAATTAAAAAAAAAACCACTCAAAAAAAAAGACAAAATCATATTCAAATAAATAAATACAAAAAAAAAATAAATAATAAAAAAACAGCCTATCCTAAAAAAGATCTTTGATATCACAAATCAAATATTATATAAAAAATAGGAAAACAATGAAGAAGTAAAACATAAAATTCACAAACACAACAAGAATTCATTAAAATTAAATCACCTGAATATAAACCATGCTGAGTTAAAGAAAAAATTATTACTCTATAACAAGCAAAAAAAATAAAATAAAATAAATTAAAAAAAATAATTAAGAAAAATCTCCATCTCAAAATAGAAATAATTAAACAAATCTCAGAAAATGAATTTAATCTAGAAGGACAAGATATGTTTATAATACAAAATAAAAATTAAAAAAAAACTAAATTATTAAGTAAATAATTAAGTAAACCCCTGACAATAAAAAATCTACGACTTCCCAATCGATCATAAATAAATCCAATTAAAAAAAAAGACCTGAAGAAACAAAAGCATGAGCAACTATAAAAGATAATGAACCAATTAATCCCAGACCAGTTATAGTAAATAAATCACAAATAACTAAACTTATATGACAAACAGAAGAATATGCAACAAGAACTTTTAAATCTCTCTGAATTATACAAAATATTCAATATTAACAAAAAAATAACCATAATTAAACAAAAAATAATAAATATAACCCAAACAATGAATAAATCCATACCCTCTCAACTTTAATATAACACCAGCTAAAATCATAGAACCTGAAGTAGGAACATCTACATGAGCCCTAGGCAACCATAAATGAAACCCGAATAAAGGAAACCTAATTAAAAAATAAAATAATAAACATTAAATAATTATTTAATAGAAAATCAAAGAATAAATAATTAAAATAACCATAAAAACTATTTGAATAAAAAATTCTAAATAAAAAAGGAAAGGAACCAAAAAGAGTATAAAAATTTTTAAAAAATCCCGCTCTCAACCGTTCAGGTTGGTAGCCTCATCCAAAAATTAATAAAAATAAAATTAATCAATAACAATAAAATCCAAGACTAAAAAAAAACAATAAAAAATGAAAACAAAAAATATGAACCCTAGACAAAAAATCAAAATAATAATGTAAATAAACAGAAAATATATGATACCCTATCAATTATAAAAAAATAAGAAATAGAAATATATATATATAAACCCACCAAATAAACAAATCAATTATTTAAAATACAAAAAAGGATTAAAGAAAACAAAAATAAATAAATTTTAACATAAAGATAATCTATCCAAGTAATCTCTTCTAGAATTACGAATTAAAAAACTAACAAAGAAAGTCCCAAAACACCATCACAAACCCCAAATACTAAATAAATAATTAAAAAATAATAATCAAAAATCAAAACAACCCATAAATCCAAAAATAAAAAAAAGAACAAAGCAATAAATACTCAAGACCTAAAAGACACAAAAGAAAATGACTACGAATAAATAAAAACATAATTAATCTAAAAAAATAACCAAAAAAATAAGTAATTATCATAAGTAAAAGTTTAAGATAGTTTAAAAAAACAATGATCTTGTAAATCATAATTTTAAAAAATTTATCTAAACAAGATCAGTAAAGAAAAAAATCAACTTTAGTATCCAAAACTAATATTTTATATCAAAATACTTACTGAATTTTAACAAAATGCATAATTTTATCAAATATTATTTTATCCCCAATACTAAAACATCCCATATCACTAGGATCAGTATTAATTTTCCAAACAGCCCTAATATGCAGAAATCACTCCATATTAATAAAATCATGATACCTTTACATTATATTTCTAACAAAAGTAGGGGGGCTAATAATTATATTTATATACATATCAAGAATCGCATCAAATGAAAAATTTAATCCAAGAATAAAAATTCTTATAATTTGAATAATCTCAATATTAATAAGTAAATTAGACCCAACCATAGCAACAATAATCAAACTAAATGAAACAAAAGAAATAATAACCGAATTAACTGAAGAAAAATCAACAAGAAAATTTTTTAGAATTTATAAAATAAATATTACACTCGGAATAATAACAATCTTAATTATCACAATAATCTCAGTAAATAATATTGCAAGAACATTTGAAGGACCATTAAAACAAACTTATTTTTAAATCAGTACGGAAATCAAGACCACTAAATTCCTTTTTAATTGATCTACCAAGACCCTCAAATATCTCATTATGATGAAATTTTGGTTCACTCCTAGGCATATGTTTAATAATTCAAATCATTTCAGGATTATTCCTAGCTATACATTACTCTCCAAGAATTGACAAAGCATTCAAAAGAGTTGTACATATTATGCGAGAAGTAAATTACGTGTGAATAATTCGAAATATTCATGCGAATGGAGCATCATTATTCTTTATTTTAATCTTTATACATACAGGACAAGGTATATACTACGGATCATTTAAACTAAAAAAAACATGAATATCCGGATCGGTAGTTCTTTTAACATTAATAGCAACTGCATACATAGGATATGTATTACCATGAGGACAAATATCATTCTGAGGAGCAACAGTAATTACAAACTTAATCTCAGCAATTCCAGTGGAATGTTCGAGCTGTACGGTCCCGCATTGCAGATATTGGAGTACTGGCGCAGCTTCATGATCCGATTGTCATGTGTTTCCAGGAGACTCATCTTCTGCGACATGATCCAATCGCACTCAGGGGATACTTTTGTGAGAGGTTCGACTGTGTAGTGGACGGTAGAGAGAGTGGTGGAGTGGCTATTTTCATGAAGAATGAGGTATCAGCTACAAGGATTCGACTGACCACTCTCGTTCCTGCTGTTGCAGTGAAGATCTCTGTTCCCTTCAAGATCTCTCGCCGAACACTGAGTTCAGTGCTCTGGATATCTCAGACCTCCTCGCACAAATACCATCTCCATCATTAATAGTGGGAGACTTCAATACCCACCATGTTTCTTGGGGCTCAACTTTCTGCTCCACTCAGGGAAATATAGTATACAATGTAAGACAGGACTTAGACCTTTGTTTGCTGAATGATGGGTCTCATACATTCATGTCTTTATCATCTGGTACTATGTCTAATATCGATCTCTCCATCTGCTCGCCGGCTTTACTCCCTCGTTTTGGTTGGTCTGTTTGTGACGATTTTCATGGCAGCGACCATAAACCAATTGTTCTTCGTTTCGGTGTGGACCACGAGATTCGGAGAAGGCCACGGAGGTGGATTGTTGAAAAGACGAATAGGGATGGATATCGTACGGCCTTCCAATCGCAGTGTGACGTCGGTGCGGGCGTCCTTGAGCACCTTTCCTCTCTTACGTCCAAAATACTTGAGACTGCCAGCAGATATGTCCCACAAACATCGGGCAATCCTAAACGTCCTTCTGTTCCGTGGTGGAATGATGATTGCAAGTGTGCTATTCGGAATCGACGGCGTGCTATACGCAAATTCAATAATCGACCTACAACTGAACATCTAGATATGTACCGCAGAGCTAGGGCGGTGTGCTGTCGGGTCTTCTTGACCGCTAAGAGGAATTCGTGGACGAAGTATGTGAACTCCATCTCACGTACTACTCCCACATCTACTGTGTGGAGAAAAATCCATGCAATTTTCCGGTCGCCAGGGCATTCTATTCTCAGTCTTGTCGATGAGGGGGAACTCCTTACATCATCTTCCTCTGTAGCAAATGCTTTAGCGAAATCTTTCCGTTCGGTGTCTCTCACCTCGTCATATAGTAACGACTTTCAGAGATACAAAGCACGGATGGAAGTAATGGCATTGAATATTGGTGTTTCGGTTGGTGAATTGAACACTCCATTCTTACTTAAAGAATTGTTACACGCACTTAGGAACTCGCGTGACACTTCCCCTGGACCGGACAACGTTCGCCTTTGTATGCTTTTGCACCTTCCTGACTCAGCACTACAACATCTTTTGAGTATTTACAATGGTTTATTCTCCGGACAAGTCTTTCCGCCTGACTGGTCGGAGGCATTTATTATACCAGTACTAAAAGCCTGGCAAAGAGAAAACCGATCCCTTAAGCTACCGCCCTATTTCTTTAACAAGCATGTTGTGTAAAGTAATGGAGAGGATGGTGAACCGCAGGCTTGCGTGGTATTTTTAGAAACATGGCTTTCTTTCTTCGGAACGGTGTGGTTTCCGACATGGGAGATCTTACATTGACCATTTGGTGTCGATGGAGACAGCCATACAAAACGCCTTCCTGAACCGCCAACACCTCGTTGCTATCTTTTTCGATATAAAAAAGGCGTACGACACGGCCTGGCGACGTGGCATTCTAAACACCCTTCGGAGGTAGGGGATCACTGGCAACATGCTTGCTTTTATCCGGGGATTGAATCACCGGACGTTTCGTGTTCGTGTGGACGATTCACTTTCAGACAGTGTCGTCTTAGAAAATGGGGTACCGCAAGGTAGTGTATTAAGTGCCACCTTGTTTTCTGTGGCCATAAACAGCATTACCACTTGTGTACAGGCTCCTGTCTCTTGTCTTTTCTTTGATGTTATTTACGTTGCGAGCCGATCTACACCCACTGCGGAGCGACTGATGCAGAACACTATATTTCGCCTTGAGGCTTGGTCAGGGACTACTGGTTTCACATTATCACCCGACAAGACGAAATGTGTAGTCTTTTCTCGGGTACGGAACCCTTCTAATCCGCGGGTTTTTCTGAACAGGGAGCTTATTGCTGTCTCTACTTATGTCAGGTTTCTGGGTTTGCTTTTTGATAGCCGTCTTACTTGGGTCACACATATGAGGGATTTGAGGACAAAGTGTTCCAAACTTTTGGATATGATGCGGGTCCTAAGTAACACCAACTGGGGGGCCGATCGGTCGTGTATGTTACGTTTTTATTACTCCCTTGTTCGTTCCCGTTTGGATTATGGTTGTCGCCTATTCCTCAGCTCGTCAAACCGTACTTAAGATGCTGGACGGTGTGCATCATTCTTTTCTTCGGCTTGCCACGGGTGTGTTTAGATCAAGCCCTATCGCAAGCTTACTTGTAGACAGTGGTGAGCCATCACTTTGGGATAGACAAGACCAGCTCTTGTTATCTTATTTTGCCCGTCTCAACAGACAGCCGAATCACCCAGCTTTTGACCCAGTTCTTAAGAATCCTAATTTGTGGAAGTATGAGGACCGTCCACGTTGTACTGCACCTGTGGGTGTCCATACACGACGTCTGCTGCAGTGTGTGAATGTTAGCGCTCCGTCGTTCTTTTCATCATGTCCCTGCTCGAATCCCCCGTGGGGAATAAACCATGTAAATTTTACGTTTGTTACAACGTATGATCACCTATTGTTTACCAGCAGGTATCCCAGTTTCTCCTCACCAAGTCGAACCCAGACGTGGTGGTATACACTACACTGATGGGTCGAAGCATGACAGTAACGTTGGTTGTGCTTTTGTTTTCAATGAACAGACTTATATGTTTGGCCTACCCGGTGTTACGAGTGTGTACACCGCGGAACTACTCGCTGTGGATAGGGCTCTAAGTATTGTTGGCTCTAATTATAGGAACATTCTTATTTACAGTGACTCGTACAGTGCTCTCCAGGCATTGGAAAACCTTTATTCAGGACATCCTGTCGTCGTTGGCATTTATGATAAAATCGCTGAGTTAGAAAAAAGAAACAAGGAGGTAGGTTTTTGCTGGATCCCTAGTCACATTGGGATTCTTGGTAATGTGAGGGCGGATTCTGCTGCGAAAGATGCGTGTATTCAGCCTCCTTTCACCACCCAAGCTACTACCTTTGATTTTATTAATCATATAAAACAATTACTGCGAGCACGGTGGCAAAGTGACTGGACGGCTGTCGTCGATAGTAAACTTCGGCGGATTAAAGACTCAGTGTTGCCGTGGGGCTCCTCTTGCAGGAACTCTCGTCTAGAGGAAGTGGTCCTCTGCCGGTTACGGTTGGGGCATATGAGGATCACATAGGAATATCTAATGTCGGGAGGAGACCCACCTCTGTGCACACAATGCAACTGCCGCATGACTGTGCAACACATTCTCGTGGACTGCGTATGTTATGCGGCATTGCGTCGTCAGTTTAATATACCCAGCAGCATTCGTGATGTCTTGGATAATGATGGCAGGGTTTTGGAGCGAATGTTTCTCTTTTTGCATAGTACTGGGTTACTGCAAAGGATTTAATATACTTATATATGTTTTTCTGTAAGGAAAATTTTTTTATAATTTTAACCCTTATTTTCAATTTGATTTTTTAGTTTAATTTTACTATCCGGGGTGGGGATTTTTGCACAACCCATCAGAGTTAGGTAAGTTTTTATACTTTCTTTATTCTATTATTTTATCTTTAATGTTTTGTCAACTTTGTCTGTGATATTAGTTTTGGGATTTATTTTGCCTTCTTGGCTTGTTTCAGTAAATTTTTATTATATGATTAATATTACATTTGCACCTTGTATAGCTTATTATTTTGGAACTATATTGCCCTTTTAATAATACCTACCGGGCGATGATAACGCCCAAGCGTGTTTTTCGCCCACAAACAACCAAAAAAAAAAGAAAAAGCAATTCCGTATATAGAGGAAATAGTAATACAATGAGTCTGAGGAGGGTTTGCAGTAGATAACCCTACACTAAACCGATTTTTTTTCATTTCACTTTATTATTCCTTTCATCCTATCAATAATAGTAATATTGGATTTAATATTCCTTCACGAATCAGGATCCTCTAACCCACTAGGTATAAAAAACAACATTGATAAAATTCCGTTTCATCCATACTTCACAACCAAAGATATTATAGGAATATCCATAACAATAATAATTTTCATAATAATAATTAATACAAATCCATTCCTTACTATAGATCCAGAAAACTTCACACCAGCTAATCCACTCAGAACACTACCACATATTCAGCCAGAATGATATACTTCCTTTTTGCATATGCAATCCTACGATCAATTCCAAGAAAATTGGGAGGAGTAATAGCACTAATCTTATCAATTGTAATTAGTATATCATTACCGTTTTCAATAAAAATAAAGTTTCAAACAAGATCATTTTACCCAATAAATAAAATTATATTTTGAACAATAATTAACACATTTATTCTACTTACATGAATTGGGGCACGCCCAGTAGAAGAGCCATATATTATTACAGGACAAATCCTAACAACAATTTACTTTTCATTTTTTATTATTTATCCATTGACAGCAAACTATAAGATAAAATATAAGTTAATAAGCTTAAAGCAATATAACTTGAAATTATGTGAATGTATAAAATACTATTAACTTTTTAATCACCTTAAAATAATGAAAAACAAAAAAATCCTAAAAAAATTAAAACCAAAATATAATTTAAAGTAACAGGCAAATATCTCCTTCAACATAAATATATTAACTTATCGTAACGATAACGAGGAAAAGACCCACAAACTCAAACAAAAAAATAAATAATAAAAATAACCTTAACAAAAAAAAAATTTATACAATCACCCCCCAAAAAAACTAAACAAGTAAAAAATCTTATAAGCATCAGATTTCTATACTCAGACAAAAAAAAATAAAGAAAATCTAAATGATCTATACTCAACATTAAATCCAGAAACTAACTCTGACTCACCTTCAGAAAATCAAAGAACGATTAGTCTCAGCCAAAATACATGAAAGAAAAATTATAAATAAAGGGAAAGAAAAAACAAATCAAATATCGGACTGAAAATAACAAAAATAATTTAAATTAAAAGACTCACAATATAAAATAAAACAAAAAATAACCAAAAAAAAAAAAAAAACAACTTCGTAAGAAATTCTTTGAGAAATTCTACGTATACAACCTAACAAAGAATAAACAGAATTATAAGATCAACCAACAATTATGATAAAATAAACCCCTAACCCAGAACAACAAAAAAATAAATAAATAAACAATAAGTAAAACCAACAGAATTAAAACTAAAAGGAAATATCAACCAAAAAATTAAAGAAACAGAAAGACCCAAGATAGGAACAAAAAAATAGATCAAATAATTTCCAAAAACAAGAAAATAAAATTCCCTTCTAAACAATTTTAAAGCATCTCTAAAGGGCTGTAATAAACCAAAAAAACCCCACCTTATTAGGACCTCTACGAAATTGAATATAACCTAAAACCCTGCGCTCAAACAAAGTAAAAAAAGAAACACCCAAAAGAATAAAGATAAATAAAAAAAAACTAAAAATAAACACATACTAACTGTAAAAATACATTATTAAATTCTAAATTTAAAGCACTTAAATCTGCCAAATTAGCAAATAAATTATTACATTACCAAACATCCTTTCGTACCAATTAGAATAATTAAAAAGAAGATAGAAACCAACCTGGCTTACGCCGGAGTAACAGTACAAGGTGAAAAGATAAAGATGCTACGATTTGTTGATGATATAGTAATTCTAGCCGAGAGTAAAGAGGATTTAGTAGAAGGAACAATGAACGGCATGGATGAAGTCCTATACAAGAACTACAGCGTGACAATAAACAAGAACAAAACAAAAGTAATGAAATGAGTAGAAATAATGAAGATGGACCACTGAATGAGAAAATAAGAAGAGAAAAGATTATGGAGGTAGAAGAATTTTGTTATTTGGGAAGTAGAATTACGAAAGATGGGCGAAGCAGGAGTGATATAAAATGCTGAATATCACAGGCTAAATGATACTTCAGTCAGAAATATAATTTGTTTACATAAAAAAATTAATTTAAACGTCAGGAAAAGATTTTTGAAAGTATATGTTTGGAGTGTCGCTTTATATGGAAGTGAAACTTGGACAATCGAAGTATCTGAGAAGAAAAGATTAGAAGCTTTTGAAATGTGGTGAATGTTAAAAATCAGGTGGGTGGATAAAGTGACAAATGAAGAGGTATTGCGGCAAATAGATGAAGAAAGAAGCATTTGGAAAAATATAGCTAAAAGAAGAGACAGACTTATAGACCACATACTAAGGCATCCTGGAATGGTCGCTTTAATATTGGAAGGACAGGTAGAAGGAAAAAATTGTGTAGGCAGGCCACGTTTGGAATATGCAAAACAAATTGTTAGGGATGTAGGATGTAGGGGGTATACCGAAATGAAACGACCAGCACTAGATAGGGAATCTTGGAGAGCTCCATCAAACCAGTCAAATGACTGAAGACAAAAAAAAGAAGCTATATCAACGCGTCTAAAACTACATGCAATGATTGCATTTTTAACAGTGGAAAAGTGAACTCTGGTGACATTTATTGGTATCTTAAGATGCTTGTGGTGATGAAACTGTTGACTGAAGTAATTGTGAGTAGGTTATAATATTGTCTAGGTCAACAAAATTTTGAGCATTAGAAACTATTAAATCGACTATTGAGAATGAATATTGCAGTGAAGAACCAGTTTTTATGACTGACAAGAAGCACCAATAGGGAAATTGATGAATTAATTCAAAATAACTGCCACAACATAAACACATCATCACTCAGATCAGCTTATCTAAAGAACGAGTAGGACAAAATAATTTTTTTTGGCGGTGGTATCTGAGATTCCAAGCACATGTATGTGATCATCTGGAAGGTAACTTCATCTAATCACTTCTAGGTTGAGCCACTGGGTTGGTCTAGTGGTGAATGCATCTTCCCAAATCAGCTGATTTGGAAGTCCTAGTAAAGCCAGTTATTTGTACACGGACTTGAGTACTAGATCGTGGATACCTGTGTTCTTTGGTGGTTGGGTTTCAATTAACCACACATCTCAGAAATGGTCGAACTGAGACTGTACAAGACTACACTTCATTTACACTCATACATATCATTCTCATTCATCCTCTGAAGTATTATCTGAATGGTAGTTACCGGAGGCTAAACAGGAAAAGAAAAAATCACTTCTAGGTTATCTGTAACTAGTGGTGAACTCTTCATCGCAAATCATCTGATTTTGAAGCAGAGTTCTAAGGTTCAAATTCTGGTAAAGGCAGTTACTTTTATACAGATTTGAATACTAGATCATGGGTACAGGGTTCTTTGGTGGTTGGGTTTCAATTAACCACACATCTTTGGAATGGTTGACCTGAGACTGTGCAAGACTACACTTGCACAGTATGAATGACACACTTGACATATGTTAATGTAAGTGCACTTGCACTTATATTCACACTTGTCATACTCATTCATTCTCTAAGTAAGTAATATCTTACGTGGTTCTGGAGATTAAACAGAGAAAAGAGAGGGTATCTGGAACTGGGTCAGCTGTAAATTGTATGCAATACATAGACATGTAAAAACACTGTATGAGAATGTGATGTGTGTGTTGTATTTGTTGATGTATGGAGCTGATAATTCTGCAGTAAGATTGTAGTCAGCCACACTTATCACATGGAACTGCTGAGGCTCTATTGAAGTTGAAATTTTACATCTTCACAATTTTCCCTACTTCACACCTTCCATACTCACCAGATATGGCACCCTGTGAATCTCAATTGTTTCCACAATTAAAGAGTGTTCTTATAGTATTAACTCGATCCACTGAGTCATGGATCAAGGAAAGTTCACAAAAATGTTTCTTGATTGATAGTATAAGAAAACCGATTTACTGTTGGAAGAAATGTTTAGATATAAATGGTGAGTAGTTGGAAAAATAAATGTAATTTTTTGTAGCAAATAGATTGTACTTTTATGTCATTTGTTTCATTTAACTATCCCTTTTCATTTGCAAGTTATTAGAGATTGTGCATCATATTTCAGCCCCACCTCTTGTAATTCAAAACTTTCAGTGTATCTTTATCATTGCAGAATCACTAATACCTTATAAGTAATATGCTAAACAACCTATAGATAGTTTTCTAGAATTTTTGAAATTAAATGTTCATTACAATAAATTCTTTGTCAGGTTAAGGAACATTTACTTGAAAATAATAAATTTCAACTTGGATTCAAGTTATGCACTAAAGTTTAATGGATGATAATCATAATTATATCAATTTTTCAACAAAAAAAATTATATATTTATATTATATTCTCTAAAATGTATTATATTATATCTTTGTATTATATTCTCTAAAATCATATTATTGAAACTTAATATACTTATATTTACTTATTCTAATATTGTTAAATATCATTGTTTCTTTAAGAAGTAATAATTTTTTTTTGTTACAAAAAGTTTTTTTACTAAATTTATGAAATCAGATATACTAATTATAATCTCTGAAATTAACCAGAAGAAGCAGTAGTCTGAAAAATTACCAATAACCGAAAATTGATGATACAAATTGTCCACACCGGACAATAAGAACCAGTAAAGTGTATTTTAGTTCTTGGTATGAAGAGGTAATCAATTTTGGACACCTAATAATCCCATTCCGAGACACTACCCGCCCGGAGGGCCTAGCGGCAGAGACCTGCCAGGAGAAGCTAGTTATACAAATAAAATAATAGAAAAAATACACGTAAAAAAGCTTTAAAAACTCAGTAACCGTTTTATAAAATATTTAGTGAGTAATAATAAAAGTGATTGAGAGGATCTAAGGAGAATTTATAAAATTAAATGAATGTAATAAAATTTATATTTGTAAAACTAACAGATCTTTTAAAAAAGGATTTATGGAACATTATAATGCTTACAGAAACAGAAAGAGAGGTCTGTCTAATATGGCTGACCAATTGTTGCAATGAAAACGTAGTATTACTGGTTAAAAAAAAAATTTTGAAAGTTTGTAACAACATTAAAGAAATGAGTGTATACGTGAAAATATTATATTTATAAATTTAAACAAAAGTATGAAATTGTTAATCAATAGATCATTTTTAAAGATGGTGCTTTAATTAAAAACATAATGAGTTGTAGCAGTTGGCAACAATGTTTATGAACGCAATTGTGTGACATTTTAAATTTGTCATTCCAGTTGGTAGTGTAGTTGTTCAAGTTTTGTGGTTATTAGGGTTTATGTTTTCTAAATTAAGTTTTGTTTTTGTAGAACTATGTACTGACTGATGATGTGGGATCCCACGAAAGTTAACTTGTGGTATTAATTTTAGGTTTTTCCAGTAATTGGCTTTGGTGGTTAATTTGTTTTTGCTTGATATAAAAATTATATGCCTGTAGAGTATAATTATTAAAAAAAAATCAACATTTTTAATAAAAGATTGCAGATCCCCTAATACAAAGTAGTTATTATTAGTGTGTGGAAGAGCACATTAACCAATAACCAAGTATATTTATATCGATTCCAAACAATAATGGAGTGCACTTCACTATAATTTTTTTTTGTCATCAAATTTTTTTTCTTTTGCAGAGGAGAATGAAAGAAAAGCTCAAGAACTTAAGAAAAAAGAACAGCAATCACAAAAAAAGAAAAATAAAAAGGGGAAAAAAAATGTGAATGGAAGTACAAAATTGTTAGACTCGCTGGGTAACGGAGATGTGGACAGTGGTAGTAGTGAAAATTTAATTGAAGGAAAAGGATTTGAGAGTGGTGATGAATTACAATGCAATAATTTTGACCCAGATAGTGATGGATTTCATCACAATGAACCGCTATTATCATCATCATCATCATCAACAACATTCAGTAATCTTAAAACATCACTAAAACAAAATAAATCAAGAAAAGGTACCTAATTCTTTTTTATCCTCTATATTTAATTAAGGTTATGGTTAAGGCTTATGGCAGACTGTGTTACATCAGTAAAAGTTATTACATGGTTTGTTGTAAATAAGGTGTGGATAATCTGGTTTGTAATTGTGTAGTGTTGTAGTTTAAATGCATCAGAAAGATTAATCTTAACACAATGGCAAATGGCTTGATCAAGAGTTTTGCTTTTATTTTTGACATATTGCCATGAGTCAATGTTTGTCAGAATAGAAATAGATGTTCATTTTCTTAGTTTTAACTACTAGTTTGGATTTCTGTAAATCCCTTGGATAGAAAACAAGAGTCCCTGGACAGTCCCACATGAATAATTGTCATTTTGTTGGATCTAATAATGAAGTGAAGGGTCACAAGAAGCGTCATAGTGAGCTGAGGTAGCAATTGACTGTTTTTGTGATATTTTTTCCAAGGCAACGTTATGAAAGTTAGTGAAGGACATGATGATGCCCTTCTGCCTATGGGCATGACCCATAGGCAGAATAATTCTGGTGAGGTAATTTATTACCTTGCACAGGACCATTACCTCTTGTATAACCATGTCTAGTATGACTGCATTAGTATGGGAATTTATTAAAATTTATATTCTAAACACTGATGTTGTTTACTAGTTTTCCCCTTTCTTACATAAATACCTATCCTATGTGCTGATAAGTTGTAACCATTTTTTTTTTCTGTAACTGTATTGTATCCTGATATTTTCTGATGTAGTTGATGATTTCATTAAGTATAGATTGGTAGGCCTACTGGATTGGTTAGCTAAATTAAAGCATTCTGATTCCTGTGTAGATGGGAATTAAAAAAATATATTACCCAAAGTTAGTCTTTATACTAAGTGAAACCTCACCTGATCCAAAATAGAGTCCTAAGTACTGAGATACTTAGCAAAAAATTGCTCGCATGCCTCACAGTGTTAAAATTTTGTGCACTAGATTATTTCATTATCAAACACTGAATTCTCCACAAGTTAATCCTGATACTATGGCAGTATACAAAATGTTGTGTATGTATAAAGGGTGTCCTAAAATGAGCTGACGTTTTAATTTTTTAATAAAACATTTTTTATTTGATTTCTGACAATATTTTTGCTTTATTAGATTGTAGTGACATTGAGGTTATGTGTGATCAAAACATCTGACAAATGAGTACCCTAGCCTTGGCTGCACATGTTCATTCTTTTGACAAAATTTTACAAAACATGTTGACATAGTTACTGGGAAATGTCGGCAACGTTGTATTGATCTCTTCTTTGAGGTCTTCAATTGTTTGTTATCCCCTTGTTATCAATTGTTTGATATACCCTTTTTCCGTAAGATAATGTCAAAGAAAAAAGTCCAATGGTGTCAAGTCACATGATATTGATAGCCAATTCACATCACCTCGCTGTGAGATAACATGACCATTAAATTTTTCTGACAATAATTGCATGGTTTCAATGGCACTATGGTGTGTTGCACTGTTCTTGTTGAAACCACATACCTTCTATGTCCATATCATTAATTTTAGGCCATATAAAGTTTGAAATCATTTCATGATATCAAATTCCATTGATGGTAACAAGGGCATCTCCATTCTCATTTTGGAAGAGTAAGGTCCTATCACTCTCAGTCCAAAATCCGCACCAAACTGTGGCCCATCAAAGATGCGTAGGAAGTTTTTCAATCTCTTTTGGATTTGCTATCATGCTATTTGGATGCCTTATGCTAAAAATGATTTTTTTTTTGAAAACACGTTTTGTTATTTTTACATGTTCAAGTGTGTGTAATTTTCCATAATTTAACCTCAATGTTTGCTAAAATTAGCATAAAAAAAAATCTCTACTATGGTTTTATAAGGAAAGTCATATACTTCCATACTAAAAAAAAAACAGATGAGGTTTGATAAAAAATATGTGGAAATTTTTTTAATTTCCCAGCCTTATTGTCACAATATTTTTTTTTGTGTTGGTACACTTGTCCCTAATGTATGTTTAAATTATGAGACACATTGGATGCTTAGTTTATTGTTGGCTGTTGAAAAGGATGCATGTGTTTTGGTATGATCGGCTACTTTTAATTTGTGGGAAAATGGAACAAAGAAAATTTGCATTAAATTTTGCTTTATGAAAGGAATTAAGTGGAGCACCACATTGTTAATGTTGAATGTTACTTTTGGTACAAGTGCTACCTACAAACACTTCCAAGAGGGCCATGAAGTCTTTAAAGATGATGAACGGCCTGGATGTCTGTTGACATTTACATCAACGATTGATGACAGTGTTAAAAAAGTGAAAAAAATTTATTTTGTATTTTTGGTGGATCTTTTATTTTTTGATTGTTTATTTTTCCTTTTCAGTTTAAAATTATTCCTTTATTTTTTTATTATTTTATATACCTCTTTTTTGTATTTTAATTGGCTTGTATTTTTATATGGTTTAGTAATTTTTTAGTTCTAATGGATTTTGAAGTATTTTTCTATTGGTATTTTTTTATATTATTGATTCCTGTTAATTTGAATATTTTATTTTTGGCAATTTATTTGGAGCGATTTATTTACTTTGAAAGAAGTTATATTTATGTATAATTTTTTTAAAAACTATTTTTTTTAATTAAAGCATAACATATTATTTTTATGTTTTATTTATAAATGTTTATTATTTATACATTGGATCACTACCTGTGTAAGTTCTATGCTGTTTGTGTGAAACAATCCAAAGAAAACACCTGGATTTATGGTGAAATAATTCATGGCAATTGCACCACAGTAATGCACCCACTCACACTTCATTACTTATTTGTGATTTTTTGTTCAAAAACAACTCTTGTGATGCCTAACCTCCATATTCGCTGGACATGCCCCCGTGAGACTTCTTTCTATTCTCCAAGAAAAAAAGGAATCTTGAAAGGAATGACATTTTGCCTACATTGAAGAGATAAAGACATCGCTGAAGGAGCTAAATGCCATACTGTGGAAATTGCATTCCAGATATGCTTTGGAAATTGGAAAAAGCACTGGTACAAATGTATTATATTTGAGAAGTACTCAGAAGGTTGACAAAATGAATATTGATGAATAAAGATTTTTTGAGAGAAACTAAAATTCTGTGTATTTTTTTAATCAAATCTTGTAAGTAGCAAATGAGTCGTTCTTTACTTCTGCTCAGCCATCTTACTCTTTCTGTTAATAAGCTAAAAATAATTATTCTGCACCTGTTTACTAATATCCATTTAGTTAAAAACTCCTTGCAAGAGTTTTCACTGTATTTACAAAATTTGTTTTAACTTAAATTATTTTTTGTTGTATAGTTAAAAAAAGTAAATAATTTGTTTGTTTTTTTCTTTGTTTCAGTTATTCATTTTTTTAGTATTCTAGTTAAAGTTGTTATTGTCAGTGTGATGATTGTTACATTGGGCCTATTTATTTTAAATCTACTGAATGAAGATTACTACAATGCAGTTAGAAAACAGTTGATTAGAGGAAAGAATCAGATTTCAGGATATCTTCCTAAACCAGTTGTATTCAAATTTAATAGAATGTATGTTACTAGCAGAAAATTATTTTGGAAAACTGCTAACCATGTTGGAAAAATGAGTATAAACCTGATAGAGAGTGCTCAGGAATGGTATCTATGGATTAGTACAGAGGAGACTGTTCAAGCTTATTATGAACAAATTAAAAGTGGATGGCTAGTTTTATGGATACGAATTTCAGAAATTTACAGGACTTTTTTGGGTCAAGCGGCTCATTAAAATTTTTTTTTTGTCCTGTTTGTGCTCTCCATGATGACAAAGTTCAATTATAAACAAGTTCTCTAAATATAATTATATATATATATATATATATATATATATATATATTGCATGTATTAAATACATATGTTTTGTGAAGTCTGATATTAGAATTGAATTTGTGAGTAATTTTACTTGTTATCAAATATGTTATATATTTGTTACTATGAAGAAAATTTTGTATTTTGAAATACTAATTTAATTTATTTTTAACCCTTAACATTGCCGTAAAAAGAATGATGAATTTTAGTATTTTGAAAGCTTTACTTGACATTTTTTAGCAATATTCTGGTGTCTGTAGATACTTATTCTGGCTTTGCTTCAAATAAATAAATGAGTTTAACACTTTCTGGGCTGTTTGTGGATATAACTAAAGGATTAGAATGGCTCTCTGATCTTTTATAGCTATAACAATAACATTATTCCTTGCCTTGGAAGCTAAATATGAATATACAGAATGTCCCTGAAATACATGGAGAAACTTAGAGATTCCTCACAGGAAAATAATTTAAAAAATTCTATTACCATGCATCTGGGAAAGCTTCATTTTCCATCTGTTGACAATCTTTTGTTTTTGCAATATAAATTCATAAAATGGATTGACAAATTTTAATCATATTTGTTAAGCATATTTAAATTGTCATTATCATTGAAAAGAAATAATTATGAAAACGTTTCCATTATCATACTTCAAAATGGTAGCAATATTAATTCTTTAATTTTTATTTTTTTTTATTTGTATTGATAGATATTATCCTTCTTTAAACAATAAAAGTTAACAGATTTGCACTAACATTTGATATTTGTAACTTTATTTTTTCTACTGTTACATCTTCGTGAAGGAAATGAAAAATGACTCAATTCTTAGTGAGTCTTCAATGCTTTTCAAAGTTCTGTTGCTTTAATCATATTTAAATAAATGAGATGCCATTTTGTTCATAATAAAATACTTTTGATTTTTCTCCTGGTAGTTACAGAGATATTAACGATTTAATTTAGTAAGGTCACCTTAGAAATTCTCTTATGAAAAATTCTTCTATTTGTTATTTAACTTCATTGAGAATATCAGTTTAAACTTGTATAACAGATTTATTAACATTTCATCCATTCTTGAGATGTGAATTTATATTGAAAAACACAGTGGCCAACAGATCATAAAATTAGCAAAATTCCTCTGTTGTAGAAAAAAACCTTTTGGTTAGACTCAATTGTTAAGTTACTTTAGTAAATTATTTTTTTTATAAAAAAAAATAAAAAATATTCACATTGGTTTATAATTTGATTATCATCGTAAAAAAAAAATAACCATTTAATATATTATACATGAAAAATATCTTCTACAGCTAGATTTCAGTGGAGTAGCTTGAGGAGGGCGCTATCTCTATATTAAAAACGTAAATCCATGTATTTTATAATTTGTCTAAACTGAAAAAATGCAGTTAATGGAAGTGTATTTAAAAAAATGCTTTGTCAGTTTGTCCAGTGACTCAGCCACATCAGCCATTTAATAACAATTTGGATTTATTTTAAATAAATCCATCAGAAATTTGTATATATAGATATATTTTTTTTTAAAGCAATTCTTTTAATAACCATACCCTGTACCAATATAAATTAATTTATATTTAATAGGTTAGCCCTAAGTACAGAATAATTGAAAAGGGATGACTTAACCTTATTTCATTAAACAAACAGAAGCACTTTGTGAACTTCATTCGCATCATCAGCTGTATGTATTTATATGTTTATGCATTATAAAAAACTTAATAAACTTGCATTCCATGATAACGTACCATTTATTCACCTATAATTTTATGTCAAAAATATTCTTAAAACAATCAAACCTCACTAAAAATCTTCAAGTTAAATTTAACCTATCATACTTTAAAAAATTTATCCTGTACAAAAACTTTTTAAAACCTCCATTTAAATTAAAAATGTTATAAATTATAATCAATGCAAGAGATAAAAAACATAAAATATAAAAAAAATTATTTAAAACTACAAAGATCAATCAATGAAGTTAAAAACAAAATAAAAAATAAGTTTATCAAAATAAAATTAAGTTTATTTTTAAAACCTAAGCAAACCAAATCGATTTTGCTTTGCTTAGGTTTTTGTTTTTATGTTGGAGGTTTTAATTTTTATCTTGTTTTAAAACTATATTTTTACATTTTGGTTTTAACTTAATTGGTTGATCTTAGTAGTTTTAAACAATTTTTTTGTATATTTTATGTTTTTTTTGTTTCTGAGGTTTTAAAATTTTTTTGTATAGGATTTTAAAGTATGGTAGGTTAAATTTAATTTGAAGATTTTTAATGGAGTTTGATTGTTTTACGGAGTTTGATTGTGTTAAGAATATTTTTGACATAAAATTATAGGTGAATAAGTGGTATGTTATCGTGGATTGCAAGCTTATGATGTTTTTTGTAATACATGTATATAAATGTATGCAGCTGATGATGCAAATCAAGTTTCATCATATTTTAATTATTTTGTACTTCGGGTTGATCTATTAAATATAAATTAATTATTAATATACATATATATTACTTTTTCTGGCATCATAGCTCTAGAGTTATGCTGCAAGGAAAGTGTGGTAATTGGTCAAAAAATGGGAAATGGGTTTGTTGTATTCCTTGAAGTTTCATGACCCAGTGACCTCAAAAACACAAAATAAGTTTGTGGTAACATTTATTCATATGTTTATTGGCATGTTTGAAGTTTAATAATATTTAACTGTATTAACCAATTTTGATGAAATTGTATACTAGAGATTTATGTATATGAAGCAGTTGGTTGATATGGTAAAATCTCTGGTCAGTATCTCTAGGAGGTGTTTTTTGCTGGTCAGTTTTCTCAAAATTTTGCAAACATATATCCCCATTTTATATTAAGCTCAGTACAAGTGCAGATACTTATCATTAAAAAAAAAATGCTTAAAAAAATTCTCTTCCTTTTCCAAAAATAAAAAGAAGCTGTCTTTATATTTATTGCATTTTTTAACTGAATTTTTTTTTTAATGTGTTCCTAGGGTGTGTAGTATTAGTAGTGCAAGCGACAAAAAAAAAAAATCTTTGGGAGTAATATTGTGGACAGGGTGGCCAATCAGATTTTAAAAATATACTTTTTTAATTTTTCAAAACTTTTTGGGTATTATTTAAACCTAAAATAATATTATAAAGTTTAAATAATAAACCATTAGTAATAACATTATAATAAAATTTCATCATAATTCACCTCTACTCCAAAAAAAGAAATCATGAGTAATTTTTTATTGATTGTATGTTTTTTAACCGAAAATTTTTTTGTTTCTTCCATTTAACATAGTAAATGTAGAAAAATTGAAGAATTTTCTTGGAAGATGATTTTGAAGGGGGGCAGGTAAATAGAAAATACAGACTTTTTTGGAATTTGTAAAACTTTTTTGGTGTATTTAAACATCTAATGATAATTTTACAATAAAACTTAATCATAAATTACTCCCACCCCAAAAAAGAAATCTTAAGTAAATTTTTTATCTATAATTTTTCCGCTATATAAGAATAAATAACCAATGCCAGGAAAGTATTACATGTTTGTTGTCTTATTTTATGTATATATAATATTCTGGTGTCCTGTAGATACTTAGGTTTTCTGCTTTGTTTCAAGTAAATAAATGAATTTATTTTAACACTTTCTGAGCTGTTTGTGATTATAACTAAACAATAAGAATGGTTGTCTGAACTGTTATGGCTCTTTCAATAGCATCATCATATGCCTTGCAAGATTAATATAAATAAACAGAATGTCCTTGTGTATTATGTTGCGTCTAAATATTTATAAATTCTATTTAAGTAAACCACCTAGTACAGAATGTTGAGATGTATGGTAAGACATATATCTTACCTTAATTTTTCAGTAAAGTACTTTGTGGATTCCACATCCTTAGTCATGATGAAATAAGTCTGTTATTATATAATGAAAATTGCATATTAATTTAAAGGAGTACAACTATCAGCAGCAGTTTTTGTAAGATAGTTTCCTTTAAACACTGTCTGATGGTTTATCAAATTGAAATTTTGTTTGTAGTTATGTGTATAATGCTTTTCTCATATATTTAATTTTATGTCATCTTTATTAATTTCTAATATTTATAAACTAATATTTTATAAAAAGAATGTTTGTTAGATGTTCTGCTATATTAGAAAAGTTATTTTTGTAATTTTATAATGTTCAAGAAATCTTAATTTTAAAGGATCTGTTTGTTTTTCCTATATAAATACAATCACAATCATTACATCTGAAACTTTGATGATTAATTAAAACAAAATGATAACTTAAGAATTTTTCACATAACTCTGTAATATGAAATAATTTTAAACTTTTTAAAAAATGGATGGTTACTGATATTTATTGAGATTTTTGAAGTCCCAATAAAAACATTTTCATTTCATTGAAAATATGGGTTTTAAAAACATATTGTACTGCGAAATAGGAATAATAATCTTTTTCTTTTTGTTTAAACTTTCTAAATCCCTATTAAAAAAAATTCATAAAATTGTAAGTTTGTTACAATAAAAAAAGAATAGACAGAGGATTGTGCTAATACAACATGATGAAGTGAAGACAAAAAGAAAAGTAATAATAAAAATTATTATAAAGATTAAAAAAACATGACTGCCAAAATAAAAAAATAGAACTAATAACATGACAGTAAATCAGAACTAAAAAAAAAGAAAAGAAAACAAGGTATGAAGGTATGGAAGAAAGTTTTTGAGCCCCCCTGATTGCATTTAAAAATTTTATTACTGATGTAAGACCTGGTGAGAATTTAATCATTAGACAGCCTTAAATGCCTGCCATTTCTACAACATGAAAAGTATATTTAAACAAAACTATCTGAAAGTTGATTGGCCATTATTTTATTTAATTAAATACTGCATAACAGTGTTTGGTACTTTGTTTCCATACCTTGTTTTCTTTCTTTTATTGTAGTTCAATTTATTGTTTTTTTTTTTGGCAGTCGTATTTTTATATTTGTTTTTATTATTTAATGCCTTTTAGTCATATTGAAAAAAATTCACGATTTGAAAACGTACGGATATAAATGTATTTAACATACTGAGCCAAGTGAAACCGTAAACATTTCAATTTATCTATTTAATTGGCATATACCAATCTAAACTAGTTCCTAGAGAGACTTTTTATTGTGCAGATCATACAGCAATTTTTTGGGATCCAAACATCAAATTGCTAAACTCTCCAACAGTCTTGTGGAACTTAGTGCTACGTAGGTCTGGCCCTTGTAAAGATGCCTTGTCAAGATGGTTGATACAACTCTGTGTAGAATAGTCTCTTGTAGTTATGCACAGTCACAGTCCAGCACAATATTAGTAGCAGCATACACCATTCCACTTTGCTCTGTTCCCATAAAACATCAAATTCAACAATAGTGAGCTCAATCTGATGCCAACAGTATTACCTCTAATCACACTGTCATCAAACTACAAAGATTGTTTGTGGGAACTCGAGCTATCTCAGCACAGCACAGGCCACTCGATTTTTAAAATTCAAACGGGGTATTTGTTTGTAGCTTGAAGGCTAACTTTTGCATGCATCAGATAAATTCTTGATCTAACAGATCATGGTTACTCAGAAATGTCTTGTATCTTTGCAACCAATTTTCAAAATTCAAACTGGGTATTTGCTAATATAATACAAAATCACGATGGAACCAAACCAGAACAAAAATTAACTGGTATACTCAGCAAATACCTCTTGAAAATTGGGAAATTGGTTTTCAAAGATTTCTGAATAACCATGATCTCTGTTAGATTAAGAATTTATCTGATGCATGTAAAAGTTAGCCTTAGAATGTTTGCATAGATAGAGCACCCCATTGCACCTCCCAAAACAGTGCCCCAGGAGCACCCCATTTGTTACCAGTTGATTGTGATCGTACTAGGCTTGCATCACTTCACCACTCTAACCTCATGCACTGTCCCCATGGGAAGCCCATTATTAAACAGTAATTTTATTTAATTTAATTCATTGTTTGTATTTCAACTGGTAAATCTCCACCACTACATATATATTTATACAGGTGTTTCTAAAATAGTGGCCTGGCTATACTTTTTAAAATTCTACTTGTAAAAGGGAAACTACTTAAACAAAAAATATGCTTAGGAAAATGGCAATTTTTCCTTCATTCTCCCCTGTCTGCCATTTTGTTTTTTTATATAAAAAGTTGTATCTCAAGTTTGGATAGGGGAATCAATATTAATATTTGGTAAGCATCTTTGTAATAAAGTTTTAGTGTGTAAAGTTTTATTAAAATTATTAAAAAATCAGGTCTTAAATACCTTTGCAGAGTACAAAATGGTGGCCATGTTTATTTTTAAATCCATTATCTCCATAAATATTAGTTTTTATCAAAATGTATGTTTTTGCTAAGATATTAATTAAGCCTTTATTTGGAAAAAATGATATTTAATTTTTTTAAATCTTAACAAATAGAGTTATGGAAGAAAATTGATGCCTGTAATTTTGTGTCTGTTTTCATGTCCTCCATGTTACGTTCAATTTGATTAAATACTGTTTTTTTTTTCTAACAAAAATTTAATATTAAAAAACAATTTATATTAATTTTTCACTTTTGAATAATTTTATACAGTGACTTACTGCTGATCATGTTAATGTAAAAATGCAATGCCCATTATTTAAAAATAAAAACCATATGATTTTAAAGTTATTTTAACTCATTGTTTACTTGTGAATGTTTGTTTAACATTCAGTGTCATTGGTTTATTTTTTAAGTTTTGTTGTTTTATCATCATGGAGTTTGAATAATCTTTTGCGGAAATGTATATTTTGGCAAACTGCAACAGGGCAGAAGCAAAAAGACTATATGAAAACAGGTTTCCTAAGAGATGTGTGCCATATGAAAAAACCTTTGAAAGACTTAACATACGGCTTAGGAAACAGGTTCATTTACACCAGGGAATCATGACAAAGAGTAGACCAAGAAGTACTAGGACTATTGAATTAGAAGAAAGTCATGTGGAAGAATCCCCTGATAAAAGTACACATTCTCTTGGCAATACAAGAAGGTGTGAGCCACACCATTCTCTGGCGGATTTTAAATGGTAACTGCTTTACCCTTATCACTTGCAGTGCATACAGGGACTGACTGCCAATGATTTTCGATGTAGATTAACTTTCTGTTACTGGTTTCGAATAACATTAATTGAAGACCCTTTATTTTCGGCAAGGATTATGTCCACAGATGAAGCTTCTTTAAGCTGGAATTGTGTTCAAAACTATCACATCCAGCATATTTGGAGTGACGAGAATCGTCACGGTACATTCCAAAGTAGTCATCAACAAAGATTTTCCCTGAACATACAGGCAGGTATTTTTAATGACTATCTTTTGGGTCCTGTCATTTTACAAAGTCATTTAAATGGTGAAAATATCTTGCTCATTTGACTGAAAATCTTCCACATTTGTTGGAAGACCTTCCTCTACAACTAAGAGGAAATATGTCATTTCACCATGATGGAGTTCCTGCAATAAACGTTGCATGAAAAATGGATAGGTTGTAGAGGACCAGTGCCCTGGGCTGACCGATCATCTGACAAACCTTCTTGACTTATACCTGTGAGGCCATTTGAAACATTGTTTATTCAATTCTAATACTCAACATTAAGGATCCAAAATGAATTTCAAGAAATTAGAAATACTCCCTGAATTTTTAAATGATTAAGACAATCTCTCTGAAAAAGACTGGAGACTTGTGTAATTTCTAATGATGGACACTTTGAGCATCTCTTGTAGCTTTTAATAAATGTTAACTGTTTATTTTTAAAAAAATAAATAATGTAACGTTCTACAACAATTAATGTAAGATTATCACAGGTAGTTGTTTTATTTTTTTAATTATTAGGTCTATTGTTGTGAGAAAATTATTACCTAATCTGATAGTAATTTACAATACTAGAATTAAAAATAAAAAAATATATTTAATTGAATTGAATGTGAAGTGGAGAACATGAAAACAGACACAAAATTACATCAGTTTTCTTCCATAACTTGGCTATTTTTTAACCAATTTAAAAAAATTAAACGTCATTTTGTTCAGAATAAAAGGCTTAATATTTTATAGAAAACATACATTTTGATAAAACTAATATTTTTTGAGATATAATGGATTGAAAAATAAATATGGCTGCCATTTTGTACTCTGCAAATGTATTTTAAGACCTGATTTTTTTACTAATTTTAGAACTTTAAAGACGCTTACCAAATATTAATATGATTCCTCAATCCGAACTTGAGATATACATTTTTATATAAAAATAACCAAATGGCAGAACAAAAGAGAAATTGCCATTTTTCCTAAGGATATTTTTTGTTTAGTTTTACAAGTAGAATCCGAAAGTATAGCCAGCCCATCATTTTAGATACACTCTGTATATACATATTTATATAGCCTGTAACACTCCTGGTATACTAGGCCCAGCCAATGTACGAGCTTGTGGTGTCATGAGCAGACTGCGTATTACTACTCAGCCTGAAAACATCACCTCTGCGTATCAAATCAAGTATCGCTTATTGTCATAATATTGTATGTGGTAATAAGTATCATATTTACATTTACTAATTATAAACAATACGTAATTAATGCTTTTATAAACTTTATTTGTTCTAAATTATTAATATTTAATAATAAACAAAAGCTTACTTAAATTTTCTTTATGCATCTAATTTAGATTTCTAGCAAGTTAACCATCCTAACTAAATGAACTGCTATCTCTGTCTCTTTCACTATCAGAATCTATACATATAATATAACATTCTGTCAATTTGTCTATCAGTGGTTACAGTTTTTCATATTCTTTTTCAATATCTTTTACTTTTTCACAATAGGGTTTCCAGTCATTTTCATTCATAGAATTAATTTTCTCTGTAGTTAATTTTTCAACATTTGTGAAAAATATAATGTGTTATGACTCGCCACATATCTTATTACGGCTGACCATACAATCACTATCAGATTCAAATCAGGATGGTACGGTGGGAATCTTAAGAACACAATGCCCATGTTTTTTCAAAAGTTCATCCAAGTAATATTGTTGTACTTTTAACGTAAGTTTACTAATTCATATAACTGTGGTTTCAGCATTTTTGAACTATATGGAATATGGGTTTTCTCCAGCTAATCGGTCATATCTTTTCTTCCTGGAGTTAGAATTTGGCACTTTATCAATACCTGTATTGTGATAAGGGATATTATCAACAACTATTACTGCATTGGTGGAAGATCTGGAATAAATTTTCACATGCCTATTTCATGAAATTGTCTGTATTCATGCTGTCATGGTAGTCACCATTTTTCGAACTGTCTTTCCAAGTTAGTAATGCATCCGGAATAAAACAATTTCTCCTCCAGTTTAGTTATTATTACATGGTCACCTTTATTAATCGGCACATGAAGTCCCTCAGCAATACAATCAGACCATGACTTTGTCGAACAATGCAAACATTTCGTGCAAATAAAATTTGTAGTATTACTTTGTTTGTATTTAGCCATTGCCTGCAAATAAAAATTCTCTTCCACCTGACATCGGATTTCTCAGTTAAAAGTTTTGTTATTTTCAGTTTTATGCCATTTGAAACCTAACTGTTTCAAAATAGCAGCTAAAATTGATTCACTGCCTTCAAGATCAATAGATGAGCAGTTCTTGCTCTATTTTTTTTAAAGTAGGCAATTCATTCTTCTTTGAATGAAATCCATTAACTGTTCTTTTAACTACACCTAAATCAAAACTGTCCAGTCCACCGACAGGATTCGAACATCGTTAATACTTTCTCGGCATGCGAAAAAACATGATTGGGATGTTAATTGAAGAATCACGTCTTTTTTTCTCTTCAGAGTTTTTGAACCTGTGTTCTTGATATCCCACAAGCAGCAGCAGTTCTTTCTTCGCATTTTCGAATGCCAATTATATGTTTGTCATCAATTAATTTACCTACTTTTAGAGCTTCATTTTTCATAAAATCATAAACATTATTGATAATTTCACATGTTTGACTCCTAAGTTTTTTCTTAACTACAGATTTAAATTCTGTGGTAACAAACTGCACTAATAACACATGAACAAAAAATAATATATTGCAAAAAATTTATGAAAAACAATGAGTAATTATAAAATTGTATGGCCGCACAAAAACGCTATTCGAATACCTTCACTGAACACGATATAAACTGGATTAAAGTTTATTTCTTTATATACACATTATGTACTATGAATAATGAATCTAACTATAATCATGACAAAAGGTATCATTTCTAACTGCATGTATAAATTTTTATAGGCCTTACATAATACCAATCAGAGCATTAGTCATTGGTTAAGGAATTGTTATTGTTTATGAGATGGAGTCATTAAGCATTTTTATACATGTAATCAACTAAAGTGGGAAGAATTGAACACACAATATAAATGTATTGTTTGAGCGCCTATATTGTTTCTTAGTTGAAAAAAGAAATAAAAATAGTTACATGCAAAATAATGTTTTGGAAAACAATAATATAATGAGAGAGTTGAGCACGTGACATTACAAGCTCGTAGATTTGCTGGGGCAACTATAATGTAAGAATTCCAATGCGAGGTCATACATCTAAATTTGTTCAATTGGTTGAGCTGCTCCGTAGGAACAAACATGTATATGCATCCTAAATACATTACAACCCTTTTTGGGCAGTTGTGTAAAAAGTAGAATAATACAAATGACATGGTCATTTATCACCAATAGTGCAATTGAAATCCTTTACAAATTTGCTTTCAATAGAGATGAAAGCAGAAACAAATTTGTCAATTTATAGGAATATGTTTTTAATATTGTGTATGTTAAAAACAATTTTTTTAGTTGGAGTTAACATTACAAGATGATTCATCATGAAAGTATTCTCAGATGTGGGAATACAATACCCTCAGATATGTCATTGACTATCTTTTATAATACACTTTTTTAGAAAAACTTGTTTTACAGGATAAAATATGATTTATGTAAGCAGTATTGTACAATAACTATCGCATAGCCAATGTCAGGAATAATTTGTGTTTCTAACTGGTTGAAATTTATTATAAATGTATAGAAATGGAGTTTAATTCCTAAACAGAAACATAATATTTTTGAAATAATTTAAAAAGCATAAAGGATAATCCCTCAAATCTACTTAAAAGATTTTATTCAATTTTTTTTTAAGCCATGAAGGATGAATCAATGTTCAGAGTATACTGAAAAGCTGTAATTTCACATGGAATCATTCATTTTAAATAAATAAGCAGCAAAATAACTGCAAAAAACACTTAAATTAGTGCCGAAAATATGCCCAACTTCCTTATGCGAGATAAATTTTACCTATGATGAACTTTTAAAAATTAAACTTTTTTCTCCATTAAATGTAAACATGGAGACCGTAATGTTGTATTTATTTTAAAAAGTTGCTGGTAAGGTAATATGGTTTCTGGATTAGTGGGTGAATTATATACCTGGAAAACAAGCACACAGATAATCACCAAAACAGCTGTCTTAGACAACTGCTATCTTAGAATGGTTTTATATAAGCGACATAACACATCCCATCATTAAAAACTTTAATATAATGGATAGTTTTTCATGATAAAATAGAACGTATTAAATTTCCTAAAGAGAAAACATTTATGAACCTTCCATAATAAGGACAAGTCTAATAGTTAAACCAAGAAATTTAGTTATATTACATGGGCTTATGATATTTAAATCAATGGTGAATTGGTTGGCATACTTCTGAACTTAAAGCTAAAATTAGAATTACTTTTGTTAATTTTCAAACCATTTGCAGAGAACTGATCAGCTATAATTTGTTGATATTTAATTAATATTAATTTTTTTTTTAATATAGATAATGAAATGTCAAAAAATTTAAAAAAAAATGTGTATGTGTTTTATTGATTTAGGCTTATAACTAGGGATTGGCTAGACCGAAGATATGAAATTTACTGTGTTGGCTAATATATACAATTAATGGTCGATATTAATACAATTATATATAGGGTTTCAAAATGATTGGAAAATAGAGGGCAGTGAGATCATATAGGACTTCATATACAGGACATAATGAAAATTCTATTCACATTAATTTTAAGCTTTTTTGTAGAAGATTTTCTACTGTAAAATAATTTTTTTTTAAGTTATTCAGTTCAACATTGTTATGTCTAATTTTATCATGTGAATTTTATATATTTTAATTCTAAATTATTATAAATTTCTCCTGAAGATGGCAGAATAGCAAAAAACATTTGACGAAATCAAATAATATATTGGTAAGCTGTTTTTAATATTATATTTATACAAAATAATTTTATTCTACAATTCAATTTTTCCTCATGATTTGTGTATTTGTTCAAAGTTGATATGTATATACTTAAAAGATGTGTTTCTTCTGTAAATTTTATGGATGAACTCCAGGAAAGATAGCAATTGTTTAACCAGTCTCATTTAAGGTGATGAAATTGCTTCTGAAAGAATGCTAGAGATGACACTTTCCATTCAACCAGTGGTCACATTAGGGTTACTACTAACTGTACCTTTCTGATTTTTTAACCCACCGAACCATGCCAGTTCGGTGGGTTACAAAACCCAGTGGGCCAGTTTGGTGGGTCAAGGTTACCAGGAGATGGGTTAAAAAGTAAGTATTGGAAAGTTATTAAAATTGACATTTAATAACAGTTTTCCAGTTATTTCTGTTAAGTCGTGTTATTTTATTTTCTATTAAATGATTAATTTTTTACCGACACAACAAAAACCTTTTCCATTGATATTTTACCTTTTATTACATCAATTTATTTCAGCTTACTAGATCTTTAAATAAACAATTAAGCATGCATTCAACTATGAAAATCATGTTTTTAGTTCTGTTGAATACTATAATCTTGGAAGATTTTATACAAACTGATATAAGGCAATCCACTCCTGAATTTGGTGTAGAGTTCCTACAAAATAACTACCTTCCATTGCAAAGGTAGGGATTTCCAAATGTCTTATTCTCTGAGGAAAATATACTTTTGTGGTTTAGCAATACAAAGTCCATTGAAATGGATGTGAATTCAGTCTTATAAGAGTTTTAGTCTCTTGACTAATGCTTTTTGTGTCTAAGGTGCTTTATGCATATCACTAATTCTGTGAATTAGTAGTTTCACCAGCTGCGTGGAATATTCATTGAAAGTACAAATTTTAATTCTGTAGTTCTTCCTTGTCCCTTGTGCTTTTTTTACAAAAAAAAGAATAAGATACCCATTTTATGAAACTTACCATACCATTTTTATACAGTTAATTAGATTTTGAGAAACTGATTAATTTTTGAAATTTATGTTTATAATTTAGACTTGATCCTTCAAACCTTTTTTTTACTAGAAAAAAATCTTATATCTCTGTAATGTATCAATTTATATAGAAAGATTCAATAATTACATTTTTAGTTAAAGTAAAATTTCTCAAAATTTAAAAAGCCTGATTTGTCACATTCTAAATTATGAACGCATAATTTAGAACGTGCATTTTTTTTTTTTTTTTTTTTTAATGAATGAAACATTCAAACTCTGTCACACTTAAAAACTAGGTTTTGATGAGTAGTATGTATTAATTAGTGGTATTTAATTTTTTATAGAATACATATAAAACTTGGTTGTTAGCTTTTTATAAAAGTAAACTTAAAAAATTTAAGTTATATGTAAAATTACACTCCTAGTGTATTGCAAATAAAAAAGCATTGATTACTATTAGTAGCTTGCTTGCTATAAATAGAAATGATAAACAAAATAAACAGGTGAGAAATTTGAAATCCAAAAATATTTGTTCATAAATTAAGAAATTATTAATATTCTATAGGTAGTTCTAAGAGGACAAAGCATGCTAATATATTATTGGGAAATATTTATAAGTAAAACACACTTATAAAACACAGTCATGCAGGTTGTTTGTTGTAAATTGGTTTTAAAGCACACAGTTAAAATATGTGAGTGATTAGCTGCATATGAAGAGTAAACATTTACAAAGTTACTGTGCTATGGAACATTCATATATTTTATTTTAATTGTGCCATTATTCTACAGATTTCATTAAATAAAAACATTACAAAACAAAATGAGAAAAAAGATTATGTGAATTTCCCATTTTTGTCAAATTTACTTTATTATCCCAATGTATATAAACCATTTCAGAGAACAACACAGTACCAAGGTGTTATACATACAGCAAACTAGTTTATTGTATTACAAATGTTACTGTCTGGGAACATTTGAATTGCTTTGTATTTTAACTTCCAAGTTATTTACAAGATTAATAAGTAAAAATTTTTGCCTCCTTGTATATCTATATTTATTTGGGCTCTTCTGGTTCATAGCTTCCACGATACTTTATTTTATGTAATTTTGCTATCCTTGTTTGACATTTTCAGATCTTTATTGTTCATTGACACCCATATTGTTTTACCCTTACCAGGTCCTTGCTGCTGCTCTTAGTTTTATGCCTTCCTTATCATTCCTTGCCAGTGTATACAGTTCTCTCTTATATTTTTTTTGGTACTATCATCACTTTAAACTCCTATAGACATATTCACTTCTAACTTTGTTAAGCCATGTGATATCTGTTAATCTCAGTATATTCATTTCAGTTATTTAGCATTTTATTTTTCTCTTTCTTTTTAAAGATTAGCTCTATGAGTTGTGTATTGCTATTAGCCAAGTATAGGTATTCTCAGTTAATCTTATTGACATCCTTTTGTCATACAGTACACCATACTTTGCCATCGTGGGATTAATAATTCACATCAACTTTCCATCTTACAGTTATCTCCCTGTACTGATTCAGTAATTTTAAACATTTACCTGTCTGACTGGCACACCTTTTAGATAAATTCTGTGGTGTAATAACAAATTGCAGTACATCTGTTCTGTTTTACTGCAGCTGATTCATAGTTTATTATATTCTAGTGCTTTAATCCATGATTTAGGAAAAAATTGAGTTTACTCAGGTCTTCATTAATTAAAACTCTGACAGTCGGCATATAACAGGCTTCTAGTTAGTCTTTAGAAAGCTGAAGTAAACTGATCCAATATAAAATTGATTAGCAGTGGACTCATAAAAGATCCTTTGTGGATGCCAGCCAATATTAATATGTATGTACAAAATTTAGAAAATAACACTTACTGGTTATGTAATTATCAACACCATTGAGAACCCTATATTATTATAATATGCTAAATATATTAACCATATATTATGCTATATAACAGAAAAATTCTTATTAAATTTTATTCATGTATTTTTTATCTGCTGAGATGCATTGATATTAAGCTATTAAAATATGAGCCTTGCAGAATTTGAATATTAGTAATATTAGATAGGGTTCGTGCTAGATTGCTTATAGTAGGATGTGATAAGTTTTTTGATCTGTTGTATGAAAGATTTTGAAATGATGTAAGTGTTTAGTAAGGTCATCATGGTTGATAATATAACCATACAACTTTAGATTTGAAATGTTTTCTGTACGTTATAACTGTAATAGAACTTTCATATCATTTGATGCTTCTCAAAATTTTTTGAAAATTAATATCTTTTATCTTACTGCTGATTAAGTTTTACTTAATATAAATGATACTGGCTGAGCATTGTCTTGGCTGGGGAATTAGTAAATTATTCTTTGAGAAGAAATCAGTGGTTCATTATTGTATGTACTACAGTAAGAAGGGATCCACTTCAAAAATATTTCCTAATATTGGACAATTGGAAATTAGTGATCATATTTTCTTGAACATATATTTGCTCTCTTAGCGACTGAATTGGAATATCTGATTCCCAAACAATAGAGAACTGTAAGTTCTCTATTTTACATTTTTTATTTCAAGTTTTTTAATAAATATTAAATAAAAGTTTTTGTGCAGCTTTTATTGCAAATATCTTTCCATCAAAATCTATTGTTATTTTTAGTGTGACAATAGATTGAAAGATTACTTCTACTTCAGCATCATCTCAAAAGTCAGATAAGCAACTATCTTCACTGACAACTAGCCAGTTGTTTTTATTGAACTACTTATCAAAAATTTAAGAAGTTAGATTGAAGGAATACTTTACCATAATTTATTATCTTGTCTGTGTTTTATAAAGATCTAGACAACTATTGTTACTGAAAGATTCAAATGAGTTTAATTGTATAGCAGTTCTCATTTACTGCGCATATCATGTAGACAGTAGTTCTTTGACTTTCTCATGGGAAAAAGTCAAAGAAACTGTGTTTCCAGTTCTATTATTATCAGTTATTTCCCTCCAAGTATCCTTCAAAAGCTGTTAACATTGCCATTCCTGATTTAGCAATAAAAAGTGAAATGTTGCTAGTAATAAAAAATATTATTGGAATGGTTTAATAACCACTTGCCTTTGCATTATTTTTTAAACGATACCAATTTGATATGGCAAGTTAGAAATATTTTCCCAGTGTATAACATAAGAGGTCTTAAGAACATCTTTTAGATTAAATTCAATGTTATTTTAGAGAAATCCCATGAAATTTCTTTCAGTTTTTTTAAGAAAGTTTGTAAGTGAGTTTTTCACTTATTTGTCCAAATGAGTCTTCTGTGAAAGCTTATTAAGATGATATCTTAATATTTTGCTTCATAGTTTTGTATTGTAAATGTCTATTTACAATGAAAATGTGATTGTAAGATATTTAATTTTTTTAACTTGTTTGTAGACATCCATCAAAATGTAAATAAAGGAAATTTTCTTCTTTAAATTGTCATCAGGTTAGAAAATAAGATTGTAATTGTCTCAGCCCCTCCATCATATAGCTAAAGGAAAAATAAGTCTTTGTTTTGTATTCAGAAGATCAGATCACATTGTTTACATTTTTATTATCCATTATCTTGAAAATATAACTGCTAATATAAAATTTCCTTTGAGTTTTTATAAGTCTTCAACATTTAACTTTTAATGAAAATATGGCTTATATGAATAGTTAACCCAAAAAAACTATCTTTATTTAAATTTAAATGTAATTTAAATTTTATAAAAAAAAATGTTGAAAAAAGTCTGTTGAATTTTATTCTACCTTGCTTTCTTCCTTTTGCCTTATATTACAGTATAATCTGGAGTTGAATTTAAGATTATTTTACAAATATTGGTGACTTATCAAATAGCCAGCAATAGATACACATTACTGTAGCAAACTGAATCCATTAGATTAACAAACGGAACTAGTTTACAGATATAAAAAATGCAAAGGTGAGAAACCTAATTCTTGATAAGAAAAGTAATGAATAAAATACCAGTGTAAAGATACTACTGTTGGGTTAGGGCTGTGCGAAATGCAGAAATATATATTATTTTTATATTAAGTATATATATATATTATTATTTATATATACACATATATTCACTGTGCGAATTTTGCTAATGTATTTATAAAATATTTTTTTATATTTGGGTGTTAACATTTGCTACTTCGAGAAGAAAAAAATTTGAAATATCAGAATATATACTACTTCATTATTATAATTTATTTTTTTATGAAATTAGATTAATTATCATGTAATAAAATTTTATATCTTATTTTTAGCATATTTCCCATTTTAATTGTTAATTTTGTATTATATGACTAATCTGTTAAGTTTTATCATGGTTTCCCATGAATATTACAGGTTGTTGCCATATAGTACCTCTCTATTCCCGCCATGGATTATTAAGATGTAGAAAAAAATTATCGTAGAAATCGGTGCATTTAGTATACATTAAATATTGCGACTGGTAGCATTTCAGCCTTTAATTCGGAGCTCCGAGTTCGAATCCCGGTCAGGCATGGCATTTTCACACACGCTACAATTCATTCATCTCATCTTCTGAAGCAATACCTAACGGTGGTCTCTGAGGTTAAACAAAAAAAATAGTATACATTAAATAAACTATGATTTTATTTTAAATTTAGGCCTAAGTAATTTGGTCATAAATTCAAACGTCAAAAAAATTAACCGCTAATAGTATAAGAAGGAGGTAAATTAAATTTAAGAAACTTTTGTTTTCGGCAGAGATTTACACATAAAAAAATTGTAATTTATGAAAAATTTAATTTTCAAAATATTTATAAAAATAAATTCACTAAAAAGCGATTAGTAAAATTAATTAAAATTCCGATTAAGTGAATATACTACCGCATGTAGCGCAAATAGTCGGCAGACGATTCTTGATTGTTTTCGTGCAGTCTGTCTGTGCATATTTCAGAAAATGTCAGGTGTGAGATTATTTTGGAATTGTCTGTTTTCTCCAAAATTATATAAAGTTTATACTGGAAGAAGTACTGAGGTAAGTGGATTTACAGTGATTATTTTCATTAATTAATAATTTTACCATTTAAAAATTATGACAAAATATTAATTCTAACCTTACTTTTCAGGGGAGGTACGAAGAAAGTAATCTTGAAAGATGGGGTGATCAGATAATATCTACTGTGAGTATTCTCTAAAAGTTTTTGTATATCGTTAATTGTTATTTAAATGTATTATTAAGCGTGTGCAAACTTGTGTAATTAGTACTTTGACATTCATTGGTAGATGACTGTGCATTATGGTAGTAGTCATCCTTGATTGAACTGGAATTTTTGTTAATTTTTCATATTGTTTTTGCATATATCATCTATTGTTGAAATTATTAGAGCCTTCTAGTGTATTATATATATATTTGCTTTATCATGTAGCCAGAGTTAATTATGTACATTATTTCTTTCTTATATTTGTTGCCCTTAAAACCAGGATATATGGAGCCTTGTTTTTACCAAATATATTAGTAAGTCATAATTTGTTTTGAATTGGTCATATAGTAGCAGTATGTTTGGGTATATGTTAACTGTAATTTGTTTAATAAATTTGTATACCTTGGTTGACAACAACAATTTTTTATTTTGTTTGATGTAATACCAATACTGTAGAACATTTTTTAAATTAATATTTTAGATTTAACATTTATATGAACATTTAATATATAATATTATGTGAAATAGCAGTAAAGAATAGCAATAAAACTAGATATTCTAATTAATACAAATTTGTGGCAAGACGAGATTTTTTCCTGTTTACTACAATCTCAGCCAGTATTAGATTACTGGTCACTCTTTCTATTCATCTGACATCAGAGGAATGTCTATATTTGCCACACAATTTATCTATTTTTTTGTGGTTTCTTTGCTAGTTGTCTTTATTTATAAAAATTATGTAAGTTTCTTGTATGTATGATCTTAATCTGTTTCAGTAGTTTTTACTCTTTGATTACTGTATTGAATCTAGAGTGAGAGTAATTGCCTTAACATATAACATTTTTAAAAAAATGGCTGAAGGTATTAACAGAAAATAATTTATGCATAAAATTTTGTCCAAAATTGTTTAGCCTAGACTATTGAAATTTTTCCATCTACATTTACCATTTCATAGATAAATAATGAGATACCATTATTAATTCTTGGTCTCAGCAAAGTTATTGAGGTTATTTTACTGCAAATTTAATTTAAATGCTCATTCAAGGAAAATTTGTGATAATCAGTACTTCACTGTTGATGAGTTTGAAAAGAAAATAATGTAAAGTAATAATAGGAAATAAATTTTAAAAAGCTTGATGGCTCAGATGTAATCAATAATTTATTTTTACTTAACAATATCATCAAAATTAATTATTTATTAATTTTTAATGCATTTTTTCTTGATTATAATTGTATCTGTCTGAAAACCAGTCTGATATGTTATTGCTTTAGCAGTCTTTCTGGTTATAACTTTATCTGTCTTTCAGTTGCTTCTCAAACCAGCTCTGTGTAGCTTCTATGATCTTGTCAATAATAATGAGTTATTTATCTCCTAAAAATCCCTTTACTGGTATAAATAAGTATCAATTGGATGTAACCAAATAAAGAGTGATTGGTATTTGTGATAGAATACTCTACTTGAATTGACTAGGAGTTGCCATTGTTAAAACAGTAATAAGAGGAGCCAATTGTCATAAGTAATGAAAGTGAATCTTGGCTTGCTCTTTCTCTTGATTGTTTCAATTACTTAATTTATTATCTATTTTCATTTAATAGAGTTGAATAAAACTGTGCTTTGATTTTTTTTAATGATAAGAAAATCAGGTTAATAAAACCTTTTGAATCTCTGAATACTGTCACATGATCTTCCCTATTGGAGACATTTTTTTATTTTTCTTGGTGGAGAGGAGTCACCACTCTTCTCCTCCACATGCATGGAAACATGGTAATGTTTCCATGCATGCTTACTTTCCTTGGTTCAAGATTAATGTACTGGACCAAAATCTAGTTATTATATATAAGTTTGGACTCGCCTCCAATTTTGATAAAATTTGGATTATACCATATTAAGTATCTAAGTATACATTAAGATTGAAATTATTTGTCAGAATCACCTTACACCTGGTTGCATCACTCATAAGTTACACAGTGTCTTCACTAAAAATTTCATAATTCAGCACTGTACAAGCGTAATATGCACTATTTTCAGACTAAATAATTTTGTTTAAGTGAAATTAAATTGAAAATAGATAAGATTCACCAAATGTAGAAATTAGAAAGACTAAATTAAGTAAGGTTAAGGTTAAGTTGTGGGTTTTGGTAAATGTGCAGTATACATTATTTACGAAGTAAATAACTAGGTGTAAGTGAAATTTGAATTTAGTTGGGTTTATGTTAAGGTTAGGGTAGGTAACTAACAATTTTGTTACTGAACTTCGTACAATATCAGTAAACATAACCTAATGCTTAATTAGCTTACTAACCTTGTCTAATTAACCTTAAATATTAAATTGACTGATTGTTAGGTGAAGTCCATAATTGTATACAATAACCAATTATTTAGTCTGAAAATAATGTGTATTACACTTGTAAACTGCTGAATTACAAAATTTTTGGTGAGGGTACTGTTTTATTTATTAGAGATGTTACTCTGGTGAAAGATGTTTCCAATGAATAATTTAGGATCTAAATAAGGTATATTCCAAATTTTATTAAAATCAGAGGTGAGTTCATAATTATATAACCAAAGTTTAATGCAGTTCAATTTAGAATTAAAGAACTTGTCTCATCCTTCAGAATGTTAAAGGAATTATGACTGTTACATTTTTTATATGGTGTAAGATAGTGAGGAATCTTTTTTACTGTAATATCATGTGCAGTATTTTCTCACAGGCCAGCCCGTGAGTGTAGTGGATAACATGTTGGCTTCTATATTAGGTATTATTTTGAATACTAGATCGTGGATACCAGTGTTCTTTGGTGGTTGGGTTTCAATTAACCACACATCTCAGGAATGGTCGAACTGAGAATGTACAAGACTACACTTCATTTACACTCATACATATCATCCTCTGAAGAATTATCTAAACGGTAGTTACCGGAGGCTAAACAGGAAAAAGAAAGAAAGAAGATTAGGTATTATGATTTTGAACAAGTAATGTTCAGTAGATTAGTTTCTTAACTGTTTGTAAATAATATATTATTAACAAGAAAATGTGGATTTACTGAAAGAGCACTTTCATGGCCAAAAAGTATTACTAACTTCTACAGGATAGGTAATAAATATTATGGATTAAGAAGCATAGATCAATATTTTAGAGAAGTTAAAGATCTTTGGCCAAAAAGTTAGATCTGTTTTACAGTCACTGGAAAAAATAAGTGTAGTGAATAAAAATTGTTTAGATCGTATCCTGTAGGCAGGAAACAGTATGATAGAGATAACACGAGACACAAAAGGAACTGGAGGAAATTATGGTCCTAATCAAATTAACAGCATTAGAGTATCACAAAACTACAGATGTATTTTTAGTAAACTACAGTGATCTACAACTAGTTAATAGAAAACAAACTGTACTCAATGCAAAATACCTTTCATTTATACACTACTGGTTGATCAATTGTTGATATAAATAAATTCTTTGTCTTTATGTGTCATTTACACTCGGTCAGCTTTCAATCAAAACTTTTATTAATTGTGACTTTAAATAATTCTAAGGTTAAACAATGGAACAATCTCTAAATTCTTGAACTATGCAGTCTATTCCTCCAGATAGTTCTTTTATTATTAAATTTCTTCCGAGTTATTAAATGAAGTAAAGAATGTCTTTCTTCTTTCAAAGTATGCACTAAATACTACAATTTTTCCTTTCTTTATCGTGTTAACAACTTCTAGATTCTTATAATTCCACACTTCCTAAAATGTCATTATTGGATAGTCTTTCAGTCCAATCTGTTTTAACATTTGTTAATAAATCTATATTTCAGTAGCTTCCAACTTATTAAACTCTTTTTGTTTTAATGTTCAAGCTTCCATATCATAAAGTAGTATAGAAAATATGAGCATTCCAATTAGAGGTGGGTATTTTATTGGCATATACAGTAAAACCTGAGTTAACATAATTTCGTGGGATAAAAAATATTTTCCATTGTGAACAGGATTCTGTTGAATACAGGGATGAACTAGCGAACTATACAGTTAAAAAGAAAAAAATATGGTAGTGTACTTACCAGAACCCCATTTCATTTTCAGCAGTGGATTGTACAGTAGTTTTTAAGTGAATCTTATGTTAGCATGTACAGAACAGTATACTGGATTGTAGATTAATTTTCGTATTTTAATTTAAAAAATCTTAAATTTAGGAACTGATAATTTTGAAGAATAACGAATTTCATTACCTTAAACCAATACACTTTAATAAGTAAACATAATTTAAATTAACCTAAATGTACTTTATTACTGTTCATTGTGTAATTTAGTCTTTATTATAAGAAAAAAAATTGGTAATTTTTTTGTACTGAATTTTTACTTTCAGCTACTCTGTTTTCTGTTAACATTCTGGCTTTACAAATTATGTTAAACAACTCTGAATCATTTGCTGTAAGTGAAAATTCCTGAAGGTCTAATAGGTTGGATAATGCTGCATTGTATAACTAGTTTTTGTATCGTTCATTACTGTTGTAGCATTACTGTTACGGTCCTCGTCATCAGAATTGTTTTTGTCTTTGTCAGTTTTCACTTGTGGTGGTCAATAAATTTATCTATCAATAGGTTGTCCATGTTAACTAAATCTTACAGCAGTTATATTTTCCTAAGGTGCCCTCTTCAGTTCTTCCTGCAAGTGTTCAAATGTTGTAAGTTTCGCTTCTGTAGCCATGTGCAATTGAAAGTTTGCTTTTTGGAAGCAGTGTTGAACTGTCTCTGTCGATACACATTTAAATGCTTCCTACAGCCAAATTGTAGTGTCGAGCACTGATGTAGATTTAGTCAGTTGAGTAGTTGACTGTGTCGTTTCGGTAGTTGCTAACAGATTTCATTAAAAATATACAGTAGTGTAATTTGAGACATTTAATTACACCCTAGTTCATAGGCTGGGTAATGCTTATCCTATTTGGTGGGAACCAACCTAATTTAATGTGGCTTAATACAATATCAGGATGACATGTGGCATTATCTAAAAGAGAAGAACCTGTCTATTTTGCTGCTTCATTCTTGTGTTAAACCCTTGCAACTTTTCTTCCATTAATATGTAACACCATAATATGTGACACCATCCATGATTCTTTATTGGATCTCCATACTCCAGGAAGATTGTATTTATTAATGTTTGTAAAACACTTTGCTTATCAGCCTTTCCAATACCGAGCGGTTTTTCCAGTTCTCCTAAAAAACCGCAAACAAAAACTGTCAACCTTTCCTTTGAATGTTTCCCTTCTGTACAACATTCTCCTTTCAAGCAAGAGTCATACTTGGTAGTGCACAATAAAACAGTTCGGTTTCGTCCCCGTTTGCAATATTTCTAGGTTCGTAATTTTTAGTCAAAGTAGCAAGTTTTGTTTTCCAATTAGTTATTTTCTCGTCACACACATCTCCAGCCTCGCTACATACTTTTTTAAACACAAATTTGATGCCGCTTTTTATAAACTTTCCAGCCAACTGTTTGAAGTGCTGAAATTGGTGCTACCTAATTTTTCTGCGGTTTCCTTTGCTTGGTACTGTATACTCCTAAAATCGGTAACTTTCTTGACATCGCACTCCCAAACAATTTTGTTAATTTCTTCGTTGCCAGTTTTCCCATATTTCTTTTATTTGAACCGCTCCCTTTTAACCATTCAGTTTTTAACTGGTTTTTATTTTTTTAAATTTAATATATTTGAGTCTTACCTACACCAAATTTTTCGACTGAGTTTTTTTACGGATAGTTTTTCTTTTTCGCTGGCTTCGATTTCTTTGATTTTAGTATATAAGTCCAACACAACTCTTTTTTTCGACGTTATACTTATTACACTAATGCACAGTATCCTGAAGAACACTAAACTAACAATTGCACTGTACAGTTCTGTACTTTAGGTACGAATATGGATCCGTAAAAATAACAAATTAAAATGACAAATTCAGCAAATGAACAGAAAACAAAAATGAATACTCACACACACACACGCGCCTGCGCACGCCTACAGTAAAGAAGACTTTGTTGTAATGAACAAAAACAACATGGATAAGTTATGTATGTTGGCATTACATAATTAATTTAAATAAAAATTGTGTGACTCGAGATAAGGTATGATGAGAATGTGTTAAGTTATGATTCACATGGCAGTGGGCATAAAGGTCTAGTTTACTGTAAGTAGCCAAAAAAACGATGACTGTTTGCCATTGCCTATACAGGTTTTAACACTCTGTTGTATCTGTCGTCACCTATTAGGATTGGCGACGAGTTACTGAAAATGTAGACATTTATGTAGTGTTAAATGCGAATTTATCAGTTTCAACTTTGTCATGACTAATTTTTATTTTTGTTTGTGCAGGGTGATTTGTAACATAGCGTAGTACACTATACTGTATACAGTGTTTATAGTACTGTACAGTATACGTATTGTATTTTATATCGTGAGAAAATTTAGTAATGTACTTTATATGTAGCAATAAATGGGTATACATAATATTTTTTTTGCATAAATTATAGTACTCTACACGATTCTCAAAAAACATTTCTATTAATTTGTGAGATTTTTTCCATTTCCGTGTCAGCCAGGTTCCGTTATTTTAGGGAAAATTATCATATCTTTGGTAAAATTCACGCACAGGGCCAGGGAAATTTTCCGTTGCAGACAGGATTCTGTTAAATCCAGGTTCTGTTAACTCAGGTTTTACTGTATACAGTTTTTAAATATTTTAGTCTGTAACTTAGCAGGAATCTTCTAGAGCACTTGGTATATGTTCCACTCTTGTCTATAACTTAGTTTGCTGTTAGATGAATTTTCATGTTTTACTCTGTTTTGTTATGTTTCTGTATGTAATGTTATGTGTTTTGTTATTTTGTATGTTATGTTATGTTTTACTTTTGCATTTTTATATATTGCTCTTTATTTCATCTGATATTTACTGGTAACTTTTCTTGATAATTATTGACTTCTTTGTATATTAATAGAGATATTTCAAACTTGTTTACATTTACAGTAGCTATGAGGCTCTAGAAGAAATTCCTTTTTCTTGTCTCATTTAATCAATTATTTTCTGCTTCTAACTTCATGCCCTATATCCATTAGATATTATATCTATTTGATGTTTTAGGTATATTACTTTACCATGAACTTTTCTTTACATTGTTAGTTTTTCTCTTTGCATTTTTCTTCATATCATTGTTTCTTGATCATCTGTGTTCTATAAGAATAGGATTTACATCTCCAGAACGTACACTAGATCATGAATTATGTTTTACTTTTAAATAGGCTGTAGAAAAAATGTCAGAACATCCATAAGATTTTTTATTTTATGAACATGTTAATTAATTTGAAAAAAATATTAATATACTTATTTTCTTTTTTGTTCCAGATATTTTTAATGTGGAATTTAGGTTTATACACTTCACCTGTATTAGTTTTTATGATGTATCGCAAAGGGTATTTTATGTATGATGGTGCTGTAACTTTTGCAAAATTTACTCTAGGGTTTGGATGTGCATTGTTGTTTTCATATTGCTTGAGAAGTTATGGAAGATTATCAAATTCTACGTATGTAGAATTTCATAAGGCACTTAGTGCTGCAACAGAAAATCTGAATCCTGCTACAAAGGTAATAAAGCTTATGTTTTTAGTTGTTTTGATATAAGTTTCATATTAGTTTTGAATAATATGAGGCAAAATTGATATGAGAAAAGATTAATTCTCTTTTAAAACATATGCCTTCTTATGAAACAGATGTTATGGATTTCATAGAAGTATAAAAATAAAATTAGTGTAAGTGTACAAATCTTACATTACTGTTCAGATGCAATACAACTTATAATATTAATCAGATTCTAGGAGAAAAGGACTATGGTGCAGTAAGAATTAATTAATTATAATACAGTAGTTTTCATTAATTTTTCACTTTGAACACTATTGGACACTTTTATGAAGTTTTTATGACAATCTAATATCCAGTTATGGTTATGTTTTTCAGATAACCCTAAATTATGTTCATTATGATTATTATCCTTATTCCTTTTATTATAATCAATGAAAATTACATTTTTAAACCAAAAGATTTTAAGTTTAATACACAAACATATAGCTATTCTAAATGATTTTTAAAATAAAATTGTGAGAAGAAAATTTTTAAAAACAAAACAAAATTTATTGTAGGTTATTAAATAATCGTATAAACCTTTCCGTATCTAATATGTGCTGAAGTAAGTCCATAATAAAAATTACTGTATTTAATTTTCAGATATTCATAGGTTAGGTGTACCTGTTTGACAGTTAGTAATGATTGCATTCATTTATCTTAATGTAGTAAACTGAAAAACAAAATGGGGTGTAAAATTAAAATCTGAGGAACTTCTTACATTAATATTCAAGTGCAATACTGCTAATAATATTAATCAGATTCTAGTAGAAAAGGAATACGATGCAGCTAGAATTAATTACGAGTAATGAATTACTTTACCACCTACATCTTTTATTTCAACACATTGTTTTACTTAAGGAAGACTCAATCCAGATTGCATTTGCTGTGTCATTTGGTCTTAATTGTCTTTTCTTTTAAATATATCAACATTTATAGTTAAATATGTTAATAAATACAAAATTGAAGAATTATTTTTTCTTTATTATTTAACCTAAAACTGTTTTTTTATGCTGTCTTAAATTTTTCCTTTTACTAAAACTATATTCCTGATTTGTAAGAAATGTTTACATAATAAAATATGATATTTTACATAATAAAACATGTACAGCTAATCTTTTTATCTAATATTAGTAAAAAAATGACATTACTTATTCTGTAATTTTGCCTTTTACCCTTCATATAAATTATTTTAGTTCTAATGTAAGTTTATATAATTTTTATAGATACATTTATGTTTACTAGTGCTTGATGTATCCATTACACATTTGTAATTATATAAAATTAAACAAAAAAACTTTTTGTGCTAAGTTTTGACATTTTTTAATTTTTGGCATATTTTTTAATATTGCATTTGTACATCTAATTTAATCTCTTGTTTTTAGTATACTTATATGATGTTTTTATACTTTCACTAGCCTAACATAATTTTTTAAATTATCTCTATATTAATGAATGAAAAACCCTGTTTAACATTGTTAATCAATATATATTGATCAATCAAAAAAAAAAATGCATCCTAATGTATGCAAGTCACAATTGATAATTAATCTAATAAATTATATCTGGATCTTTCTATAGGGTACCTGTTTACTTTTAATGCATTTCAGAACTGTTCCATCCTCAGAAAATTACTCACTGGAGTTGGAGAACACATCAAGATGAAATGAAAAAACAAACACACATGTATAAAATGTACTACATATATGTTTGTTTTTTTGTTTTTTCACTTTATCTTGGTGTCATTACGACCTCCAGTGAGTGATTTTCTGAGAATGGAACAGAGTTCTGAAATACATTAAAAGTAAGTAGTTACCTCATAGAAACCTCACGTAGACTGATGTAATTTATTCATTTTTTTTTTTCATTTTCATGTTGGCTTTTATATTGTGGAAATAGATATGGTTCAGTGTTCAGTAAACTTAGTTGTTTTTGACTACCATTTCATTAATTTCTTGTTAAGTTATAAAAATCTTCATTTAGCATCTCCTACTATGATAGCAAATATGTTTGATTAATTTTTATTTCTGTTTCAGAAAACACTGTCTCGTTATGATTTTGAATTTTCTGCATGGCCTGTTGAATTTAGCTGGAAAGATTTAGGGTAAAAATTGAATTATTAACAATTTTAAATTATTGATAAAAAATGGTGACACTTGTTTCCTTATTTCTGTCTAGTTTTGGGAATAGAGGTGGTATGTTAATAGCTATGTATAAGCTATTATCTTACCCTGTAAAATATGTTTAACACATGTTTTTATTATCAGTATGATAGGAATTGTAAGTGTGAAGTGGTTTTTTTTAATAATGTAATTAGTGCATTGTAATGCAATAATGAAAAGCATTAGCGCATGTAAAAAAGGAATGTTCGATTAGTGCTACTCATGTGCTTTATATATACATCACAATCATAAAAACATAGTAAAAAGGAACCAATTAATGAATCATGTTCTGTTAAACAGTGTAGTATGTTCATGGCCTCTATATTTTATGTTAAGAATATGATTCTTATTTTATGTTAATCATTGGAGTTTATAAATTCAAAAGAAAGAATTATAGGTTATTTAAATTCAACATACTTTTTGGTCACATTGTAAGTACTTTTTTAACTTAAAAACAACTGCCTGTCATGACAACTGCCGACAGCAGGGTAAGACAGTGTACCAGTCACAGAAGGTGGCTGGCTATAAAAATGATTCTAAGCACTATGATAATTTTGAAACCTTATATATATTAAATCTTATTTGGTTTGTCATTAAAAAAACTATAATTTCTTCATTGTTGATTACCATGAACAAAACATACTAAATATTATACTATTCTTTTGTGATTCATTCAGTGGATTAGATTTTTAAGATGTAGAATCTTTGACAAACAAGTCTGGCTGGGGAATCTGTGCTTGAATCCTTACAGATTTGCTTGTTTTTTTCATTGCAGTATGGGTTTTGGGTGGGAAGGGGTAAGGTGCAACTATTTACATAGCTGCTGTATTTTATTCAGATATTTCAAGTCTGTATAAATAATATCTTATAAAAAAAAATTATTCAGTATTAAAGTTAATTACAGTATTTTATTGATGCTAAACTGTATTAATATTGAAATTGGAAATTATATTAATTTCATTAAATAGATAAATATGATGGTCTTGGGATATACTAACAGTAAGAGAGAGCAGAATGATATGCATAGTAAATTGAAAAAAAATTAAAGAGAATATTTTTTGTAGAAAATTGTTTAACACAGCCTTACTTGTGTGAAAATCTAATTTATTTAAGGTATTTTTCATATTATAATTTAAGCATTTATTTTTCTATGAGTATTCTTTTCAAATAGTTTAACTGTTAGGGATATTTTAAAGTGACATTGGCAATTTTGCTTCTAAAGATTAAGTAGAAAATTTTAAATCTTTTGTCATGAATGCAAAAAAAGCTTTTGAAGAAGCCTTAACTAAGTTTTACTTAGAAAGAAGAGTTCAATATTATTATTATTTTTTTTTTTTATTTATTCTGCATTAATTAACCTTTACATGATAGCTGGTTGAACCAAATGTAGCAGGTTTTCAGAACAGTTCAATATATTCAGATGAAAATGGTTAAAATATATGCCTCTTCTGTAATTTTCATTTAAAGGATTTGATAAATCTACTGCATATTTGTTAGGTTTGATAGTAATCTATGTAAACAGTTAGAGTAAAAAAAAAATGGAATTTTTTATTGATATACTTAGTATAAAATACATGGATAAACAGGATTTTGGAATTTATGGTTTTATTTTTTTAATAAAAATTTATTACTTTTTACTCCAAAAGGAGTAAAATTTTACTCCTTTTTGGTCCTTCGTGCTTTGAATATGTGAAAATTTGATTTATTGTGGCATTCTTCAGTCAAAAACAATGTAGGTTATGTGTTACAAATCTTCCAACGTATCAATTTATGGTTAATCAAAAAGGAGTTATTAAGGTTGCTAATTATTCATTGAAATACAACCAACAACTTAATTCTTCATTACCATCAATCAAGTAATTTCATTTAGTTATTTCTTATTTAATTCATATTTATATTTAACATTGTTAATTGAGACTGTTAATTTATAATCAATAGAGAACAACTAATTAGACAGAGCGGATAGATTAAATCCTCTATAACAAGGACTTTATTTAAAGATATTAATGATCCATTGGCATAAGTTCTGATTAATGGATTCTAAAGAATGGAAACATTTTTTTTGTATGTTTTGTATATTATGAATTTCTTATGTAGTATTTTTTTTTTTAAATTATTTTCTTTTAAATCCGTTTTCTCCACTTAAGTTTTACTTCCTTGATTTATACTTTTCCATTTTACAGGATCCCTTCACAACTTTTTGGTTGGATAGCTTTTTTCATTATGTACCCACTAAATGTTTTTAGTTTGTTTAGCTGTCTTATTTTTTTGGGACTTCTAATAGAATTACTTTAATTAACAGCTTTAATTTCCCTGACAGTGGCATTTTTTCTTTTTTTAAGGCATAAGTTCAGTGGCTGTTCTCTCATAAAATTAAAAAGTTAATTTTCCTATGATTTATTTTTTTAAATATCAAATTCATGTATAAAGAGAACATTTAAGTAAATAATTGACTGAAATAAAATCCTGACATTAACAAAGATAGAAGAATTTGATAAGTCTCTAGTCGAATGTTTGCTTAAATATGACATGTATACCAAGAGTTATAAAATATTAACAGTTTTGGAAGATAAGATAAGATAAGGCATATACATATAGGAATTCAAGCTAATTTTAGGTAATTTATTTTAAAAACTGGTTTCAATGTAAAGATACATAAAAAACCACAATTATTTTATTTTTTAACTTTTCTTATTCAAGTAAGATTTATTTACCCTAAGAAAGATTTATTTTAAATTACAGGCATTTTAAATGAATGGTAAAAACCCTTTCTTTATTTTATGAGAGAACAGCCACTGACTTATGCCTTAAAAAAATAAAAAATGCCACTGTCAGGGAAATTAAAGCTGTTAATTAAAGTAATTCTATTAGAAGTCCCAAAAAAATAAGACAGCTAAACAAACAAAAAAAAAAAAAAAACATTTAGTGGGTACATAATGAAAAAAGCTATCCAACCAAAAAGTTGTGAAGGAATCCTGTAAAATGGAAAACTATAAATCAAGGAAGTAAAACTTAAGTGGAGGAAACGGATTTAAAAGAAAATAATTAAAAAACAAAAACTGACTACTTACAAAAACATCTACTTAGAATAATTATGAAAAAAATTACAAAAAATCATTAAAAAAGTTTTTTCTGTTTTATCATACAGATATTCTTTAGGATAGAGTAAGTTAGTCTGCCATGTGAAATTTAATATTGCTTCTACATTTTATATTGTATTCAGGTTAGTCTTAACAGAGTGGAAGCCATTAGACATCATTTCATGTAATAGTCTATGTACACAATAGGTCTGAAAAGTTACCAAACTAAATTTCTATAGTCGATACAAGTTTTACCATCTCTCAGACGACCAAGGAACTATGTAGTACGATGTCTGACGAGTGTGTGTACAAAATTTAATCACGTTTCATCACTCCAGTCTCGAGTTATATTCAGCCATGTACATTGTGTTCATGTGACCTTGTACGAGCTCGTAACATGGAACAGAGAAGCGTGAAAAAATTTTGTGTTTGATTTCAAAATTCTTTTGTTGAAACTTATTCTATGTTACAGCAAGCATTTGGTGATGAAGCTGCATCTCGTACTACAACATACACATAGTGGAAGCAGTTTATAGGTGGTAGAGAGTTGTTGGATGATAATGAACAAAGCAGGAGGCTGTTAACAGTTGTTCATGACGAAAATGTTGCAAAATTGCACGCGCTTCTGCTTGAACAACCTCATCTTACCCTTTGGTCCACAGCAGAAGAGCTAAACATTGGTAAAGACGCCATATTTACAATTCTAACAGAAAAAAATGAGCTGCCAAAAGGTTTGCTCCCGTTTCATTACTTCTTGACCGAAGAACAATAACAGGTACGTCTTTCTTGCGCTCAAGACTTCATTGAAACTACCGATAGCGACCTGAATTGTTTGCAAACAATTGCAACTGGGGATGAAAGCTGGTGCTTCATGTATGATCCACAAACGAGGCATCAATCCGCTGCTTGGTTGAGTCCTGGAGCGCAAAGATTGGCGAAAGTCAGGCAGCAAAAATCAAGATGAAAACGATGTTGATTGCATTCTTCAACTCAAAGGCCCTGATTCACCATGAATTTGCCCCAACTGGTCAAATCATGAATTCTAAATTCTATTTGGAAGTAATGAAATGTCTGATGCATTGCATTCGTCGAATCTGGCCTGAGTACCAGGATTCGGGCAGTTGGACTCTTGCAACTACCCCGGCACACATCGCAACAGCTTTAACATGTTGTTACACCCCAAATCAAATCACCACCTTATTCCACCTGTCCTATTCACTCGACTTGGCTCCAGCAGATTATTTTCTGTTCCTGAAACTCAAGTTGATGAAAGGCTGCTTTTTGACAACATTCCAGCCATCCAAAGGGCTTGCACAGAACAGTTGAAGAGGATCCCACAAAGTGATTTCTCCAGAGTGTTTGATGGGCTCTACCGGCTCTGCAATGAGTGTATAACTAGAGAAGGATTCTATGTAGAGGGCTGATGTGAGTAAATTCGTTTATCTTTAAATTTGTATTTTTATTTGATCATCTAGTTCAGGAACTTTTTAGACATACTGTGTAGGCACCTGACTACTGCATAAAATGTAGAAGTAATATTAAATATCACATTGCAGACTAGCTTACTGTATCCTGAAGAAATGCCTGTAAGAAAATAAAGAAAACCTTTCTTTAAAACTGAATGATTTTTTGTAATTTTTTCATAACTATTCCAAATATATGTGTACAATTAGTTGCTGGTTTTTTTGTTTTTTAATAACTTTCTTATTTAGCACTTTTATTGTCTCCATTACTTTACTGTTCAATTCTTTGGCATATTTTAAACTGTTTTCATATCATCCTTCACTGTTACCTTTAAGCTAATTTTTTCAACACCTAATGAGACATGATGTTTTTAACATTTGGAATATATCAAGGAACAGACTGTTGAATATAAAAGTTAGTCAAATAAAAAGAAATTGCAAATAACTGCATATCTTTTTTATGTTTTCACTAATCATCATAACGGTAGATGTCTGAAAGAAGCTCATGAAACAGAAAACATTAAAGTATTTTATCATTTATTTATTATTTTTTCAGAGATAAATCAAAGAGGGGTACAACAGATCCTGTCCCAAGACGCTCATTTAGCTCCACACTGTTTTATGCTCCATATGCTACTGTTAGTTATCTTGTTGCACATACATTTGGAATTCGCCTTATTTATCCAGGATCAGTTTCAATTGTCAGTTACATGATGTGTAAGTATTTTTATAATTTTGATGTCATTTTAACTGGTTCTTGCACGTGTATGCGTTTGCATATTTTCTTGTATGTAAATCAAATGCTGTGACATTCCTTGAATCAGATTGAACAATGTATTTTTATTATGCAATTTCTGATGCATGGCTTTAGAGTAGATTTTGGTAAATAATTATTGTTCATGGTTTTCTATTCTAATTGGGATCCATTAACCTCCTGTAAAAATAACTCAAAAAATTGTCAGGGTGTTTTGGATAAACTTATTAATTCATTCAGAGCAATGAAATGTAATATGTTGCTAAAAAAATATTTTTTGCATTCACCTGAATTTCTTTACATTAAATCCTGGAATAGGAATTTTTGAATATGGTGAATGTTTTCAGCAAATTATTTTAATGATGGAAAATGCTATAAAAATAAATGGATTATTAATACACTAGGATTACTACGGGATTTAATTTGGTTTGTACTAAGTTAACTTCAGAAGAAAAGATTATTAATTATAAAGTTTTAATGGAAGTATTTGTCACCATTAACTTCTTTTAATTTGACCTTTTTTAATTAGTTTTTGGTTTTTTCATTTCTTTTATATTAAGGGATTTATAATCTGCACAAAAATAAATGTAGAAAAAGGCAAAACACATAGAGAAGTGTAAAAAATTATTTTACGCATCAGTGTTATTAATCAGATTATATGTTTGATCTAAAGCACTTCATTTTTAATGAAAAATTGAAGTTTTGATGAAAAAGAATCAAATTCAGTTTTATTTTATACTTAATTTATCTGGTTTTACTTTTTTTATTCTTTGCAGTGATATTTTTATTTACATGTTGTTTTACGCTAGGTATATCTTTTACCTTGAACTGTTCATTTAAGAGAGACCTTGATCTAAAAACAACTGTTGTTAATTAGTTAGTTAATTAATTAAATTTAGCACTTTCATCATTTTATTTTGAAATTGTGCTGTGTTACAATGTGTTAATAGCTGAATTACAGGTTAGCAAGTTTTCTTGCTCAGTCTTAGGCTGATGTCCGTGAGATAGTGGCATTAATTGGATCCCAACAACTAAATTACACTATCTTTCAGGTTCAGTTTAATACCATATTTTCAAATAAATTTGAACAAATGTCTTTTTTCATCAAAGAACAGCTTTTAAAACTTTACCATTAGCTGTGTCCATATTTGTTGTACTGATCAATTTCTTCTTTTATATACCTGGATTACTATATAAAATTTACTTTTAATAGAGAAAAAATTTTATTGTGTGTGTAAGTTAGCGTGCATTTACATTTTTTTCTCTTAGTCATCACCCACATTATTTATCATACCACAATGCCAGCTTTTGTAGATCATCAAATAAATAAATATTTTATTCTGGTTGATGTACATTATAGTTTTTCTTTAATATTTTTGTATTTAGTATTATAAAAAAAAATTAATTACTTTCTGTAAAAGAGAATCTTTTAATTGTATTTTAAATAAGCTGGGAAGATTTTTCTAAAAGTTTTGGTATTAAAGTTGATAACAGAAGCGTAATAATTTCCTTGTTTGTAAGCTATAGTGGTATTTTTAAAAATAAGTGAGTATTCTCTTAAACAAAGATTGCCATCATCAAAGGACAGGACTCTCAGATATGGTAGTCACAGTACCAAAATTAAACTGCAGGAGGATGGTTGAGAATCTTCTGTTTGAAGTGATCTGTTGTGTGGATCATTGTCATGCAGAAGAATAACAACTTACCATTTTGATCATTCCTTGCTGTTTGTTATGGGTTGATGTCTGAATCTTCAGTGTTTCACTGCAAACTTGTAATATTATTGTGGTTTTAAATATCATAATTTCATTTGCAAAATTCCTATATTTCCAAAGCTTTCTTGACATATTAAGTGAATAATTGTGTATTCAGTCTCTCTGGAATCAATCAATCAATCTCTCTCCACTTTGTTACTCATAATATTACCATAAACACAACATAATTACCAATAGATCTTGACAACTCTGTATGCTGTTTATAAAAAGTGAATCATGATATCCACTCTACAGTTGGGAATGTCAATGACAAGCTCCATGTTCTATCAACTAATCCTTAACTAACACAGAACAAAGTGGATTGTAACAAGATTTAGATTGCATTTAAAATTATAGTTTGTTAAACTGCAGATGTGCAGTTGTTGCTCTGTAACAGTTTGTTTGTTTTCAGCAATCAATTATAAGCCAGTTTTGGAATAGTTCTCATATTTTAAGAAGTATTTGTTCATTTGGATATAATTTTTTGCTAATCTATTTGGATAATAATCTACATAGAGGAGAGTCCTCCTCTATGAATCATGAGACCTTGCCGTTGGTGAGGGGGCTTGAGTGCTCAGGGATACAGAGTAGCTGGACCGAAGGTGCAACCATATCGGAGAGGTATCTGTTGAGAGCCAGACTAAGGAATGATTCCTGAAAGAGGGCAGCAGCTCTTTCAGTAGTTGTTAGGGGCGTGAGTCAGGACGACTTAAACGGCCGTATCAACATCACTCAGTCCTCTGAGTACTGCGCAGCTGAAAGCAATGGAAAACTACAGCTGCTTTTTTTCCAAGAAAATGTGGCTCTCTGCATTTTCACATAGCAATAATGGAGGCGCCTTCCTTGGTAAAATATTCCGGAGGTAAAATAGTCCCCCGTTCGGATCTCCGGGTAGGGACTACTAAGGAAGGGGTCACCAGAAAATTAAAAAATAACATTCTACGAGTCGGAGCGTGGAATGTTAGAAGCTTAAAAAAGGTTGGTAGGCTAGAAAATTTAAAAAGGGAAATGTGTAGGACAAATGTGGATATAGTAGGAATTAGTGAGGTTCGGTGGGAAGAGGAAGGTGACTTTTGGTCAGGTGATTTTAGAGTAATTAACTCAACGTCAAATAATGGGCAGGCAGGAGTAGGTTTCGTGATGAACAAGAAGATAGGGAGGAGAGTGGAGTATTTCAAAACGCATAGCGATAGAATCATTGTAATAAGGATAAAATCAAAACCTAAACCGACAACGATTGTTAACGTCTATATCCCTACAAGCGCCCATGATGATGATTAGGTAGAGTGTGTATACGAAGAGATTGATGAAGCAATTAAACACGTAAAAGGAGATGAAAATTTAATAATAGTTGGAGATTGGAATGCAAGCATTGGAGAGGCAAGGAAGGAAATATAGTGGGTGAATACGGGCTGGGCAAAAGGAATGAAAGAGGGGACCGACTTATAGAGTTTTGCACGAAGTATAATTTAGTAATTGCCAACACCCAATTTAAAAATCATAACAGAAGAATATACACTTGGAAAAAGCCAGGCGATACTGCAAGGTATCAGATAGATTATATCATGGTTAAGCAAAGATTTAGAAATCAACTCGTTGACTGCAAAACTTACCCTGGAGCAGACATTGATAGCGACCATAATTTGGTGATAATGAAATGTAGATTGGGGTTTAAAAACCTGAAGAAAAGGTGTCAGATGAATCGGTGGAATTTAGAGAAGCTTGAGGAAGAGGAGGTAAAGAAGATTTTTGAGGAGGACATCGCAAGAGGTCTGAGTAAAAAAGATAAGGTAGAAAATGTTGAAGAAGAATGGGAGAATGTTAAAAAGGATATTCTTAAATCAGCAGAAGCAAACTTAGGCGGAATAAAGAGAACTGGTAGAAAACCTTGGGTTTCAGACGATATATTGCAGCTGATGGATGAACGTAGAAAATATAAGAATGCTAGTGATGAAGAAAGTAAAAGGAACTATCGGCAATTAAGAAATGCTATAAACAGGAAGTGCAAACTGGTGAAAGAAGAGTGGATTAAAGAAAAGTGTTCAGAAGTGGAAAGAGAAATGAACATTGGTAAAATAGACGGAGCATACAGGAAAGTTAAGGAAAATTTTGGGGTACATAAATTAAAATGTAATAATGTGTTAAACAAAGATGGTACACCAATATATAATACGAAAGGTAAAGTCGATAGATGGGTGGAATATATTGAAGAGTTATACGGAGGAAATGAATTAGAAAATGGTGTTATAGAGAAAGAAGAGGAAGTTGAGGAGGATGAAATGGGAGAAACAGTACTGAGATCTGAATTTAAGAGAGCATTAAAAGATTTAAATGGCAGAAAGGCTCCTGGAATAGACGGAATACCTGTAGAATTACTGTGCAGTGCAGGTGAGGAAGCGATTGATAGATTATACAAACTGGTGTGTAATATTTATGAAAATGGGAAATTTCCATCAGACTTCAAAAAAAGTGTTATAGTTATGATACCAAAGAAAGCAGGGGCAGATAAATGTGAAGAATACAGAACAATTAGTTTAACTAGTCATGCATCAAAAATCTTAACTAGAATTTTATACAGAAGAATTGAGAGGAGAGTGGAAGAAGTGTTAGGAGAAGACCAATTTGGTTTCAGGAAAAGTATAGGGACAAGGGAAGCAATTTTAGGCCTCAGATTAATAGTAGAAGGAAGATTAAAGAAAAACAAACCAACATACTTGGCGTTTATAGACCTAGAAAAGGCTTTCGATAACGTAGACTGGAATAAAATGTTCAGCATTTTAAAAAAATTAGGGTTCAAATACAGAGATAGAAGAACAATTGGTAACATGTACAGGAACCAAACAGCAACAATAACAATTGAAGAACATAAGAAAGAAGCCCTAATAAGAAAGGGAGTCCGACAAGGATGTTCCCTATCGCCGTTACTTTTTAATCTTTACATGGAACTAGCAGTTAATGATGTTAAAGAACAATTTAGATTCGGAGTAACAGTACAAGGTGAAAAGATAAAGATGCTACGATTTGCTGATGATATAGTAATTCTAGCAGAGAGTAAAAAGGATTTAGAAGAAACAATGAACGGCATAGATGAAGTCCTACGCAAAAACTATCGCATGAAAATAAACAAGAACAAAACAAAAGTAATGAAATGTAGTAGAAATAACAAAGATGGACCGCTGAATGTGAAAATAGGAGGAGAAAAGATTATGGAGGTAGAAGAATTTTGTTATTTGGGAAGTAAAATTACTAAAGATGGACGAAGCAGGAGCGATATAAAATGCCGAATAGCACAAGCTAAACGAGCCTTCAGTAAGAAATATAATTTGTTTACATCAAAAATGAATTTAAATGTCAGGAAAAGATTTTTGAAAGTGTATGTTTGGAGTGTCGCTTTATATGGAAGTGAAACTTGGACAATCGGAGTATCTGAGAAGAAAAGATTAGAAGCTTTTGAAATGTGGTGCTATAGGAGAATGTTAAAAATCAGATGGGTGGATAAAGTGACAAATGAAGAGGTATTGCGGCAAATAGATGAAGAAAGTAGCATTTGGAAAAATATAGTTAAAAGAAGAGACAGACTTATAGGCCACATACTAAGGCATTATGGAATAGTCGCTTTAATATTGGAAGGACAGGTAGAAGGGAAAAATTGTGTAGGCAGGCCACGTTTGGAGTATGTAAAACAAATTGTTGGAGATGTAGGATGTAGAGGGTATACTGAAATGAAACGACTAGCACTAGATAGGGAATCTTGGAGAGCTGCATCAAACCAGTCAAATGACTGAAGACAAAAAAAAAAAAAAAAAAATAATCTAAAGGCCAGTTGGAAAATTAAACTGAAAGTTAACCAATTAATATTAATAAAATGAACCATCAGATGCAGTAATTAAGCTGGATTCACTAAATGAGAAGCACTTTTTGTTCTATAGATCATTGAACTTTATTGTTATTATCTATATGTATTATTAGTTTAATAATAAAACAGTTTTGCAAAGAGGAAAATTGGAAATCTGACTGCTAGTATCTAACTATGATGTCAATTGTATGTAGTTTAACGATTGCAGATCATTAAATAAAAATTAAGTAAATGTTAAAGTTGTTTTTTCATTTATCCTTTGAAATAAAAATTATAGAGTAAAAAAAAAAAAAAAAAAAAAAAAAAATAGTAACAAAAGCTTATTTCGCTGTAGACTTTGAGCTACATTAAAAACCAGAATATTAAACATGTAAGGTAGTTTAATCTACACGTATTATTTAACTTGTTTAAAATGTATAATTTATAATTTGCTTATTATTAGCTGTGTAATTTAAAAATTAATCTTTTCTCACAGCTTTATTGGAAAGTAATACTGAAACTTTTGAATATCCATTTGGTCGTTTTCCCTTTCCTTCTTTTAGTTCTCTTTTGTTAGTATGTTGTTTCTTATGATCTGTTCGGTTTTTTACTGTCAGATTATTTTATTAGTATTACATTTACAACAAATAAAAGTTAAAAGTGTAGAAAACAAATATCAAGTATGATTTTTATAAGTTATCGCTTTATAATCACCATTATAATATTGTTTTACCTTTTATCTTTTAGCTTCTATACTTATGAAAGGAAGAAGTAAGTTATTGGAGAATGATGAAGGAGAAAGGTACAAATTACTAACATCAGACCAAAATGAGATTGACACTGTTTTTGTTGATAGGAGAGGAAAAAGGTTAGTTTATTAAAATAATAGTACAATATGAACAATGGTGAATTTTTTTTTTAAGTTCCTGCTTAATTTATGCAGGCATGTGAAATGGACGCTCATTTAAAAAATAAAATTAAAGACTACTAATTGGCTACAGATATACTAATTGTACTCAGCCAGCAGTGAACTTGGCTAGTGTTCTTGATGGAACACATAAATCTGTAGAGTAGTTGACAGTATTTTTCTTTGAGTCACTTGAACAAAGTGATAAAACTGATTGTTAATATTTTTAGGCTCAAAGTACCTCGAAGTGTTTCTGGATGAGAAGTTGCAATTCAAGAAGCACCTTCAATATGCCGCAGAGAAGCCCTGTAGTGCCTTCTTCAGAATTCGATGTATGGTTAATCCTGATTAGAGTCTTAATTTTAAGACCATGAGCATCCTATACAAAGGCATTTGTGAGACTATTATGTATGCTATATGCAGTGCCTGTTTGGGCAAGGAGGCTAAAATTTCAAAGTTATCAAAATATTTTATTGAGGGCCCAATGCCGTATGTTGCTGATGGTAACGGGTGGTTACCAAAATATTTCACAAGAGGTGATTGCAGAAGTAAAACCAATCAATATTCTTGCGGTAGAAAGGCAGAAACATTATGCTGCTAGGAAGTTGGGTGAATTGACTTCTGAAAAGATCTGGGAAATCGAGCAGCACGGATTTGATTTATGGCAAGTTAGATGATTGGATGAGAGATAGGCGGTATATGCATGCATGATCTCTTCCCAGTAATTAGATGCTTGCAGCGCACCTCCTGGATTTCCTCAAACAAATATGTCACACAGTTTCTTTCGTGACAGTGCTTTTCAGAGTGAGCTGGCAAGATTCGGCGTGGTTGATACAGGTTTATGCCTGCAGTGTAGGGTTTTAGATGACGCTTTTCATGTCGTATATGAGTGCATGAAATATGATGAGAAATGTGACAAGATCATTTGTTGACTGGACATTCTTGGGTCAGTGCTGAATTTTTATCAGAATTGGGGTAACCAGGCCAAATGGTTTATAGTTGAGGAATTCATGGTTTATCTAGCAAAGGAAAGGATAGCCAAGGGGGTTTAGTCCTAGTTGGGCTTCCTTTGTTACCTTTGTCTCTTTTGTTTTTATTGTTCTTGTTTCTTTGTTTTTTGTTAATTCTTTTTTAGTTATATTATGGTTTATGTTTTTGTTTTGTGTGTTTTAGTTCAAGTAGTGTGTCAGACTCACTTTTACCTTATTGGGTAGGTGAAGGTGATTTCAATCCCTTCATTCAACGATTGCAGATTCAGTCTTTAAGACTAACTAAGATGTGTTTTGTTTCTACATGTCCACCTTTGTTAAAAGTACATCAATGGAAATGTCGTTTGTGGCATTCGCTTTGGTGGCACCTTGGCCGATGTAAGGCTGCAATATGTCTACCACCAAGGTTTTTTAAGATGATTTTCGTTAAAGCCCATCAGGGCTAGGTATGGAGGGGGTGGCCTGGTGACTGGAAACATCACATGGTGGGTGTCTTTCCCTTCGAGGTTAGGATATTAATATTTCTTTTTTAATTGTTTTAATTTGAGCACTTCCTGAAGTTTTTTATTGCTGTTAAGACCACATAATGTTAAAATTATTTGTTGTATTTATTATAATTTGATAATTAACAATTTGTAGTTTTACTGTCAAGATTACATCTCAGCTGTAGCGTATAAAAAATAGACAGATTTGTTAATTTTGAGAAATTATACAGGCAAAACTAGTTTTACAGTTTGTGTAATTAAGCAGAACTGAATGAAAATATTTTATTTTATTTTATCAGAATTTGTATAGTTTCATTTTATGATTTGCTTTTTGATTTAGTAAATCAGTTTCTTGAGTGTGATTAAAGAAATTTTTTTTTCTTTAGAGTTTATTAATTTGTGAAAGTGATTGGGTATTGCGCAGTAATAATTAGGCCATAGAACAACAGGCCAATACAGGCCTATATTTCAAGAAATAAGTGTACTTTGTCTTCTGAATTAAGCAGATTTTTCTCAAAAAATGGGTTCCTTTTTACTTTTCTTGTTTAAAAAATGGAACATTTAAAAAAAATAGTTGGAAGCACTCATTGTTGTTTTTCAAACTATCTGAATTATGACTATATAATTTTTTTAACATGTTTTTACCTTGGTTTTGTATTAAGTAGAATTGATTAGTTTATTTGATTTTGAAAGATTTGAATCTGATTGTCAACATCAAATATTTTTCTGTACTTTGGTTATTTTATAGCAGTTGTATAAAGTTTTATGTGCATGATGAATTCTACTTACCTGGTTTCTGGTCTCCTCTTTCAACACTTTTAAGATTTTTGCGGAAGTAATTTTAATTATTTATTATTTTTTCATAATACTATAGTAGTTTTTGTTTATTGTAAAAAAATATTTCAGTTTTTACACATTGTACTTTAGTGTAGATTATTTTTATTTTATTAATTTAATTTCTGGTTGTTCTTAATTTAATATTTGCTAACCATTTGCTTTATCTTGAATTAATGTTAATAATCATTTGTTTCAGTAAGAACGGTTCAGTGTTAGTTATTTGTTCTGAGGGTAATGCTGGTTTTTATGAAATTGGAATAATGAGTACTCCAATGGAAGCTAATTATTCAGTTCTTGGTTGGAATCATCCAGGTTTTGGAGGAAGTACGGTAATGATGTTTTTATTAATCTGTGTTGTATAATTTTTTACTGGCTATGATGAAAATATAGAGTATGTTGGAATTGCTTTAATTTTTTTTACGTTTGTTTATAAATTTGTTTGAATTTGTGCATTAAATTCATATTTGAAAGTTACTAATAATTATTTGAATTTTTATAATTGTATCACCATTAGTAATAGAAGAGATATTAATTAACATAATGGGGTAGAGAAGCTTCCATAAAGAAGAAAGAGGAAACGACTAGGGATTCATTCTAGAAAAGGACTTATAGAAAAGCATAGAAGGTGTGGACAATGAAAATTATTATGCTTGAACAATCAAAAGGATGAGTTAAAGTACTGGTACTGCAGGTATGAAGATATATTAACCCAGCGGGTTGGTTTAGTGATAAATGCGTCTTGACAAATCAGCTAATCTGGAAGTAGAGAGTTCCGTGTTCAAGTTTTAGTAAAGAACCTTTACTTTTATATGAATTTGAATACTAGGTCGTGGATACTGGTGCTCTTTGGTGGTTGGGTTTCAATTAACCATACACCTCAGGAATGGTCAAACTGAGACTGTGCAAGACTACACTTCATTTATATTCATGTAAATCTTCATTCATCCTCCGAAGTAATCCCTGAATGGTAATTCCCTTTGGCTAAAAGGAAAAAGAAAGGTCTGAAGATATTATTACTACTGATGACTCGCAGAGACAGTTACAAGTTCAAGTTGGTTCAGTTTGAAATAAAGTGGTCACAGTGTGCGGAACATTTGGAGTAAGTGTTTGGTTACAAATGAGTGAAGTGAGTGTCATAAGTATTCCATTTTGGACAGTGGTTAGAAAAGAAGAAGCTGTTTGGTGAGTTATTTGTGAACAGGTGTAAAAGTGACATTACTCCATTCATAAATTCTTTCCATTCATTCATAAGTTCTTTTGTAAACACTTAAAGTGAATAATACTTACATAGAGTGAATTGTATGAATTGTAGATTTTTCTGTTGTGATTTTATTATTGTTATGAAATTTTTAGTAAATTGAAATTCTATTTTGGTTAGCCAATGGTAGTTTAAAGTGTATGTTTGTCAAATCTTTAATTAGTTGTTGGTAATGTTACCTGCATGCTTACTATTTGATTTACTTTTTATGTTATTTATTTTATAAATCTGGTTTAGTATTTAAAATTTAGTAGCAGTAGTAGTTGTTAGCTTTTAAGTTATTGATAAGGTTTTTTTTTATTTTTTATATGTAATTGCAATTTATTAGTAATAAATTTCGAGTAAGGACATTACAGCATTGTAACCCATGAATGAAAGTATAAAAGAAAACATGAATGAAAATATAAGTAAAATGAAAGAGAATATGAAAAAGAAATTTGAAAAAGAGAGATTATGAATAAAATGGAAGAAAACATGAATGAAAATGTGAATAAACTAAATGAAAATATTAATAAAATGAATAAAAATCATGTCTCATATTAAGGATATATAAGGTAGCTTTAGAAAAGATCTTGGAGATGAAATAGAAAGTGTTAAGACGGTGATTCAGTTGGTTTTAAAATAAACTTTAGTAAGATAGTTATAATAGCATAATAGATAGGTTAGTTAAGGTTGAGCAATTAGTTAATAATAACCTAGGAACTAATATCAATAAAAGTCTTAGAAGTTAGTTATAAGGACATCTAAGCAGAGAATTGTATGTTAACAGTTCACAGGATCAAGAACTAGGCGCATTGATGGGATGTTGTTGTTTTACAGCAGTGAAGCCACCCAAGTTCATCGTGGTGGAAGTTCATTGTGGGCTATCTTCAAGCGACAGTTTGAGGCAACATCCAGCCATAACAGTTGGACAGCATCAGAGAAGGCCATATACCTGATCACTGCACTACAGGGTCAAGCAGTGGAAGTTTTCTAGGGTGTACTATCTATGGCCAGCTATGACAATGTTATTGCAGCACTAGAGGGTGTTGTTAAGGACAGAACAATCTGGCAGTTATCTTCAGGTGTGAGCTAAGGGGATGAGTCCAGAAGACCAACAAAATGCTGCAGGATTTTGCCACCATTATCAAACAGCTAGACAATGGGCTTTAGTTGAGCTGCTATTAGCATACATCTGGAGAAGGCACACACTCATTCATCAACAGGGTTTAGGACACTGACATCAAAAGGGACCTTCTTCTCGGGTCAGTGAAGTCGATCAATGGTGCCCTTAACCAATTGTGGACCAATGGGGCTCTGTGACTGGAGGCAGCCAGAGTGCTGTCGTGCCTTTGAAGAATCAGAATCGGGTGCAACTAGGAGTCACCGAACAATGTCAACACTTCTGTGAAGACGCCAGCTACTAAAATGATTGCAGTGGTTTAACAAAGGATGTCTGCTATAGAACCAAAGGACAAGTGTTGACCATTCTGACAACTGTATTGGATGGGCCACGTAAAATTAACTGCAAGAAGTTGGCAAGGAATTTAAAAAGCTCCAATCAGTGGAGAATACCAGCAATATCACTGTCTTCACCTCGCCAAGTCTTGTTGAATGTCTTGACAACAAGAAGAGGATCCTACAGCCTGATTATCAGTGGTTTAGTCTATGCCGGATTATTAGATTTCTATGCCGGATAGCAGATGATCTTCTACTGATAATAGAGATGGGAGCATCAGTATCCATTGTATGGCCAGAGAAGAAAATAGTATCCATTGCATGAGAAAAGAAGAAATTAAACTAACCTATGTCAATTAGTATTGCATCTGAAGAAATTCTACCTGTTATCAAGCTATAGATTTACATCTTGGTTTCTGCTGTCTTCGTGTATGAGTATTCATCACTGATATCAAGGACGACTTTATCCTTGGTCTGGATGTCCTATGAGCTTATAACATGACTTTAGACATTCTATGAACAGCTGCAAGTCATCTGACAACTTCAAGTCATACTGGTCAGTGATTTTTGTATAATTCATTATGGAATGTTGTGTACAATTATAATTACTAAATATTTGTTGTTAAAATTGTTGAATCGATAATTATAAAATTAGTTTTTTGTTCTAGGGCATGCCATATCCTGAACAAGAAAAAAATGCAATGGATATTGTTATACAATTTGCTATTATTCGTCTTGGATTTCAACCAGAGAATATAGTAATGTTTGGATGGAGTATTGGTGGTTTTACTGCATCTTGGGCTGCCAAGATGTATCCAGATGTAAGAGCAGTGGTACGTATTCAAATTTTACTGGCTGTTAGTTTCTTTTTCTCTTTAGTGGAAATTAAAAGTAAAATACAGGTGGAATTCTATACATCTTTCTGTTACTTGAGATATAATACTTTACCACTAGTTAGCGGCTTTTGGAATACCTTGATTCAAGTGCTAGATTGATAATTTGTGCTGAAAGTAGCATTTTATATATACTCGTATTTAATAGATTTTTAGTCGTCAGTCAAAGACTGTTTTTTTTTTTTTTGTATTTTCTGTTGTGATAAAAAAATGTACATGTTTAACAAGCACTTTTAATATACCTGTAAACATCAAATAAATATCTTCTGTTTTTAAGTTTTTGGAAAAAATGATGGAAAACCAAATATGTTATCCAATTTAAATTTAGTATTTCAATCTACTATTTTATGCAGTCTTAAATGATGAATTAGAGCCTACAAATACAATTTTTTAGCTAAACGTTTTATTAAATTTGATATAAATTTATCTTGAAAAATGTATTATGAGTGGGAATTGGTTCATTTTTATTGAAGATTGTTTAATGTTTTTTTACATTTAGCATATTTAGGTATGCTAAACGTTTTTTTGCTTTATAAACCTTATTGGCTTTTTTATAATTATAAAAAGATACGGATATTCTTGCATGTTTTAAATATGCATGTTTGTTATTTAGTATATTAATTTTAATTAATTATTAATAAGAACAATAAGTCTATAAATAGCATCCAGCCTATTTTTGATAACATTTGTAATCTAAACATTTTTGTTTTATTTTCTTGCACATTGTGATACAATGTGTTACCCAATTGTTTTCTACCAATCTACGTATTATTTTTCTGATATCCACAAAGAAAATAATTTGTAATGAATTTATGAGTAGTAATTGATTGAAGTGAAGTTTGTATTCCATACTGCTAAGACAATTTCAGATGTAAAACAATCTCCTTTAGCAAATTGAACTGCCAAAAAAAGTGTCTAAGATTTTAAATGCAACATTTAAATGTTGCCACTTGCCATTCCTCGAATGCTGATGACCCTTGAACCACTTGTCAAACAGACGGTAAGGCATCACTGCAATTTAGAAGTTGCAGAGCAGGTCTGGCAGTATCCTGATCTAGTACTGCTTATTCATGTTGTAGAGGATGAAGTAATTTGTTTACAGTAAGCATCTTTGTGTTGTTATGAAGATTATAAAATTTTATTGACAGTGAGGGTTTAAAATATAAGTGCTATTCATGTAAAAAATATTTCTTGTGTGAATTCAGAAACATGGTATTTGTTTTAAATATAAAAATCTTTTAAAATGAATAGGCATTTTTTTTTGTAAGAACTGTTCTGTTACGTTCATTCCTCTTCCATTGAAAATCCTTATCACTAAAAAAGTGCTAATCTTCCCACTGTTAAGTGACAGCCATGTATTTTGTTTAAACTACAGTTTTCTTGAAATAAGTAAGCAAAGTTTATCGTATATGATATTAAAGTAAAAATATCTGGGTTTGTCACTTTTTAAACATTTTAATTATTTGCAATATGAAGTCAAAAGTTTCTTTTTTTTAAAATTAGTTCACTTTTAATTTGCTGAACTTTTAACAATGCTTACTTTTAAATTTTTTATTGATTTTGAAGTTGTTATAAAAAAATATATATTTTTCTTCAGATTGTTAAAAAGTGTTTTTAAAATTTTTTGTAAAAATAAGATTTATTCATTTTTAATAATTAGTGTTGAATTAATTTTTGCATATTTTATTTCTAATGTTGTGTTTTTTTTATTACTTTCTAGATTTTAGATGCAACATTTGATGACTTGTTGCCACTTGCCATTCCTCGAATGCCGTTGACCCTTGAACCACTTGTCAAACAGACGATAAGGTATCACTGCAATTTAGAAGTTGCAGAGCAGGTCTGCCAGTATCCTGGTCCAGTACTTCTTATTCGTAGAGCAGAGGATGAAGTCATTTGCTTACAGTAAGTAAAATCTATTTTAAATTAAAGTAAAATTATATTTGCAACTGAAAAGTCTGTAATCGTAAAAATAATTTATGCAACTCAATTTATGTGAGTAATATGTCTGACATATCATTCATCTGTCAGGTTTCTTATAATGAGTTATATTAATATGATGCCTAATTATTTAGTAATTTATTTATGAACAGTCATTCTTCTTTATTAATTGTTTAAATTATGTAAAATATTTCAAAATGTTGTTTCAAGTATATGCTAATCCAAATTTTATGACCTACGTGTTAATGTTATTTTCTTAAATCAATTTTTTATTGCTAAAATTTAATTTTATTTTCATCCTTGTTTATAAATCTTTAAATTGCTAAACTCAGACTCCTTTGATCATTAGGTAGTGATATAAATTACTTATATAATTCTGAATAAATGCAGACAATCTGTATCTGTTTTTTAATGGGCTTGCTAACAGGTGCTGCAAGATGTTATTAATATGTATGCGCATGTAAACCTGCGCACTACTCATACATTTTATTAATTTTTTAATGTCACATCTGTATTCTTCCGTTTTTTTGTCAGAACAGGAAAAAAATAAAATACATGTACCCAGATTACAAAGAACTATTGCATACATTCATTAGTAATCTCTATCCATCACTTTTCTTTATTACTATTTTTAATTTTATAAAGATATAGGTGTTTGCTTTTGGTTTTCTTCTAATAAAAAAAAAATATTAAAAAGTGTTAATTATTTAGTTTGGGTATAGTTTTTTTAAGTTGTTTTTCTAAAAAAAAAATTTGTTACACATCTTTTAGTTTTATTTTACTTGTTTTTTGCGCAGATTTTTAAACTTTTAAAGTTTTTTTTCTTTCTTACTATAGCTGTATTGCTGTTGCAGCTGTAAATGACAAAAGTATAGTGATTTCTTTATTTGTTATTGGTGTGCTTGCAAAATCCAGTTACAAAATATAATCAGTAATGGTTATTGGGACTTGAAATACTGACATATATTTCAAGTCCCATTTAGCCAAAAAAAAAACAAAAAAAACCATAGAAATTAATGGTAGATGTATTTATATATGCATGTGTGCTGGTCTGTATTTTGATTACAAATATCTCTGGACTGCCCCAGAGATTAATATCTCTTACCCAGTCCAGAGATAATATCTAATTTTTTGATAATGGAAATAATGGCCCAAAAAATTTCTAAATATATGGGGCATTGATGTCATTAAATTTTGGACTAAATTTAAAAAAAAAGTGGAAGTGTGATTTTTGCAATTTTTTTTTTGTATATTGCATTTTTGTTTGTGGTGTAGAAAATTGGTCTTTGGTGGAATGAATGTACTTATCAAGCTATTCAAAATTCTAAAGTTTAATCTTATTTATCTTAATCCAATCAGATTTAGGGTTCAGCATTATTTTTAAAATAACTTGACCAAATCCTTGAAAAATTGGTCTAAATGTTTGGTAAAATATTTACCAACTTTTGCTGGGTTTTTGACCCCTGTCAAAAATTTATGATAATTCTGTTGGTTGTAATATCGCCTTTGCAGTATCGCCAGTGTTTTTGTTGCAGAGTTGTTTGCAATTAACAAGGACTTAAATATACTTAGTCCAACATTTTGACACATACTTGTCTGTTCAGGTGCTATGAGTACCTTGCAAGCCATTAGTGATATATGTACTCCAGACACCCTGTTGTCTGTGATATACAGTCTATCATTTCTGAAATGACTCAGTGTAATACAACTGTGAGCTTCTGCTGGATCCTCAGCCATACTGGAATTTCAGGCAATGAGGGTGCTGTGCAGCTTGTTTGCATCCTCCTTTCATTAATCTTGTTGTTTCGATTGATCTTGTCGATTTTCTGAAGAGTGTGGTTCGTGATGAGTGGCAGAGTGAATTGAATGCTACCATCTATAATAGACTTCGTCCAATTAAAGACACTATGTTATCTTGGAGCCCTTCTTGTAGGAATAACCTTCATGAGGAGATTATTATCTGCCATTTGCATATAGGGCATACTACGCTCATTCATAGATATCCAATGACTCAGACAAATGCACCCATTTGTGTACTGCCAACTGATGGTGCACCATGTACTAGTGGACTGATATGTTATGCGGCATTGTGTTGGAAATTTAAAATTGGGACTAACAAAAATATTTTAGGGAATGATTTGACCATGTTATTGAATGTCTCACAGTTTCTTAAGGCCATACATCTAGTTTCAGAAATTTGATTATTTTTGTCTATTTATGCCATTTAATGTATGCTACATGTGTTTTTATATTACTTTTTTAAAATTTTTTGGTTAATCTTTTAAATTAAATTTTTTATGATATAGATATTGTGTTCGAGTGCTAATGATGACACTTTGTTTTGCATCAGGAAAAAAATTACCCCATCAGACAAGGGGCATCACAATACCCCTTTGTATTTGTAAATTTATTCAATTTGTAAATTTTAGTAAATTTTTAAAATTATTTTGTTATATACTTGTGGAAGTAGATGATATCTACAAAATATATCTCAAGTAATTTTTTACTTTTAAAATGTAGCTGGTACATAACTATAGTTATAAGGGAAACTTTGGTGGTCAGTCAGGAGTTTTTGCAAATCTTGATATTTCATAACTCACACTTATCGAAAAACAGGAAAATATACCAGAAAATTCTGGAAGGATGAATCTATTGATTTATCATCTTGGGCTATGTTGAGCTGTATTTTGATAAATATCTCTCTGCTGTCTGAACATTAAAGCTTGGCATTTCACTCAAATATTTCGTTACATGGAGCATTGGTGCCATCAAATTTTGAACTTAACCAGACAAAGAGGTGGGGAATTTACTATTATTTTTAAATTTCAGCTTTTTCTGGGGGGAATCGTGGAAATTTGAAGTACACTAAAATTTTAAGTCCATCACACTTAAGTGTGGATGCAATTTTTGTTTAAGAGTTCTTTAATGGATTACTCAAACAAAACTCTTGTAAATTGGAAAAAAATGTTTGTCTACATTTGTTCTAACTTTCATAAAAATTTTGACCAATCTGAAAAGGCCACACCAAAAATAGTAAATTTTTAGATTTTGTTTAGTATTTCTAATTTGGCTTTACCATGAAACTCTTTACCATTGACTAAAGTTAAGCCAAATTATGTCTTTGTATTTATTTCTCAATAGTAGTAAGTTTTATGTCTCCTCAGGCCCTGGTAAGGCAGTACTAGATTTCATATTTTAGCTTTTTCTATTAATATCTAAAATTGTTACTAGGAGCTATTAATTTTATTTCAACAACAATTAATATACGCCCAAAAGGAATAACTATAGAAAAAATACCACTATTCTGCTGATCATCCAAAATTTTTTTCTATTTTCTATTTAATTTGATTAATTTTAAATAATGTATTAATAAGTGATTAATAATAATAAAGTATTACTAGGTCATTAATACTTAAAAAGACTGCAGATTATTTAAAATAAAAATCTGTCAAGGAGCTAACAAAGTTATGCAGTCCTTTAATGGCTTTCCTAATTTTATTTGCTAATTTTAAAGTCTTGATTTTACTGTATAAATAGAATTTTTTAAATATTGGTTTAGAAAGAAATGCATTAATGTTTGATATGAACTCTTTATAACAGGCCTGATAATTTTTGTAAGTTAACATGAATTGCATAAAAACATCAAAAGGTGTAATTTCTTTTAAAATTTATGTATTTAATGAAGTAATGATATAAAGATTATTCATTTGTTATAATTATAGTCCATTAATCTCTGTGGCTGGGTGGTAGTTACTTCTTCATTCTGAGTTGTTTCCATGTTTAAATCCTAATTTGGCTTGACATTGTTCACTTGCTATAAATTTTCTGTCATATTAGCTTCCATCAGGGCTAGGACAGGGTGGAACGGTGGGGAGGGGCGACTGGAACTGTCACAAGATGGGTGTCTTCCCCTATGGGGTTGGGATGTCATATTAGCTTCCAGCTTTTGTAATGATTTAATGAAAAAAAAAAAAAAATATTTATAAAAAAAATAACTATTTATAAATATATATTTTTTCTCTTTTGGTACATCTAAATTGATTTCACAATTACAATTCTTAAACTTAACAATTCTTATTTTAGCTATTAGCTTAGCTCTTCTGTATTTAAAAAATATTTTAATTAGCGTTGTAGAAAATAATGATTATAAAGTTCTGATTAGAAGAAAACTTATTTGTTCTTTATTTTGTTATTAATTTTTTTTTAATAGAAAACCTGCTAAAGTACACCTGGATTTTTAGATTATCTATTAACAAATTATTTAAGCACCTAATAAATTTTGGTTGGATAAGTTGGAAGTGCTTGAAATTACTGGTAGTCAGTTGTATTTTATTATTACTGAATCTTTAATTTTGGTAATGGCTTGTCAATTCAGCTTCATCATTTCATTCTTTGTTTAATGAAAGATAACTAAAATAATACAAATATCTATGCAGATATGCATTATTCGCTAATATCTACAGTTATTTCAGGTATATGAATTATGTCTTTGAGGTTATTGCTCATGAATAGGATAGGGGCTGTTTTATCTACAATTCCAGATGCATTTACTATTTAATTAGCAATAAAGATAACATTTTCATTGATAGCTATTTATAAAATATACTTATTTGTATAAAGATGTAGCATTGTACAGCAGAAGTATTAATACTTTTTGTAAAAATAATGTTTGTTTATTTTTTTTTGAATGGTCATATATTACATATTGTGAAGGTGTTTTGTTATACTGGTTGATCATTTAAGTAATGAAGATCTGGTGGGTGACTGCATACTTTGGGTATTTTTTTTTTACCATATTAGCAGATAATGTCTTATCAAAATTTCCATTATAAAGACTGATGATATTGTGGTCTCAATAATATTCTGTGTAAATGGATATCATCCTCTATTTATTCCAGAATAAGATCCTATTCTAAATAATATCTTTATTATTTGTACTTATATTGATTTTATATGTAATGTTTATATAATGATATAAAAAATAAAGTTTTTATATAATTTTTGTCATCGTATTTTCCAGACCTGGTGATATTTCAACAAATCGTGCTAACCCATTACTTACACAAATGTTAAGGCATAGATATCCACTGCTGGTGACACCAGAAACTGAAATTGTTCTTGAGAAATGGCTGTCTAATACAGGTTCTAAACAAAGTTAGTATTTTTTTAACCTATTTCTTATTTAGAATTTATTAGTGAAACAATTTATATTCTGTATGCTCAGCTGAAAATTAATGTTTATGTATATTTTTATTATTGTTTTTAATTAATTTTAATGATGAAGTCTGTTGCCTACTGTCTTAGTCACAAAATATTTAAATGTGTTGTCATCAATTGAAACTAAAACTTGATCCCACATTGGTTACTGATTTACAGGGATTTATTTATTAAGTACATAACATTTATATTTTCAAAACTTTGTAATAATATTATATACTAGGTAGACCACTGCTTTAAAGGCATTTTTTGAAAATGTGTTAAAAAATATATGGCTTGGTGAAACGAAAGAAAAATGGTTTCACAAACCTATATTGTGATATTTCATTATATAAGTGGGAATTGTTATATTTTAAGAACAGTATTAAAAAGGAAAAAAAAATTCCCTATAAAATAAAATTTCTTTTAGGCAATGTTTATATATACTGTAAATGATTTTTTGGTAATTCTTATTATATTCTCTCAGACGTGAAATTATCAAAAACTTTTGGTGTAAAGTTCTTCTTTATTTGTCAGCATAATCATTCACTTTAAAGTCAAAACAGGTAGAAAGCAGGTTCAGATGCAAGTATAAATTAAGAAAAAGCCAAACAAAGTGTGAGTTTGCTGTAAACAACTTCAAAGAGTGAAGATGTTTAGGAGTAGCACTCTTAAATCTATTTGGAAGTCGAGAGTTCCAGCATTCAAGTCCTAGTAAGGTCAGTTATTTTTACATGAATTTGAATACTAGAGTGGGGATACCAGTGTTCTTTGGTGGTTGGGTTTCAATTAACCACACATCTCAGGAATGGTCGAACTGAGACTGTACAAGACGACACTTCATTTACACTCTTATATATCATCCTCATTCATTCTCTGAAGTATTATCTAAACAGTAATTACCAGAGGCTAAACAGGAACAAGAAAGAAGCACTCTTAAATGTACTATTCCCCTCAGCAAGAGGTAAATTAATTTGTTGCTTTTTGTTGCCTGTCTTATGTAAATGATCTCAAGTGAAAGTAGCATTGACTACTTTGTCAATGCATGCTACTTCACTCAATTTCTGTGACTCAGAAATTGAGTCACAATTTCTGAGAGTAATGATATTTACTATACAGCTAGATCCTCTAGTGAAGATGATGTAGGTGACATTTCTAGGGTTGAATATTATCTGCATTTCAGTGGACAAGACCCACTTATATAATGCAGATACTGTGTTTGGCTCTGTGAAAAGATATTAGGAAAGTATTTTACTCATAACTTTAGGTTGTAGGTTATAGCAGCCATCATCTTTATTTGCTTGTATTATTAGAATATTAAGCAGAATAGATATTTATGGAATGACTCCAGTGTCATTCTTTTTTTTTATAGGAGAGATTAGTAGGAGTGCCTGCTTTAACCAATTAGTAAAGTCATTTGGCTTACTATATGGCTACTGACTAGGAAACAGAATCCCTATGTCAGTTTATAGGGAGTTCCTACCAGAACAAACCAAGGGTACATTGGCTATAGATTTTACTCATGGATTGGGCAGCATCAGACTTATCCCCCATATTGAAAATGAGGTAGAAGGGAATAATGATAAGGAGAGAGGTGGGGTCGATGTATAACCTAAAAAACATCACACTGAAAAACTGTAGATAGTAGGCACTCTCTTTTAGAGGTAGAGTAGTAGGGGTTTTAGTAGATGGAAGCAGGACATTACTGATCATTGGTTTTGCATTCACCATTTTAGATTTATGCTGCAACAAAGAATGCTGCTTTTCTTTCTCAGATTTAATATATTCATCCCCAGTAACCAAAGAGATAACCTCACACACAGTCAGTCATTCTTTTTACATTTTATGTACATATCAAGGAATTCTTATCGTGTTTTCACACAATTTTTAGCTAATATATATTACAAAAATAATAGCAGTTTGTAAATTATATTATTATTTTTACTATTTAGTGTTTACATGTTCTTTTACTGGTGTAAACTTATTTTATATTAATACCCTGCATATGAGCAGTCATGTTTATGAACTGTTAACTAGTATTTTCAATATTTTAGAATATAATAACAATTGAAGATTACATTAAGGTATTTAATTCCTCTTCTATCGAAAGAATGAATATTGGACAACATCTGTTTACAATTAATGAAACTGTGAGTTTCATTAACATCTACTGTGTAGAGTATTCTCAATGGTATGGGCCCTGCTTACAGATAGTGGGGCTGATTGTTATAATAGCCACTCAAGAACAGTTAGTTATCTTGTTCTCAGAGGAAAAATGTAGCCCATATCCAGAATTACATGGTGTTGAATATATCTAGCTGAAACGTGATCAGTTCAGCTAGGTCAGCATCTGCAAGTTAAGTCAGTTGATTTTCTGAGTGGTTAAATCTTCAAAAATTAATTGTAATTGAAGTAAAACTGTGTATTTACTAGGAATATATACAATAAAGCTTTGTTAATTAGAATATTGGTTATATGAACGTTAGAACAACAATGAAAAAACATAAATGATAATAAAAAAAAATTCTTTCACTTATTTACTACAAATATCAAATTTTGTTATCTGTAATTTCGTGTTGCACGCTTTAATAATTTTAAAATGAATTGTTTGTATTGAAGCTAAATCCATGGATAATTTAATTTAAAAAATAATGTGCAATTATAGAACAAGAAATAAATTCGGTTTTGATGAAATTTGTTAACTGTGACAAACTTCATAGTGTTACTATTATTTTTAAATTTGCATTCATATAAAAACTACCTTTTGGTAAGTCAGTTTTTAGATGGTGTTAATAATATACACTTAAAAAATTTTTTTTCAAATTTTATTATTAGAATCTAGAGAACAATTAGTTTTCATTGCAGTTATAATGCAGTTTTTAAAATTATTATTTAATTTTTATTACCCTTTAAATTAGTTTCATTTTATTAACCTTGGGTCTGTTTTTGTAAAGCATTTGTTATTGCTATTCTTACTGTGGCTGCTCTGTTGGTTAGCGATTGTGCCGTTGCAGCTAAAAGAGCAAACAGTGGTATAAATGTAATTGTTCCAGCTGTTGTTGTCAGCTGTAATTGTCTGGTACTGATTTTATTATCTGGTGTCATCCTGTTTGTTATTTGTAATTGACTGTTACTGTTGCCATCTGAAATCTCTTCTTCATGTGGAATGATTTTGCTTAATATTTGTTGTAATTGTCTGTTATTGATTTTGTCATCTGGAATGTCACTATTTGGAAAGTCTTCACTTAATGTTGTTTGCAATTGCTTGTTACTGATTTTATTATGTGACATTGCTTCATGTGAAATTAATCTTCTTATTACTGGTTGCAGTTCATTACTGTTGACATCTGAAATAATACAAGTATTTTGATGGTAGTAAATTTTTATTTAGTTTCTTAATTATACTAAAATTAAAATAGTCTGCTCAGTTTATAGTAATAATAATAATAATAATATGGCAAGTTGAATTCACTAAGACAGTTGAAAAAATAATCTTTGAGGAATTTTAATTGTGATATGTAATTAACTTTGCAGATCATAACCAATGTAGTAATAAGTATAACTTACTAAATAAAATTGCTGTATGTTGGTACTTTTAAAAACCAATGTACAGAAGTTAGTTGTACAATATTGTATAACAACCTATCCATGTTTATGTCCTGTGGAGACTTGACCCGATAAAATTTAATTGTAACCTCACCATATATAATAAAAAATCAAAAACCCATATTGTCTTTCAGCAAATGATTTTTCAGTTTCTATTGAAGACAAACCCAGATGCAGTAATGTTCATAGGTGGGTTAAAAACACAATGATACCATTGGATACGCTTTTGTTGTAAATGATAGAACATATATGTTTAATCTACTTGGTATTACAAGTGTCTACAGTGCCATCAATAAGGCTTTGAATATCATTAATTCAAAATATAGTCACATCCTTATTTGTAGCGATTCATCTAGTGCACTCCAGGCCTAGAAGATTTGTATTCTAAAAATTCTATTGTCAATGAAATTCATAATTTTATTGCTGAGTTGAATCATTGCAATACACCAATGAGTTTCTGTTAGATTCCTAACCACATAGGAATCCCGGATAATGAATGTGTGGATTCTACTACAAAAGACACATGAAGCCATTTGTCTTTCACTACTCTTGTTACTACCAATTTTATTAATTCTGTAAAACATACTCTTTGAGGAAGGTGGGAAGGTGACTGGACTATTGCAATAGATAATAAACTCTGATATATCAAGGATACTGTGCTGCCATTGAGCTTTTCAATCCAGAATAACTGTAGGGAGGAATTTATTATTTGCCATTTACGAGCAAATTTAGGGCAATAGGGCAAACTAATCGTACACATGGAAACCTAATGAGTCAGACTAATGCACTCGTTTGTTTTCACTGCAACTGCTAATTGATGATACACCACATACTTGTGGATTGTGTGGCATTGCATCAAATTTAAATTAAGAACTAATATCCAAGATATTGTAGGAACCAATATGATGGACGAATTTAATAATTATTTAAATGTGTTTTCTTTTGCAATATTGTATATTTGTTCTGGGTGATGATAACGCAAAAGTATTTTTTGCCATCGCAAAAAAACAAAAAAAAAAGCCTCTATTATACAGTATCTCAATTCTTCTTGTGTGCCAATATGAGTGGAATTCACTGATGGCTTCATCCAGTGCCAAAGGAAAAAGTCCACTGGTGTAAGATTGGGAGATTGAGGTGGCCATTTTACTGGTCCGTTTGAACCAATTCATTGTATAGTAAATGTGTTATTTATTTAAATCATTCTTCATATCTTGACAGTAGTTGAGCAGGTGTGCCATCATTGAAAAACTACATCTGCACTCTACCTGCAAGTGCAGGTAGAGCAGATTTTATCTTACAAGAGTTTCATCAGTTTTGTTTGCAAAAAATGCAAGTACCGCTCCATTGCAAGGCTCCATTGAGCCTTGGTATTGAGAAAAAAGGGCCCATGAGATTATCATCAAGAAGACCATACCATACAAATGTAAAAGTGCATTGGAAATGACTTATAGCAGTCTCACAGGGATTTTCTTCTGCCCAATTGTTACTTAGAAAATATTATTTAGGAAATTGGGATGATCACATTTTCTAATTAACCATAGACAGAATTTCATCTATTTATCAAAATCAGTGGTAATAACTTTTGCATATGTATAGTATGGAATGGGTATAAATGTTACTTCTGTAATGTTTGCCACACACTTGATTGCGAAACATGAATGACCTTCTGGTGCTTGAGGTGGGAGTTACTTGTACCGCAATTCAACATTGCTTTCTCATTGTAGGCATTTCTCACAAAACATTCACGATCTGCATCAAATTGATGAGGTTTAAGAAACCTGTTTCTCGAACTAGCCTTTCCAATGCCTCAAATGTTTTACGATCTCTTACTTTTTGATCTGGATAATTTTCCTGGTATTTACGCACAGCAGCCAATTCATTTTTATTTATGTTATGAAAATTAACATGTTCATCAACTCTCCAAATGAAAACAAATTTGTTTATCATTATGAAAGACACCAAACAATAACAGCACAAACACCGCTAAAATGAATATTCAAATGCTAGATGCTAAACTTAATTGTTGTTCAGCTCTTATTGCCAACCTATGAAAAAATAAAAATTTTAATATTTTAGAAGGAGATGTCATTCAAATTAATTTTTATGATTTTTAGCATTTGTTTGTAAGTTGTTCTCTTTAAAATCTTATTACTTTTTCAATCCAGTTTGTATATTTTGTTTCTAATTAAAGTTGAACTTCTGAGATTTGTGTTTAATTTTAATAGAGTATTTTACATCAATTTTCTCAGAATTATTTCTCCATAAAGTTAACTAGAAAATTTTATTTTTTTATTGGTAAATTAACAAAGTTGTTTTATTTGAAACTAAGAAGTGCATTTTCCAACAAAACTTTTTTATATTTTACCCCGTTTCTATTTTTATTATATTTTATTTTTATTCAATTTCTTATCAAAAACCATAAGGAAGCACCAAATTTGTCCCTCGATTTGTATCCCAAGAGTTTTAGTATGGTTTAATTTCACAGAGGGAGCAGAAAACAGGGCTAAATGTTTCACGAGCCAAAGTTCACTAACGAACCATTTTCTGACCAATGTTTAAATAAACTTTTTTTTTCTTATTTTTGGCTATAGAATCATCTCCCAAGTGATTGCTGTGTAATTTAGAATCATGCTGTCTATATATATTTATATTACATACACAAGGTCTGTTCAGAAAATAATCAAACTTTATTTTTTTAATCTTTATTATTAATTTTACAAGTTATTGGTCCTTGTTCTCTCCCTTATTCACAACTTTTCCTTTCATCAATGATTTTAATTTCTGAAGTAAGAAGAAATTGCAAGGAGCCAGGTCTGGCAAGTTGGGAGACTGAGACAGGACAGTCATCCGATTTTTGGCATGAAACTGATGAATTGACAAAGCTGAGTGTGTGGGCGCATTGTCGTGATGAAGGAACCATGAATTGTGTCGCCACAACTGGTCTCTTTTTGCAGATTTTTTCACATAACTATTGTAAAATGCCTTGATAGTACGCACTGTTCTCTTTCACATTGAGGAAAGAATTCAAAATGCACAATTCCATTAAAATTGAAAAAAACAGAGCATCACTTCGACATTGGATCAAAACTGATGTGCTTTCTTGGGGCATGGACATCCTTTGCCAATCTATTGTTATGATTAAACTTTTGTCTCAATGATGTAGCTGTAAACCCAGCATTTGTCTTCTGTTATGATTCTTTGCATGAATGTTTCATCATCATTAGCTTGCTCAAGAAGTTGCCAACAAACAGATGTTTGTTGACAACTTCTTCTTTGTTGGATCAAGTTGACATTTCATGTTCCTTTTGCTGTTCAGTCATCAAATGAGGAATAAACTTTGCTGCAACTCAATGCGTGTTCAGTTTATCAGTCAAAATTGAGATTCTAACCTCTTTTGCAAGTTCTCTGGCAGTCAATTGGAGATTTGCATACACCAGATCATTGATTTTCTGAACGTGGATGTCGTCGGTTGAAGTCAAAGGCCTTTCTGGTTGTTTATCTTCAATTGACTGATGACCATATTTTTAAATCGTATAAACCATTTGTAACATTGTGTATGACCCAGAGCATCATCATCTACGTAAGTATGCTTGTTTCAAAAGTTGAAACATTTCTATGAAAGTTTTCGCCAGTTTCTCACAAAATTTTACGTTGTATTGTTTCTCCTGAAAATTTCACATTACAAAAATTGCTATTAACATTTAAACACGTTGCACTCAAACAGTAATACAGAAACTAAATGAGAGATCAAAAATCTAAGAATGTTTGATTACAGAGAAGGTTATGTGGAACATAGTGCTGCCAACCGTACGTCACTAAATATCTCTGTTGGTGCATAATAGAAATGTTCAGTTATTTTCTGAACAAACCTTGTATATATAATTATAAAAATACAATTTTATAGAAAAATTGGAATCTCTATTTGCTGTATTAAATTCAACTTTAATTTTTAAATAGGTAAGTAGATGATAATGTGAAACAATAAACATCATCAATCGTAAAATTTGTAGAGAAAAATGATAGTGAATTTTCAATAAGTCTTCCTGTTTTTATGACGTCAACAACCAAAAATATAAAAATTACACCATAAATAAAATTAGTGATAAAATGTACAATTTATATTACATAAATTAATAATAATAATAATATAATAGTTGACCTACAAGAATATATCATTTAATTTTATAAACTTTGTCACTATTGCAAAGTATCTGAGTAAATGTCTGCTGTTGATAAGTTATTGAATAGTATTAAATGGTTTTAATAACGTTTACAAGCATGTTTTGAATGCAGTCTGAAGGTGAAGTGCAATAAAAAATTTCCTACAGGACTTTTTTCTTTGTTTAAATTTTTTTTGTAGTTTTTGTATTTTTGGTTGTTCATATCTCAAAAAAGGAGTAGTTACAGAATAAATATTACTTCAACTGCAGTCTATCACAGCTACAAATTATTAGCAACAATTCTCTAATGATAGGTAAATGATTACATTTATACTTTTAAACATTGCCATCTTAATTGTATGCTACAAATATAAGACTGGTTAAGAATGGATTCGTCTTGTACGACATTATCTATAAATACCTTATACTCATAAAATTGAAACCAGTTCAAGGGACCATTATGCATGTGCATGTATACAATTTTAAAATTATAAAATTTTTAATAAAAATGTTTCTGAAACTGTTAACAATTTCAATTTTTGGTATGTAACGATGATTTACATATATTTATTTTAATTAATGCAGTGTTTTATTTTATCCTATTAACAAATTAAAAATATTTAAAATCTAGTAAAACAGTTAATATTAAATGTTTAGTTTTAGTTTAAAAAAAAGTCTGATAATTAAAAAAATAAACTTTTGCAATGATTGTTACTTTAAAAGTACATGTGTTTCATTGAAATTTTACTGGTTTTATTTATTTACTTTTTATCATTAAAAAATTTAATGTAATATATTAAACTGGAAGCATAATAATTTCTTAAAATATATGTATTGTAAATAAAATTATTTACAAAAATAATTATACATTTACTGATGTACCTGATTTTAAAATATCACTTGAAGTCGGCATAGTTGATACAGTATATAAGTAAAGAGTAAAATTTATCAGAGTTGATAGAATAACTGTGCTTGGTTTAACCATTTTGACTGTGTAGTGAAACTCATCGACTTTAGTGAATGAACTTGTTGTGCTATAGAAGTAATAAATGTGAAAGTATAATGATGACCTTTTTCATCTACTGCTATCTTGTAATGTGTCAAATGTGTTAGTTTTAATGTAATTTAAGTTGATTGATGTAATGCTTTGTTAGACTTATTGCTGAATCATTGAATAATATTACTGTTACAGCATATAATCATTATTCATATAAGTGTAGTAGAAAACAATTTTCTGCTATCCTGTTACCAGTTGAAAAGAGAACTACACTTCATAATAGTTAAATTTGTTAATGTATGGAACCAGTTTACTAAACGTGGCTTTAATAATTTACATTTTTAACTTACATCATATCCTTTTATATCCCATTATACAATTTCATGGAACCTTTCAGATTTGCAAAATTACCAGCTTGTAAGATAATGTAAAAAGGTTATATCCCAAAAACTGAAGTGGTTGTACAAAATCTAAGCCAGCTTAAATTTACTGCATTTATCTGAGCCACAAAAACATTTTTTTGCCATTAGATACTATTATTTAATTGTTTGTTATTGTATATATACTGTAAAAAAAGATATAATATCTATTTGATATAAAATAGATGATACCTATTTGTATGGATAAAGTTATGTTAAAACTAATCTGAATGCATTATATGATTAATAGATTTGCCATTGTAATATTGACTTCTCGTTTTTACTTTTTATTTGAATGTTTCAAAATCTGTTTCTTCTCCTTTGTACATTTTGCAATAAAAATTTAAGTTTTTTTATTTTTTAAAAGTTAATCACAAAGTTTTATTTATTTTTGTTTTTGTTTTAGTTAACATTATGACCGAGTATGGTGTAAATGAAACAAGTTGTAGAGCAGAATTGGCTGCATATTATGCCTCTAATGACAAAACATTCCCTACCAGTATTGGAGGTGGTTTAGATAAACCCAGAAAAATACAGTTATTATTATATTTGGTAAGTGCACATTTGTATAAGTAATTTTATTAACTACTTTCCATAAACTTGAGAAATTTTTATTTTTATTCTTCAGCAGTTAATGATATCCCTATCCTTAAATTAATCATATGGAGTAGTCCTCATATCTTACCGGAAAATTGCTATCAACTATTGTGTGAAGCTAAATGACAGATAGTTTAAACATAAATAATTACTTAATTAAATCTAAGTACTGTATAAATTGTCTAGGTAACAAATTAGACCATCATTGAAATATAATTTAGATTTACTGTTGTGAAGAATTATGATTTCAAAATGAAAAAGAATAATGTGAGATTTTTTTAATTCTACACATAAAAAATTGTGGTTAGGAATTGTGTTGTAGGTAAAGATTTACTTTGTCTCTTTAATTGCTAATGGAAGGTTCTTAACTGCCTGCTACTAATATGTTTGTTATTGTTTATTGCCTTAATCTTTTAGGTAGTTATTATGACAGATATTTTCATGAATAATACTGAAACAAATGTAGACACATACATGCACTTTTATAAAATAGCGATGTAAAAGTTTAGAGATGGTCTTGAAACTTTAGGTTTCTTTAGGTAATCTAACCTAACTCACTTTAAATTTTGACTGTTTTTTAAGTTTTTTAATGGTACATATTAATATTGTTGAGTTTTGATTGATTGAGCTTTGGTTTGTATTGTTTCATTTATTGGAATTAATAGCAGCGAGAAACATAATGGTACTTTCAGTTGAGGAATGCATTTTTCTTGTTGAACACATTTTTCATGAAAATAACAAGTAAACTGATTTAGTGAACTACAAGTTTTCTGAAGTTTTCCATATATTTTTGTTCCTCACCACAATGCAGTTCAAACTCTTATCAAGAAATTTCAGGCTCTGTTGAAGACGCTGATCTAAACAAACTTCTGAGTGGAAGTCTATCTAAACAAACAGAAGCTGCTTGATATTTTTGATGCTATGGCCAATGTCCATCAAAGTCAATGTGTAAGTTAGCATAACAACAAGGTATTGGATGTGCTACTGCACGTCCAAAAGTTCTTTGTAAAAAAAGAACTGAAACTTTTTCTCCTACAAAGTAATGAATGTTCAAGAACTGAAACTTATAGATCATGCCAAAAAACTAATTTATTGTCAGTGGTTTAAATGTTTTATTGACCAGAATTCCATAAATATTCTTGACATTACAGTTTTTACAGATGAAGCGTGGTTTCATCTGGGAGGGTATATTAATTCACAAAATACACGACTGTGGTCGACAACTAACCACCATGAATTACACAAATAATATTTACATGAAGCAAAATTTGGAGTCTAGGTCAGTGTAACTAGGCCGCGCATTATTATGCTGTTTTAACAAACTTCATTAGTCAGTTAAAAGAAGTGGAAATCAGTCACTATTGGTTCTGACAAAATGGTGCTATAGTGCATATAGCTAACAGGTCAATGACTTTTTTACGAAACGTCTGGTGAATGAATAATTTTGAGCGGATTCATATGTACGAGACATTCTAGTTCATCAGCTGGTTAAAGTTTTTGAAAACAAATTGAAACGTGTGAGAAATTTTCATGAAACAAAACAAATTTAAACATTTTCAACACCTTTTATAAACTGTTTTAGTTATTGTGATATCCGTTTCTATGAAATAATGAAATAAAAATAAAAAGTAATAATTAAGAAAGTTTTGTCATTACAAAACCTGGCCTTGGTGGGCAGGAGTCTTTTCTTACGGCAATTTGCTACATTGAATGGGTCATTGTCTTGATTTATGTTATCACCTCATGAATTTAATGAAGTAACTTTAGAATATTCCCATAACCTTTTAATGGTTTTGTGTGATCACATCTATTAAGAAATTCACAAAATTGTGTTTGGGTTTACTTTCATGCCGGGTGAAACCAGTTTGTTCAATAGATCCAGTGATATATGCATACTATGATTTTATATTTTTTCTCTTTTCAAGAAATACATTTTTTGAAAGTTCATTTCAGATACATTATGTTAAAAATATGTATTTCTAATGAAAATAAAGAAGGTGAAAGGTGGTCCTATTATAAGCAACATACCAAAGTTGGTAATAATTGGTTTATAGTTGTGTTGAAACTTATGAAACCAGAAATTGAAATTAGAATTACAAATGGATTTCAGAAATTTATTATTGTTTTTACAAAATCAATCTTTGAATACAATATTGAAAAAAGGTAAAATCTCAAAAACTGAAGTACCAACAGGTTTGGGCTGTTGTTTTATATTAAGAGAACCACCGTTAGAAAAGGATAGTTTTATCTGGAAGTTTCTGGTGTTGTGTATTGTATACTATACTGGACACTCATATTATGACTGAATAAACTTGGTTCATCCGATTGTTAATTTAAAAAATAATCTATAGCTAATTGTAATAAAAAATAATTTAATTTTAAATTCTGTTATTTAGTAAAGGATTGTGTTCATGAAAAATTGCGGTTTTCAGATTTCAACGGAAATATTCATTTTGACTATCCCTGAATCCATTTCGACTAGTTTTGGTGTAATGTCTGTACGTATCTTGCATAACGCAAAAATGATTTGCCGTAGGATGTTGAAATTTTGGGTTTAGGACTGCTGAACATCTAGTTGTACACCTCCTCTTTTGATTGCAATCAACTGAACCAAAAGTGATCAAAAATCCCAAAAAAGTTTGATTTTTTACATTTTCTTAACTGCTGTAATAATTCCTGATTGAGAGCTTTTCAACAATATATCATAAGTGGTACTTATTTTCATTGGTTCCAGAGTTACAGTCACATAAAAATTTAATTAATGAAATATTTGAATCTTACAAGGGGAAGGCACATCGGTTCAAATTCGACATCTTTTTTTTTAATTTAAATGTATTGGTTTGTTAATAATTGTTAACCTCTGATAGTAAAAAAAATCTACAATAAATAATAATTAAATAAAAAAAAAAAATGAAAAAATATCAGAAGTTATTAATGAAAAAAAATTTTATGTACTTTTCATTTAAAAAATGTATATGTGTAATTTAATAGGCATACAAGTAAGTCAAGTGATGTCCTTATCAGATTTTTTATGTTTTATTTGAAATGAGCCTCAAAAAACACCATGGCACCTGCAGGCCCCAGATTGGACAGCGCTGATCTACACTATTGATTTCTCTGAAACTATTTTTTTACAAATTTTGTGATATTAGTTTCTTTTTAGTGATTGTATATGAAATTGTTGACTTATTTTGTGTATACTTGATTCAGTAAGATAAATTGGGAGAGATTGTTTGATTTTTGTGTATACATTATTGCTTCAAGGTCAAGCATTACCAACCCACCCATTAGTACCAACCTAAAATTTCTCACTTTAGTAGATTAATGAATTCTGTTGTTACCTTTACTGTATGATCAGATGCAATATTTTTTACTTTCATTAGATTTTTAATATTACTATTATTGAACATGTACATAATAATATAATAAATTATATTTTTAAATCCATGTCCAAATGTAATAATCTAAGAACTGAAATGCACATCTCAGTCAGTGGGTTCCGTTTTTGTATTACTATTATTGAAAGTTTGCTAATTAATTGCCATGTATTTCTTTATTTCATTAATTAAATTAAAATTATAGAATTCTGTTATTTTTAAATGAATTTTTTGAATTATTTATTGTAGATCATACACTATAATAATGAGTTTTTAATTTGTTACTTTCAGGCAAGTGAGTATATGAAAGACTACAATTCTTCACATTGTACACAACTTCCGGCAAGTATGTTTGTCATTCCAGAATCTTTAACGTGATTGAATTAATATGTTATAAATTTTATTACTTAGCCGTGTTGATATTTAAGAATGTTTTTACTTAAGAAGTTTCTTTTCTATTGTTTTATGGTATTTATTTACATGTTAGCAAAAATTATTGTGTGTTATTTTGTATTTCTGTAGCCTGTGTTAATGATTGCAATATTTGTTTTTAGAAGGATTTTTCTTTATAGAAGCATTGTCAAATTACAAGAGATTCCTTATAATATTTTTATTAATTTTAGAGAGTGAATTAATTTCTTTTTATGGTGTTAATATTTTTAATAAAATTGATTTAAAGAAAAACTGATTACACAAAGTGTGTTGGAAGTTCTTTTTTTGTAATTGCATATAAAAGAAAATCTTGATTTTTTAGTGGTTTTTTTTTTTTTTTTTTTTTTTTTTTTTGCTGTTACAGAGAATAATTATAGTGATTTATTAATTAGAATTTATATTAAATAGAAAGAAATTTTAAACTCTAGGTAAATTTAGGTCCTGGTCCAGAGGGTAACTTTTACAGTTATGGTTATTTATTATGATAAATAATAACACATGTTGTAACAATTTTAAATGTATAGTATTTACCTTGAAATATAATTACTTAGAATGAATAAGCAAATAATTACTAAGTTAACGTGATAAAGTTTAATCTTAATTAAACTAAATTTTAGTCTTTTGGAATTTTTCCCAAATTTTGATTGAAATTTTTTCCCATGACATTTTAGGTATAGGTACATTCCATCAGATCACCAAATATACAATGTTATTAAAAATATAATGGTATATATATGTTTGTTATATTTAAGATTATTTTTTTAAATCTTTTTACTAAAAAGATTATTTATGCATTGTTATATTACAAATAACTTTAACTGTCAAAATATTTGTTTTTTTAATTTCAAAATATAACTTTTTAAAAGCAGTTTGTGATTAAAAAAATTTGTGATGAAAATATGTTTTTTTTTTTACTTTTGCACAGTTACCTTGTAGAAAATTTTTGCTGTTTGTTGTTTAGTAACAGAAAAAAATTGCTGCCACTTCATGTGCCCAAAGAATGTTTACAAATATAAATTATAATGAAGTCTTCACAGAGTTCTAGTGTTGTTTTCGATTTAACTGATTTACTGTATTTTAAATACGCTTTGTCACTAGGTTGCCCTATTTTGCAGTCGCTAGTCAGGAAACTAGTAAGGAACTAGGAAGCTAGTAAGGAATGAATTTTACCTGTCATTCAAATGTTTTTATACTTATTTCTGATGATAGGTTTCAGTGTAATAGCTATTTTTAAAAAAATTGCTGTTTCAACTCTCAGTAAAACCAGAGAACGATTATGCTCTAGTGAACTATTTGTTTCAACTACACTATTAATATGGTCTGAATATAGTATTAATCAAGGATGGTAAAAGAATTATAAAGGAAAAATAAATTCAATTATAACTGGTAGCAGGTATTACAATACTAATGTTATCTAAAGTTTGGTTCTGTTCATTGAAGTATTGCACTCTCTCTCTTAATGAAATGATGGAAGAGCATTGGCTCTGGTTGTAGCATCGTAGCAATACATATACATACATCATTCCGTTGTTGTCAGATAGAACTACAAAACCCTTGGCAACCATAATCGTTGACTAATTACTATGTGGAGAGTATATGTGTTGTATTTAACTCTTCCTGTGTTTGTACAGCATTACTCATCAATAACACTGTCTAACAAAAATTTTTTTTTAATGTTTCCTTCACTTCATGAGTCAAATCTTTCTAATTTTGGGCTGAGAAAAACAAATATAACAAAGAAAATTTTTTATTAGCTCTAGTTTCTAGTTTTATTGGCTCTAGTTTTCTAGTTTATTAGCTCTAGAGATATACAATAGGTGGAAGTATTTTATTTTAACGGATTAAGAGAAAACGATACATTTTAATTACATATACCAACAACTTAGAAAGTCCATTTGACATATTTTATGACAGTTACATTCTAAGATTTCTTAATTGATGGAAGAATACCTGGCAGTTGGTTGGGTCTGAAGAGAATCATGTGATGGCTTCATGAGATTGTTGTCTTTTGGCTTTCCTGTTGTGAGTTCTGGAGCATCCCTACATACAGGCCAGCAGTAATCCGCAAAGCATTGCTTCATTCCAACGGCCCTGATATCTTTGTTCCATTACAGAAATGTCTGATGTAATCTTTCTCTGTGTTTATCACTGACAGCTCCACAACTAGGAGGGAAAAAATGGAATGGGAATGGGAGGGAAAAAACCAGGTGTGAATGAAGAAAATGGCTTTTAAAGGACATGTTGCATCCGAGTTCATGGTATTTTTGCAGAAGTACTGTCACCAACTGAGTGTAGTTTTCATCTTTTCTGTTGCCTAAAAATCCACAAATGACTCCCTTTAAGGCGTACCTAGCTTCCTTTTCTTTCTTCTCAAAAATTCGGTCAAACGCAGAATCCTTTACAAGTTGTCAAATTTGTGGCCCAACAAAAATACCTTCCTTAACTTTTGCATCACTTGATGTAGGAAATTTGTCTCTTAATTACTTAAAGGCCTGTCCTTCTCAGTTTATACTTTTGACAAAATTTTTCATCAAACCCAGCTTTATATGAAAGGGTGGAAGAACATCTTTTGGGTCCACAAGAGGTTCAGCAACAACATTTTTTTCGCTAGAGTTAAGATTTCTTGCAGGCCAGTCTGCTTGAATATAATGTGATTTCTTATTCCTAATGTCCCATATACATAAAAAGCAGCAGTATTTAGTGTACCCGTTGCATTCCTAATAGAACAGCAATGACTACTTCTAGATTGCCACAGATTTTCCCTTTGTGTTCAGCATATTTGATTGAGTCTAGGAGGACTGCCATGTTTGCATAAGTATCCTTCATGTGAACTCCCAACCCCATAGTGGAAGACACCTGCCTTGTGATGATTCTGGTCACCACCCCCCTGTTCCTAGCCCTGGAGGGAGGTTTTTTATGTGAACTTGAGATGATTCCAGTCGCCACACCATCCCTCCTGTTCCAAGCCCTTTCTTTATGTGAACTGTTGCCTAAATCCGTTTGGCTATACCAGCTTCATCCTTCATATGAACTGCTAGACCAATAGGAATAGAAGGAAAACAGTTGCCATTGTGAAGCAATATAGCTTTCAAACTAAGCTTGGAGGAGTCTACGAATAGCGTCCAATCAGTTGGATCATGATTCAAACTCAAACATTTTATCAAGCCATTAACGTCGCAGCAAACAAGATTGTTTTTCTTCTAAAAAAAAGAAAGCAGATCCCTATGACAATGTCTGTACTGTGAGACCCTGACATCATATTGGAGAAGATTCCATTGCTGTAGTCTTCACCCCAAAAGTTCTGCCTTCTTCAACAAATCAAGGTCTCAAATAAAACCATTCAATTCTGCTTGACTCAATCTGCGCGATTTAACATCTTTTACATCAAAGTCAGTCATGGGAAGTAGATTTCTTCTTTGAGTTCTTCTTCTTTTTTTCCACACTGTTTTCATTTTCTATTTAAAGCTCATAATTTTGGGATGGAGTAGGAACTGGTAAATTATCTGAAAGTGGAATAGGTCGAATAGCAGATAGAAGATTAGGGTATTGAACTGTTCCTCTTTTCAATTGACAATCCAGCCTTTATAGGTGGAGTCAAGCAGAAATAGCAGTTATTTGTATGGTTTGTAGGTTCCCGCCAAACCATAGGCACAGCAAAAGCCATATATGGTTTTTTATTTTTCAGCCATTCTCGTATAACTGAACAAGAGTTGCAACATATATGTGGAGCCCATGACTTATCCTGGTCCCCTACCTTCATACCAAAATAATGCTGATAGGCAATCTTCACAAGAGGCGTCAGACTTTGTTTCTGTGATGAAAATGTCACCACAAATGTAACAAAAATTATTCACTGAATTTACACATTTTTGTGGCATTTTGATTTAACAAATTTTTCACTTCAAAAGCACTTGAAAATTAGAAATTCTGCACTAATTATAACATTAACAATATGAAACTCACAGTCACAGCAACAGTAATATTGTTTATAACCTACAAACAGCTGGGAAACTTGTTTTGTCATTTAACAGGTGCGACAACTCCAAAAATAAAATTAGCCCCAAACTAAAAATGTAGATTGGGTAAAAAATAACATGTAATTATATCTCCAAAGCAAGAGCTGATCAGTTACTTTTATGGTGATTTTTGAATTCAGCAAATGGAAATACATAAAAAAAAGCTATTTTTGAGACTGAAACATTTTCATTGTTGTTGGACAGTGTAATATAAAACAGTACTTTTAAGTACTACTACCAGAAATTACACTAGTCTATACATAAACTGTACGTTTTCTACACAGTATTTTTATATACTATACTGTTTCCAAACTGTGAGGTAAGGTAGTCATTACTGAAATATCTGTTGCTTTTAACACTGCATTCTGAACAGTAGCCATGAATCGGCATGACTCATGTCTTCTTGAAACCATTACAATACAATATTATTTATAAATTTGTATATAATTAGAACTTTTTTGAATTTTTATCATAGTTACTGTACTACATTGAGATGTTCACCAAGTGAACTGGTATATATGGGAAAATAGGTGATCTCTCACGAAGGCCATCTTCTAAGTAGGAAATGAGTGAATATTATATAACATAACAAAATTAAATAAAATTTTTATTTTACTTTTTATTGATAAATGGTTACGTCATTAACCATTTACAATGTTTTTTGTTGCATTAACTGGTTAATGGTTACATCATTAACAAAATTAAATTTTAAGGTATATGTCCTTTACTTGTTATTGATGACATCACTTATGTAGAGGCATAGATGCAAGTGATATATGCAATTAATGCGGATGACTTGATCTGTTGCTTTTTACTTAAGAAAAAATTTGTACTTGTATAAATTAAGTTTTATAATTTAAATATTTTGTCTTAAGTAATTTAAATTATATTAAAATTTATTTAAAATGAAAATTTGTTGTTAATTCATTATTCTAGTTGCATATAATTTTGTCGCCTCTTTGTTTTTTAAAGGAGAAAAATAACTACATGGTTTTTGTTCTTATTATTTTTTAACATTTATTTCAGGTTATACATTTTTTGTTAATTCTTGAATTAAGAAGATTAGTTATATTTGATATGTTTTAAGATGCTTTCAAAACACCTCTTCAAAAATTACAGGTTTTTCTTTTAATAAAAATGTTATGGATGTATTGATTTTTGTTTGAATATAATCAGTTTTTTCTTTAAATGATGTAATTATTTATTTAAACAAACTTTTGTTTAAATGAAGAATATGTTATGTTAAAAAATATTACAGTACTCATGTTACAAAAAAATGATGATTGTGTCCTCTTTCTTCATTAGGTTGTATTCAATAAAATTTAGCCTGAGTTAGTACTGCCTTTCATCAGAACCACACTATTATTATTTTTAATAATCTCTTGAATTCAGGGTGAGTTATTACACCTTTGTGTAGTAAAATATTTTACCTCCTGTAAAGAAGTCATTTTTATATTTTGTTAAATTTGATACTAAATGATAGCATTTTACTGTATGACATACATTGTTGCCCTAATCATATGTACTGGATACTGGACACTTACCTTATAAATTTATTAGAAGCAAATCACAATTGGATACTATTCTGTTAATTTTGAATTAAGTTAATTGCTATTCAAATTAACTAAGTAATTAATTTAAATAAAACATTAATTGCAATTAGGGAATTATATATATTGATTATATAAATACATATTTATTATCTTAAATGTTTTTATTTACAATAGTTATTTCATTTGTTTGAGGAAATTCATGGAACTCTAAAGAATATAATTAACAGAGACCTAAATTTTTAAATACTTGTAACTGTACCAGTTTTTTTTTTTACATCAGAGAAGAATCTCATTGGTGGCAATTTCCATCAATTACAAAAATAGAATGTAGTCCTAAGCCTCTGTTCAGTCTAAAGGTTGAAGAAATTGGATATGATAAAGAGTAAAGCTACCAGACAATAAATACTTCACTCACAAGAATTTCAATCATTATCGTAATCGATCGCGGTTAGTGACAGATGATCTGTTTATATTGAGGTAATTGAAGTTGAATTATTGAATTCAAAATCCTAGAAAAGAGGATTGGATTGTATTGCAACTTTCTTAAGAAAAAAAATCAAAGAATTAAAAAATATGTATTTAAAACAAAAAATGGACAAGTTTATTGGTTCTGAAGTTCTAAAATGTTAGTGAACTGAATTTAAAAGTTGTTTCATTATTGTAATACTGAAAGAAAGTTAATTTATTATGTTAATTATTATAGTATATGTAAAATCTAAAGGCGGGTTCTCCCTCTAAGCTGCCTCTACCCTACTCCTCTAACCTGGCATGTGTAACATGTGCTACTGGTTGCAACAAAAGTAATTTATACATGCTATTAAAAAATAATTCTCATAACTATGACGCCACGTCAAAGAAAATTATAAAATTATTGCCTACAATAAATAAACAACTCATTTCATATACTTTTTATTACATCATTGTTACTATTGATTTATAGCAAAACCAAAGTTTAATATACTTGAAAAAAAATAAATTGTTTCATATATCTTGGACAATATATTAGGCATAAATAATTTTATTTGTAATAATAAATTACCAGAACATATTTCATTACTACAATAGTGGCATCATAATTAGTACGGTGCAAGTTATTACAAATTAATTTATGTGACTTTTGGGATATTATATAGACTGTAAATTAAATATCAGATAAAAATAACAAAAATTTCAGAAAGTGTAGAATGTTATGTTGATGTTATAAATTTAGGTATATTTGAAGTTAATATTTGAAAATGTTACTTTTCTGTTATTTTCTTCTTTAAATATTATGGTAATCTTGGTAGCTCAGCCAGTAGAACAACTGGCTAATTTAATAAATAGTTCATTAGGTCTAATATTTAATTTCTTGCTTAAAGTTTTCAGTTTTAATTAGTTGAAAATTTTCTCTGTGCACTACCACTTATATAAGTTAACATTATTTTTGGTTTTTATTCGTTATATTTTTGTATTTCATCTCAATACCTAAGCAAGCGTATCTAGAAATCATCTACAAAAATAAAATTACACTTATGTAAATAGAAGAAACCGGGGTAGAATTCAGACAATTTTCAGGAGGAGTGATTTTTTTTTCAGTTGAATAATTAAATTAAAAATTCAGCTAATTTCCAATTTGGACATGATTAATTGTAAAGTCAATTTTTGTATATTTTTTGAAAAAAATTGTAAAGAAAACAAAATATATGGTTAACCCATTTTCATCCTGACATAGTCGATGAATAAAAATCTGAATAATCTGGAAATATCAAAAATGTATGATGTGGTTGAGACCACAATAAGCATAGAATTTAAAATTCAGAAGTATATGTAGTAATTATAAATTCAAACTTAAAGTAAGATCAGTTTTGAAGAAAATAGGTCTACAATTCAGTTAAAATAAAACAAGGGATGGATAAGTTTAATGTGCTGTTGTGGCTGCAACAGCTTATGCTTCTATATAAACAGACATATCTCAATTCAGAAAAGTCTGAATTCTCCAATATGAAAAAATTAATAAATCATTTTAAGTTACTTTAACAAACAGAAATTATATGTCTAACCAAAATTATAAAAATAAATTTATGTTAAGTTTTATAAAAAATAAATAATATATTTATTTAAAATAATCCAACATTGAATAAATTGTGTTCCACATGAACATTATACAGATAAATAGGGTTAAACTATATATCTAAATAAACTAGGTTCTATTAACAAAGTTACATCATAGATTCTGAGACATACAACGAGTGGTTTGATTGGAATGAAACAAGATGACGATGTAGCATGTAATATTTTTACACGAGGTAGCATGCTAGAATACAAAAGCTCTTGAATATGTGGAGTAACATAACAATGGATTTTTTAGAATGTAAGGAACATTATAGCTTTATCTAAATAAAAAAAAAATTATTAAATTTTGTTTTGTAATGTTTCCATATTTAAGTGTTCATAAATTTTTAGTTAACTTTTAACTTGAAAATCTGATCGCACTTAGTAAGGGAAAATCTTAATAAACTGGGCTTATTATTAACCAAGCTGTCCTAATAATAATAATAGAAATTCTGTAGGGTTACACTGTGTACAATCTACAATGTACACAGAATCTGATTATAATTTAACTTTTATACTGGGAAATTACTACCGGTTTGCTCCCTGCATATGAAGGATTGATTCTTTATTTCCAACTTTATTTCTACTAAACAAGAATAGCTTCTTTTGTAATAAAACAAGAAACTGTCATGCTAACTTTTATGTCGATCACGTAGTGGGTCATGAATATTATAGATTATGATAATGAGAAGAGTACAGCTTGTAAACTATACTAAATTTGATTAGTAAACAATAGTAGGTAGAAGACGATTATTGATCATTAAACAATCATGTTAAATACTGTTAGTTTCAAATTAAATGCAACAATCATCTCTGAATGATTATTGAATTGAATTGAATTCACTGTCGCATAAGAAAAACCAGTCTCATAATATCATTAGCTATATTAATTTTATTGCTGTGTTAAATGGAATAAAATGTTTATTATGAAGGAGGTTAGCCATAACAATTTTACACTGCTGTTTCCCTTTTTTTCTTAAATTAGTATTCATAGTACATTTATGAATATTGATGACATGTTAACTATTTGCATAAATGTAGAATTGAAGAAATTAATTACAGATGAAAAAATGTTAATAATTGGTAAATGAATAAAACTATAAAAGTGTTGTAAAATTTTGTAACATTTATTTATTTTACTTTTTATAATCTGTTTGCGTGCCATTGTTAGGAAGCATTAAAAGGAGAGAAACCATTATTTCATTTCTTGTTGAAGAGTCAGTGAATTATACTGGTAGAACCAAATTTTGGACCTCAACAATCAGACAAGCAGTGTTTTTATTTTTATTATCTTTTTATACACTCATTTTTTGTTTTTTGGCCCTGAGAAATTTTATAAAAAAAATTTCGGCAGTCCTTTATTTCTTCAAATTAATTTTATTATTATTTTTTTAATTATGTACATAAATTGATTGTATTAGTATTATGACATATCTCAGTTATGTGTGATGCCGACTTAGTTCTCTTCTTTAGCACAAATTGGAATGCACATGTGATTCTTTTTCAATCGTCGTTATGTGTTTGTATGTAATAATTTATTGTGGTGTCAGTCCAATTTGACACTTGATATAATGTAATATAAATTGCCAGTATTTTATCATTACTTACTTACTATTATTATTAATGTGTATAAATTAAAATTAACTATAGTTAAAATTTATAATTTTAAGAAATAATTGCAAATTGCAACAGGTATAAATATAATAATAAATAATAATTATTATTATGTATTATTATTAATTAATTAATTACTAATTATACTTAATAATTATTACCATTCAGTGCATTAAAGTGTTGACATTAATATCAGTGTTTTCATTACTTTTTTGTTTTATTATTTTCAGTCCAGACCAATAAAATGTTAATAAATATTTTGTAATATTCGCTAATTTGCTATTTTATTTTATACTTTTTGTTCTGAGCACCCATATAATTCCCAAATTCTTCATCAAAAACTGTTCTATGCAGTTTTGTAATTTAAAAAATTTTAAATTTTTAATTAAATATGGCTTATAGTTATGGCTTATAGTTATAGTTATGGCTATAGTTAATGAATTTAGTAATGCAGAGTAAAGGTGCTTGCAACAAGAAAAAAAATAATAAGGCAGCAAAATAGCGATCATTTTGAAATATTTATTAATTTATTCTGATTTTAGTTTTCATTTTGATAAAATATTTATCTATATAATATTATCCATATGACAAAGACCGATTGAAGGTAATAAACATTACCTTCAAGGTTGATGGAAGGTAATAAACATATGCCAAATAACTTACTACATTTTATACCATAAGAATCAGGCAGTCCTACCATCAGCTTCAAAAATTGTGTATGGACTCCAGATTATTTTTAAGGGAAAAAAGATCCAGATTTTATTTTAAGGGAAAACTTACCCATTTTCCCTTCAAGTTATGCAAACAATTTTCTTGATTCCTCTACATCCCAAACGTGATCCTGCATGACTTACCCTGTTTTTATTTAGCTGGAAGAACTGAACGAATGGATAACCTGCTAGTGGAGTGCCTCAAATTTGGATGGCAACTGTGTCAAGTAATAATAGAGATACATAATTAATTTATATACATAAAATCAGATTTTCTTTTCTTTTTTTCACCTTTTGAGAGTCAGTTCTAGAATAGCTCTCATAGTTAGATAGACCTCATAATATGAGGGTAAGTCAATTATTATCTGCTATGTAGTTATAAATTTTATTGCAAATAGGAATCTTACATGTATATCATTTTTCAACATAGTCCCCCTTGCATTTCAACACACTTGGTCCATTGTTGCACAAGCTTCCTGATGCCCTCATAAAAAAAGGTTTTCGGTTGAGCTGCGAGCTAGGAATGCACCGCTTCTTTCGCTGTTTCATCTGAGGTAAATTGATGGCCCTGCTATCTGCTATGTAGTTATAAATTTTATTGCAAATAGGAATCTTACATGTATATCATTTTTCAACATAGTCCCCCTTGCATTTCAACACACTTGGTCCATTGTTGCACAAGCTTCCTGATGCCCTCATAAAAAAAGATTTTCGGTTGAGCTGCGAGCTAGGAATGCACCGCTTCTTTCGCTGTTTCATCTGAGGTAAATTGATGGCCCCTTAATGCCTCTTTGAGTCAACCAAACAAGTGGTAGTCAGAAGGGGCAAGATCAGGATCATACGGAGGAGCCATTACTTCAAAGTTGAGTTTCTGGAGCGTTTCAGCAGTATGTGAACGGGCATTGTCGTACAACAACACAACACCTTTCAAAAGCAGTCCTTGGCATTTGCTTTGAATTGCAGGCTTCAGCTTGGCAGTAAACATGTCACTGTAATGCGCACTGTTTTGTCGTGCCCCTTTCATCATAATGTTTCATTACTGGGCCCAAAAAACCATAAGCATCAGTTTTCCTGTGGATGTTTGGGTCTAGAACTTCTTTTGCAGGGCTAATTTGGATGTTTCCATTCCATACTGTGCCGTTTACTCTCTGGCTCGTAATGATGGATCCATGTTTCGTCACCAGTGATGATTCTGTCTAAGAAGAATCTGTCCCGTTCATTACCATAGCGATCCAAATGTTTTTGGCAGATGTCCAAGCACGTTTGTTTATGCAACTGTGTGAGTTGCTTTGGAACCCATCTTGCACAGACTTTATGAAACCCAAGTCTGTTGTGGATGATTTTGTAGGCAGGACTGTGACTAATTTGTGGATAATGTGCCACTTCATCAATAGTTACTCGTCTGTCTAAGAAAACCATGTTATTTGCACGCTCAATGTTTTCCTCATTTGTGGTGGTAATTGGTCGTCCGGCTCCTTTATCGTGCGTAACACTTGTGCGACCATTTTTGAATTTTTCAATCCATTTATAGACACTCCCTTGCTGCAACACACTGTTACCGTACTGTACCAAAAGTCTTCAATGAATTTTGGCCCCTGATACACCTTCTGACCACAAACAACGGATCGCTGAATGTTGCTCTTCTTTGGTGCAAACAGAAAGCGGAGCAGCCATGGTTAATAGCAGGGCAGCAATAATGGAACTAACCTAGCAGCTGAAACCTGCACAGACATAACAACAATTAAACCACGCATGCGTCATCTACGCAACACGACAGTACTACCAACATAAACAAGAATATAACTAAATTGCAGATAATAATTGACTTACCCTCATATTTAGATTATTTTCAGTTTTCTTTTAACAGCTGTTAGACATTGCTATGCTTACTTATATACTATTTTTTTATAATATTATTAATTCCAAGATGAGTTGTGTAATTAAACATACAAAAGTAATTCTTTGTAATAATTTTTTTTAAAAATCAGATTTTAAGAATATATTCATTTGACTGAATTCTAAATTATTTCTTCTTGTTTATTTCTTTATTAATTGGTCAGTATTCAACTCACTTTATCGTGGGATGTATTTGACATTTATAAAAAAAAAGGTCTTCAATCATGAAAAGAATTAATAAATTTTAATTTACAGTACTATAGGCTTATTCATGAACAGTATGTTTAATTCAAACTGGCAGATGGCACTCAATAGCTGCACACTCGCATTCAGTACTCAATATATAACCTAAGCACATGCATTCAAATCTCTTCACCACTTGATGCTATGCTTACAAATAAAATTTTCTGCTACTAGTAGTTTATACTCCTCGTTAAAGAATAAAAATAATTTAATAATAATGTTTTGTAAAATCAAAAAGTAATGTAACTTTGCTAAAAAATCTGGAAAAGTGACATATATTATTACCTGTTAGCCTTGTTGTATATGCTCCTTTCAAAGTAAAAAGTTTTTTTTTGTATATGATCTTGTTTCATTTTTATTTATACGGAACATGTTTTATAAAAAATATAAATTAATAAATGAAACCAACTGCAATTAAATATACACATGAATTAAACAGTACTTTTTACCTTCACTAGTACGAGGGATATTTTTTTTTCAAGGTCCGATCGGTCGCGAAATAAAAACCCGGGCAAAAATCGAGTGAACCTTTGCTCATATATGTTGCGCAGCATCTCTAGTGTGGCCTTCAATCACACCGCTTCACTTCGTTTAGTTCTGAACATGCAGCTAGCACGTAAACATGTCTACAACAATAACATCTCCCGCAAAGTGTGAAGTGCGTGCGATAATTCAATTTCTTCGGGCTGAGGGGTGTAATGCAGCTGAAATTCATCAACGAATAAGTAATGTGAACAGTGAAACTTCAATGAGTGACAGCAAAGTGCGACAATGGTGCAGGAACTTTAAAGCAGGACGTACAGATGTTTATGATGCAGGCGATCAGGGAAGGAAGCAAGTATAAACCGATGATCTCATTGAGCGAGTGGATGAGGCAATTCGAGAAAATCATCAGTTCACAATTTCTGTATTGAGTGATTTGTTTCCTGAAATTTCAAGGTCAGCTCTCTACACCATTGTGAGTGAGAGACTTCAGTACCTCAAACTGTGTGCGAGATGGGTTCCCAAGATGCTGTTTGACCATCACAAAACAATGAGAATGGACGCCCCCTTAACGTTTCTACAGCGCTACCACAACAAAGGAGAAGATTTTTTGAACAAAATTGTCACTTGAGCTTACATGTTAATACTATGGGATTTAAGTCAATGTGATAATTTGGTAAGTGTAACCGTAGCATTGGTAAATGTAAGCATATAGTTCTGTGTTCTATGCTATTCATCTAATTTGAATTTTTTTGTCTTTTCCTTATCGTTTCATTATCTTGCAAGATTCCACTTTTAACATAAAATCTTCCCCTAAACTAATTTTCTTTTTCTTTAGTCAGTCAACTGTATAATTTTTGTTGGAAAATTTGCTACCTTATCTTCTTGGGTGTAATGGTACTGTTGGTCTTGTGTTTATTAATTGAACAATCTTCAGATGAATAAAAATTTATTACTGTGCACTAATGAAATTGCTTGTGCCAGTTGCTTTCTTTTCAGTGCTTTTCTGTTTCTGAGATGACAATGGTTTTAAAGTTAATGGCTCTTTTTTAATTCTTACAACAATTCTTTTAGACATCCCGGTACCATTTATGGTCTGTTGTAATTTTTTTTTAATTAATAATAAAAGTACTGACTTGCTTCTTCAGTCATAAATTTCACAACATTTACAGTAACGTTTTTTGTTTGTTTAGCTATAAATGTCTTTACCGCCTAATCTAGACATTATCTAGACTTGTAAAGGAAACATTAAAAAGTTAAACAACAAAGTATAAATAAAATCAAGATACTGTTGAACAAAATTAATAAAAACATAAACACTAGTTTAAAAAACACTAATAGAAGCAGCCATAAACATAAAAAAATAATAATACTTATTATACATTTACATAATTACCACAGATGCAATGAGAACACTGAATATTTTTTCTAGATGTAAATAAAAAATAATACAAGAGAAAATTTCTTTATAGTAGTATAAGACAGGAAACTAATAATAGTGATGATGTATTGTGCTGATGTAGCCTAGATGCATTATGGCAATGAATTGATTTATTATTAATAGAGTACAGTTTTGTTTTGAGGTTATACCTTTGTTTTTCCTGTTTAGCCTCTGGGAATTACCATTCAGGTATTGCTTTAGAAGATGAATGAGGATTATATGTATGAGTGTCAATGAAGTGTAGTCTTTACAATCTCAGTTCAACCATTCCTGAGATGTGTGGTTAATTGAAACCCAACTACCAAAGAATACGGGTATCCACGATCTAGTATTCAAATATGTAAAAGTAACTGATTAACTAGGACTTGAATGCTGGAACTCTTGACATCCAAATCAGCTGATCTGTGAAGACATCTTCACCACTAGACCAACTCGACGGGTTTTGTTTTGAGGTTGTATTGTTTTAAGTAAACAAAAATATCAGAGGTTGTCATTTGTTAATTCTTCAGCTTAAAATGAACAAGCTGTTCCTGATTCATAAATTGCACAATATTCATAATACATCTCAAAAGTACACCTTTTATTTTAGATACTATGTTTCCATACGGTTTTATTTTTAAATCATGGACTCAGAGGACTGGCCGTTAGTATATAGATACTTAGCCAGATGAAAACAAGAACTAGTTATTAACTGTAATGATCTAGGAAGCAGTGACTATTTGTATTAATCTTTACTTACTTAGTTCATGTATTTTTATTTTTAATAAACTACTCCTGGTCGCAAAGTTTCTAGAGCAAGAGGTCAACCTTAAAATTAGCTCCTAAATTTAGGCAGTCTAACCAGCACACCCAAATTTATCCACACGCACTTAAAAACTCATGTGACACCTCCCCTGGACCTGACAACATTTGTCTGTGTGTGCTCACACACCATCTCAATGCAGTACTACAACACCTGTTATTTATAGTGATTTATTCTCTGCATAAGTCTTCCTACTCATCTGGTCAGAAGTCATTGTCGTACCATTACTTAAACCTGGTAAAGTTAAGGCATGCCCCTCACCTACCGCCCAATATCCTTGACAAGCATTTTATGCAAAGTGATGGAAAGAATGGTGAACCACAAGCTTACATGGTACTTAGAAAAACATTGGGTTTATCTCCAGAACAATGTGGTTTCCACCAAGGATGATCTTCCATTGACCATTTAGTGTCACTGCATACAGCTATTCAAAATGCTTACTACTAAGCCCAGAGCCATTTCACTATTTTCTTTGATATAAGGAAGGTGTATGATATGGCCTGGTGACATGATATTCTAAAACACGTAAATAATAGGGAGTCAAGGGCAATATGCTTGCTTTTATTAGGGGTTTCTTAAATGACTGAACTTTCCGAGTTCATGTTGGAGAATTTTTATCAATTTTTACCTTTGAGAATGGAGTGCCTCAAGGAAATGTATTAAGTCCACCTTGTTTGTTATAGCCATCAACAGTATTACTAAATGTGTGCAACCACCTGTATAGTATTCTTTATTTGTTAATGATTTTTTTGTATGTATTACGTCCCGTTCAACAGTCACCACAGAGAGATTACTACAGAACACTATATCTTGCCTTGAAGCTTGGTCCAAGGTTTCATCTTTTCACTTGATAAAACAAAATTTTCTCGCCCGTGGGACCCTTTTATTCCACAAGTCTTTCTTAACGGAGAGCTGATTGCAATCTCTCCTGATGCCAAGTTTTTAGGTTTACTTTTTGATAGCCGCCTTATGTTGGTCAAACACATCAAACAAATAAAAACAAAATGTTCCAAACTTTTAGATAGCTGTGAGTCCTTAGCAACACCAATTGGAGAACCGATCAGTCATATACAAGTATATTACATTTTTATTATTCCTCAGTTTGTTCTCACTCTCGAGAACGAGAGAGAGAAAAACACAGAGAGAGAAAGAGAAAGACAGTGACAGACAGAGAGAGAGAAAGAGTGAGTGTGACAGAGATAGAGAGAGACGGACAGAGAGAGAGAAAGAGAGAGAGAGGCAGAGACAGAGAGAGCGTGAGAGACAGATAGAAAGTGACAGAGAGAGAGAGAGTGACAAAGAGGGATAGAGACAGAGAGAGAAATAGAGCGAGGCGAAAAAACAGAGAGAGAGATTGACAGAGAGAGAACAAGAGAGCGAGTAAGAGAAGAGAGACAGAGAGAGAAAGACAGAGACAGAGAGACAGATAAAAACAGAGAGAGAGGCAGATAGAGAAAGGCAGAGAGTGAGAAAGACAGAGAGAGAGAGAGAGACAGAGCGAGCGTGAGAGGCAGACAGAGAGAGAGAGAGAGTGAGAGAAAGTGAAAGAGAGAGTGAGAGAGAGAGAGACCGAGAGAAGGAAAGAGAAAGACAGATACAGCGTCACAGACAGAGACAAAGAGAGAGAGAGAAAGAGTTAGAGAGACAGAGACAGATAAAGACAGAGATATAGGCAGAGAGAGAAAGAGATAGAGAGAGACACAGTGACAGAGAGTTAGAGAGACAGAGATATAGGCAGAGAGAGAGAGAGTGAGTCAGAGTAAGAGAGTGAGTCATAGAGAGGAAGAGAGAGACACAGTGACAGAGACAGATAAAGACAGAGATATAGGCAGAATGAGAGAGAGAGAGACAGAGCGAGAGAGAGAGTCAGTGAGAAAGAAAGACAGAGAGACAGCGATAGAGAGAGAGAGAAGGAAAGAGAAAGACAGAGTCACAGACGGAGAGAGAGACAGAGATACAGAGTGAGCGAGAGAGATTGACAGAGCGAGTCTGAGAAAAAACATAGAGACAAAGAGAAGAGAGAGAGAACAAGAGAGAGTGAGAGACAGAGATAGGGAGAGAGAGTGACAGAGAGAGAGAGAGAGAGTGAGAAAGAGACAACAACAGTGACAGAGAGAGACAGACAGACAGAGTAAGAGTGTGAGAGAGAAAGAGACAGACAGAGAGAAAGAGAGAGTGAGAGAGACAGAGAGAATGTGAGAGGCACATATAGAGAGAGAGTGGCAGAGAGAGAGAGAGAGTGTGAGAGACAGAGGCAGAGACAAAGACAGGCGAAAAGACAGTGACAGACAGAGAAAGAGAGAGAGAGACAAAGAGGGATAGAGACAGAGTGAGAGACAGACAGAGACAGCGACAGTGACACTAACACAGAGACAGGGAGAGAGAGAGAGTGAGAGAACGAGAGAGAGAAAAACACAGATAAAGACAAAGAGTGAGAGAGAGAGAGACACAGAGATAGAGAGAAAGAGAGAGTGAGACAGAGATAGAGAGAGAGGGAAAGAGAGAGTGAGGCAGAGACAGAGAGAGCGTGAGAGACAGATAGAAAGTGACAGTGAGAGAGAGTGACAAAGTGGGATAGAGACAGAGTGAGAGAGAGAGACAGAGACAGAGAGAAAAATAGAGAGAGGCGAAAAGCAGAGAGAGAGAGAGAGAGAGATTGACAGAGAGAGAACGAGAGAGAGAAAAACTCAGAGAGAGAAAGAGACAGAGACAGAGAGCGAGTAAAAGAGTGAGAGAGAGAGACAGCGACAGAGACAAAGAGAGATAAAGAGACAATGAGGGAGAGACAGAGAGAGCGTGAGAGGCAGACAGAGAGAGAGAGAGAGAGAGAGAGAAGATAGACAGATAGATAATGAAAGAGAGAGTGATAGAGACAGAGAGAGAGAGAGAGAGAGAGAGAGACACACACACACAAAGAGAAGAGAGAGAGTGAGAGACAGTGATAGGGAGAGAGAGAGAGACAGAACGAGCGAGAGTGGGAGACAGAGGTAGGGAGAGAGAGAGCGATAGAGAGAGAGAGAGAAAGAGACAACAACAGTGACAAAGAGAGACAGTGATAGTGAGAAAGAGAAAGAGCGACAGAGGGAGAGAGAGACAGACAGATTAAGAGTGTGAGAGAGAAAGAGAGACACAGAGAGAAAGAGACAGACAGAGAGTGAGACACACAGAGAAAGAGACAGACAGACAGTGAGACACACACAAAAAGAGCGAGAGAGATAGAAAGTGGGATACAGAGATAGAGAGAGAGACAGAGTGAGACAGGTACAGAGACAGAAAGAGAGAAAGTGACAGACAGAGAGAAAGTGAGAGAGAGACACACACACAAAGAGAGAGAGAGAGAGAGAGAGTGAGACAGAGATAGAGAGAGACAGACAGAGAGAGAGAAATAGAGAGAGGCGAAAAGACAGAGAGAGAACAAGAGAAAGAAAAACACAGAGAGAGAGATTGAGAAAGAGAGAGACAGAGACAGAGAGACAGATAAAAACGGAGAGACAAAGACAGGGAGAGAGACAAAGAGAGAGAGAGAGAGAGAATGAGAGAGAGAGGGAGACAGAGAGAGAGAAGATAGACAGATAGAAAGTGCAAGAGAGAGAGAGAGAGAGAAAGAGTGTGAACATAAATAATATTTTTTTGAAATATCTCGACTCCACTGTCTTTAGCAGGTTCATGTCTTGCAAGAATAACGTAACTAAAATTTATTCTGAATATCAGCCAAATCGTAGTATAAATAATTTTTTGGGGAAATATCACAATCTCACAACTACCTAGGAGATCCATGTTTTCCAATAATATTTCGTTTCACTTCACAAATATATATTCTGAATATGTAACAAATCGGACCATAAACACATTTTTTTTTTTTAAATATCACGACCCCACAATCACCTAGCAAATCCATGTTTCCCAAAAATATCTCCTTTCACGTAGTAATATATATTCTGAATATGAACCAAATTGGATCATAAATAAATTTTTTTTGAAATATCATGACTTTAACACCACCTAGTAGGTCCATGTCTTGCAAAAATATCTTGTTTCATGTAATAATTATTATTTTGAATATGAGCCATACCGGACCATAAATAATTTTTTTTTATATATCATGATCGCACTACCATTTAGCAGATCCATGTTTTGCAAAAATATTTCGTTTCACGTAACTAATATATATTCTGAATATGAACCACATCTGACCATAAATACATTTTTTTTATATATCATGACCCCACCACCACGTAGGAGGTCCATGTTCTGCAAAAATATCTCGTTTCATGTAACTAATATATATTCTGAATATGAACCACATCTGACCATAAATATTTTTTTTTAAATATCGCAACGCCACCACCATATAGCAGGTCCATGTTTTTAAAAAATATCACGTTTCAAATAACTAATATATATTATGAATATGAACCAAATCGGACCATAAAAAATAATTATATTTTAAATTTAAAATATATTTTAATTTTTTTTTTAAATATGATGGCCCCACAATCATGTTTGATGCCAAAACTTAAAGGTGTTAGATCAGGTGATCTTTGCGGCAAGGAATGTTGACTTGCTCGACCGATCCATTTCTCAGAGAATTATTTTAGTGTGTGGAATCGGCACAAGAGAAGCGGAGAGGCGTACCACTGTGCTGGAAGTATACTTTGTGTCTCAATGCTAGAGGAACATCTTCAAGCAAATGTGGCAATTCTTCTTGAAGAAAGTACAAGTAGACCTTAGGATTTATGCGGCTAGATAATATGAACGGTCCAAACCGCTGATTGTAGGAGAAAATACATTGATACTTTAAGTGTTGAAAATTTCCTTCCACCGTTACATGAGGATTTACTTCTTGTCATGTAATGATTTAAACACCGACATAGTATTGCGCATTGTTGATCGGCTGTTGTTATTTTATTGCCAGCTTTGAAATAATAATTTTTCAAATAATTTATTGTATTTCTGTCATTAATAAAAAAATTATTATCTAATGAATTTTTATTTATTTTATTAAATAATAAACGAAGAATTGTATAATTTCCAGTTTTTTTTAATAGTAAATTTTGATTTTACAAATTTTTCCAAATTAAAAGTAACACGTACACGTTTTATGTGTTTATAACCCATTACAAAGTTATTATATGTCAAACATAAAAAACAGGATCTTTTAACCCCAATTTATTGGTTTTCACCAATTTGACTAAACTTTTTTGTATTTAATATGTTTCAAATCTAATTTTGTTTAAAGTTAAAACAAAATATTTAAATTATAAGTGTACCTAACTACACGATCAGTTTTGTACAAGATTATAATGTAAAACAAAGCAATTTCTCATAAAAAAAATTTCACCAAAATCTACTCTTGCATCACACTGAGTAAAGAAACTGATCATGTAGAGAAAAGAACGTTACACTGAGACTGTGTACAGATGTTAAGCAGAGATCACTTTCATAATGATACAAGAAAAAATATTTAAATACCTCTTAAATGTAATTTACGTCATTTCATCAGAAAACACACATTTTTATTTTAAGTATAATACAGATTTACTCCTTAGATGTTGCTATCATAAATTTGTTGATCTATTCTTCAATCTCTACCAACAAAACATTGACACACTTGCTCCATCTCTTGTATATTTGAACACAAATACCTTTTTAGCAGTTATTAAAGTATTCTGATTATTTTTTTTTTATTTTAAGGTCTCGCTTAAAATTTAGCCGATGAAATTTACATACCTTTCTTTTTCTTTTTTATTATAATTTCTCATGCATTCATCGGTTAATACATTTTTAGTTAATTTATTATGTTCATAAAATTTTTTTACCGTAGCTAAAAACAGTAATAAATTTATAATTTGCAATGTTGTCGAAACAGTAGTATATACTGAAATGAATATAAGTCTTGCTGAAATTGAAAACAAACACCCACATGAGATTTTCATTATTAATCGATCAAATAAAAAAATTAATCTCTTATTCTGATCGGTGTACAGTAATAGATTATTTTGATTAACGTCAAGAACGATTAGGTTTATTACTCTGCTAATAAAAAAAAATTCCCAAGCATTAGACCCGATGAATCGAGATAAAACCTTGATCTAAATAGAATGAGACAATCCAGCCAGAATTAATTGTAAGATAAAAAAATAGAAGTCATTAGACTCCATATTAATTATTTAATGTATAAACTCGAAAAATGATAAGAAAAAATGTGAAAATACTAAATATAAGAAACGATTATAAAATAATTTACAATTCAGGTGTTAATGAATACTACTTGAGTAGAAGACTTTGTGTTTCCTGTTTAGCCTCTGGGAGTTACCATTCAGGTATTACTTCAGAAGATGATATGTAAATGAAGTGTAGTCCTGTACAGTCTCAGTTTGACCGCTCCTGAGTTGTGTGGTTAATTGAAACCCAACCGCCAAAGAATACCAGTATCCACAATCCAGTATTCAAATCTATATAAAAATAACCGCTTTTACTAGGACTTGAATGCTGGAACTCTCAACTTCCAAATCAGCTGATTTGGGAAGACATGTTCACCACTAGACTGACCCGGTGGGTTACTTGAGTAGAAGATTAGAAAAAATAATTCTAACCTTGAACAAATGCAAGAATTGAACATTTAAAAATGTTTTAAATGCTTACAAAAAATTTAAATTCTTTAAGACTGTTTAAAATTCATTAACTGTGTAATATTGTTTCTGTAAAATAAAAACCTCTCGTTATGTTTTATAAATAAATTGGTGGGAAGATAGTTTAAATAGTTCAGCAATTCATTAAAAATGGCAACAGAGACGTAAGACTCTTTCTTATAAGCTGAGGTATTGTGAAAATTTACCTGTAAAATGTTCTTTTGTCTGGTTTGGAAATTGTTATTTTTTATTAATAAGCGATTTTTTTTTCTGTTAGTGACTGATTTCATAATTATAAACACAAGTATTAGTTAATTTTCTAAATACACAATCCATATTTATAGCCATTTTTTATTTTGAATACTCAAGTTTTTGAGGGAGCCCTAAGAAATGACATTACACTTCAGAGAGGAATATACATAAATATTTATATATGTTTAATAATGATGATATACTCAGTATTCTACTAAGGTACTTCAAGTATAACAATACAGTTTCATTTTTTTAACTAACAAAATCAATTTGTTCATTCCAAGCAAATTATTCATCTAATAAAATAGCCAGAAAGGAGATGCTGTTACTGTATGAGACTCAAAAATCCTGTTATTAGGTGATGGAAAAATTATGCAATCAGCAATGTTAATCAAAAATACTGTCATGATGTTCTTAACAGCTGAACTCTTGTTCTTCCAATCCACGCTCTATTTTTTTTTATTCCACTTAATAATGGTGAATCCACATCTCATCATAGGTTAGAATACTGTCAAAAAGCATCACCTCCTGGGTGAAACCATTGTTTCAGTTCTGGGCATATGCAAAGTGTTGTCTCCTTATGGTGGTCTATCGACTCTTTTGGAAACCATCTTCTGTTTGTTTTACGGTATGTGCTTTTAGGCAGTCCTTATATTCACAATTATATACCAGTATATAACTGTGAATATATACAAAAATTTTTAAATGTTAACTTACCCTTAATTTATATTTATGAATGTGTAGTCTTGTTAAAAAGAATAGTAACTTATCGTTTACCTTATTGTTTCTATCAAAAAACGACCGCAAAACCTTTTTCCTCTTTACATATTTAACTCAATACTTGGGCTTACAAGAAAGGGCCTTATTATGCTTCTTATTCCATATCTAATAAATTATCTATCTATTAAAAAAATCTTTTGACTAATTTATTTAAAATACACGTAAAAAATCTTATCTTACAGAAACAATATTACTCTGTTGATGAATTTTTAAATAATACTAATTTAAAAATTGAAAAAACCCTGAATCTTCTGTAACTGTTAAACTTGCACATAAACATGTGCTACAATAATCTTCATTAATGCCTTTTGATTTTTGAATTATTTGGCTGTTATCTTTTGTATTTAATATCTTCATACATTTTACAAAACATAATTTCATGATTTTATATTGTACGTAAATAAATAATATGGACTTTAATCGCTTCTAATTTTTATTTTCTAATCGTGCATTTTGTGATGCTACTCTGATTGCATGTAATTATACAATAAATTATTTATAATAATTATAATTAAAATAATCATTAGCAGAGGATGTGGGGTGATGAGACGTATAAGGATGTGGATTTATTAAGAATTCTCGTTTTCTTAATAAATTTATTACCTGTTGCAAGCAACATATTTGAAAAATTAATATATGTATATCGTATCAAACATGTTAATCACAGAATATAATTAAAGTTAGAAGAGTAAGCCAGTCATAAAGTAAAATAAATCTTTATTATCCTCAAATAACACAGTTACAATTAAACAAGATAGAAAACTCAGCCGATTATTTCAAGTACATAACCTAATCTTTATTTGTAACGTAAACCTAATCTTTATTTATAATTATAACATTCAAAACATAAATTATTTTAAATCTACATTTGATTCGATAAAAAATAAAAAGACATTTCAATCCTATTTTCTCCTGTATGCATCATCTTCAGTTTAATATTCTATTAAACTGTAATATTTTGTGTCTATATTTTAGTATAAATATATATTATTCTGATTTGATTATAAGATAAAAAATTACGCTAAGCAAACCGTGTTTTTAATGGTACTGAATTAAGGAGAATTTATATACACAGTATTCATGAAGTATAGTAACACTGAAATAAATTTCAACTCTTAAAATGAGATTCAGCAAATGGTTTTACCTAAAAAAAATAAATTTTTTGGTTAAAAAACCTACCGCATCCCAAGGTCCCCTCCTCTTCAGGGCCAATTCAAAAATGTTTAAAGGAAAAAGGAAAGGTTAGAGTTGAGATACGTTATTCTAATAGGTGACTCTAATTAAAATGGAGGTCATTTAATTTTTTTTCAGTTATGTACAAAAGTAACTCTTAAACAGCAGTTATTATTTTTTTAATACTGGTAGCATGTCATTTTAATAATTAAATACGAATGTTTTAACACGATTTGAAATGTGCTGTTGTATGAGAAAATAAATGAAATTCAAAATTAAAGAGAAAGAGATGAGTTCATGGGAAATTAGAGTTGTTTTAGAGGATACATATTAACAATATCTGTAATCAAACAAACAAGAAGAGTAATGAAGTTTATTAAATACGATAAAAGAATTTCAAGGTTTTTTGTTTGTATGTTCATTAATAAATTTAAATTATACTATATAATATCATTTCGTAACTTATCCTTTATGATTTTTTTTCTCTGAGCCCCTTCAAAAAAAAAAATCAAATTCCGACGCCTATCCCTCACTTTTTCTGTTTAGTCTCTGGAACCACCTTAAGGAATACCTTAAGTAATAAACTCTGAAGTAATAACTTCAGAGGATGAATGAGGATGATATGTATGAATGTAAATGATGTATATTCTTGTACAGTCTCAGGTCGACCGTTCCTGAGATGTGTGGTTAATTGAAACTGAACCGCCATAGAATACCAGCACCATTTAGTATTCAAATCAAAATAAAAGTAACTGCCTTCACTAAGGACCAATCTAAACCAGATTTAATCGGGAAGATTTCCTGATATATTTTTGCTTTCAATTTTCATCATTCAAAAAATATTTTTCACACAAGATGTACAGTTTTGAACACCTAATAGTCTCATTCCAAGACGTCGCCTGCCAAGGGAACCCACCCTAGTTTCGGAGGGCATGCCATAGGCACACCGGGAGAAGCTACTAATATAAATTAAAATAATTAAATTAATAAATAGCACACATAATAAATAAAGAACCCGACTTAATAGAGAAGGAGATGAAATCTGGCAGAAAATAGTGATACATTTTCTGTCATAAGTTGTTTATTTGTCAATCGATTTTCAAAACTAAGGTGTCATTTTGTTCTAAAAAAAATGCTTAGCATTTTCTTAAGAACACATAATATGATAAAAATTTACACGGTCACCGTTAACATTAATATAGTGAAATACTAAAATAATATAAATAAATAATTAATAAAATGAAATATTTTATTTATTAGACAATGTTGTTAAAAATGTGTGTGTATCATCCTCATTCATCCTCTGAAGTTATTGTTCACTTCTCAATCCGATTTTCATATATAAATTTATTAATAAATACAAAATGCCGGAGAGAAGGAAAATCGAAGGGAAATGTAACATTTTTCCTTAAGAAACTTTCTGTTCACTTTTACACCTAGAATCTGTAATGTATAAGCCTACCGTTTTAGATACACACCTGTTTACAATTGGCAATTCTTCAGAATGTCTTAACATCACTCCCAAGTGCAAAATAAAATTCATTTCACAACAGAAATTCTATGAATACCTTTTAAACAGTATCAGAAATAAGTTAAATTAATTAATATTTTTTATAATTTTTTTATTTTAATTTCTGCTGAACAGGGGGAACCCGATGGGTTAAGTCCTACAGGATAATTTACAGAGAGGTAGTCAGTCAACTCCCATGGATCTTGGGTCAATTGATGTGCTGCTTAATGGCAGTTTCGGTTGCTCCAGGGGTGCTTAAATAAAATTAAGGGAGAAAAAAGGTAATGTTGGTATTGTGAAGCCGTTGTTTTTCACATATATTTATGTTTTATTTACTTTTTAAATTTTAATATCGGGGTCCTTTGCATCCTGTAAGTATGTTCAGTGTTTGTGTCTAAATTTTCTGTCTTGTTTAGTTTGGTGTTTTTAAATAAAATGTAAGGGCCCTTTCCACCCTTACATATGACAAACCTGATTGTGATTTAATCCCTATTTTAAAGAGTGTGATGAGGGCTAATGACTGTAGCAGTTGATGCTCATATAACCAAAAAAATAATAATAATATCCTCGAGAAAAGATTTTATTAATATTATTTTTAAATTTAATAATAAACATAAAATGGGTATAATTTGTATTAAAATAATCAGAAGTACAAAATTTTTTATATTTTAATTTATTATTCAGGAAAAATAACAATATTTAATTAAACAAAAGCTATGAAAATTTTAACATCTTTTTTTTAAATAATAGATTTTTTTGTACAGATATTATATGTTAATCACTTTAAAACTGATATTATTGTGAATTAAAATTGCATAAAATTATAGAATAAATAGTAACTTATACCTGTGATTTCAATTCAATTTGTATAAGTATTTTATTACAAATAAAAATAAATAAGCTATATTAATTATTATTTATAATTTATACCTCCAAGACGGATGTCAACAATTACAGAAGTATTTCATTGTTGCCAGTGACTTATAAAATATTGTGAAAATGTTATTGAATAGATTAGAACCCCAAATAGATCACATATAGAAGGGTGTGAAGAAGGATTTAAAAAAGGACGATCATATTCAGAATAAATACAAAGTCTGATCGATTCTAAAATATTACGTATCCAGAAACAAACCTTTCTTATATCTTTTACAAAATTTCAGAAAGCGTATGATTTTGTGGACAGAGACTTTTTTCAAATTTTGAGAGAATATGAGTTGACCAGAAAAATTTGAACCTCATTAAACTCACTCTTACAAACACATTCTCTAAATTTAAAATTACAGCAAATATAGGCAAACCTTTCCTAGTCAAAAAAGGGCTGAGACGAGGTGATGAACTATCACCGAACCTATTTAAACTGGTTTTGAACAAAATAAAGAAAATCTTTTGTGAGATGGATGATTTGAGTGCAAAGATCAGACACAAAAACCGAAACATCAAAATAGGATGCCTAGTTTTTGTTGAAAACCTATATAAATAATTATAATATTATAGTAATATTTTACATTCACAATAATATTTTATACAATGATATTTATTTAATACAAACATTTTTATTATTTATGTATAAATGGCAATTTTTTAATATATTTTTTTAATTTTTGTTAACGTTTTTAACATATTGAAATGCCATACAAAAATATAAGCTAAAACAATCATTTTGTTATATTTTGGTTAAAACTATACCTTTCAATCCCCATGCACAACAAACAGCTTTTGTCATAATGCATTTCATTTTGTAACACAAATCAATAAATATTAATACATATCAATTAGTTCTGTTTTATCAATCTATCCAACCACCCCAAGGGGCCTGTACCATATCAATGATCAACTGCAACGATATCAATCTGTAGTTAAAATAAACATAACAATTACATAACAATTACATAACAATTACAATTATATATATATATATATTTTGTATATTACAATAGAAAATTATAAGAAACTTTTATCATATTCGCTGTTATATGTCATTACGGCCTGCTTATTATAATAACTTTTAAAAAAATTATCCAAGTATAACTGTTCAATATTACCAAAAGATGTCAAAGTAATTGTAAGCGGTTAAATCCATGTCAATATAAAAACACCATTACATGTATGTGTACATACATACATACATATATATATATATATATATAAATATATTTTTTTATCTGAAATGGAATATAGTAATATATAATAGTTTCAACAAAAAAAATCTGTATGACACCATAATTATTAAAATTAGTAATAACATACAAAATAATATACAAATGTATCAGAATAAATTGTGAAGATATAAATCACATTTAAAGTTTATGATCATAAAAATGTTATATGTAAAATAAATTAACAAAAAATGACCAGTAATTTACCATCAATTTATTTAAAAGATTTATTAAATATACCAAAGCGATACAAGAATATTAAGTATGTTGGCAATGAATCTTTGCAGATGATCTACTAAAAATATCAATTGTCAATTTACAGAAAAACTTTGTAATTAAAATAAACATTTTTATATAAATAGGGAATACAAGTAAAGTAATCAACACTTTTAAATCAACTAATTATTTTATAAACAAAAAATAAAGAAACAATTATTTGTTATTATAAAAAGAAATAAGTAAAGTAATTACAGTAAAAAAAGCAGTAAAGTAATCATAATAACTTTTAAACCAAATAACATTACTTGACATAAAATACAAAACATTAAAAAAAATTGCATAATTAAAACAGAAGTATTAATAGTATTTATAAATTAAAGATAATAATTATTAGGTACAGTATAAAATAATGGCCAATCATAAATAAAATTCAAAAAAGGTAGACCGAACAAACAATTGTACCAGTGTAAAGTAAATAGAAAATGAGCTCATTGTAAAAAAAAATAGGAAAACTTAATGTTATTATAATAATTATTTTATCTCCTCTTAGCAGGTAGTGTTGCTTGAGGATGATGCATGCAGCCTTCTACGTTTTCTGGCCAATCACAGACATTTTCAGAGTGAACAAAAGATTTTATGGGAATAGCGTATGATGTTTTCTTTCACCTTCACACATATAGTACAAAGTGCAATCTGCTTTATCTCGGTGGTATGATATTTAATCGTCTTCCTCTTCACATGACACTGCATTTCCTGTGGAAAAAATATATTCATTAGTTTTCCGAACAAAAATATTCAAATGTTTAGAGATTTTGCTGGTTTTGCAGCTTAAAAAAGGAAATTATATCATATTTTTCCTGGTGTACACTATCTTTTCCATTTTTTTTTATGATTATGATGCACATACAGCAACAACTGAGATAAAGATAACACCTGTCAGACTAACTTTCTCTGATAATAATGATGTTCACTATACACAATGAACAGTGAACAGAGTGAAAATGTAATTTGTAGTACTGAACATCACCAGTATTTTTTTTAAACAAATGCAAAAGTATATTCATTTAAGTGAAGAAGGCACAGGAAAATCTCTAATAAGCCCATCGTGAAATACTAGGTATTTTTGAGTACGGCTATGTCATTTTCCGAGTGACTTGTGACACACATTAAGTTGCCTATTACAATAACAATACTGACACATAAATTACATAGTTACTACTGGATCATAAAATGCTTTTGGATTTAGCAGAAATATAATTATTTTATCTTAACGTTTTTTAAAATTTAAACTACAGTCCAACTCTTGAAAAGTAATAACAAAAATGATTTTTCAATTACGAAAAACCTATAAAATTGTACATGTAAACTAAATTTTATGCCCGATTACTATAGTAATTACATTGCTTTCAACATAAGAGTTCTGTAACTCCTGGGTGATCTCAAACATTTCTGAAAATAAAATGATGTTAAGTAAGGATCACCTACTTACTATGTTAACTGTTCTTAACACTGATAAAGCCACGTTCAAAAACTATTAATCATCAAAGTTAAATTACAAGGTTATGTGCCTTTATGATAGACATTTGAAAGACAGAAATGCTACTACTCTGGTTTTGATGTGGTTGTTCCCGAGCGTGTAATTCTATTCTCATAGTATCCAGTAGATACTGACCGCATTAGTTGACAATACTTAAAAAATATATAAAAAATAAAATAGTTTTCAGTAATTAAAAGTAAATAAGCAAACCGCAGTTTTAGATCTACCTGTAGGAAAACATTTGAAGAATATTTAAAAAGTTACAGGATTAAAAGAACATTTCAAACAATAGATTAAACTCATTTTTGGTATACAATACCAGGCTTCCATGGATGCAAAAAATTTTGATTGTTGAAAAAAAACAAAAAAAATTTAATACAAATAGATATTATTGTAAATTGTAGTTACGTACCAAATATTATAGTGTATCAATCACGACTGATAGGCTTTTTTATATTTATAAGTTTCATATCTAAATTCTAATGCTAGTTTCTAATTTAATTTTTTAGGTCCTGTTATTCAGTGTTTCATGATGCACTACATATTTGTCAGGATATAACTCAACTGATCTGAAATTTTCTTTCTCTGTAAGTAAATAAATGAAGAGAAAGAAGCAGGCTGGTAGACAATATAATAATATTTGCTAAACAACTATAGAACAGGGAATAGAAACGTTGAAGGAAATTGATATACTTTGATAGGTTTGTGAACTGCATTGCTCCATCCATCTCTCAGCAATTATCTAAAAAGTATGTGGCCCCCTTGTGTGGCCTTGTAGTATTTGTTTACGAAGGTGTTGACAGGTCTTGAAAATTTCAATAATCGGTTTGGAAGGATGAATATTTTTGTGTTTTATATAGGTACGTAGAATGCAGTCATGAGCAGAATGTCTGTCATGTTATTTAGGTATGTCTACATTTGGGAGATTTATAGAGAAGATTGTGTTGCATCCAGTTACTTTTAAGATAATATCTACAATTGTAATTAAAAGAAACAAGTAAATAACCACACTTAAATACAATTCGTGTCTGAGTGTGGCTCAAAGAACTGTAATTCATTACTGCTAGTAAAGAATATAAAAAGCTAATATAGAAAGTAATTTTTATCTTAAATTTCAAATTTATTGTACCTTTTTATCACAAATAATAGAAAATTCACTTTCATTTGTTTTAAATAAATACTGATAAAGCTCTACAGCATTTTTATAGATTTCTCAAGTTTATACATTTTGTTGATGTCAATAATAATAATAATAATTAACAATCTCTTTTGATTAATGATAATTTGTGTTTAATAATTTTAATTATTATTTAATTATAATTTTATTTTTTAAAACTAATTGAATTATCTTTTGAACGATATATTTATTGTTCTTAACACAAAATTAAAACAATAATAGATAATTTAAAAAAGTATAACAAAAGAACTGAAAATTATATATTTGGTTGAGCAACATTCTAGTAAGTAAAATTCAGTAAAATAATAATCAGGAAAAAATGAAAGTATAGAGAAGATGAGACTTATAGTGGTGAAAGAAGTTATAATGAAATAAGGAAAGATGTAAGGAACAAGAAAAATATTCAGTAAATAAAATAATACAAATTTACAGAAATGGAAGAACCGTACAAATTTATGGCACATCATTTTGATGAATTTGATATTTTATTTTGTTTACTTTTTTGTATGTAAAAGTCTTAAAATATCCATCTTATTATAAATCTCAAATACAATTTACTTAAAAATTACATTACGGCACAATTACAATTAGGCACTTACATCGGTTCAATTTCAGTCGGACAATTCCTGAGAAAGTTCTGTATTCTTTATCCTTATGAAAAAAGTAAAAAAAACAGTAACATGTAGGGGGTTCAAATCCATTAAAAGTTATACTTTTAGCTAGCTACTTGAATCTGAGGTAGTAGCATCGCAAATCATTTAATATCAGGAATATTATCTATTCACTCAAGTAAAGGATTACCACCACTTAACCCTCCATTGGGGGGTCTGGGTGAATGGTGTATAATGCAGTCAGATAATTCCACAGGGCATACAATTTTAGGAATGGATGACTGTTTTGCTTAATAAAGAAAGGTTAAATTTGTTTTCAGGTAGCTGTTTAATACGTAAAGAATAGAGATATGTATATGATATGATATAAGAATAGGAGGATATGGTTTCTTTAATAATTATTTAACCGGGCTGCAAAAAGTAAAGGTTATTTGGATACTCAAAATTCACAAAAAAATCTATCAAATAATATTTCTATTCTACTCCACAGTTAAACTAATTTTAAAACTACAGCTTGGAACAATAAGATAATTCTTATATTAAGTAAGTAAATTAAACTAGCAAATTAAAAATTGGTTATCGTTATACAGAATGTATACAGTACAATTTATTATTTTATTTTTGGTAAAGAACTTACGATCTTTAGTTGTATAACCAACACCACCAACAGGATTAGAAGTTTCCTAAGGACCATCATATTTTACTGTGTAACCATCTAATTCTTGTCCCATTGCATTCATTAATGGGAATTTTCCTGTTCCACAAGACCCTCTGAAGTCTTCCGTAACTACAGACCAAACCATGATACCTCCAAATCCTTCTTCTTTTAACCAAGCCATCTACAAATGAAAAAATTAAATATAATTAGTAATAGTTATTTATATCTTAAAAAACTGCATCTTGTAAAAATCTGTAGTTCTTTTTGATGTTTACTGCAGCAGTAAACAGCTTAATCACTTTACATATTGGCTGCCAACTCTGTAGGATTTATGAAGCCTCCTGTGTGTTCTTAAATTCTGAGTCTGTTGCGTATGGAGTTTCACTATTGTTTAAAACTCTCCTCCATTCAATCGTCATCCGTTTAGCACGTTTATTTTATTTTAAATACACACAATATGAAATTTACTTCATTATCTAAAGCTGGATTAAGAGATTTTTATTTTTGTAATATAGTAATTTGTTCAGTTTGGATTTTTAAGATAACTCAGCCGATAAATTTTTTCTTTCATTTAACTATTTTTAGTGTAAGGTGATACACAATAGGCATAGATTTACAAATAACTTATATAGACCACTGCTATTGAAAAAAATAAAATAAAATAAAATGTGCTTTATTGACAAGGCAAAAGTAAGTTACTTTACTTAGTTATTTACTTCACAGAAAATAATAATAATAAAAATTGAATAATTCATTCAATGGAATAAATGATAGATTTGCATAAAATTCATGTAATAATTTATTTTATTTAATGGAATTTACAACTACATAAATTCAGATGTTTGGCTACCTTTGTTATATCCATTGAATTGCAGACCATGATTACTAATTTGCAGTATCATTATAACAACATTTATATTACACAAGTAAATGCAATTTTACCCATCATGCCTGATAAAGGCATTTGAGGTTCTTTATAGATTGTTGGTATATGTCTTTGTCATGCTATTATGAATCTTGAAGTACAAAACTCTCAGTTTCCATTTCCTGAGCAAAAATTCTTTATTTTACAACAAACTTGTTCATTAATATTTTGCTACTTGCAAAAATAAAAACGATACAATATTTGAATCTTTGAGGATGAGTCTACAGTCACAAATTAAGCTTTTTATATGGAAAACTTATTATTAAAATATATTTAATCCACTGGCAAAGAGTTAAAAAAATAATTGAAGAATGAAAATATATATAAATATAAAATATTGCAATATGAGATATTAATAAAAATCATTCGAGAAAAACTATTATTCCATTTAATGTAAAGTTATTTTATTTTAAGATGAAGAAAATTAAGGTTCTTTATTTTTTTTTTTATTATACTTCAATTAGATTTTAACAATTGCTGTTTGTACAACAGCAATATTTGTGGATAAAAAACGTTTAATTTTATTCATATAAATTTATATGAAGATCTTTCAAATAATTCAGTAATTTATTAAAGACTAGTCGGAACCTGGACCCCCAAGGCCAAGGAAAACTTCCACCCAAGTCAGGGTCTCCCAGGGCCGCAGCGCTCGCCATTCCTGTGTTACAGAGGGACGGCGCCTTGAACACCCAAAGAGTTAAATTCGGTCGCCCTTCCCATCTACCTAGAAGGCTACGCTCCCCTGGACATGCGCACTGTTCATTATCCTCATTAGTGTGAGAATAATACTGATAAATAACAAAAAAATATAGAAACCTGAAAAAGACAGAATAACAGTAGCTTTTAACCTTTCTTTTTCTGTTTAGCTTCGGAACCATAACACTTCACAGGATGATGGGTTTGAAGTGTAGTCTTGTACAGTCTCAAGTCGACCATTCCTGAGAATTGTGGTTAATTGAAACACAAGAACACCGGTATACACGGTCTAGTATTCAAATCCGTATAACAGTAACTGCCTTTACTAGAATTTGAACGTTAGAAAGATCGACTTCCAAATCAGCTGAAGAGTTAACCACTAGACCGACCCCCGGTGGGTTAGAATAACAATAGCTAAAGTAACTAAAGTACACACACTTTTGACAGAAAAATTCATAACTTATTTCTTTGCCATAATAATGAAGTAAAAGAATTAATCTTTTTTTTTCCGTAAAGAATATCTTTAATTTACAACTTCACGCTCCTTGGGGGTGAAAAATAATACATATATTAATGTTCAAGGGAGCAAGAGCCTCGGTCTGTGGCTTAAAACCTTGTAATACGAATGTATCCTGAAAATGTGAAAGCAATCGATCAGTTGGTTCTTCAGAGATTTTTTTAAATGAAATACATCAAAAAACCTTCTCAGTTATGCCCAAGAAACATGGGTAAAAATCTGGTTGCGTTTGATCAAGTGGTTTTTTGTTTATCCCGAACAAACAAAACCCCTTTTCATCTTTATGTAATAGATATAAGAGATCTAAAATAACGAGACAATTTTTTTTGACAACCACTTTAAAGTTACTAGTAAACATATGGTTATTATATGACCAGCTGATTTATATTGGGTATGATACTGCTCTAGTATATTCATAACAATCTTGATAAGTTGCAAACTGTAATGCAAGTGATCTGGATAATTTAGGCTTATGTCAGTAAATTAGTTCATAACACGCTTTAAAATAAAATATCAAATTTTTAATTTTTCATCTACTTTCGGCTTATTAGTTCCATGAATACACCATAATGGTGACTGTACTTATATAAATGCAACTGTTAAGTGAAATATCAGGTGAATTTTATTACATACTTGGGTTGATGGTTTATTAAATTTAAGGAAGTTTTTTCCACTATCTTCTAAACCAAATCTACTTTGTCCTAGTTAATTTGAAATTCAATTATAGATTGCATTGCCAACATAAGAAAAATAATAGAGGTGTGAATTATGGCAGCTAAAAAACAATAAAAAATTAGGGAATTACCTACCGAAAGATAGTGGAGAACTATAAACCTAGGTAATACCTAGGTTCTATAACTGCCTGCTGGGTAGTGTAAGAAGTACCTGTAACCTTATTTTAAATTTAACTTAAGAGTGGATTTTCTATTTTGCATTTGATGAGATAGAAGCACTGTCTGGCATTGTGGCATTGACTTCTTACTAAACTGTATACTTATAATGTTGTAAATCTATAATATCTATAATGTTGTTATATAATCTATAATATTGTGGATGACAATTTTGTATATTGTATAATTTTTATACATATATATAGCCTAGGACACTCCCAGTAAAATAAGGAATCCAACTTAGTCATACTTCTAAATTGGTTCAACTGTTGTGCAGCTACATTGGAACAAACATACAAACACACATATATACATATATATATGTATATACACATAAATACATTACACTCGTTTTTGAGCAGTGTAAAAATTGAGATACACCAATGAACTGTTAAAACTTTGTTTTTCAAAAAACTGTCTGCCTTAAAAAATCCTATCCTTGAACCCACCTTCAATTTATAATTAGTACAAAGTAACTGTGTACCACCTTAAGGGAGGTACAAATAATGTTAATTTTTCCATTATGTTAATATAACAATATATATTCTATAACATTAGAAACAAACCTGTAAATCCACTTCTAATAACACTTTACTCGTACATCCGTCCAGCTTTCCTTTCTAATTACACGCTTCACTTTAGACCTGAAGAATACATGTGCTGTTGCTGCTTTTTGAGGTCACAAATCAAATTTTATGATCAAATAGTAAATAATGTAATCATAACAGCAAGTGTTTCCTTAAACCCAACTGATATAATATTGAATATTGGACTTAAATAAGAATTTGTGTGAAGATTACAGTAGGGATGATGTACAGCCTAATAGGCAGTATTATATTGTGTATCCAATTAACAGGATTTGTAATCGGATCTCATCGGTGATCAGTGACAGCTGATTGGTGATTATAATAATTATTATTTATTATGTTACAGTTACGTTAATGTGCTATAAACTAATACTATAATGCCAGATTAAAGTAATGGTTAAAACGTAGATAGACATTGGCAATATAAGTTGTAAAAATGTTTAACTTCTTAGTAAGCAGTATTATATTTTATTTGATAATGTAAATCTATTTTTATGTGTTCTTATTGCTTTTTACTACCCTGTCTAGCGCTATAGCAGTAGAAGTTAAAGTATGGTAACCCATCAAAATAACCTTTTAAATAAAAACTACAATGAGACAAGAGGATGGTCTTACAATATTACTCGATTGTGCTCTGGAAAAATTAATTGCAGAATATAATAGGAAAATAATAATCCTTAATAAAAATGGGGGGGGGTTCATCTTAATATTTAAATGTAAATGTTTTACCATTAGCTGATGATCTGATAACTTTGGTAAAAGACTTTAGATAGAGAAAATTAAAATCAAGAACTAGAAAAATGTGCAAACAAAATTAGGCTACAAATTTTATATAATGGATTCCAATAATAAAAGTAGAATCCAAAAAGTTAAAATTTCAGAATACGAATCAATCAAGAGTTAAAAATTTAAAGCAAAATAATTATGCTGAACATGTTTTAGAAAAAAATATAAGCCAGAACACAAAAAATCAAAGTGGCTTTTATCTTACAAAATTTCTTAGGTAAATCTAATAATTGTAACTTTACGGCCAAAACTCAAAATAATACTGCTAAATTAAGCAAATCTGAAGAATTTTACCAAAATTTTGAAAAGTCATATAATTAGAAAAAGAACTAATTTTATGGTCATTTGACTGGAATGGATGAAAATAAATTAATGAAACAAATATTTAACTTTTTTTTTAAAAAAGGAAAACCAAATAAGCTAGTTAAAAAAATGTAAAATCTCAAATTATTAAATATTTCCACAGAAGTAATTTCTGATGAAATCTTTCAGAAAACTAATCTTTCAAGAAAACTAGATAACAGCAATAAAGTAAGCAATAAATAGCATGATAATAAAGCAAGCAGTAACGTAAGCAAGGTAATAGCAATAAAAGGACTAAAATAAAATAGCAATAAGATATGTTTCTAACTTTTGAAATGTACTCTAGCTTATCAGAAACAAAACTGAATCAATATGTAATGACACCCTTAGCTATTGAATCTGCACTTTTTTTTTATTTATTAGTTCACATCTTATTTGCATTGACAATAGGATTCACACATTTATACACTGAACCACCCTAATTGAATGACTAATTACAAAATTTATCAGGAACATCAAAATAAAAGATTTTAAGACAGATTAGCTTTATAATTTCATCCAGATTAGGATGAAAATAACTTTATCAAAAATTCAACAATTTTCTCAAGAACTCTTATGACTTGAAATTATAACTACAGTGGCTTCTTCAAAACAAACAATATAGTACATTCAGAGTTGTATCATTCATTGAGTTGTAACTCATTCAGAGTTGTATCTTCCTGTGCAATATCTTATCTGTAAAAGCATCTTCAAGAAAAGAATTTCATTTAAAAACATTTCATTACAATGAATAAACATTGAAAAACATTTTTTTGAAATAATGATTGCCTTTACATAGTCATTTTTAATATAATTTAAAACATAATTTCAAAGACAATGTTAAACATTGCCAATATTAATATAACCATCTACTCACCATTTGTGTTCCATTTACTTCTGTTGGATTATATAATTCTATGACAGTTTATAATTTAAAACATTATGAAGTGTTTATAAACATTATCTTAACACTAAAAAACCAGCTGAAGTTCATTACTGTTCGAAAGACCTATAGAATTTCTTAGGAAAAATCTTATAAAAGTTGTAAATATACAAATATGTATTTAGAGCACGTAACACTTTTTGGCAGTAACAGTAAATAAGAAATCCAGAAAGAAAAACAACAGAACCTTTAGAATTTTAATTACAATGTTCAATGTTGAAGATTTTGTACCTAATTAAAAAAAATTAGTTTAAAACATTTGTTCTCAAAGGGGGCGATAATGCCCCCTTTGAAAATTGGAGGCATTCAAGCTGTCTAGGAAGGTGATGGCTAATAGGAAGGTAACGGCATAAACTGTTTTCTGATATTTCAAATTAAAATTAAATACCTACTAAAATATTTTTCAATTGAAAGCTTTGTTTTAATAATTGTATTGTTATATACTGAATACGCTATCACTGCTGTTATATAATTATATATCATCATTCATTCTGTGAAACCTCCTATGTGCCTCAAAAATCAATTTTGAGTTGTATATCACTGGAATCAGCTTTTCAAACTCTACAAGTCTATGTGGTGAAAAAAAGAAATCTCCTAGGTAAAAACTGAATATTTCTCAACTTTAGAAACCTCTTGTGTAACATTAATCCACATGGGAATTTTTCTCTATTTGATATCGTTATGTAGATGGCTTAGGGTGAACTATGTTATGTGAACCAGATGTTACTTAAGAGATTTCATGCAATCAGCTGTTTGTACTTGTATTAATGTGATTAACACATGTGGTTAATGGTTTTTTGTTTTTTATGTAGATTTAACTGTGGTTTTGAAAATATGAATAAGTAATCCCATTTTTAGTTGTGGGGAACTTCTACTGAGCTTAGCAACAAGAAAATTTACTGGTAAGTTAATTTCAATTCCTTTTTAATATAACTTGTATAATTCAATTTAAGGTTAGGATGTACTAAATTTAGCTATCATTTTCATTGATTATTTACGAAAACCATTAATGATACCATATGAAATTTGTAATAATTAATTTTTTCCCTAATTATGTAATTTTGCTTAAGGTATTGACCTATAAGCAGAATTTGTTTTAAGATTCTTTAGAAATAACTTTTAGTACTCCGATTAAACATCTGTTATGGTTACATTTTCCCTTATAACCTAAAGTATCTTATAATAGAAAATTCATTACACATTTTTTTGTTAATGATTTTATTGTATTATGTTCTTTTTCTAGAAACCCAAGGGGCAAAAAAAGGATGAATTTGTTAATGAAATTGAAACAGAAGCAGTCCAGAGCTCCTGTCCTTTAGACAAAACTGGTAAGTCTTGATGTTTAAAAGATTTTTTTAATTGCAGTCTTTGCAGCCATTTTTACACACTAAATTGAATCTATCCTTTAACTTTATTTTAATAAATTTAAAATTGGTAATATGTTCTAGTAAGTTGATAATTTCTTGATAATTACTTTTTTTTAGATGTGCACTTTGCACATCTAACATGCTGAATGCCTTGCATCACGCAAGGCATTCGGTCTAGGATTATAGCATAGGATCATCACGATCCTATGCTATAAAGTAAGCAATATAAATCGGTTAAATAATATCTGGTAGCTCTGTCAATAAAATAAAATTCCAACATTCATAAATTTTTGTTCACTACCATATTATTAGCTTTTATGATTTTTTCTTTCAGGTACCCCAGATCAGTTGAAGGTATATTGAAAGCAGCGGTAGGTGCAAATGCCAGTATCGAATTAGTTCAACAAAATGTATCTTCTTTTGATGAGGCCAATGAAGATAGAATCCTTTTTTGTAATTCGTTGATACCGATTTCAGGTAACACTGCTGTCTATATATTTTTAGATTCTAATAATGAATATTCACAAGACCAGCTAGAGTTTATTGATATAGTTGTCTGAAATAACACACCAAACAATAATTCAAGAGCTATTTCATCAATGATTGACTCTTAGGTAAGTTCTGAAAGACCTAGTATTGAATTGACTGTTATTAATGAGGAAGTTGGGTCAAATATTCCTACTGCGACTAGCACCTCTTGTGAGGAAGTAAATAAGGTTAGAAAGCCAAAAAATTAAGTATTGCCGAGATAAAAAACATGAAACATAAATTTAAAAAAACAAAAAACATAGAGCTTCAGGAAAACAGTATTTAGGAGATAAAAGAGTTGGAAGACAGGTTGTAGGAACACTTGTAAAGGAAGCTAGATCCCTAAAAGGTAGATGTAACCGTGTCTTATTACCCGAACCTTCGAAAAGAACGAATCAAACTTTTTTGTGCACTACGTTATCTGATACCAAGCAACAGAAAATATTTAATCATTTTTGGCATAGTCCTACCTCATGGGAAGAAAAACAAACATTTGTGACAATTTTAGTTAATTCAAGGCCCATTATTAAAAGAAGAAGCTCCACACATCTCAAAAACGTGAAATTCGAGGGACATGACAACCTACTGGAAAATGATGCTCGAGAGAAGATAAGGGTATGTAGAATTTTTTTTTTTAGACACTTGATCTTCGAGAGGATACATTTAAAAGATGGGTTTCCAGATCAGGACAACTCAATAAGATAAGTGAGAATGGAGAATCAATTGATGAATTAGATGGACAGACTGATAAAATAACAGAAAAGAAGCAAAAGAGAGATTATAAAAAAAAGAGGCAAGTCCCAATAAATGACACAAAAAAAAATCAAAATCTCCAGGAGCTTAAAGAAGTTATAGATAAAGATTTTTGGCCCTTCTATGATGGCCTTCCATTCAGTTATGCAGAAAAAGAGGAGCGCAATAGAACATGTTAAGGTAAAAAGAAATTTAAAAAAAATTTAAAGACAGGTGTCAACAAATTAATATTTTTAATAAAATAATATTATACTGTACATTTATGTAAAACTATAATGTATAGAACTGTTACTTTAAACTTTTAAGAGCGTTTTTATATTTTCACAATATACTAATGAAGCAACAGTTATTCATTAGTTTTATTTTTAGTTAGCAAACCTTATTATAATAATTCAATACAAAGTTTAATTTTTTGTTTATAAAAGTCTGATTAGTTATAATACAAGTCAGTAGGATAAGAAACTAATTAAATATCTCTTGTAATGTTACTATATTTTTTTTTGTCTTTAATTTTTAAGAATGTTTTTATATTTTCAGTGTACTAATGAAGCAATAGTTATTCATTAGTTTATTTTTAGTTTGTAAACCTAATGGTAATTAACCAATTAAATATTTCTTATAATGTATTTTTGTACTGTTATCTAAAAAAATGAAATTGTTTTGTTGTAAGTAACGTCTTTACATTCTATCTCTACAATTATTTTGTTTCCTAGTAATTTCAATAATTCAGAAAAAACATTTTATAATATAAACCTAATAATATCATGAACACTTGTATTAGGTTTCAGTTCAAGAAAAGAGCAGGCAAAATTAAGTTTCTAGGCAGACAGATGTTTTTCAAAGCATATTTTTCAACTATAACTAAAACATCCAAGTTCAAAAGGCCCTATGTAGCCGATCACCATTGTTTGACATAACCTACATGTTTTTTGAATTGTAAGAAATCTTCTAAGCAAGTAATAGATGAAAAAAAGAATTTATCTTAAATACAGGTAATTAGAAATCTTAGATTAAATTTATGATATAACTGTTATACTACATTCTGTTAATTCAATTTCAAAGGTTTTTCTGCTCTCCTGAAAAAAATAGAATGAATGTAGATATATATATATATATATATATATATAGTTATATAGCTATACAATTAAATATGCATTTTAATTGCTCTCATTTAAAGTGTAACATTCAACTCAGAAATAGGATATGCCACGTTTTAAAACAATTGCAGTTGCTGTTTTTAAGAGAACTGCAATTATTATTTTTAACAGATGGTAAGTTTTAGGCTAGAAACGTTTTGATTCTCAATGTGAGTGGTGGGTGAAAAAGTTTAACAATCAATTGTTTAAAAGAATATTACATAAAAAAAAACAAAAAACATGGTGAATATTTGGACTGTACAACTATGCTGGCCAGGAGTTTGACTGTGTGGTTTTGTCAAGCTCTTGACAAACCACAAGATATAATGTTAAGAATTAATTAACATATAGTATTTATTAAATACATCGAGATCAAATGGTAAGTAGAATTTTGGACAAGTGTTCAAATGACATAACCTGAGCCTATAATCACAAATAAAAATAAATTTTGCATTGTTTTATAAAAGGGAAAAGTTAAAATTTGTTTTAAAACAATTAAAACAAAATTACTTCCCTTGGAGAAAAACTGATTCATTAACCTCTTCATTTTTTCTTCCTATAAAAATCTGAATTCTAGTTTTTATTCTCTAAATAGGATTTTTTTACATTTAATTTTAATTAATGATTCTATATTAGGGTTAAAGTTTGACTATCAGTTTCAGATTAATACCTTAATAATACTCAAAATACTTATTAACATGCAAATTAGAACTAACAAGCATGAGTAATAAAACGTAGCTTCGTTCACGAGCATAAAAAATCTAAAAAACTCTCTCCAAAACTAATGGCCTACAAGAAAACAGTCACTGTTATCTCTTAAATGTAGGCTCAAACGACAGAATATCTCTCAAAGATTTGTTCAGTATACTCTCAGAGTCAATAGAATATACATGTCCAGACAAACCGAATTGAAGACAATTGTAGTCCATCAAGATGCAGACCCCCCACAAAAAATGTTCAGTTTATGCTTTGCTTTCAATCAGTTATGCATGTTCAACGGCTTGTATGAACTGAACTGAAAGTCAATTCTCCTACATCCAAATCTATTGTATTCCAAGGATACAAATTGGAGACTAGAAGATGGGTTTCACAAACTGGAAATCATCAGAAGGTTTCAGTTAGTTAAGAGACTGTGCATAGAGTAAGCGATACATTCACTTGCAGATAAGTCTATTACGCGATCTAGTTATGGACTGAAGATTCCTCCTTTTTCAACTGTTCATGACATCGGTCATAAGCGCTCCATTTGCAAGAATACATTAAAGCTGCTTCTTCACATTAAACCAAATGATTGCCGCCAATTATATCAGTTTGCTGCAGAGATAATCACCACATTGAAAACAATCTTAATAATATTTTATTTAGTGATGAGGATACTTTTCATACATTTGGTATAATTAAAGACAATGTCAAATTTCTTGTACCGAAAACTCCATACAGTAATCAAGAATGAAAGGAACATACTGAAAGTAAGTGTCGGCTATGACGGGAAAAAATGATGTTATAGAACTGTGACAGGGCACACATATCTCAACATGTTTCAAAATTTGCTGTTCCTCACATTCCTGGAGGATAAGTTTTCAACAAAATGGTGCTCCATTGCACTTTTATGAAGACGTTAGCATGTTCCTGGAAAACACTTCTCCAGATATTCGATCAGACGAGGAAGTCCAACTGCATGGCCACTTTCTTTCTTTTTCCTGTTTAGCCTCCGGTAACTACTGTTTAGATAATACTTTAGAGGATGAATGAGGATGATATGTATGAGGGTAAATGAAATAGTCTTGTACATTCTCAGTTCGACCATTCCTGAGATGTGTGGTTAATTGAAACCCAACCACCAAAGAACACCGGTATCCACGATCTAGTATTCAAATCCGTGTAAAAAAAAAGCTGGCTTTACTAGGACTTGAACGCTGGAACTCTTGGCTTCCAAATCAGCTGATTTGGGAAGACGCGTTCACCACTAGACCAACCCGGTGGGTTAAGGTTAGGATGCACTAAATTTAGCTATCATTTTCATTGATTATTTACGAAAACCATTAATGATACCGTACGAAATATGTAATAATTAATTTTTTCCCTAATTATGTTATGTGCTTAAGGTATTGACCTATAAGCAAAATTTGTTTCAAGATTCTTTAGAAATAACTTTTAGTACTCTCATTAAAAATCTGTTATGGTTACATTTTTCCTTATAACTTAAAGTATCTTAAAATAGAAAGATGTAGGTGGCCAAGCGGTAACTGCTTGGCCACCTACATCTCTCAGATATCACTTCTCTGGATGTTTTTGCTTGGGGTTTTATTATAAATTATACCAAAGAAAATATTGAGATTTTAATGATTTAACACAAAAAATTTTAAAGGTGTTTGGTCTAATAATGCCGCAGATGCTCCCAAACACCTACCAAGAGTTAGATTATTGTCTAGGCATCTGACCAGCTAAAAAAAGTGCATACACTGAAGTTGACTAACCTACATTAGAACATGACGAGTTGCTAAGTATAGTAAAAAAAAAAAAGAAGAAAGTTATTAACATGTACTTTTGGATACTTTTAGTAAAATTTACTTTAAGACTGATTTTAAAATAATAATTGTCTATGTAAGTAATACAATACGAAAAGCTCATTTTAGAACTTAAATGAAACATAATTGTAAAATTTCTAATAAAATTGCTATCAATATTTCATTTTTTATTCTTTAATCAACTATTACAAGCCATAGAGAAAGGGTGACATAAAGCAGAAAAATTAACCTTGTAAAACTAATGCTGACTCCAAATATCTGGGATCATTTGCTTAGCAGAAATAAAATATTACAACCTTTATGTATCTGATTTATCAAACTATGAGTCCTGGGGCAGCACCCAGAAAAAATATTATTTTATCCCAGAAATCTCATTTCTTAATACTTAGATATTTCTTCTATTTAGGTAAAGAAAACAACACATCTTTGGCAAAAAATTAATTACAATACTTTAGTAGTTGAAAACTAAGCTTTTTTTCAAGTTGAATCCTGTCACAATTAACTAATTTCCATTGAACTGAATTCAAACATGTAATGTTTGAATATGTTTGTATAACAGGAAATTTAATTAAACATAATAATTAAATACTTTACTTACCAATCAAGTTAAACATTTGTATGTTTATATGTGAAATGTTTAAATACTTAATTAACACTGATACTATTATTATTATTAGTAATAGTATTTTAATTAGTTGATTGATATTAATTATCAGTAATAACTGTTACTTCTAGAAACAAATATGTGGCGGCCATTTAAAACTATCATTATTTTATATCTAAGAGCCCCTATTAATTAAATAATGCAATTATTCCTCACCATCATGTCTAAAAATCACACATCATTGTACTTTAAAGTACTCTTGCTTTATTAATACATAAGGAAATATGAATCTTTCAGTATCCACAGTGTATTCAGTTGAGGATAATGTAGCGGTTTGTTACATGAAGGTCACCAAGTGTAAAATAACTCATATTCTCTGACATCTTACTTGGGAGTATTGTACTGCAAATACTGCAGAATTACATACATTAAATCATTTATTTTCTGGAGAGCAGGAAATTCCTAATTTGTTTCTAGGAAACATCCTGAGGTCAATACTGCCTCTATTCAGATGCAGGCATGGAGGTTTCTGAAACCTGTGAAGTTCTTAAAAAGCTTTTTCTCAATTTGAAGCCGGATAGGATAGGAATGGTTGATATGAATGAGAATATGAGAATGCTCGGTATCTTCACATTACTTACTACTATATGATAAATGTAATTCTAGAATATTACAATAATAAACATTTAACCCTTTTTTTAACATTGCTTTACAAATAAAACAATTTCCAGCCTACAAATCTTTAATTTATTACTAATTTACATTAAGATTGAAAGCAATATATTATTTCCATCACCAAAAGCGATGGTGTGAATCATTTCCAGTATCTGTGCAATAGATAGATCTACTTTAACTATATGCTATATGACTATAATCAATAGTAATTATTTCACATAATATGAGCTAAATAAATGAATCCTTATACTATATTAATATTAAAGAAATATAAATTACTTAGCTCATGTAACTACAATTATATTTTTTTAAATTTAAGATTATTCAGCAACGTATTTTTTAGTTACAATAAAACAGTGATCACCTTGGTAGCCACCAATTTTCAGGTTGACATTTGTTATGTAAATCAATTAATTAAATCGTGACCAGTTCAAGAACACTGGTAACATGAATATAGAAAAGTAATGATACATTAAACTGGATACAAACTGAATTTGGATGTGTCCTGCTACATCACTAATTAGTTATAACTTAATCCATGAAATAGACAAGTTGTTAGAATCGCTGCTAATTAATCATTATAAACATTTCATGTCTGAAGTCATTCAGAACTTTAACTACATAAGTAAATAAAGAATTTAATTATTAAGTTTACTTAGCAATTAGTTAAACTTCTTATCGTTCAAACATATGTAAACATACATACTTTTTCGATATTTAATTGTAATAGTAATATTATTATAATATACATCTGCTACACAAAATGGCAGTCCACTTCAACATTCCTTTAAAATAACACTTTCTATGTACGATCATGTAATCTTTTGTCTTAACTTTTCTATTTTTAAAAATTACAAATCACTTTTAGTAATACTACAATACATATTATTAGAATAAAAGAACTTAAGAAGCAGCCACGTGTAAACATTATACTCTCAAAACCTTTTACTAGTCTTCAAATAAAAAATATATTTTCACTGTTTAATGTTACCAGAGATCTCAACTTAAATGATGAAGGAAATATTTTAACTTTGAACAAGTACTATTTATTGCTATTAAATCCCTGTCCGATGAAACTACGCTACAGTAGATGATTCTTTAAATGAAAATAACAAGGTATTACTACTACTAATTTATGTAAGGTAGTAGAACACTAATGATGAAAGGTAAAGAGGAAAATGTTCCATATTTTTATATGATCAGTTTATTGATGAAAATGTCATTTTATGGTTATAAATTACAAAACCAATATGTTGCAATTTAAAAACACTGATGATAATACTCAAAACTGGTAAGGAATGTAGGAAAAGACAATTGAGAGGGCGTCTTTTGCAATCTTTTGTGTGTTTTACACAGAGCTAAAATCAGTAACGTTAAAAAGTAGTCAAGAAGGATACCTTTTTTTTTAGTTTTCCAGTTTTTGAAGACAATCTCAGTAACAACTGTAGTTTTGTGAGTTTTAAAAAAAGAAAAAGCGATTAAGAAATAAAATATCTACAACTCTATTTTTTATTACTATATTGAACAAAGCTTGAACCATATTGCCAATTATATAACTAGTGCTATGTTTTACAAATTATTTCTTTTTTAGTTACTACAAAAGAAGATCAAGGTGATTCTATATTCCCAAGCCTGATCGGGTACAAGAATTCTTTGCTCTTGCACCGATTGTTTTTAAAAAGAACAGCCTGTAAATGCACAAGAACATGCAACAACAATGTCAGCAACAACCTCAATAAATTTAAGGAAATAAAATAAAAAATTTTTTAGCAATATTAATGATTGTTTTTTTTTTTAAAAAAAAAAAGAAAATAGCTCTCTAATCTGAGTTACTGTTAATGAAATATTGATACATCACATAGCATCATAAAGTGTTATATAATTCATATTAATTTATTTTGAGTTATATACACATTAAATATTTAACCCTTCGGGCTAGTCTAGCGGTTAGCTTGTCGCAAATCAGTTATTTAACAGCTGAATTTTTAAAGTTGATGGTTCTGAGGTTCAAATTCTGGTAAAAGATAGTTGATTTTATGTGAAGTTGAATATTAGACAGCGGATACTGGTGCACTTTAGTGGTTAGGGTTCAATTAACCACATGTCTCAGGAATTGTCAGCCTGAGTCTGTAACAAGACTGCACCTAATTTACATGTCATACATATCATCCTCATCTCATCTCATTGGGCCATTAAGGGTGTTGCTTATTGATCACTAGTTGAACAGATTGCAACATACACATTAACGGAAAATTTAAAAATGATAAATTTTATAATTTCTTTTGTATCATGATAAAAAAACAAATTAATTAATCAAAATATTGCACGATTTTATTACTAAATAGTAAATCAGAAAAATTATGTAATTTAATTTTACATTGAATAAAATTTCATAAATCCATTAAAACGTTTTTTTCTTTTTTTATTATATAAAGATTTTCTTTACTCATAGAAAGAAAAAAAATTAAAGAATGCCAGTTATAACTAAAATTTCACTAATTAATTATATTAATGAAAAACTGAAACAACTTACTGTAGATAAAGGGCATAAATACTGTTATTAATTTAATTTGAATTATTATAATTTATTAAAACCGACTAAAAATTATTTATAAATAAGTAATAGAAATTACATGCTTCTTTCAGCAAAAACAAAACTTGCAGACAAGGAGGAAAGAAAACAAAGTTCAGTGGCTTAGCTAAGAATAAAATAACCTGTAAAAAGAAAATCTTTTAGTAATGGACGAAGTTAAAGTCTTTTAACAAGAAAATTTCAAAGTTTTGTTCATTTCAGATGAAAAGAACAAAATTGAGATTGTAGACAAGCAAGAAAAAGTCTTACCAAAAGCTCTCAGTAAATAATTAAAATTTAATTACATTCTGTGTCCAACTCAACACAAAATGATGGAAGAGGGTGCAGGTGTTTCCACATTCATTCACAACACACAATTTAAATCTACTCAAATATGAAATACAACTTATAAGCTACTCATATGTCTTTTTCATTTCAAAAGATTTTAAATATTTCTGTCCAGTCCCAGGGCATTACAGGCTGAGAACTTGCCAGTGTTGTTTCTGATTTCAGATATTTTATAACTGCTGGAGAAAACTTTAATACCAGACACTTTCAAAGAGCTTTTAGAAGGCATACTTAGTACACATAACAAGGATAAAACACCAACTTAATAAAGTACATCTTTTGGCTCCCTTAGTTCACTAAATTTAATCATTGTCTCACCTACCGCATATTGACTGTAGGTAAAGAGCTCTCAAGAAACCATTTTCTAGTACATTTAAGTTTCCTTCTACACATGAAACAAGGGAACACTTCTGTCATTTTAAAATGAAAGTAAACTTGGAAGTTTTTAAGAAAGAAATGAAAATTATATAAATTACAAATTGAAAAATGTAAACATTTGGAGAGCATTACAGACATATTATTGAAAAAGGGATTCCAACAATACCATGTGATAACTGAGTATGAACCAATCTATGTTAGAATCCTCACTTCAGCGTGTAGATAATTCCTGTTATCAGAACTATTTTTGAACAAGATGATTTTGAATGAATCCAAGCAATCGATTGGAAAAACAGTAAAATATTGCACCACTAAATGATGACAAAAGTGTCTTCATCAATGAAAGAACCATTGTCATAATTTTTTGCAAGTCCATAAAATAAAGGTAAAAATTAATATTACAATGCTCAACATTCAAGGAATGCTAAGTGGTATTTTAAATGATACTACTCTTTCACTCAAATCCTACTTTTTAATATCTTTGCACTTGAGTTAGCTTGTTTAACATTAGGAATATAAATTTCACTGATGATGTCAAATTTGGAAAAAGGCCCCACAAGTTATTTTAAAATTCACTTGGGCATTCCACAAAAAAAGTGAAATCAAATCTATCCCTTTAATTTCTCTAAAATTTCTTTTCAAGATAGAACGCTGAAGAATTCTTTTCCTAAATCAGGAAGGAGAGGAAGAAACCCCTGGAAGAATCTAAATCCCAAGATCTTTGGTGTTATGTTTGACAAAAAACTTGTACAGAGTGGTCACACTCTGTATATATATATATATATATATATATATATATATAAATATGTGTGTGTGGGTAAAACTAATAGATTTTTAGAACAGATTAGAAATTAAAAAATGGCAAATTGGTTTTATCTAATGTTACTGATTACCTTATTAATAACAAACATTCTGTATCTGATCTTCAGACAAATTTGGAAATAGGTGGAAATCAAAAAATTGAATTTAATAATAATAGCAAAAATTTGGACATTTTGGACTTGGCTTTTATAAATATATAAATACAAAAAAATGTCCAACTTGATGAACTTTCAGACAGAATTATGAAGATGACACTCTTCTAAAAGTGGCAACAGATGGCAGCACGTTTTTAAATAAAAATAGATATGATCAGAATGTAGATAAATAATTTCAAATTAATATCATCAAATACAATGTATATATATATATAAAATGTTAATCTTAAAATGTTGGTCTGTACAAATACAATAATTAAACTACTGGTCCTAATTCTTTAAAGAATATACTTTTATAAACAGTTTATGTTTATATAAATACTATGTTTTATATTTATATATAAATAAATTTATATATATTTATTTTTAAATATTTATAATGTTTTATATATAAATAGTATGTTTTATGTTATAATTCTGTTATTATGTGTAAATTCTATGTTTTCATAAACTACTTTTTAAAACATTTTGATTCGAACTCACAGTAATTCATACTCAATACTCACACTCCATTAGTCCTGAATTAGTAAAGTTTCAGTGCACTGGCTGTTTTTGTTTTTGAACTATTCATAACTGTAACTATTTGTGGAGTACAATTTTATAACAAGAATGTTATTTGTTTAGATAATATTTACATTCCCCTCTAATTCATGTAGATCCCATGGTGAGTGTAGAAAAAGTAATACAGCCGCATAAAAGGAAATTTATATTTTTACATTCATCTACTACTTGCATTATCTTTCTTTTTTTTAACCTTTATAACTAGATTAACAGATGAAACCTCATAAGTTATACCAATGTATAACATAAATCAAAGTTACCTTTCTTTTTCTGAGGTAGTGAAATGCATCACATTTACAAGATATCTATGACCATAATTGTTTGATTCCCCATAAAATCAGTAATGCCATCAATCAGCACTGTACAGTTTTCATTTCAGGTATCATTAATGAGCTTGTAATGTATTGCATTAAATGAAATGCAAGAACCTAGAGCTCTAGGATAGACAGCTGACAATTCAAATCCCAATAGGTTCAGATTTAAACCCAAATTCTCTCTTACTAGCACATGGAGATTACGATCCATGGCCAACTGAAAACATAATTAATTCCTCACTCTCACAAGACTACATATAGATTACTGAATACGTTACCTCTGGACAACCAATTTTTCTTATGTCATAGAACTTTTAATGTTTAATATAGAACTGCCGTTGAAACTAAATAAGTTTGTGGATTTTTAAAATCCATAACAAAAGTATAATTTCTGAGAACATGAGTAGTATAACAGATAAACTAATATTACAACTAACAGGACAAATTAATCCTGTAGGTCATATTACATTTTTAAGTAATTGTATAATATTTCATTGTTTTCAAGTGTAATGCTTTCTTTGAAAAAATTAAAAACTATACCGCTCAGAAATGCAACATCTCTTCAACATCTTCTTCTGTAACATCTCAAAGTAACATTAACTAATTCAGTAACTACAGCTTTCATAGATAGACCAAAAATTATTGAAGAAGCTGAATTTTTCTTTTGTGATATATGCATGTGCACTCTTTTTGTATAATATGTGTTAAAAATGCAATTTTATCATTATAGTAACATAGTTAAACAGTTTAAATACAATATAAAGGTGGTACATAAAGTATGACATTTGTGTACATAATGGCAGTTATCAAACCTCCAAATCAATTTAAGCATTAGATGATTATAATTTAACAACTAATTCTTTTGGAAAATGATCAATCCATAAAATAAATTTAAGTTCATAAATAGATAACATGATTTATTTATGCTTTTAAAATTAATGTATACATTTTGAATATTCTTATCTTGAATATTATGTATTTTTTCTCTGTGAAAATTCAACTAAAAAATTAAATTATATATATATTTTATTTACGCCAATGAAGTAAAATTAAAAATTTACAGTAGATGAAAACATTACCAGTTTGTTTTATATGTAACACTAATTCATTTTTATATTTATTATAAATTAAAATTTTTTTTTTGTCTTCAGTCATTTGACTGGTTTGATGCAGTTCTCCAAGATTCCCTATCTAGTGCTAGTTGTTTCATTTCTGTATACCTCCTACATCCTACATCCCTAACAGTTTGTTTTACATATTCCAAACGTTGCCTGCCTGCACAATTTTTTCCTTCTATCTGACCCTCTAATATTAAAGCGACTATTCCAGTTTGGCTTATAAGTGGCCTATAAGTCTGTTTCTTCTTTTAACTATATTTTTCCAAATGCTTCCTTCTTCATCGTAAAAGTGTTTATTTCTAATTCTGATGTAAGAAAACATACTTACAGTATTTCAGAACTATTTAATGTTTTAATTCTAGTCAGCAAAAAGGTGATTAATGTATTATTTAATATTTACTGCTAACAAGCCCTGTTTTCTATATTTTAATTCCCATGATTTTTATCTCTAATCTTATACCACTGAAGTAAATGCAATCAGTATTTAGACGACCTAACATTAAATATCCAATTATAATAAAACTCCCATTTATTGCACAATGAAAGACATAAATGTACTCGTCAAAATGTTTTGCGATAGTATTTCAGATAAATACTGATTGCAGTAATGGAATAAATTTTGCATTACTGCAATCAGTATTGTTGATTTCAGTACAGTAATCTTTACCTTACGTTGGTAAGGTATTTGACTATAATACCATATTTTTTTATCCCCCCTACATAGTAATGTCAAATCACACAATGTAAGTACAGTCCTTACATACAGGGCTTTGCAGCAGGTGCATGGAGCAAGTGGAGCAACAAATCTTTACTCGGAGCAACAACATGGAAATTTGCAGTATTTTGCTGCTCCGATGTATATATTTTTGTAATATTTGAGCTGGTGAGAATGGAAGTGACATAAGTCATAAAATTTAAAAATTGAGTTAAGTTGATGTGTGAAATCCTCTGACATAGTTCTATTTTATTTAGAATGAAAATGGCTTTAGTCATTAGTACAGAAATTCACCACTAGGAACAGCACTAATATTCATTTCTTACATTTGATTTTTCAATAACAATTTTAACAAACCATTAAATGTTAAACTAAATTTCTTCAATTGGCCAAAAAGTGACTTACGCCACTTTCATTCTCACCGACTCATTTTTCTTTGTTAAGTTTACAACACTGGTATTATTAAAAATGTGACAAACTTGTCAAGCAATACATAACCTAACTATTTTTGCGCCTGGTCGTGAGTGTGAGAATCGTTCATTTCTGTTAGCAATCAGTTTGTTGTAATTGTAATCGTAATTTTTAATTTGTTTGCCGAGGTAAGATTATTATTATTTGGTTATTTTGTATGCACAATTGTTTATATGTATTATTTCTAAAATAAAAACACTTAAATGTTTGATTATTTAAGACATGGTGTCAAACCAAAATTTAAAACTATCACTGCTGATAGACAGTCGATTTACGAAAGAGCTTAAAGAGATTTTCGTATTTGAATATGATAACAGGAAGAAGACGTCAGTTATAAACAAGATGGAACGCATTATAAATGGCAAATCTATACAATGCAACTTCAAGGCAAGTGGAACTAGTGTGTCGAAAATGTTCAATCTTTGGCAGCATGTGAAGCGCAATCATCCTGAAATTTAGGAATGGTTACTTAAAAAGAAGGATCCACTGCAACAAAAAATGTAATCACAAAAATTTTACCATTGCATTTTCATGTCATAAGAAATGCAGAACTGATCGACCAAAAACTGATACGTATTTAGCATTGTTAAAGATTACAATCGCTATGGATAGTAATACTTTCCGCAAGGGACTTGTTGAGATGGTTTGTATGAGTATGACACCACTCACTACGTTCACATTAAATAACAAAGGATTCCAAAAAATTACTGGTGAAATGGCTCAGAAGCTTAGTGTACCAACAGGACATGATGCTGTTCGTAACTTAGTAAAAAGCACAGCAGAGTCTACTCACATCAATTTAAGACAAACTTTAAAAGGACAATCACGCTGTTTAAAGCTAGATGCTACAACCCATGGAAATAAAAATTTTCTTTCCATCAATGTAGAATTTTGGAATAAAAAAAGCAAGAAACTGAAATAAAAACAATGGATATTATTGATACTGAAGGAAGGCATAACTCATTATATGTGAAAAATCAGATTAAAGAAACTTTAAACAAATTTGAAATCAATGAACAGCAAGTACTAAGTATTTGAGTAAATAATGCAGAAAACATGACATGTGCTGTAAATAAACTTTGAGATCGTGGAAATATTTCCCAGGATAAAGAAGATGAAAAAACTGAAAACATTGAAGAAATGAAGGTAGACATTTTGCAACAATGGGTTAAAGATACAGGCAACGTGCTCCTCAGATAAATCCTTACCTACATTCTCAACCTCATGAAGTACAAAACACAGAGGATCCCCCCATGCGATAGTTCAAACCCAAACAATTCTGCATAAAGTTTACCAAGTCATGTATTAGCTTGTAATCCTTTGCTACCTTTCATTTCCTTGACTTGATGACACTGAAGCCATCACACTAAGTGTTTCATCTCCCATTTTTGAATGGAGAGATGTCACAGCCAACCCGCATCAATTTTACAATCAATGTAATTTCCCACAACGGGTACAATCCCATAAGTAGAAAATTCCCGCAGCTTGTAATAGTTAGACCAAAACCTCCTCTTTAATTGGAAGATTGAAATCAGAACATCCGCCTTCTGATCAAAAATCTTCAAAATTCTAGTAGTAAATTTTAAAATGCACTCAGAAATAACAAAACTTAAAGGTTAATTTATATGATTAGCTACAAAAATGAAAACTAGAAAAAAAATTAAACCTTTATAAATGAAGAAGCTATAAAACATTAAAGCGCTTAACATTAAAACACACTAACTGAAAAACATTTATGTTTAAATAGAAATACTTAATAATAGAAAATAAAATAAATAAAATAAAACAAAGGACTTGAATTAATATTAAAATTAATCTTCAAGCTTTAAACTTCTAGACCCACTTAATCAAAGCATTGTATAGAGTTCAAACACCAATTAAAATATTTATTCATTAAAAAAGCAATATTTTAAAATGTTTGTATAATATCAGTACTAACAGTTATTTATAAAGTTGTTATCTTTCACTTAAAATAATTTTAGATCAGAAATGTTAATTTTACAGCAATGTATGGTAGCACCTATTTTGCTGTTAACTAACTTAAACTTAACGACTGTACTTAAGCAAGTAATATCTTGATTCCATCCATATTTTGGTAGCAAGAGAAATATAAAATTGTTTTTTTAATGAATATTTACAAAGAGGCATTCAAGTTCTGCTTATTTTTACAGAACTTGAATGTTTCCTTCATTCTCTACTCTTTGAAGCTTTCCAGTTTTGTCATCAAACTAAATGCGTCTCAACAAGAAACATACTTTTCTAAGTAGATGGTCAGTTATAAATATTAGAATGAAGAACAATTTATTTTACAGAGGATCTGATCAACTAAATAATTACTAAATTTTCATATGACAGAAAGAAAAACACTCCTCACAAATTTGTTAATATATTCAAATGTAATATCTCTTGTAAAATACGTTAAAAATTTGTTACTAATTTTCAAAATTAAAAGAAAATTGGCTTCCAGAACATCTTTAAGAACTAATTATGCAGCTGTTTCTTAATTTGTTACCAGTGCCACTATTGTTAATAACACTCACTTAAAAATGGTTTCATAATAGCTTTAAAGGGGCTTTTAACAGGCATGCTTGCGTACATGCATGCATTTGTATATGTGTGAAATAATATGAATGATCTCAGTCACGGCTGTTCTTTTTCTGTATATTTTTTCAACTTAAGGATTTATAAATTTCATTCTAGGCAGCTCTGCACTGATCATTAGATAAATAAATAAATATTCAAGTTTTAAAAAACTATAGCGAGTATGATTCTTTCAAAGAAAAATGTTAACACATTAATAAACACGGTTACGCTTTATGCATTATCATCACACTATACTAGCGAATGACTATTTTAAAGAAGAACAATATTTCATTTTCTTCCAGAGTTTCATCTAACTCTTGTTCTAACTGAATTTTTATCAAACTCCTAAAAAGTTCTATTGGAAATGGTTTTATTGGAAAGTGAAGGTCGACAGACCTTCCAATAAAACCTCAAAAATACTTTTGTTGATCCAGGTTACTGCACATATTTTTCTTTCGATATAAAAATTTTTTAAAATTCAAAATACTCTTACAATGAAAAAATTATAAAAAAATAATAAACCGGTAAATAAAAAAAATCCTAGTGAATCATTTTTTAGAAAAATGGGCATTCATAATCATTTAATCAATTTGTACAGATTTCTGAAAGCCTCCATCCTACTACCCTGACTAAGTCCAAATTCTCAATTCCAACCTCCCAATATTATCACATTAATCATACTCCTAAATTCATAAAAGTCATCCAGTGATTGAATTATTTTTTGATCCCATGTTACTTTCTAATATTATCGCGATTTATATTTTTGTAAATAAAAATATATGAAATGCGTGTTAAAATATAATAACAGTCTAATGTCAAAAACATAACTGAGATGGATTGTTTGATAATCATTTTATTAAAATTGTGTAGCCATTCCTGAGTAAATTGTACAGTTGTAGGGGACCAAGTGTGAAACCAAATGTTCAGCTAGCAGAATATAACTAAAATCAAACCTCAAAATAAGAATGGATGAAATAATTTAAATTATTAACCCTGTTAAATTTTAACAGTAAACAAAAGAAAATTCATTTCAAACCAATGTTTTAAGTACCCTCTCTTCTCTTGATCTTGTTTATTGATCCAATATGCATTCAATAAATAAATTCATAATATAACATATACTAGCTGTAATGGGAATCAAAATAGAGAGAATTCAAATAATTTAAATAATAATAATAATAATAAGAGGAATCCTGGCTTCTGATGTGAAAACTAGCAACATTCATTATTATTATTAAAGTACTCATTTACTGAGTTTTACAATCAGGCACTGTTTAATATTATTATCCTGTAATAATAGTGGCATTCTGTTGTAATTAATGAGTAAAATATTAACTGATACACAGCGAGCTTGTTTGCATTGGTTTTTTATTTTTTACACATATACATGTAAAGATTGCAAATAATGAGAAAACTCACAATTAGTAATTTAAAAGCAAAGAAACAATTTATTTAACTTTCAATTCATCAAAAGATGTGACAGAAGCAATCCGTAGTTTCTTTGACATCATTTAGAATTATTCAAATTCTTGAAAAATAGTGTGATCTGAAAAATAAACTTTGAATATTACATAATTTAATTTACGAGTATATTTTGAAGAGGACTAAGCAATATAGAGAACATAAATGGGCAATAGGGTTTAACATACTTAAAATTTTACTGGCGTAAAGAATTGTGACTATTTCTAAAAGGCAAAATTAAACATCTCAATATTATAAATTTACTTTTAAACTTTAATTTACTTTTATTTAAAGGGGGCTAAAGGCTTTAGGAAGGAGGCATGCGCTTTCTGGATAACATTGTCTATTTCAATTTTTCCAGATGGTTAAACACACTTTGTCAAAAGCTCACTTATTCTATTATTCCTATCTTTGTGAATTATGAGGGGTTAAAGGGCTATGACCACTTGGAGGGGGGGGAAGGACACTTTTGGTACATCTGTTTTTCAATTTAAATATTTAGAACGGTTTTGAAATAAAGGGGTTCAGATCTAGCAATATTTCAACTTTGTTTTTTAATTTAGTGCGATAGGAATATTGAATTTCTTGAAAGCAAGGGGTCTGAACCTTTTGAACAATACTATATTATTTTACTTTTTCTGAAGACAGAACACATATTGAAAAAGAGCTCGAGCACTATAATAATTTAATCTTTGTAAATTAGAAGGGAAGGGTTCTTTTGGGATTAAGGGAAGCCTCATGAATATCATTATGAATGTTAATTTTTTCATATGGTTAAACATATTTTGACAAAAAAACTATACAAAATAATTTTAATTTTTTTGAAAGGAGATAAGGGACTAGAACTCTTTATGAGCAAAGGGATATTTCCATCTTGGATGTAATTATTTTATTTTTCTCTTTAGTAGAAACACCGGAAAAGAATGCTTAAAAAATTGTAATATTTTAATTTTTATTATTTTAGGGGAATCAGGGGCTAGAGACCCTTGAGAGCTGAGGTAATCTAATCTTCCCAGCCATAATTATTCTTTTAATCTTTTCTTCAAATAAAATGAATTTGAAGAATAATCTCAATACCAGTAATTCCTAAGCGGCTAGGGTATGTATCTAGTATTTGAACTCCCTGTAGCCATCCCTTGAGTACGTGCACCGATCCTATGAACCCATTAGTAAAATCATGTCATGACCGCATTAACATCTACGCGGATTACAGAGAATGCCATAATTCTGTAATAATGCAACAGAATTAGTTTTATCTGTAATTTGTTCAACAAGGCATATAAAATTCATGTTGACCGATTGAACTACCAAACACAATTTGAGAAGAATACATAACACTATGCAGAATACAACTGCAATAATGTAATTATTTGACGAGCGGTTAATGAATATACAATGTGTATAACCTTACTGGCTAAATATAATCTGAAATGTACCAGATAAATGTTAGAATGATAAATAAATACGTAAGATTAAGTAATTTCAGCTATTAACATTTCTTGACAGAAAAGTGTTATGTAGACTGGATATTCTTCCTTCCCCCCTGAGAAACTGAAAAAAAGGATTTTTTTATCCCCCTCCCTTTCTAGGGGTTTGAATAACACCAGAAAATATGTTAGCTATCAGGTGGATATTAATTAATATGAAAAGATTTCTACCCCTTCAATAAAAGTTTGAGATATAGGACCTGTAGCATGACAAGGTCTGCCACAATCTTAATGTTTTGGGTCATATTTTGGAATAATAATTGGAAAAAACCTTGTTTTCTTAATAAAAATTTTAATAGAAAAATTCTTGTCATTCTATTTTAAAATATATAATTTTATTAAAGCCATAAACAATGTTAATAAAAGAGGAAGGTTTTTGTCATTTTTTTAATTTTTTTAAAATTCATTTCCTGTTATTAATAATCATTATTTTATTTAATTGTCATTTCTGCTTACTTTTCAGAGTTTTCATCCTTCTCTGGCTGAGGAAGTATTCCCTTACATTTTAACATGTAAAGTTTTCAACAACCTTTTGACTAACATCATGTTTCACGTGAAAACTAAAAAATAATGGAAATGACTTGCCTCTTCAGCTAAACCTCTTCACCCAACCGGTTCGACCAATTAGAAGTAAGAATGGGTTATCACCATTCACCGGATAGTAGACAACCACTTAACCCCACCATCAATTTCAGACAGCCCGATTTGAGTATAGGTTATAAACCCCCTTAAAATTGACTCCATAAACTTTTACATTTCAATTTTCAGGTACCCGAAGTATTAGGAAGCAGTAATAAGAGGAAAGGACCCGATCCCAGGAGAACGCACAATTAGTGCACAAACCTCTGCGAAGAAGAAGCAAGCATTTATACCACCTCCTGGCATTACCAGAGAGAGAAGTCAAATTTTTGTATGTTGCTCTACGAGCAAAATTTGTTTTCCAGTTGCATAACAGAAACCCGATGGGTACTTCGTAACATAAATTGGTGGAGGCGATTGTCATCACATAAAGTTGGTGTCAGACATTGGTATTTTGGAGTTCTGATCCAGTATTTTTGTACATTTAATTTCAGGCACTGTCACATGGTTTGGAGACTTCGTGACATATTTTGGTGGAGGCACCGTTTGTGTATTGTGATTTTTGTTATATTTTGATGGAGGCACCGTTTCTGTATTGTTATTTGTGACATATTTTGGTGGAGGCGTTACAGACCCATAAGGTCCATATGTCCCTGCCTCCTGCATCCATCATGACTAGAATTAATTGCAGTTGCATATATGATATTATTGTGCCAGATTTCATCGAAACTGAAACATCCGATTAGGAAATATCCAGCTTCTGGAATTTTTCAACGCTAAAATTATATTATTTGGTTAGTCATAAAACAGCAAGATCTGCAAAACTCACATGGGCAAAATTTGAGTTGATTAGCCTAAATTTTTCTTTTATAGTTTACTTTAAGGCTTTACAATATATCTCTATACTGGCAAGGAAAGTAAAAAAAGTTATAAACAAATTTTTAGATTTGAAAAAAATCATAAAGAAAATTTTACTTATTGTTTATCAACGTTTACTTAAAAAAAAAAATTAATTACATACTGTTTTACCAGAAACCCTAATGATAAAAGAATCAGTAACCGATTAAAAATGGTAATGGAAGATAATTAGGTTCTGAAGTATTATATGATTTCTATAAAACTAATTCTGTTTTCTGGAACGATAAAGAGGATGTATTGCAGATTATTTTAAAGAAGAGTTTGATTTGTTTGACATCTCTCTGTCTCTCTCTCACACTACTATTTTCACAACATCTTCTCTAATGACATTACTAAACATTAATTTCCTAAAATTAATACATTCTAAACCAATTATTAGCTATAGTATCTATTTTCTCAATTTTTGTTGGAGAATGTATCTCGCATATATCGCTTAAAAGTTGTGATGCAAATGAAATAATAAAAATGGTTGTTAAAAGATTCCTTTTCTAGTGATTTAAGTACTTAATGTTGTATATTTATTTTACAAGAGAGAAATATTAAAAATTTAAAAAATCCATTTCGGCAAGCCGGAAGGCGGAGATAGATTTCACCGGTGCTAAGTAGGGGATAAAAAATATTTCAACCGTAAAATTAAGGAAAACTTCAAATTTAATTAATACGACAATGGTTTCATGTGAAAAAAATTTTCACATATTCAGCATACAACAAGCCCATCTTGTTACAATTCCAGCAGTATTTTGGTCATCCCTTGTCGTAAAAGTTGATCATATCAAAATTTGGTTCAAAGATTTTAGGTTTAAAAATATAATAGCTTATCTACTATTAATTCATACACACACACACACACACACACACACACTGCCTTGAATATTAAAAATTACTGGAATAACTCATAATTATTAGTAAAAGAATAATTCATTGAAAAATTACTACGTACCTGCAAAAGATATATTTAATTCTAGGTAGATTTACCCCCCTGTTTAAAATATAAATTTGAATTTTAAATATATACTTTAAAATAAAAATTAGAATCTAATTTCAATATGATTTTATTTATTTTTTACCTGCATTAAAATATTATTTAATAAAAACATTCGTTATCAGAATTGCTAATCTAGTTGAAAATTAACAAATTTGTTTTTTGAATAGTAATTTACAGAACTGAACTTTCGTTTTAACACCGATAATTATATTTCCAATTAGGAAAAGTAAGAAAGAAAATTTAATAAAGAGAATATTTTATGTTCTCTAAGACTGAAAACGGTATTATTTGATCAATTAAAATTGGTAAATATAAAATGTATTTGGTTATAAATTATTTTCTAGACATATATATATTTTTTTTTATTTTAATTGAATACCTTAGAATATATTATTCATAAAATACATTTTATTAAAACATTTGTGTTGAACAAATTCGAAAAATTCAAATTCGCTTAGTATGGTTTTAGCAGTCGGCTGTTGAAAGATAAGTTAAATCCGTGCGTAAATATTTATTTGATTTACTGATAACCTTTTTTTTTATTGTAATGGTACAGTTTTTAATTTATTTAATAATACATGTACTCGTGTACGCTAACTTTTAAAATAATATAAAACGAGATTGATTTATTTCTTCCTTACAAAGCTGAACATTTGCTACTGTAAAACAGTTAAAAAGATAAAACGCGTGTCTGTCTATTGAGTCACGTCCGTTTATCTCCCACTTATTCGTTTCTCATTTTACCCTCTCCACTCTTTCTATATGTTTTTTATTGTAAGCTATAGTGGTATGTATTTTATTTGTTATAGCACGTACTCATTTTTGTCCTTGAACATTAACTAAACGGCATTTTTTGTTTTAAATATTACCATCAAAACAACACAGATTTTATTCTATACTCTTGACAATAGGATAAGATGTTTTTTTCTGTACTTATAAAAGTAAAATTAACAACTATACTTCAGCTGCCTTTCTTTTTTTGTTTTTATCCCTCTCAGATATAAAACACACACACACACACACACACTCAAAAATTAAAAACACAAAAATACACACTCAAAAATACAACAATATGGAGAAATTTTTGTATAAAAATAATTGATCAATTTTATGTATGAACTAAAATGAATTTTATAAAGGAAAGGAATATAAAATGTCTTTCATGTTTTCTATAATTTTATAGGAATTGCCTAATTTTTATATTACATCTAAGATACATTAGTTGTATAAATAGTAAATATAATTTATGTATATTGAACAGATCTGTTTTTTCTTTTGGCTACCATTAATGGCCTACTGAAAATAAGTACAAATATCTTTATATAATGAATATCTTACAGGAACTATCTTAATTTTACTGTTTTATGGATTGAATACTTTTATTATTCCTGAAATAGGAAATATTTTTTTAAAAACTGTATTAAAAGAGAAAAATGTATTTTAATTCGTTTTGAATTAGGAAAACAACAGTAATGTGCAGTTCTATATCGTATTTAAAGTACACTCATTCTTTTTTAGTTAGTATACTTTATTTACATTTTATTTTACACAGTAAAAAAAAGGAAAATAAGTTTAGAAATGCTAGTAACTGATCATGAACATCAGATCCAGTGGAATGTTGCCTAATGTAGCCCTTGAGAACGTGGGTGTCTTGATTCATTTGGTTAATGAATTATTTGGAATTATTGCTACATAAAATTAATCACAGTTGAAGTTTTAATATCACATAATTTGCTATTTTATCTTTCTTTTCAGATTATAATAATTGTGTTTCCCCACTAGAAAAATCAGAATCTTTTTTTAAACAAAATTGTTAAACCAAATCTTACTGATGAACCACACTTTGTCAGATCTACATCATTCAATTTCTTTCTCCTGTGATTCTCTAGAAAATTCTAGAAATAAAAGCCGATTATCACTTGTAGTAATATTTTTCATTATTGTAGATATATTCATTTATTTCCCAAGATTTTATAACTCTAAGAAATTATCTTGGTTGTCATGGGTTATATGACCACCGCTATAAATATATGTCCATGTTCGGTTATGAAATAACCAAATAAATATACATATATATTTATTATAAGATCCACCAAACTTAGCCTACACTTGTTTCGCTCGCTAACCTTGACTAGCAAGTGAAGCGAGTGTAGGTTAAGTTAGGTTAGATTATATTTCTACTTAACCCAGGAGACCTATTATCTTTATTTTAATTAATTTTAATAAATTTATTAATTAATTTTAATTAAAGATAATTTCAAATTTATTTTTGTTCCTTATGTTTTCCTGTTTGTCAGTTAACCGTATTTATTTCTGGGTCTCTCAATTGTAATCTGATATGAAATCTTTTGTAAAGATGTTTTATTGCGCAATTAATATATATATATATAAATGATCCTGTGTTAAATATTTTGCCTAAATTTATTTTATTTTTTCAGTTCACTAATAAATATCACCAGAATATAATACACAATTATATTGAAATCTAAATCAAACTTGTTCTAATCCATTTTTGATATTTTGGTTTGATCCATTGCCATCTTTAATGAATTATCCACCTGCACACAAATTTTGGAATACTGTATCAAAAAAGTTGAATTATATTTTTTAATTATTTTCAAGCAAGTGCACATTTTATATTTATTTGTGATTTTATAGGTGATTAGGTTGAAAGAAGAGCACATATTTTTTTTAATTACTAATTTTTCATTTTTCTAGTGTTTTTTTGCCTAAATGAATTTTAGTTTACGTTATAATATATTTTTTAGGTAATTATTAACTTTGATAGATAAAGTTTTTAGTGGTTAAAGTCAGTACTTTAACCACTAAAAACTTTATACCTCCCTTGTCATTAGATGCATATCATATAGCTAGCTAATTATTTTAAATAAAATTGTCATTGAAATCATTTATAATTTTTCACTCTACTTTTCTTTTCCATTATTTTATTGAATTTATTTCATTATGTAGCCAATTGTGAAAATCTCTTTAAAATTCATAGAGGAAGAGACATACAACTCCAGTTTATACTCATTGCTTTAAGCAAGTAGTCAAAATGAACATGTATTGTAAGAGTTCCATTTATTTTCATATCATTAAATTTTTTATTGTCAACAACATGAATACATTCTACATACTTTAAAATAAGTTCTGTTTCTAATGACATTATAAAATAGTGTGATAAAATATGAAAATTCTTCAAAATTTTCAGAATTAAAAAACTGGCTTTGAAAATATTGAAACGTTTTCATTCAAAGGATGTTTCATAATACTACAAGTGTACTACACTTGGGAAACACTTAAATTTTGTTCTTTATATGAATTCTCAGTTTTTTTAATGCATTGTAGATAATAGGATTTAAAAAAAATATTAATAAGTACTATTTTCCTAATCTTTTAATTAAATATTTAACTCTAACCTCTTTGGAAAGACACAAATGTTTTTACTTGATATTTCATATACATATTATATTTACGTGCTTTTGTTTGCTCATATGTAGTCATTTTAATATTATACATACAATTGCATATACTTTTTATGTAGCTTAGAAATATATTGACTGCTTTATCATAAAAAAATTGTTTTACTAATATTAAATTAGTTAACCTATAATAGTTTGTTCATTCATCAAATTGATGGGCATTTTATGTATATCATTCATTCTGCTCTTTTAAAATATTTATGTTTAAGTGCAGTATAAATTTTTGAGTGTACTTTGGTGGATAAGTTATTATGTCTTGTGGCCATCATATCATGTCTTCTTGATTGCGGTACGCTTGTGTTGGCTTGATTGTATGAATGTATAAATGTGTGTGGTACGTCTTAGTACCTGCTAGGTGTTCTATTTTTCTGAATGTTTTTCTCTTTAGGTATTTGTGGTGATCAGCAGTGTGTGTGTGTGTGGATGATATTTGCTTGTGGAGATCGAATGTGTGTGTAGGTGCTTACCCCCTTCAGAAGTAATGCTTTATTAGTGGTTTCCCAGGAGGTGGGATAGCCAGGGGTGGAGGTACAGTCGGTAGTGCGCAGGAATACATATGCATTTTCAGCTTGCGGAATCTGTTAGCGAGTCTGACACTGCTTCGGCGCCTGTAAATGGGGTTCTTCCACCTCAAAAAGTGAATTTAAATGGATTATCAAGTGTTAACTTAGAAATGCATCTTCAAAGAGGTTAAATTAAAATATAATTGATTTTAAGGAAAAGGAAAATAATTATTTATTATTAAATGTTTTAACTACTTAACATAACATTATGTAATTTGTGCTAGATTTTAAAAAATTCAGATTATAATAAAAGCGAAGTGTTTAATAAAAAAAATTAAATATAAATAAAATAAATGTAATAAGTAAATTCTTTATAGTAATAAATGCTTTAATAGAAAAACAATAGTTCGATAGGCAATGATAAAATAAAACAATAATTTATAAAATTGTATGGTTCATACGCTCTCAGAGGTAATTATATTTTTGTTTAATTTTTTTCATCAAGTAAAAACAACTTGTCAGTCTGACTACTGTGATGACGTTGCGGGGAGAGAGGGGGGATGAAACAAATGCAGCAGGTGGCTAACTTCACTCTGATTGGCTACCCACGTACAGTACTGGTCACGCGATGGTACAACAATTCAAATACAACCGTAAATGTGCGTACGTGTGTGTGCATTTCTGTCGAATAACAAAGTTAATATCCCTATTATATTTCTTATATAGACGTTCGATATAATTAAATTAAATAAAGATTTGTTGATCATTTTATATCTATTATTACATTTTATTTTAAATAATTAATCTCCCTTAATTTTAATAATTTTTTTAAAAATATTACGATTAAATTTATCAGTTTTGTAAAGTAATTTAAAAAAAAAAAAAGATTCTAATATTACATAATAACAGATAAAATTTTTCCAGTTTTATTTACAATTCGACCTAGTAATCTTTATTAATGCTATTCCTAACATGTATTAATACCTAATACATTTTTCTATTTATTTATTTGTACGGGCAATAGATCGACATTCAGTTCGTCACTTACTTTTATTTCAAATTTTAATAAAGCGTATAAAAAAGCCAATTCTGACCGAAATTTGAACACAGAACTTTCTGTCTACCTGTACTACCTGCAATTCTGGTATCTTTTGCCAATGTTTTACATTACTATTATTTTTTTTTACTCTTTATTCTCGTAAATACAAGTTTAAAATTATAATTTATCACCGATAAATTTCAAACATTTTAAAATACGAAATTTAATATTTCAGAAACGACTAAAAGTGAAATACAAAATACCGTAAGAATTTGGTACGAAATTATATACTTATTTAGAGAATACGATTATCAAAATAAGAGTCGCTCTTGGAAAGTAATAAAACATCACAATCACTATCATCACCCCGTCTCTTAAACCTCACTCTGTCCCAGACAGCGCGAAAATTCTCTAACACTCACACTCTCTCTCTCTGTGGGTGCGTGTGCGCGCGTAAATTTTGAGGGTTATAAAGATCATTTAATTTCTTACCGAAGATGCACTATAGTGGATAATAATTTCGTTATCGGATCTAACTTCTCAAGGGCGCTTTCAATTTCCAACCTCCACGATATTTATTTTATTTATTAGTTATGTTAAATATTATAAGGAATAAATATAGTCAAATTAAATTTAAGTTGAATCTCTGACATATTTTTTTATGTACGTGTATCGATTCTATGAAATTATTTCATAAGTACAAAAATTATACTTCTCACTGTAAAAGGAGAGTAATCCCGTCTAAATTTTTTAAACGTTCAAGTTGATCGTCGCATCGAATTTACAAACTTTAAATAGACTTTTAGTGAAGAAATTATTTTATCATAAATGATGTTTTTAAAAAGATAATTTTATAAAATGTAAACTATGCACTTTATATTTTAATTTGTGTAATTAAATATATATGTATACACACATAAGATGATTTAGGAGGAAAGAGAAATAATTTGGGAACCGATTTTAGAGCTTGAAATTAAGAAGAAGGGTTCGTACAAACATACGTCCGAAAACAGTTTGTAATCGAGTTACGACTAGCAAATTCTTTAAGAAGAATTAGGAAGAAGCCGTTTCCCGTTAAATACTTTACTTAGCTAACATATGTTGTCGCGTAACAAGGTACTAACCTACTGAAACGGAAATGATGTTCAGTCGTACAAATGTACCGTATCGAGCATCATTACTATCAGAGAACGCAATTCTTATTAGTACCTCCTATACCAGAGACCGTTTATATTTATCACAATCACAAGAAAGAATGCGACAAATTAATGGATTCTTTTTTCAGGAAACTATATATTATACACAGACTCCAGTCCGTGTGGAATGTAGTAATTAAGTCTATATCAGATAGTTATTCTACCGATATAATTATTTGTTTCTTAAAAGCACTTTTACAAAATTAATAACAAAAGTTATCGTAATCATTTTTTTTCATAAAATGATCAACAGTTTTGTAAAAAAAAATCGAACTAGCGAGTTACAAATTAAAACATTTTAAGTTTATTGCTTGAAAAATGCGTATTATTTTTACGAGTAAATCCAGTATAAACTTTTCTTTATACTTTTGTTAATGATTTTTTCTTTATAAATTAAAAAATTATTGTTTTTATGAATGAAAAAAAGTCAAGGAAAAGGGGAAAAAGAGGTTTGACATTTACCCCAATAGTAGTAAACTAAAAAAAATGTACCGCTGCCTATCTACTTTTGAAGTATTGTGTCGGGTTACATGAAAACAGTCTGGTTTGATTAAAGTGGATTTGTTCTTCTTTTTTTAGTATCTTTGTAAATAAAAAAATGAAAATTAATTACAATATCTTAAAAAATAATAATCTTTATAATTGTACAATTTAATTAAAAAGTTGTAGCGGCATGAACTTGATCGATATTATTTTTCTAGGTTAAAAAAGCAATAAATATTATTTTATAAACTGCAAATATTACTAGGCAATGAAATCTGTAAAACTAGAAATTAATCTAGGTGATGGCACAGCCGTACTTGTCTTTTTCGAAGATCTGAGGTTCGATTCTCGGCTTGGATCCAGAAAGTGTGAAACGAATCTGATGACTTGGGACTAAAGATTTTAAATTATTTAAAATAATTGTTTTTACACATTAACCGTACTTTGCTTAACCCACGGGTACGGTACGTTTAGATTGTGCAATAATTCTTTTTTCTTATTTTATTTGGTTAATTATTTATCGGCCTATTAACCTAAAATTTATAAAGAAGCGTGTAACTTTTGCTTATTTTTGGGATACTATGTAGCCGGTCTTATAAATAGAAAATGCAGTACGTGATAAGAAAACAAAAATAATAACACTTATTTTAAGCTATATTAAAATAATATTAATATAAAAAACTTACCTCCATCAATAATGAGGGTCATTAAACACCCAAAAATAAACAACGTATAAGAAATAGTTAAACAAGAATGACCGCAGACACGAGGATCCAAATTGAACTGCATATGAAGCGCCATCTGTAATGTCGCTAGATTCCATAAGTTTTCGTTCTCTGCCACGCACGTTATTTCTCTGTTGATTCAAACAACGTCCGAACAACAAACCTGCAATATAAATTATCAAAATTAGCGCGCCAACTAAAATGTATTGCCTACACTGTACTGTTTCTCCTCTCATAATAACAACCGACAGTATAACATTAATGTTTTACAGATTTGAAAACTTTTAATTTTACAAAATAATAATTGAAACCAAATTTTCGCTTAAACCTATGTATACAAAGTTAACAAAGGAACGTAACCAACGTTGAACTGTAATGTTAAGGTTTTCAGTTATTTCCTTTTACCTAATATTCAATTTACGGATATAATTACAATCACGCATATTTTATGTCCAAGAGCATATTGCTCTTGGACATAAAAAAAAACTAGAGAGCGCCCGTTCATCTCTTTTACTAAATATTGCTATTTTCTTTTAATATAAAAACAAGTTTATAAAAAAAACGTAATAGCGTAATTAAAAATAAAAATGTTACGTCACCACTTTTGTGTCACAAAGTAGCATGCTTGCCTGCTACACCAATGGTGTCGGGTTCGATTCCCTATCAGGATCTGAACACAATTTTACAATAACTTAAGACCATATCGTCTTTAGTAACTAATCACAGAGAGAAAAAAAAACAGGATCATTTGTTTTAATATAGATAAGAAATATTAATGAGTACATAAGGGGGTTATGATATAAAAGGATTATTTCTAAATTTATCTCAGCAAGCAGACTACCGTATTTCACAGTAGAGCCCAGCCCGTCTATAATACAAAAAAGCGCGCGAACGCAAACGCGCAGACACACATTTAGTATGGATTTATCTCAAAAATTATACTTAGATATTACAAAGTAACATAATTTTTCGCGTCTCACTGCATTTTTGTAATCGATTTGTCACCTCGGTAACGCAATAGAGAAACTGACCGTACTGAAAGTCAAACGGGTAATTAATACTTCAGCACCTATTAACTAATCACCTCGCCAGTCGCCGAGGTGGAGTAGTAATGTCTTCCCTCTTATCCAAAGGATTCCGGGTTCATATCCTTGTTAGGCTTCAATTCGTAATGTATATCCGAGTATCAATATTAAAAAAAAGCTTAAGTTCAAGATCCTGGGTTCGACTCTCACAACATAATCGCAATTGTAATATTTATAAAATAATTCGGCTAGAATTAATTTAGTCTCCATACAGTTAAATTTATTTATTTAGAGCTAATTAAAAAAACAAAAAGGATATTGAGAGCTAAGGTTCGATATTATTGACTTACATCCGTGCTGCTTATACGTGTATTTAAAATACAAAATAAGTAAATAAAAATGATAAAAAAAATAAAAATAAAAAAGCCGGGTGGTGTGAGAAAAAAAAATGACCCGAAAGGCTCTATTTTAGTCGGTATTATAAATTAGTTAATTGTTATACTGTTAAAATTGCTTTACGTAAATACGTGTACGGCATTAACCTTCAACACAGCTGTTATGAAGGGTGGGGGTACCTCTCGCAGCAACGAAATTAAACTAATATTTATAACTAGTTCTTTTTTTTTATTAATTTATTTTACTCGTATTGACAGCATACAAAGTATCTACAATTTTTTCATTTCCACAGCGCCAACCGTTATGTATTGCATCACAGGATGAGATGAGATGGCAATTTTGTAGCGTGTGAAAATGTCATGCCTCATCGGGATTCGAACCCGGGACCTCCGGATAAAAGGCCCCGCAATTAGTCGAAAAATGTTTGAGATATGGAGGTCCGAATAATCGACGTTTTAATAAACATTAATCTCAGATTATATTTAATTTGAATCACAATTTTCTAACAAGAAAATTTCTCTGATAATTCGAGTACTTAAAACAAGCAATAATTTATGTAAATTTTACGGATAAATAAAATATGTAAGTCCGGTTAACGGATGTATAAGATCAGTGATTATTTGACTAACTAAAATAATAGTAATTAATAATAATAATTAAATATTAATAATAATAATAATTTTACTAACAAAATTCAAATAAACAAAAAAGTTATCAAGTATGATTTTTAAGTTTTTAACACTAATACATAAACGATAAATACCAATATTGTCAAATAGAGAATTTAACACGATTTTAATTTTTTTTTTTTTTTTTAAATAATAGTAAAATAATAAATAATATGATTCGTTATTAAATTTAAAAAAAAATTAATAATAAAAATTTTATTAAAAATATTTTTTTGTATTCATCTTGCTTACTAGTTTAGGTTGGAAGATTTATTCTACGTAAATGGGACGCAACGCAGCAAATTATATGATGCCGATCTTTGCGGCCAAAGGGCCAGAGGGGGAGGAAAAGTCAGGCTAATTGGCAACATAGGCACCTGTTGTAGTCACAATGTTAGAGCTGCGTTTTATATACCACTCCGTATTAAGAATAGTATTAGAAGAGAAGAGAAGTAACAGAGAGAGAGAGAGAGAGACCCTCTGTCTCGCTTCCTCTCCATCAGTGATCCCCCTACCAACCCCTCTCTCAATTTCTCTCCATCACCCTCGCTCTCTCTCCCACTACCCGCTCTGTCTCTCACTCGACCCCTCTCTCTCCCAGTCACTCTCTCACTCTCCCCCTCCGTCAATCTCTCTCGCTGTATGCGGTGGGCTACTTAAACATGTTTGTATTTTTTCAATTTTCTCACTCAAAGTGCATTTTTACAAAAACTTTGTAATAAAAAAATTGACCGTTAAGGTTTTCGACACTTTTTAAATTTATTAATGCCTTTCCGTTCGTGAAAAAGCTTTAAAAAATTTCTCGTTGGAATTATAACAAAAAAAACGGTAACTGTAAATGAAAAATTTACGTAAAATTTAACCTCTGATCCAAAGATTTTTCCCGACGAGAAGAAAAGTTACAACGTCGTTTGTAGTAATAAAAAATTACGCGTATAGAATTTTATTTCGAAAATACGAGTACATCGTTAAATTATGTTACTTCATAAATTGTTAGCTTAAAAAATATAAAGTAAACACGGGAAATGTTAAATATAAAAATTTGTAATGACTGTTTGTTGTATATATGTCGTACACTTTTTACGAATAATTTCTGCTTTAAATACTATGTACGCATAATTATTAAGATATATGACAATTAATCGGTGTCGAACTCAGAACCTCACATAAATTATAAATATCGGTCGCCTTCTACAAACTCGCTACCGATGTTTTTTTTCTTTTCTTACGATTAATTATTGTTAAATATATATGTTAAATAAAAAATACGCCGATAGATTTCTAAAAATATTTTTACGAATTTATTAAAATGATTATTTGTAGCTTTCTTTCCTATCAAAAATTATTTTTTTCAAATTTTTGTGTTATTCCCGAGAATACATTCATTTATGAATATTTAACGACATTAACTGAGATCGGTGAAGAAACGGTAAGCTATTTTGGGTGTCGAACCCAGGCTCCAGTAAATCAGTATATTCTTTATAACGATACAGACGCGAATTATTTTCTCGCTTAGCACGATTCATTCTCGTTACCAGACTTAAAACTTAATATATCTAATATATCACTCACGAAATACCCTTTGCTTATATCAGTTTAGTTAAATATATACACCGTTAATGGCCAAATAACCTAAAATACAAGCATATAACTTGTTTCCTTTATTTATTTTTTTCGATAGTGTTTACCCGCCATTTAGTACTTGGATAAATTATTAATTGATAAATACAACAAATTTATTGATTTATTATTATTAAATTTAGTTTGTAAAAATCAATCGGCGTTAACTGGAATCTAACATTTTTAATCTAATAAATAATTTGAATAATACATACACAGAATAAAACAACTGCCAATTATTGTCTAAAAAATGTAATAATATTAACAAAATAAATAAAACTCACCTTAAATCAATAATAAGGAATATCTCAATAAAAAGATGAAATTTGGATAACGTTACACGTGGATTGGTTAGACTAAACACTGTTATGTGAAGGCAGTAATTGCACTACGTATTCAGTCGCCTATCTACCGATAATTCCCGCCAATAACTAACTACAAGACAAAACATCTCGGTGAATTTCGTTAGTTTACACTCATTATGCTCTTCTCCATCTTCCCCCCACCCCATACGGAATCAACCGACATCGAAAGACACAACCATTTGTTTTAAACAACAACAAAGTTATAATGAAAAATGATTACATCTAAAATTCGGTTCGCAAACTGTTTCTTTCACAGTCAATATTTTTTACATTAGACCATCGGTTACACGTCCTCTAATATTTAATTGTTTTTAAAATTTACTATCAATCTTGCCGAACTTATAATTAGATAAAATATTAAAGAGAATTAATTTTCCCTTAAACTATAAGTGGACATATTACTACAACAGCCAACCATATACAAAGGGGTTATAACGAGATTTTTACTTATTATTTAATTACATGTATAATCATTTTATATACGTAATCAAGTTCAATATACAGTGCAATACAATTTTGCTATTAAGTGTTTTATATTTTTTTTAAATATCAAATCAGGAATTAAAGAAAAAAACAGTATTAATCTGTTTTAGATGTAACATGACCTCCGTGCTATTAGAGAGGTAGCTAATTTACCTGCTAGAGTAAAAGTTCCAGATTCGATACCCGGTTACATCTAGAAAATAGGACCTCAGAAATGGTCGGCCTGAGACTGTACAAGACTTCATTTACACTCGTACATATCATCCTCTGAAGTATTATCTAAACGGTAATTACCGGAGGCTAAACAGAAAAAAAAGAAAAAGGTTAACCGTATTAAAAACAACTGTAGGTACTGGGTTCGGCTCTTTGAATTAACGTTTTTGTTTTTTTTTTAATATTTCTTTCTTAATTTGCACATAAAAATAATTCTTAACCCGACAAGAAATTCAAACACAAATAAATAAAAACCATCAGACAAAGCTTTAAGTTGTTTTATTTTATATTTTTGACTTTATTTCCTGCCACTGGGTTAAGGGATATATAAAAGCGATAAGACTGTTAACCTTGAACGTACGTGATTGGAGTGAGGAACGGTTACATAACTGTGTACAGCAACAAAACGCTGATGAGACAGGGCGGCAACGAACTTTTATCTTCATCACGCATTATAAAAACAAATATTCATAATCTATTTTATCTTAAATAATTTATTAATATCAATTGACAACATTAATATCCAGTTATTTTTTCTCTTTAATTATGAAATAAGGATGGCAGTTAACGGTTTGGAAAGAAACATAGTTATTATTACTTTTTTTTTTTTTTAACCTCCGGGATCACCGTTAGGTATTACTTTCAGAGGATAGGATGAATGATTTGTAGCGTGTGTGAAAATGCTATGCCTGACCGGGATTCGAACCCGGGATCTCCGGATGAAAGGCCGAGACGCTACCACTCGCGTCACGGAGGCCGGTTATAGTTAATATACTTGATTACTTTTTTTTTATAATCGTAATTTATTTTTCTCGGAAAACCACAAAAAAAATTAATTTATAATAATGTAATTCTAAAAGAAAATAAAAGTTTAAAGCATCTTTTTTTTTAATTATTGATTACAGTTAAAAAATACGTTTATAATAAATTATATTGAAAGTAGTTTAAAAGTGTTATAATATAAAAAAAACCTTTCGGCACGCCGGAAGGCGAAGGTAGATTTCACCGGTGCTATGTAGGGGATAAAAAAGATTTCCACCAGATTAAAGTTAAGAAAAACTTCATATTTACTAGATACAAAAATAATTTCACGTGAAAAAAAGTTTCACATGTTTAGCGTACGACAATTTTAGCCCATCTTACAATTCCGGCAATATTTTGGCCCTTGCCGTAAGGTTGGTCATATCAAATATTGTTTCGAACAAAAGTTTTAGGTAATGTTTAGAGGATTAACGATCACTTGAAACCGATTCGATATTGTGCCTATTAAGAGAGGTATGATTTTTTTGTCTTCAAAACCCCATTTTTTCCAACCCCTGGGCCAATAGTTGGTGATATCAAAAAACTTTACTTACATATATGTTAGGCCCTTATCCAAAGAATAGTAGGAACTTGAACAGAAGTTCAATATTTTACTTAATAAGAAAGTTATAGCGATGTTTTGTTTTCTAAAAAAACGAACTCGATCGAGATTTTGGGTAGTTATATTTTATGTATCAATTTGAAAGTGATTGGCGCAAAATTACGGCAGTTATCGTGTCCATAATATAAAATAGAGAAATATATATATATATACTTATGATATATCGTTGAAAAGCCCTCAGTGAGGGCTTATTACTCCAAATTTTTTGGATTTTGAGCACTTTTTGTTCAGTCGATTGCAATCAAAAGGGGAGGTGTACAACTAGATGTTACAACAGTCCTAAATCCAAAATTTCAACAATCTAAGGCTAGTCGTTTTTGAGTTATGCGAGATAAATACGTACAGACGTCACGCCAAAACTAGTAAAAATGGATTCAGGGATGGTCAAAACGGATATTTCCATTGAAATCTGAAAACCGAAATTTTTTGTGATCATAATCTACTTTCTTTACTTCGTACAAGGTATTAAAAACTATTAACTCGAAAATTAAAACTAATGAATGCAGTAATCTGTATTATTAATATAAGAAAGTAATAATAAATAAAAAAGTAACATTAGTAACATAAAAAGATGGCTATGAACAAAATTTACTTCCTGTGATAACTTTGTACGTAGTGATGATTGTGTGAGGGAATGTACACGTGAATGGGGCAAGATTTCTGGAATGTTCCGACTCTCGTCCATCCATCCGATTCGCGCCATAATTTGTCAACAAAAAAGTACTGCATGTGTCAAAATGTGATACGTTGATGAGACATTATATTTGTTTATAATATTATTATTACCTGTTCCATTATATAAAGCAATGTAGATAAAATAAACCAAATTTATATATATATATATATAATCTTTTCTTTCTGATAATTTGTTAAATTAATATTACTGTTATTAACGATTAAAGTTGTCAAATACACCATATAATATTTCTTTACGCCATCTGTAGCGTCGTTATTGAAGCCGTATCAAATTTTGTTTACTTACTCAGTATATTTAGGAATATTTTAAATGAATCTAAACGACCATTCAGAAAATAATTCAACATGTAAACCGGGTAAGTTCTTTTAATAATAATATTTTATATTAAGAAAAGTAAGAAGTAAGTTAAGAAGTAAGCAAACTTCAGGCTTTATTTTTGTATTAATGTATATAGTTTAAGTTTCAGAATTTTTTTTTTTTTTTTATTAAACGACAAAACCTAATGAGAAAATAATAAAAAACTTGAAATAATTGTTGACATTGATCTCAAATACACACGCATGCACACACACACACACACACACACACACACACACACACACACACACCATGGCGGGTAGTAGCGCCTTTCTCTGCAATCCCGAAAAGTTTTGAATTCAAATTAAAATATATATATATGTGTGTGTGTGTGTGCGCGCAATCGTTTTGACTATTGTGGAAAACGAGCGTTCATTAGTACATGTTACCGGAAGAGTCGGTAAAACTTGTAAGAGAAAATTGATATTCGGCAAATATTATTTATTGCAACGATCAAATATTTCAATAATTTCTAGATCGTATTTTAAATTTAATAACTTCATCTCCTCGCACCAAATAAGATACTCCGGTTGGAGGACAGATTCAGAACATTTATTATCATAATACATCGCTAAGATTTTTATTTCATCCCCTTTTCCAGTACTAGCTGATTCTAGCAAAAGAACTTGAAAACTTTATGAAGATTCTTGGAATGCCCTTTAACTGTCTTTAACGCATGCGTTTGGATTGCGATAAGCAAGTGTTGCATTTCTGGCTTGCGGGAAATCCCCCAAGAAAGGGGTCAAACCATTTTTTTGGGGGGGAGGGGGTCGGAGGGACCGCCTCCGACTAGGTTATATATTATATCAACCTAACCTTTTGTTTTCTCTTGTTTAACCTCCGGATCCACCGTTAGGTATTGCTTCAGAGGATGAGATGAATGATTTGTAGCGTGTGTGAAAATGCCATGCCTTTCTTTTTCCTGTTTAGCCTCCGGTAATTACCGTTCAGATAATACTTCAAAGGATGATATGTATAAGTGTAAATGAAGTGTAGTCTTGTACAGTCTCAGTTCGACCATTCCTGAGATGTGTGGTTAATTGAAACCTAGCCACCAAAGAACACCGGTATCCACGATCTAGTATTCTAATCTGACTTTACTTGGATTTGAACGCTGGAACTCTCGACTTCCAAATCAGTTGATATGGGAAGACGCGTTTACCACGAGATGGGGTGCAAATGCCACACCTTGTATCAACATAACCTAACTGAACATAACTAAGGTAAGCTACCCTCTTATAACTAATGTTAAATACATATTTTATGAATACCCTCTTATAACTAATGTTAAATACATATTTTATGAATGTTGTATGGAGAATATGTAAAATGATCGGTATACTAATAGATCGCTATATATGTGTTAAATTCTTCAACAATGGAGGAGATTATACGTACGTGTAGGTGATTATACATACAAATATGTGTAATAGTTTGAAAATGCTTTAAACCACTTAAAAACTTGAGCTTGTGACAGAGCATCATTTCCATACGCCCGTTTTAATTTTGAAAAAGTTTCAGCAGCAGTCTCACCGAGTTTAAAACAAAACCTAATTGCACAACGTTGCTCATAATTATAGTATCACTCATTTTTGTAACGCACAAGAACTCATTTCACGAAAAGTTTGTTTACGTCTCATGTGAGAACAATAGACAAAAATATTAATACCTAATATAAATCAGCTGTTCATGTAACCATATGTTTATGTAACTTTGCAGTGTTGTCACTTTGGCTGCCAAAAAAAAACTAGTGTCTACTTTATTTAGAGACCCGTAAATAAAATAATTTGATAAAAACTAAAGCTTATTCATTATTTCTTTTGAATTAAGCCCATTTTTATTATCAATTCTAGTTTTATTCATGTTTGCGACAACAATCTTTCTAGATTTAGAATTTGAAATCTAAACAATGAAAACTGAATTATCTCTTTATTATATAAAAATTTCATTTAAAATATAGCCTTGTATTGATTTATTAATAATTAATTATTAATCTCCACAAAAATGTTTGAATTAAAACCGGAAAGTATACAAAATTTTATTCCACTAATAACTTCTGATTTTTTCATATTATTGTTTTTTATTGTTATTATTCAACTGTTATTTTTTGTAAATCTTCTACAATCTGAGGTTAATTATTAATAATAAATCAATATATTTAAATTAGGAAAAAATAAATATATGAACATTTAAGTCGGATTCGAACCGATGTGCCTAACGCTTGTAAGTTCCAAATATTTTATTAATTAAAACTTTATTTGGCTATAACTCTGGAACCGATGAAAACAAGTACCATTATGTATCGTTGAAAAGCTCTCAATGAGGGTTTTTTTTAGAAAAAGGTCAAAATCCAAATGTTTAGGATTTTGGCCTTTTTTTGACACGTTTGATTTAGTTGTTTGCAATCAAAAGGAGAGGTGAACAACTAGATGTTACAACAGTTGTAAATCCAAAATTTCAACATTCTACCGCTAATTGTTTTCTAGTTTCAAGCAAATGGTTGGGCAGATTTTAATTTCCTTTTCACCAAAGTTCATTATTTTTTTTGGGTTATCAATTAATGCAATTAAATGTAACTATTGCCATTTAAGATTTTTATGTTGAGGTAGGTGTAGCGGAAAGGATGGATTCCACCTGTTTGAAAATAATTTTAAACTCTCCCCTTAACTTCATTACAACTCGCACAAACCTTTCATTATTCTGACAATTCTAAACAATTATCTTTGAAATCTATTTTCAAGTTTCTGTATATTTTCTGAGTTTTAGTATCTGAATTATAATTGTTAGTCATGTAAAACAATGTGTATTAGTTAAGATTTTTTGCAAGTAACCACCACACAGCATTTCCAAGATTCCATTTTGTCAGTTAACATTCATTCTCCTGTAGTTCTCAAAACACAGACGTTATTGCTGTTAAAAACAATTATTCCATGCGAGTCTTGGGCCCTCTAAATAGATGATTTATTTCACTTTATAGCAGTATGTCCAATCTTTGTAGGAATTAAAGTGAGTTTGTTTAGAAAATCAATATTTATTAATAAATTATGTGATTGGGTAGATCTGGGATATGTTATAATATATATCGGTATATAATACAGGCAATTTTTAATTGAAAAGTACAATGGTTAGAGTGATTTTTAGAAATATAAAACTGTAATACTTAATTGTGTTTTGAAAAATAATGATTATTTATTGTTAATAACATGTAGGATTAAATGGTTTTATTTTTTACTTTATAAAGCTATTTGACCCATCCAATGAACATATATTCATATGAACATTCAATGAACATATATATATGGTCATAATTGTATATTTTATTTTTATTTTATAAGAACTGTATTGATTTTATAATTAGTTTAACATTAATAAACTCATTACTATTAAAATGGTGTATTTAAAAATAATAAATTGGCATAACTTGCAATATTTAATTATCAATATAAGTTTAAATTTAAGATCATTCCACTTTTGATATGTTAATTCACTGAGGTTTTATTTATAATAAACATTTTCTTGATATTTTACTAACTAATGACAAATCTTAGGATTTGGAAGCACATTCAGAACAGGTAAAATAATAGATCATTTTATTTTATTATATGTGTTGAGCATACTTTGATCAGTTTAATTTTAACAACACGGGAAATTTTTAGAAATATATTTCTTAAGAGAGATGTGGGTAATCAATTTGGGTTTTACAAATTCAGTTGAATCTAGTATCAACTATTTGTTTAGAAATCAGATAAATACTGATTAATATGAATTATTTATTAGTGCAATATAAATTTACTGAAAAAGACTGTTCATTCTTATAAAAAAAAATGTTTAATATACTTCTCTTATTGGTTATTTATTCTTGGAGTGTACTAATTCTCTGTCAGTTATAGTTATTACAACTAACTACTTTATATGTTATTGTATATTACAGGAATTTTTTCCTAATGAGGTTTCTTTTTTCATTCTCTTGTATTTACTAAAAATGGAATAGAAAATCGCTAACTTTTATTTTTCAGAGGTATTATGTTTTTATTAAAAAAAAAGTAATAAAACATGTCTGCTGAGTTTTCTTAGTTTTTTGTTCAGATTTTTTAACTTTTTAACAACCATTTGATTCTTTGTTAAATGGTAATAATTAACGAACTATCACAGTTTTCCTATATGTGTTATATTGAATCTATGCATATTTTATTTATAAAAATAATTTTTTGACATGCTTAATACTGTAGATGTGTTAGTGTTAAATTTAGCCTCATAAAGGTGGTTAAATTTATTTTTAATGTTAGAGAGATTTTTAAACATGTTCCATTAACTAGACTGTTCCATAAACTATTGCAATTGAAGTGAAATCTGAAATGCAGCTAACAGTAAAAAATTTCCGAAGACTGTATACCGGAAGAACACTAAGGCTTCTCGTAAGTTTATTTTAAGTCTTTAAATATTTTGGTTGTATTTCATATTAATTGTTGTACATAATTGAATTTGTTAAAAATTACAGGGGCAGTTAAAAGTGAAGAAGTAAGTTTTTGATTTTCTAAGTGCCATACATATATTTACTTCAGCATTACTACTCTTTTTTTTTTTTTAAATTGTTATGTTTAGCTAATGCACAGCATTTTATTCCTGATGTGACAGATGTTCCACTGTGAGGATTGCTTACATCTATATTAATTTTTTTACTTCTGAAATATACGAGTGCTTATGCGCTTGATGTATAAAGTAGATTTAGATTTACTCTTGAATATTAAGTTCCAAGGTCATTCTTTGACCTAATTCATCTTATATTATATTCTACGCAACTTATAAATGAAACTCATAAAATAAACTTATAAATGTATATTTTAGATTCAAGTTACATCGGGACAAAAATTCAATTTATTGTTTATTTATTTAATGAAATTTTGAAATAAAGTATTTTATATTCAGCTGTAGAGTTATAGAAAATAAGTAAAAAATATATCACTCTAGTAAAGGAATAAAATAAACCAAAATAGTTAGTTATGATAGGTGACTGGCATGTGAGAAATTATAAGCAGTTTTGAATTCATTGAAGTTTTACCCATTTTTTTTTTTTTTAGACTTGTTTGGTGAAATAAGTAGAAAAATGCATTTATCACACTTTTATGTATTAAGATTATATTTATAATGTTACTGCTATAAGTAATTAGCTATGCTTGCAAATTAGTACAGCTAGCAGCAAATAAGCTTTAGAGAGGAATGGAAAAAATATCAGCTGACCTGACCCAAACCACACAGATAATTACTATACACAGTTGATTCATACTTAATATGCATTTAAATTGATTTATTTGATATTTTTGTAGTATATTAATTAATAACACAAGATAATTTTTTAAATATTTATTTTATTTTTATCATGACCTATGTGTTGGGTTCTACTATCATTCTGTAATGTTTTTATAGAATAGAAATATTTAAAAAATCATAACAATAATAACACAACTATCCATATTGATGTTACCATTTTGTTTTTGTTTTTTTTGGGGGGGAGGATTAGGAGACCCAGATTAATTAAACAGGTACTTCAGCCATCAGGCTTATTGTGCAGCCTGATGTGAAGGAAAGAAAGTCTCCAAGTCAGTACATAGGCAGGTTCCTACCAGTTAGTATGGAAGAACTAGCCAGGTTCTGAATCCTCAGCCAGGAGAAGCTGACAGGATCAAAGTTACAATCCATAGTACCAGTTATAAAAAAGAAGTGATCAGGGATTAGGAAAAGGAGAAATAGTGTAAAATTATGATCTATATATAAAACAATAAGATCATGCAAGTTAATTAGTACTACTACTTAACCAGCAGTATGTAAAATCAGGTGATATTATATGTCTGATTACGGTAGACAGAAAGGAGTCTTAATATGTTGCTATTCTTCAATATGATATAATACTGAAGTTGTGTGCAAGGATTCTAGAAGTTATATTCAGTTGTACCATTTAATTTATTTTTTGCATTTATAATTTCAACTCTTTGCATTTAAATTATTGATTTTAAATTTGTAGTATGAATGTGTATATACATTTATTTTATTAAATAAATTATACCTTAAATTTAGCATATTAAAAAAAGTGTACTTCTTGCTATATATAAACTGACCTGTAAGATAAAATTTTTGTTGACTATTGATATATTACCAGGAAATGTCATTTAGACATAATTACTTTTTTTGTGAACAAAAAATGATATAAATTTTATAACAATATGATCTATTTTCATGTAATTAAATAATTTATTAGAAATGAAATTTACTTAAGTTAAAGCACATGATTTTAACTAAATAATAATGAATCATTAAGGAGTTAATCTGGATTATTACAATTATCAAGAAATGTTAAACAGAACTAATTTTTTTTATAAATGTCAATAGTTTCAGTCACAGGATTATAGTAAAAAAAAATTACTAATAATAATAAAAAGTGTTATTATTATAAATAATAAGTGTAACATATTATTGTAATAATAAGTGACATAAGTGTAACAGTTCAATATAAAGTAAATTTAATTCTTTAATAATAAACTAATGGTTTTGTAAAAATGAGTTATGTGGCTTTGAATTTACATTGATTAATGATATGATGTATTAGTTTAATAATGTAAGTTTTATTCAGGAGATCTGTATATTTTTCTATGGGGATAACGCTATTCAGAACTGCATTCTTCAGTTTGTCTAAGAATTGTGATTATTGGGTACTATTTTACTAAATAATTGATTTAGAAATCAATTTTTTTCATCCCAAGGAAATTAAACCCCGTATAAATTAATCAAATTGCAGTTCATTTCAACCCTTCTGTAAAGATTCTTGGTATCTATTTACCTTCCTGATTTGATTATTGCCAGTCTAGAGGATACTATGAGCAATGCATAATTGAATTGTGTTTACCTACAGGCACTTAAACAGATATAATTCTTTTATCAATGGACAGGAAACAGAATTTACAGATTGATCCAGTGAACCACCCAAAACATTACATGATAGATGAACTGCTATATAGATTCAGAATTTTCAGTGTAAAGGTAATAAGTACTCTAACTTAACACTTACAGAATCTAAAATAAGGTTGAAGGAAAAGGAAAATGATTGGTTAGAGTAGCTGAAGCTCCTCTCCAGGGAAGCTGCACATTACTGATGAATAATTCTTCCACCAAAATTGATTTTTCTCCAGAAATTAAGAGAAAAACATTTGGAATAGAACAAGAGTTCTATAGAAACAACCTTGCTTATCCCCAGAATTATGTGGTATGATTTAGTATCCATATTCAACTGAACTATAAGGTGTTTAACAGACTCCTGTTTAAAAGATAAAATTTGGTGTTTGTTTAGAAAACTAGTCAGTCTACAACAAATTTTGTTAAATAAAAATATTTAACCAAAATAACTAATAAGTTTTACATTACCTGAAATGACATTAGCTTTATAAAATATAGGTTACTCCATACCACATCTCAGAATAATGTGTTTAGTACTTAAACAGAAAGCAGAGTAGGGTCATAAATTATAAAAATATACATATATTAATTTATCTTTCAGTTTAATCAGTCATTGTATTTATATTATCTAAATCATCTCATTGCATTTACCTTGATATTATGTATGGATGTGAAATGTATAATCAGTGGTATCTATTGTGCACTGATTTTTTTTTTCTAAAAGCCTTTTAAATGTTATTTGGAATGAAATAATTTGTTTATTGGCCAGCTTGTTTTAATATACATTGATATTTTTTAATGTAAATCTGTTTTTACTACATACTGTTTTATTATGTATGTACATAGCTGCTTCAATAAATCAGTTGGTAAAGTAACTTGACTTTAGTAAATAAATGTAAGCAAGCTTATTTTAGAGATCATATTCAACAATAAAGGTACAGTAAAACCTCCCTAAAATAGAATCTTGACAGTACAGAGTAAGAAAGTTTCATTAAAACTCAAGCTAATTTATACTAAGGATTTGTGGAATAAATTACACCAATATAAAATGAAGTTAGATAATAATATGTGTTTGGAATATTCCAAAAACTTATTAACTGTGTATAGATTACATTATTTGTTAGTTTTTAAAAACTGTGAAACAGGTTATTTTTAAGAATACGTATTAAATTGTTTACTGTATAAATTTTGACTTACCAAAGTGATAGTGAGGACTGTTTCAATACACAGATATTTCACAAATGTAAAACACTTATTTCTATCTTCAAGTATATTATATTTTCCTTGAAAGTTACACTAAAAAAATAAGAAATACACCATCCTAAAACATAACATGAACTAACACTGATTCTAAAATAAAATAATTTTATAAATTTAAAAAAAATATAAAGTACTGTATTTAAACTAAATGGTTATCAAACAACTAAAAAGAAAAACCAGAACAATGATAAATGTTCACAACAAAATAGAAACTATTACTGCTTCCATTTACAGTGTTCATGGCACTGAATAAAATTATTTTCAATTAAGTAGAAATTCTAAGAAATAATTGGTTATCATTATCAAGAAGCGTTAAACAGAAGTAACTAATTTTTTTTATAAATGTCATAATAGTTTCAGTCACAAGAGCATAGTAAAAAAAAAAATTGATTGTTTACATAAGCTGTCGCTTGCTACCGTACTTTATTAATGATCATCGGCTTATTGGCCAGAAGTTGGATCCATAAATATATCAGCGTATCTTGTACTAAACAACAATTAGTCATCTATTACATTTATTATGTTACAAATTATGGTTTGTGTACAATCTATTTTTTAATCACTTTATTTTGTTACGGACTATTCCATTCTTTTATTTTCTTTCCTCTTTATAGAATAAACTTAATATGTGAATTTAAAAGTAAATTCCATTTTTCTTAATTTTTGTATAAACAGAGTTTTCTGCCTTTAAGAGATTAATTTCTATTAAAATAAATTGGAACTTGGGAAACCGTATGTTTTAAGGAGATTCCATTTTGTGGAGATTTTGCTGTACTTATACAAGGGCATGACAGATCTCATGTTTTATAAAAACAGGTTTTTTTGACACTTGAATATTTCATTGCACATGTATTAAAATGCCATATTCTTTTGCAATTATGTATTTATATAATGATAATGTAATTTTTATTTTGCAGTCATTGGCTACTAATTTGGAAAAAAAATTTATTGGAAGTTGTTATAACTATTTCCAGTTTAAGAATTTCAATAAAAAAATAATATTTCATACCTCCTCATGTCTCATTAAAAAATACTGTTTCAACAAATGTGTTTGTGTAATCTACTAAGATTTAGTGCACTATGGGATTTTTCCATAATTAGGTTTTTGTTAATTTTTAATAATAATCTTTCTTATTTTACTATTTGTAGTAGATTATTCTGTATTTGAATACAATCATTTATTATCTATAATGAGAAACTTATTATTTCTAATTAAAAAAGGTATAGAATTACAAAAAAAAAATCCTAACTATATTTATATAAAAGTAGTTTGTTAATTTTAATCAAATTCCAAAATTTTTTTTTACTTTTAATTATGTAATGTAGTTTTAAGATTGTTTTTAGTATTGTAAACATTTTAAAGTTTTGTTGTTTTTTTTTAGCATTAATATTCATTTTACTTCCAAAATATGTTACTTCAAGGATGCTGTAATGTAATAATTCTAGGTTACTAATTTTTGTTTGTTACATAGAAGAAAAATTAATATTTTATTTTACTGTTATATTTAAAAAAAGTTTGCTTTCCACCTTGTAGTTCTTTTCGTAATATATGGTAGATATTTGAGTATAGTTGCTGTTAAAGGAGATATTTTTTTGATGTCCTTTTACAATTAAATAGTAATTTTAAATAAAAATACAGATAACTTAATTTTAATAATTTATTAGTGTTTGAGGACAGTATTAATCATCTATAATGCTTTATAAGAGGGGTCCAAAAAAATGTACTCACTATTTGCTAGTCCATATCTTGTGACAAATTTGACTTGATGTGAAAAAAAAGATTTTTGGCACTTAGTGAAGGTTATGGTATGTGTTCGAAATGGCCCTTCTAAACAATGCCCATGGTGCCAAAGTGCACACTGAACTACAGCTTTTAGTGCATCTAGGGGTTACGGCAGCACATGACTATGATTTTTTCACGTAGCTCATTGATTGTTGCTGGTTTTTCTCGATACACATCATTCTTGATTCCCCTAGAGGTAGAAGTCCAAAGAAGTCAAATCAGGAGACCAAGGTGGTTACTCAACAGCACCTCTTCGACCCACCCACCGTCCGGGTAGAGTTTTATCAAGGTACAACCTGACATCTCAATGGTAGTAAGGCGGGACTTGTTGCATATAAAAAAGTTCATCACCATACAGGTTTTGGATGGCAGGCAAAATCCTTGTCTGAAGTATATCAAGATACTATCACCAGTTATGGTACCCTCGAAGAAGAAGGGAACAGTCAAACCACGCACTGATAGACCACACCACACTAGAGCCTACTAGACACTATTGTGGCAATTCACAGTACCGTTAAGTTTGAATTTCACCTTGTCAGTCCACACAAACTTCCCTACAAATTTCTCATCCTCAACAACAGTGTGCTGAAACCATTCACAGTATTCGGTCCTTTGATCTGGTTCATCCTTATTCATCGCATGTAGCAGTCTTGGAATGTTTCACTTTGCACTCTTCAGAATGCATCTGACACTTGACCGGCTCACCTCACCCTGGTTCACTGATTTTTGCAGTGATCTTTCCTTGTGCACATCTTTAACAGTTCCGTTGGCTTTGAATTTATCATGAATGCAGGCAATTGTTCGATGGGTTGGTGGCGGTGTTCCAAACTCCCATGCCACTGCTGTTGTACCTCATGAATGTTCTTGTACTTCCCGTACCACTTCAGTACAGCCTTGTGTTCAACAAACGATAAATGAACCTCAGCGATTACTGCTACTTGACTGTCTTCTGCTGCACTGGCTAATATGACTGCCTCATTCCATGACCAACCACCTGTGCATGCACAGCATAAGTTGCCAGCTCCGCCTACCATGATAAATTTAATGCCTTACACTACACACATTAGAGAGTTTAAGTCTTTTTGTTTAGATATTATTTAATTACAAATAATGAGTACTTTTTTTACCCCTCTGTATTTACTTGCTTCTTTTAGAAAATAATTTGAAAAGATTACATTGGGCTTCAATTAGTTTTCATTCACTTGAAATATAATTACTATTTACTAAGTAGACTGTTTAATTTTATATAAATCATTAATTAGGAAACTAATACTGTTAAAAACATTTTCGTATCAAAACAATGTATCTTATAGTCTACAGTAAAGTATGCTGCCATCATTGATGCATTTATTTTAATAATTAGCTTCAGTGCTCTTTTCATTCTCATTCCCACCATTCAATTCAACCACTCTTTCATTACATCAATCATTAGTAATTTGTCTCCCAAAAATGTCAATGATTTGAAAAAACAGGAGTTGCTCAGAGGTTCATCCAGAATACAATAATTGACTGATTTGATTTTGGATAGCACAGTGCAACTTCTGAACTGTTTCACAATAGGCTTGTAATTGTTGTTCCTTATAATAAAAGTTAATCGACTGAAGATTGCAAATTCTTTCTTTTTTTTGAATGAGGGTGATAACCCTCCACAGCATTTTGTTTATAGAGTACTATACAAACAGCTTGTTTCATCTCTGATAACTACCCAATACAGAAATTCATTACTTTCTGCATAGCAAATGAGGACTTCAGATAACGTAACAGTATATAATCCATAGAATTTTTGATGAATAATTTTATCAAGAATTACTCTTTGGAAACGTATAGTAAAATCAATTTTCCATTCTGCAAAATGGTGACTGAGACAAATTTATTATCTATGTTCATTTTCAAGCTACAATTACAATCAAGGTTTCTTGAAAATCATTTCCATTCACTCTACTGCCCCAGAATATTTTAAAACCTTTTTTACATATTTCTTTTGATAATTAGGTTAAAATCATACACAATAACCAATTGCACTTGAATTTTAGCCAGTCCAAAACAATTGCTACTTAGATTTCACAATCAGCAGAAATGTCAACTTTCTTATTAATTTTAAGACTATAACTCATATATAAACAGCTATACAATGGCATAGCGAAAAAATCAACAAACCAGTGAACCTGTTCCACAAGTTTGCTTACCTCTATCAGCAAAAATGCTGAATGGTTTTCTTTTAAGATTGCCCTCACAGTTGATAGTTATATTGAAGCGATTAATTTATTATGTGTAAATTGTGTTAAATATCACTTACTTCTTGCCAGAATGAGTAGGTATAAAGATGGAGTTACATTTCAAATAAATTAATTTTGTTTACACATCTGTTTTAAAACCCTTGTTATTCTTTTTTGTTATCTTTTTTTTTATTATAAACAATTTTAGTATTTTCTATATATGTTGTACACTGAAGAAAAATCTAAAAACATCATTTTAAATTAAAAGGTGTGCGATTGTAGATTTGCTGGCCAAGACAGAATAATGTTTATGAAATCAATATTCTTCTAACAAGAATAAGATTTTTTGTTAAAAAATATTTTTCAGTTTTAAAAGAAATTTAAATTCCAAGGTCATTAAATGACTTTTAATGCAAGATATAACAATCCTCCCCCCCACCCACCAAAAAAGCAAGATATAATATCGACCCCAAATGATAATTAAAATAATTATAAATATTAGTCAAAGCCTTGAAAGTTCTGGATAGGTGTATTGGGGGTGAAAGAATACATGCTCAGACAGACCTTTTTTCTTCTGAAGATTTCATGTTGATTTATTAAACAGTTAAGTAAATAAGGTTAGCATTACTCAGTTCATACGTTATTTATGTATTATATAGATAATCTCAGATATGGTAGATCTGCTACTTTATGAATGACAAAAAGGAACTGCTTCAACATTTGACTTCAAAGATCAAGAATTTGTAAAACCTTGCATCAGAGCAGGATTACTAAAGAAATTGTTATCATTTATATTAACATAAGAATATTAATTAAATTAATGAGTAATGATGCTGATAAAAATATAATACAATAAAAAATAACTTTTAAAACATTAATTTAAGTTCACATTAAAAGTAGATGCAGAAAATTCAGGTTTATCTAATTAGTAACTATTATTTTTTAATAGCTCATTTTATGAATAGTTTTTTTTTAAAGTAAAATCATAAGTTAATATAAATTCTTAGATAATTTAAAAAAATATAGATTGAAGAATTGTAAGATCCTTATTCGTATGCCATATTTTTTTTTTTTTGTAGTTGTTTAAATATTCGTAGAAATTAATGACTTAATTAATGGAATTGTATTATTAAAAGAAAAAAAAAAGTATTTTATTAATTTTTTGTTAATCTAATTATATGTATTTTTTGTTACTAGAATTGTTTTCTATCCTTCTTTCTGTTTATCCAGTTCTATGAATGAATCATTTTTATTACAATTATTAATTAAATGTTATTTATTTTTATATTCATTAAGACAGGCAGTTAACGTGTAATTTCCATGTTATATTATTAAGAAAATAATATAAATAATTTCTTAAATATTATTCAGTGACTTTTTGTACAGCTTCAGAAAACGTATATTCTAATAAATTATATTATTATGGATTATTATTTAAAACATATGTATTACAAAACTTAATTCAATAAACAGGCCTAATTTATTTATACCAACGTATTGCTGATTTTGACTTCTCTGATAATAATAATTAGTAATAATAATTATAAATTAAATAATATTGTACTTTATATTATCTTTGAGATAGTATTATTTTAATTACTGAGCATGAATAATTTTATTTTGATTTTGATGATATTAACATAGATAAAATAAGTTTGTCAGTATAACTTTTATTGCTTTATAATACTTTCAGTAATTGTAGATATGAGGGCAAGAATAATATTTTTAAAAAAACCAAAGTATTTTAATAATTATATGTATACATATATATATATATATATATGTATCCTAAAATTTATGTAATATATGTTAGTTGAATTACTTTTTTTTTAATTTATAAATTAATAATATTGTGCATTGCATGGTATATTTTAACGTGTACATAAAATTAATTGTATAATGCATTATTATGATAGTGTAGGTAATTTATCATTACTACTATTATTAGGTAATTAGGATAATAAAATATAATTTTTATAGTTTAATAAGTATAATTTAATTGTAAAATTAATATATGTATTAATATATGTAGTTATTGTTAATAATTGATGTATATCATTTTATTTTATATTATTTGTTAAAGTTATAAAAAAAAACGTATTATAATAACAGGGAATTGTTTTTTATTTAATTTTTAAGAAGCATCATTAGCAGAATCATTTCTCTTTAAAATTACAAGATTTTCTCTCTTAATAAATATAAATAAAAAACACTACTTATACACTAACACTTATGACATTTGTAATTTAAATATTTTACACTTGCATATACTTAAATGTTTTTTATTATTTTAAAAATAATTCATGCAGGCTATCTATTTATAATTACATAAGTACAACATTATGGTTTTAGACTCCCTACAACCAAGAGAGGTTTACAGCAAATTCTTTACCAATTTTTTTTTTTTATAAAACATTTAATTTTTTAAAGATGTTCAGTTATTTATTTATTTTATTTTATTTTTTTATTATAAACCATTAAATTGTTGAATCATATCAGAGATATTTTGGGAATAAAAATATATCTTTTATTCATTTTTTAATGATTGAAATATTTTCAGTTGCTCTTACAATCATCTCTTTACAAATATATATGTTAGTATTAAATGAACAGTTAAGAATCAAATCCAAAATTTATTCATTTACACACCTTAAATTTGTTTGCTACTTAAAAAAAATTAATTAAATTAAAAAAAAAACAGCAATAACATCAGATGAAACCAAGGATGGTCTCAAGGGAACTGAAAATATTTTGAAGTTATTAAGAACATGTTTATAATATTTGGTTTGGTTTTTAATATCAGAAGTTTACAGTTTCAAAACAATTTTCATCATTAAGATTGACAAAAAAGTTTAACAAAACTTAAATGTAGTAATTTTTTTCAATTGTTCATAAGGTTATTAACAAAAGAAAAAATTTTAAAAATGAATTTACATCTAATTTGATGTAAATACACGCATGAACTTGCAAGATTATTTGTTTATAAATGTTACACACATATACACAATTTTATTATATTTTTACCTACTAAAAGGTGGATATTTATAGATTTCTTCCAGCAATTTTACTTAAGAGTATTATTCATTCCCAATGTAAGATTTGGTTAAGCCTGTTTACATAATTAATGGACAGCTCTATACATATTCTATAAATCATCCTAATAAAAATACTAGAATTCTAATATTCTGAATTAATTGAAACAGTGATAATTGATTCAATAATATAGACTGTAGAATATGTTCTGTTATTGATGCGATCTTAATCAAGTTGATAAAGCACATGATAACAAATAAAATAAACCTTTTTAATTTAAAACTAATATATGTGATAAACAAAATTACAGTAGGCTTCCATTTAACTGACCAATAATGACCAAGCCACATTAATTTATTGTAAAAGTCTATAATGAGCAAATTGTATTTTTAATTAATATTACGAAATTAAACAAAAACACATTAAAACCAAACTAAATTTTAATATTGTAAATGTAAGTATTTCAAAATTTGGTATAATGAAATTCTATCCTAGAAAATAATTATTGTAAATGATAAAACTGATCACTTAAAATAGTTAAAGAAATAATAAAACTGCTATTATTAACACTGCATAAATATTATAAATGTGCTGAGTTTGCTTTTATAAATAAAATTTTACATTGGTCCAACTTTTGAAAATAAAATATTGAACTCATTTTTAAATTTCTGTTTAAGTTTTGTTGATTTTTCCCGTGAAATCTACTTTACTTTGTAATTACCAATAAATCTTTTCTTACTGAAATTATAGAATTTTTAGCTTATTTTGTTTATGATATTCTCTTTTACGTAACTGAAAGGTAAATCACATTAGTGAAGTTGATTCATTCCTTAACTGTTCATTCCTGAGATGTTGTCCGTCATTAATTGAACTTTAATAACCAAAGCCCATCATGACCATTTGAAAGAACTATTTATCAATGTAATGACGCCACTAATGCGGAATTATATTGAAAGTAGAATTTAGTAGAAAGCAGAAAAGTATAGATAGCTGCTGCCACATGTGTGTGAATCTTATGTAATAATAGCATAAATTTAATTGTTGATGTGATTCTTATTTACTAATCAATCAATTATCCGTTGAGGTACTCCTGAAAAACTTTTGAATCATACCTTTGTCCTCTTTTACTTTGGCTACCTATCTCATCCAATCTTTCTGTTGAAAATTTCTTCTCTCCTAGTTGAAACAAATCTCTTTTGTTATTTCATACTCAAACCTTGTTTACTCCTTTATACAATTAAACCCATTCTGATTTCTACAATATCTTCTATCACTTCATAGTGATCTATATCTAATTTTTACTTCTCTGTTGGCTCTTGCCTGTTACTTAACTTTATTCAACTCCATAATATCTAAATCTTTTGCCATCGTTACATCTAATACCTTCTTCCCAATTTTCGTGTCGGTTTTAAAATATTTTCTGTTTTAACTCTAAAATCTGTACACCCATTTTGGCTCTTCTCTTTTTTCTTCTCCTAGTTTATTTTCATAGTAATTCCAAGTTTTCATATACTACTCTTCATTTGTGGAAACGAAATGAAGAGATTAAACTCTCTTTTAATCTCTTTCATACATTTTAATTTAGGCAATTATTATGATGAGTTGTTACCCAAAATCATATTTACCTCTACTTCCAGCATAAATAAAAGATTGTAAGACAGATGAAAGTGGAACCACCTGCAGTCCTTTTAGTATCAGAACTGTAAAGACAAGAGTTTGGTGAAGAGAGACCAGACTGGTCTTTTTTATATAAAGACATAATTGAACTGTTATTTCTCTTAATAGGTGTGGTGCTTATAATAACTTTTTAATCATGCATTTGTACTGAGTTTATTTTTATTTATAATTTGTAAACATATTTTCTTCTCTCTAGATAGAAATGTATGTAATGATATCGTGTCCTGAAGCAGTTCTGGAAAACAAAAAAGACTTCTATCAGCCAGTTGTATCTATAATGGAAGCAGAAATGGCATTGAATGATGCAAGATCATGGAGTGAAATTTCAACCAGTGATTTTAGAGATGTTATACCAGGTATCGTATCAAAACTAACTGTATTTTGGAAATAATTATTATTTTTAAATAACTTAATCACAAAATATTTCATTCATAAAAGGGCTGATCTCTGTAATGGAGTGATTTGTCTTTCATCCAGAAGTATTTGTTTCAAGTCCTGGCATGGCATTTTTCACACGCTACAAAAAATTCATCTATTGTTATCATCAGTCAGTATTAGTTATGGATTGCCAACCAGAATAAAATTAATATTGAGAAATTAATTGCTGTTAGGCTTTCTTTCCTTCAAGTCAATTATAGACAATCATCACTATTCATTTTTCCAAGGGAACAAATTATACATATTTAAGTATGTTAAAAAACAAAATTATAAAAGGAAATGTACTTTTCAATTTTGTGATGAACTTATGTGAGAATTTTAGGAACATCAAGGGATGTCCGTCATGTTTGCATAATATACGAGGCACATTCATAAAGTAAAAGGTTGGTCATTAAAAGAAATAACTTGTGAGAAAAATTTTTACTTACACTTTATTTTACTATATATCTATTTCACTTTTCCACATAATCGCCATTCAGTTCTAAACACTTTTTGTAACACTGCACCAGTTTATTTAACTACTCTGCATAGAAGTTCGCCACCTGAAATTGAACCAGCTGAAAATGGCAGTCTTGAGTTCCTCGTTGTTTTCAAACCCTTGTCCACCAAGCCACATATTCAATTGCAAGAAGAGGAAGTAGTCACTAGGTTGAAGGTCAGGACTATATGGAGGGTGGTTAAAAAAATTCCCAATGAAAATCTTGAATCTTCTTCTTGGTTAAGGTAGCGGTGTGAGGACACATGTTAGTCGTGAAGGAGGATCGTAAAGGAGAACTATGCTGGACTATAGTTTCCATATCATCAATTTTGGATTGCACGTTTCAGTTTGGTGAGAATATTTTGCAGTAAACATCAGCTGTAATTGTTGATCCATATTCCATGAAATCAACCAAAATTGGTTGATTTCGTCCAAAATTGCCCTTTTCGTCCCAAAAAGCAGTAGCAAACATTTTTCAACTAAATACGGAGATAGCTTAAACTTCTTTGGTTTTAGGGAACTTGAATGGCGCCACTGCATTGACTGTTGTTTAGATTCTGTGTTGGTGTAGAATATCCATGTCTCGTCGCCCATAACAGTGTGGGAAAAAAAATCATCTCTATCTTGTCAATAGCAATAGTGGTCCAAAATGCTCATCTACTGCACATTCTTTGCTCTTTTGGTTGGTGAGCATTTTCAGTGCCCATCTTGTACATAATTTGTGATATTCAAGCTTTTCTGTGAAATCTTGTAGTTAGAGGTGCTTCTAACATGCGGAAATCGATCAGCTAATCATCAATCACCGATCACATTGCAATTTTCGGTTCACTTGTTCAATGATTTTTGTCGATCTGAATACTGGGCTCTCCACTCTGCTCTTCGTCATGCACATTTGGACAGCCATTTTTAAAGTATTACACCGTTGTCTAACTTTTCCTTCACTCATTACACATCATTAAGTCATGTATCCACTAATGTAATAATTTTAAACAAATTTTTAATATTTTGCAGTGGAGTGTTGTAGCAAGAACTCAGCATTATATTGATATGAAGTCACCTTGATTAATATTTTAAAAATAATCAATAATGATTTAGGTATTAGTATTAAGGTATGATTAAGGCATTATGTATTAATCAGTTATGATTATTGCTTAAGCTATTAGCTACTATGTGTATAAAGTTTGGATAGTTTTTTCCCCATGGACCCATATCTACAACACAAAGAACAGCAATGATGAAACTGGATTATTTTTTAATTATCATCATCAAAATCTTAAGTTCATTACAGTCTTATTTAATACTTAATTTGTGATATCTACTGAAAAACTAATTGAGCCCTGTAATAAGTAATTGTTTTCCCCAATCCCATCTATATTAAAGAAGTTCCCCTTTAATATGAAAAACTGTGAAAGCAGACATTTATCTGCTTTTAATTCTGTAAACCACTTTATTGGTATCCCAGTCAGTGGTTTCCAGTTTAGAAAGAGTCTAAAAATGTGTTTCATCATCATCATCATTATCAACTGGTGTTCTGTGGCAGGATCCTTACACCATCATTGTCTTCATCCATTTCTGTCCTTGATCACCTTCCCCTTCATCACTTTGTAGCTTCTAGTTCACCTTGTTTATTATCTTCATCCTTCTTCTTTCTTGCTTCCTTTCTCTTTTTACTAACTCCTTCAAAGCATTGTCAAGATTCCACTTCTTCTAACCACATGTCCTAACCATTTTCTTTTCTTTTGTACTCTTCTTGCATTAGTGCTCTTTCTTCTTTAAATCCTGTTCATTATTTTATCAGTCACCATTTTATATGTTCATATTTTTTTCCCCATCGTTCTCCATATTCACATCTCAAAAGCTTAAATCAGTCCTTTCTCATCATCTGTGTTTTACTCCCAACAAGATACTCCTTATATAGTAGTTGGCTAACCTCTTCCTTAACTCTTTTAAGTCCAGAATTTCTTCTGCAGTCAAGCGGTGAAAGGTAATGAGAGTGATTTGTGTATTGAATAATTGTTGTAAATATACAACAGTGTGGTTAAGTGTATGTACTTTTTCAAATGTACATAACACTGAGAATTCTCTCTCCATCTAAACTACTTCATAGTCCACTCTATGAGTTGTACTACATTCCTATATCACTGTTGGATCTCTTGATATCATTGTTTGGAAATGTGAGTCCTACTGATAGTTATATTGGGACAGCCTTTGTATATATATAAAATTAATTTATTTTATAAAAAATAAATGTTAAAAACATTGGTGTAATTTATTTGAAAAATTACATATTTAATTACTGTAACTTGCATACACCCTTGTCTTTTGCGTCCTTGCATATAATGGGCACCTGAAAATTAAGGTTTAGTTTTTGGGAAAAAAGGTAAAACGTAAAATTTTCATTTGATTTCTATTTATTTTTTGTGCAATAAAAATAAAATAATAAATTATATATTTTAAAAGTAAATTGTCATTAAATACTACATTATGTAAAAAAATTATGTTACATTGATAAATACTGTAAAAAATATGGAAATACACATAGGCAACATCTGAAACAGAAAAAGAACAAAGAGTTTATTGCAGCAACATCCTACAATCATTTTAAAAGACAAGCAAATTCAAAACTAATACAGTAAATCTGAAGAAGGAGGGGCATGATTTCAGCAGGGGCATGATTCGTCTTCATTTTCCAAACAGTAGTCTTCACTTCCAACTAGAAATGCAGTATTTCTTGAAGCTTTACACCGCCTAATCATATGAAGTAAGATACCATGCAGCCTAGATCCATTTGCGTATTTATGTCAAACTGTGCTTTTTCAGTCTTTCTGTACTAGTACAGAACTGTAGTTGCCATCCACTTTTAATAAAAATGTTTCAAATGAGCTTGGAAAGGCCAATTAATACAAACATTGAATGGGTGGGGTAGTGACGTCATTCCAGTAGAATACAAACTTGCACTGTTTTACTTTTCTCAAAGTATTATTTTTTCAAATTATCTGTTACATATCCACAGAAACTGTCCCATCACTGAAAATTTTTAAAATTTTAGAGTGGGTAAAATGTGTGTGTGAGAGGACACACGTTTTACCCACTCTAAAACTAGCACGTTATTTATCCATTCTTTTTCTTGGCACTTAATGACATCAGGAGGTAATTTTTCACTTTTTGGAAGGGTTTTTCTCTAAAACACAATAAATGGTGGAATTTTTTTTTCTGTCTTCAAGTACTGCCAACATGACTGTACATTGCTATTTTTTCATAACCACAATTATGTGAACAGTTTTATCACTAACAGCATTAATTGTTAAATCTGGTGGCAAGTCAGTGTAAACTGGGGTCAGCATTTCCTATCTGCCCCATTAAAAAGTTATTTTCTTGTCTTAATTGAATTAAATGTCTTTGAAAGGCCAATGATTTTTCTTCAAATGATGATGAATAATAAATAAATAAATAATAAATAAATCAGTGTTATAATAAACAAAAATGCAGAAGTAAACCAAAATGCTTATTGTTGTTAAGAAAATAAGTGTTATTGTATGCGAGTAAACAGTCAGTTAGTAAAGTCTTTTAATTATGTTTTTGTGTTTATATTTTATAGGTGGAAATTATTATGTAGAACTGCCAGAAAGTAATACAAATTTAGATCCTGATGTGTCGTTAGTAAGTAATAAAATTCGTTATAATGTAGATGTTGAGGATATCACAGTTCAATCTGGAGATGATGGCACTATACAGTTGCAAGCAGATATGCCACTTGATAAATTATCTTCAAATCTGTCAAACAGGTAAAAAATTGTTGTTTTTTTGTTATTCATTGTCAGTGTTTCTTTTAATATTTGACTGGAATTGTGTAAAATTATATCATGTTAGTTAAATTTCATTGAAGGATTTGTGTATGTTTAATGCAATCATATGTGTGCCCTGTAAGGTTATTTTTAAATTGTAGAACTGATTTTTCTTCTCTTATATTTGAGCATATGTATATAAACAAAATGAGATATCATTTTATTTTTAATTAATGTTAATGATTTTTTTCTAATAAAATACAAAATAGAGACTTAATGATTTAAAAATTAATGTGGCCACTGTTTTGAAATTTGAAGTGATCATTTTGTTTTCATTGAGAAGTAAAACAAAAATCCAGTATATTTTGAAATTCTATTACAAAAAAAGGAAGAATATGTGACTCAGGCTGCTAAAAAAAATGTTTGATGTTATGTACATGGTGCAGTATAAGTAAATGTGGTATAAAGCTGGTTCAAGAAATTTTCAATCAGGAAATTTTGATGTCAATGATGGACCTTGTGTTGGTAGTGATTTCAGTAAAGAACTAAAAATTGATCACAAAACGTTTTAAACCATTTGTTGAAGCTGGTTAAAAAAAAGCCTGATTTTTGGGTGGCACATGATTTTATAATGAAAAATTTAATGGATCGAATTTTCATCTCTGAATTGCTGGTAAAACAAAATGAAATCAAACTATATTTGAAATGGATCATCGTGGGCAATAAAAATAGATCACCTTGGTACTGAAAAGATGATGTGGTTTAAGCAAGGTGAAGTCCGCTATGGAAAAGCCAGGATTGATGCCAAAAAAGAGATGCTGTGTGTATGTGGGATAGGAAAGAAATTGTTTACTATGATTTACTACCACTCGGTCAAATGATTGATTCCTAATCTCTGCTGTCAACAACTGGAAAAATTACACTAAGCAATCAAAATAAGGTGACCAGAATTGATTGATAGGAAAGTTGTTTTTTTTCATCATGACCGTGTCAGATAACACACATTATTGGTGATGTATCGAAAATTGAATGAGCTTGGCTGGGAAGTTTTGATGTAACCACTATGTACAGTCTTGATTTTACACTGTCAAGACTACTATTTGTTTGCTCTTAACATACATTTTTAACAGTATAAAGTGTACTTCAAAAGAGTCCTGTGAAACTCAATTATCGCATTTTTTCGTCCAGAAACACGCAGTGATAATATTATGAATTTACCTCAAAAATGGCAAAAGGTGGTTGATCTGTCTTATATTTGGTTTAATAAATTTTATTTGAAGTGTGTATATAGAGAATAAGACCTTGTTTTATTTTTTCATTAAAATATGAAGACATTTTTCCCTACCCGTTATATTTCTGAATGTTTTTTCTTCCTTATTAGCTGAAATTTCAGCAATATATTTTTTTAATGTTTTTATTAATTAACTTTTGCGATTGTTTTTCAGAAGTTGGCAAGGACTTGATCCTTCACTTGGTCAAGTACCAGTTACAAAATCTGTGCCTGGTCGTTCTGGTATTCCTCAAGCTTACAGTGATGAAGTACTTCAATCAGCATCAAAATAAATAACAAATTCTAATTTATTATATGAGTGACTCATAGAAAAAGCAGACAAAGTCTTTTACTTATTGGGAAAGTAGGTTTAAAATTTTAATTTTGCATCACTAATTCTTCAGAGAGTTAAAGAATTGAAAAACCTATTTTATTGATTTATTAAATCTTAAATAGCTTAAATGTTGTACCATTTTTTTTTACATTTTCAAGAATATTTAAATTTTTTTTCATTAAAGTATATTGGCTTGGTTCAACTTTTATAAATCTCATTGTTATAATAACAAATATAGATTTTAATTGTAAAAATGTAATTTATTAAAAAAATTGAAATGTAATAAAAAATGTAATAAAATGACTAAATATAGTTATTTTTAAATACAGTTTTGATTTTTTTATTATCTCTTAAATTTGTAATATATGTATTATTCTTAACTTCAGCTGTTTGGTTATACAGCATCTGCTGTCTACTAGTTTAGAAATTATTTATATTCTCTTCAATAATTTTTTTTTGTTAAAAAAGATAATGAATAATCTAGTTTGTGAAAGGAAAAGGATGAGATTTTAAATACTCAATGCCCGAGTACGATCCTATATATTTGAAATGAGATGTAAGAAATGCTACTCATTTATTTGTATTTAATTAACAACAACGATATAATTTCACAGCTATTGTAAGTGAAGTTTTCATGCATATTGGGAAAGGATATTTTATTCGTGACTGAGGGAACTATACTGACTAAACTATATACTACAAATAGCTTCTTCTGTGATTGTTTTTTATTTTTTATTAGTTTTAATTTGTTTTTATTAATTTTATTTAATTATTTGTTTTTGTTTTGTGTACTTTATTTTTATTTATTTCATGTGATATATATTTAGCCTTCATAACTATATAATATTCAGTTATTTATTGTAATAAGATAAATGTAGTAATTTAAAAGTTAGATCTTTTAAACACTGTATTATAATGTCCATAGTCCATAATACTGTAATACTTAAAAACATGATCACAATACTTTTTCTGTAATTTGGTATTCAGTTATTTAAATTTCTTTCCGACCATTTCTTTTCATTTATTGATGTCATTTGTATGGTGGAATCATTTTTTTATATTTGCCCAAATTAATTACATCAATTAATGACTAGCACTAGATAGGGAATCTTGGAGAGCTGCATCAAACCAGTCAAATGACTGAAGACAAAAAAAAAATTACATCAAATTCAGCTTGATGGTAAGTAGGTGGTCTCAAATATTTTATCACCTTTTTGTTCCAATATCTGATCGAAATAACGTGCCTCATATGTTTAGTTTTCAATGGTTCATAAAATTACTAAATTATCTTAAAAAGTCAGCGAAGAAACTCCTTATTCTTTTTAAACCCAAAAAGAGTTCTTTCTACAAATTGTTTGTCCTCTAAAAAAATTATAATTTCTACATTTCTCTACAGTGCGATCATTTTATCACCACATCATTTGTCTTGATCACACTGACATTGAGTAACCATTTTAAAGTTAGTTGATATTTGTGTATGTGTTAGTATGTAGTTAGCTAATCTACCAGTAGGTGGGATCAGTGTACAGTATGCAGTAATGATTTTTGTCTGTACATTTCCTGAATCAAATGAAATGCGAGTATCTCTGTATTATAGTCCATAGTGGAACTATAGTGTATAACATCGTGATATGCGTAATAAAATGATTACACATTATATTAATCCATCCATAATAAGGATAATAAATATAGATAGGTGCATTGTTCTTGCTGTCGTGCTGCTCTTTTTTGTGCTAAAAATAATTCTTTAAATGATTTTACCTTTTATGCTTTAAAAATGTATCTCGTTTATAATTAAACTTGTATTAAATAAAATGTTTTCTTTAATTGTCTTGTTATAAAATAAAGTTCATTAATTTTACAACATTTATGTTCAAAGTTTAGAATTTAATTGTGTTATGTCTTACTGTTAAAATTCTCTGTTCATGTTTTATATCTAGTGTCTAAAGACCATAATCTTCTAAAATAAGAAGAATTGAAGTTTCAGAATTAATCTGTTTTGAAAGTATCTTCTATGTGGTTTTTTTATCAATGTATTTCTGGTATGTTGTTAACTCCAGAAAGCTAATGTATCGTAAATCTTATGAACAGCAAACATGCTCCTCCCCTGTGTGTTGAAACAATAGACTTGCTCATCCTGTTACGTTCCTTCAAGCATTAGACACAATAGTCAGTAGCTGTTCAGCTTTCTTGAGTGCTGTCCGTTATACTATTTTTTAACTGCCACTTATAAATTTTACAATACATTAGTTATAGTGTTAGGATTTTTTTTTACATTTTAATTTTTAGAGTTTTTTGTTTTCTTTAAAGAGTTTATTTTTTGTTATTGGTGTTTTAAAGTTTTCAAGCTATAAATTGGCTCATTTGATCAGAGATGAATTAATACTGAAGGTAATTGCAGTGATTAAAGTTTTGAAGGTAATGGTTCAGAAAATGAAACTGATGCTTTAGAACATGATTTTTGTTATAAACAGTGACAATTCAAACATGGAACTTAGTTTTGTAGTCACTGACAGAGATTTGGTTAGAAAGTCATCTGGTGAAGAGTGTTCCTCACAACTTGTGAAGCAGATAAGGTATCCTCCCAATGTCATTCTTGTAATCCTGGTACAGAATTCTTGTAATTCCTCACTTTTCTATAGAGAGTTTTTCAGTCGTACTGTATCATTGAACCACAGTCTGCTCCCACCAATCAAATGAAAGTGAATGTTGAATGTTCCCGTGACAATTCCCTAATTGTAGTGAGTAATAATATTAGTTTAAAAGGGAAAAATGGTCACAGGTGGACAAATAAGCTTCTTCAGGCACAAAATAGGTCCTCAACAGCAAAAAATGTGATTTATATCACAACAGGACTTGGTGAAGCTAAAAACAAAAAGATCCTGTTGGAATAATTAATATCTTTTTCACTGAAGAAATTAAAAGCAAAATATTTTGCATATTAATCCTAAGATTGCTGCAAGGAAAAGTATCGTGAGCAAAACGCTACAGTTTCTGAATTGTTTCCCCTGGAATTAAGACAGTTTTTTGGGTCTCTTAGTCTCTCCGTGACCCAAAAAGATAACCATATGCCCTCAAAGGAACTTTTCAACCCTGAATTTTGTGGTGGAAGGTATCATACAACGATGAGCTGTGATCACTTTGACTTTTTATTAGAATGTTTAAGATTTAATCATGCTGAAACTTGAGAAGAACATAGAAAGCTTTGCACCAATAAGAGAAGTGTGGGATTGTTTTGTTGCAGCCTGTCGAAGTTCTTATAAACCTTAGTCATTTGTAACAATCGATGAACAGTAACTTGGATTTTGAGGTCATTGTTGCTTCAGAATGTATATCCCTAATAAGTGTCTGAAAAATACGGGATTAAGATTGTCATGATGTGTGAGAGTTCAACTAAATTCATGGTAGGTGCAATTCCTTATACTGTGAAAACAATGCAACTGGAAATTTGCCACATGCTGAAATTTTTTGTCAAAAAATTGTCAGAAACTATTCATGGTTCCAATCAGAATATCACAATTGATAATTAGTTTAATTCAGTGCCTCTAGCCACCTTGTTACTTGATCATCCTTACAAACTAACTATTGTTGGGACTTTGTGTAAGGACAAACACGAGATACCCCCTAAAATGGTCAATCTAAAGGGCAGAAAAATTGGATTGAGTATGTTTTGCTTTGATGAATTCAAAACTGTGGTATCCTATAAGGTAAAAAATAATAAAGTAGTCTTGCTACTACCAACATGTGATGAAAAGTCAACAATCGACCCGAACTCCAAGAAGCTACAAATCATTGAAATATACAAGGTTACTAAAAGTGGAGTAGATTCAACGGATCAACTGTGTAATCAAATGTCTTCTAGTTGTAAGTCAAAAAGGTGGCCCCATTGTGTTTTATGGCATGATAAACATAGCTTTGGTAATTTCATATGTCATATACATATCCAACATAAAATTGGGCCTAAACCAGTAGCAAGTATAAAGACGAGAATTTGCTCACAAAATTCACTGTGATCAGGTTAAACCATGGCTTAGCTTGGAAGCCATGGCTTCCAAGCGTCGCTTGGAAGCACCAAACTTGTCACGTCAACTTCATGAGTGTATTGCAGACATTTTGAAAGTACCTCTTCAAGTAGATCAAGCTGTTCAACCACAACACCAGCCTCATACTATTTGTGGAATTTGTCCATCAGTGAAGAGATGAAAGAGCCGATCTGTGGAGAGCACCGAGGAAAATGCTGTGTAAACTGTGCACAAGATAAGTAAACCAAAGACTTCTAAAATAATCCTTTGTAAATCCTTTATTTTATGTATTTTTTTCAATACAATATTTTTTTGAAAATAAAAAAAATTTGTTTTTTAAATCCTCATAAATTTTACGATATGTAGCATTAATGAAACAATTTACATACGTTAGCATTGTAGGGTTAATAATACATGTCTTTTAATGGCTAGGAAATTGGTTTTTAATAGTTGATAGTAACTACTATCTTAGTTTATTTACTTTAGTCGTACTATTTAACCACATTAAAAATGCACTATTTAAATTTATAGTCTTAAAAGGAATGGCAACAGGGTTTATCCTAAATTAAAATTATTTCAGATAAATGTAGGCTGAAACTATTGTTTCAGTACATTACTACTACTACATTTAATTATTAATGCTATCATTACCCGATGGTACTTTACTCATCTGTTAAAATTTTCATTCAATTTTAATATTTTAAAGAAGTATTAGTAAAGAAGAATCCAGAAAGTCATAATAAAAAAATTCTGTTGTACCTGCTAACCTCAAGGCACATCTTTAGAACAAGTAACTATTCAGAAAATAATGTCCTGTCATTGACTGAATGTGATCTTTTAATGTAGATTTACAGTTACAGCTTACTTTAAGTAAAGGTCTGTATTTTTAAAACATGAATTTCATAATTTTCATCTGTAACAGGATCTAAATTAACAAAGATTGATTATATACAGTAATTTATTCTCAATAATAGAAAGCAGTTGTTTATCAATGCTCATTTTGTAAATTAGATCAAGTGGTAATTGATTACTTGTTTAAATCATTAACACTGATATTATTTTTTAATTCTTGCCATAGAAAGCATAAAACCATCAGGTTACGTTTTTGTATTATTTATTATCGCTGATTGACCTACATTTGTATTTTGAACACAATTTCCCTTAAAGTAAAATATATTTTCTTTTACTTATGCTCAAACACACCCATCCAAGTGGATATGAATCTTGCTGTACAGTTGAAGAATAATTGCTTTTAACATTACACATTGTATAATTTGGTTAGAATAAAAAAAAAATATTTTAATAAAATGGAGCTTAAATAAATATATAATCTTCGTTTTAATATATTTTCATAAAAATTAAAGTATCAGTATATTTTGTAAAAAATAAATAAACATTTTTCTTTTTATTCTTCTTTTCTGATTTTATATCAGGTTTTCTTTCTTGTATATACCTTTTTTATGTAATTTATTTTTATTTATTTGTAATTTAATATATGACATAAGTAATTTACAGTATTATATCCAGGTAAATAATATACATAATTTAATCCAATATTTTTTTAGATAATTTTATGTCATACAAGTTAGATATTTAAGAATTATTTTAATTAGCAGTTTACTTTCACTAGATTCATTCAATTTGAAGTGATTGTAAATTTAATATTGTAGAAATGTTTTATTGTTTTTTGTTTACTATGTGAAAAATGTGCATGTTGTGGATAGACCTTTTTGTTTGTGTACTGTTTCTATGAGTTGATTTTGTAAAAGTTAATTCTGTTTTGTTTAGTGTTTATATCTATGAGTGAATGTGTCTTGTATCTTGAATGTATCCTGTATGTTTAATATAATATTTAGTGTAGTCAATACAGTATAATTTCTGTACTTCTGGGTTTGTTCATCAGTTTATTATATGATCTTGTAAATGATTTTTTCCCAGCTACATAGTTTATAAGCTATGCAGTATATAAATAAAGGAAAACTACAGTTTACATATAAGGAAAGTATACTAATTTGGTCCGACTTTGCATTTTTGAGTTTTTGCAGATCTTGACATTTCATGATCCTTTACTACTAAAAAAAAAGATTTTGAAAAATTTTAGAAGAATGTATGGATGTTGGCCTGTCTTTTGCTCAAGGCTGCTTCAGAATGGATGAACCAATTTTGGACAATGATTTTGGTATTTGAGGTATCAGTGCCATTTCTTTTCTGTCAAAATTGGGCAGTCTCTATGTTGCGAAAGACATAATTTTGATTGGTATGAGTGTGCACTGATTTAACTTTAAACTTGTTCATTTTCTGAGGCATTCACAGTCACAAACAGTGCTGTCAAATCTGGACCAGGTGCGAGGTTCACGGTTCTGCAGTTTCGGTCAGTTTGAGGAAATCATGTTAGGTTGGATGTGAAGATGTTCGTTTGAGGCCTACATGAAGGTGAAATTTGATTTGTATTCTACTGATGCAAAAGTCTGCCGAGGCATTTACATTGGTGGCATCCTGACCGAGGCCTGGCTGATGACTGAGAGTGTAATTAATTAGAGGGTCCAAAGACGACCTCTGGTAAACCCGTCAGGGCTTGAAATGGAGGGAGTGGTGTGATGAGTGTATCATCACAAGGTGGGTGTCTTCCCCCTATGGAGTTGGGATGTCAAAATTGGGCAAGGGGGTAGGAAGAAGCTGACTAATGGGTTCCATTTCTCAAAATTTTACTCAAGGTAGGTAAACTTTTTCATATAATTTAATGCTCTTTAGTTAACAGATACTTTCTGATGTTTGGACATTTGTTCTTATTCAACCCCCCTCCCATCCATAAAGGATGGGAGAAAAACTTATTTTTTTTTTAATGTTTCTAGACTGACATTCTTCCACTAATTAGATGATGCCATTACCTTAGTATTAATTACTAAGGCAGTTGCCTAATTACAACACTTTCGTTATGTATTTAGGGAATTTTATTCAGGGAAGGAGGGTAATAAACTTTTTTTTGTCAGTTATTGTTTTCTTTATCTTTACACCTGATAACTGATTTTTACAAAAACTTTGTATATTTCTGAATTATTGGTCTCTGATGCAATTTAATTTTGGTTATATATAATTAGTCAAGGGTATTTTAGAAATTTTTTACTTGTGTACTTACATATTTTAATGTTCAATTTGATTTCCTTCCGAGTAATCTGCCGAGCGTGAAGCCCTCTGTAGCCAGAGTTACAATTCTTTCTTCTGTATTGTACAGTGTTCTGTATTTTAACATGTTTTGAGTAAGTATGGGAGGGTAGCCAAAACCTGGTAGATATTTGATTGTATTAACCACTGCTTTAATATAGTTGTTGGCTGACAAAAGTTTGTGTATTAGGTAATGTAATTAGTAAGAAACCTGTATGTTTGTATTGTGAATGATTATGTAGTGTGACTACACTTAAAAGTATGTTTTATCTGTTTTGAATTCGGTGATGTTAAGAAAAAATTTATTGTATGTATATTTTGCAGTGAAATGTAAATTAGGAAGAAATTTGTCAATTCATGTAGGAAAGTGATCATTATTGTACGGGATTATGATGCTATCAGTATAGTGATACTAATATAATGCTGTCTGCATGATTTTCATTGTGTATATGATATTAATATTTTTAAGTTTTGTAAATATATTTCAATTTTGATACTAGAAATTGTAGACTACACATAAACAAAACTCATCTCTGCTTTGTTGTAGAGATTTATTATTGAATTTTTATTTTGTAATATTTTAAACATAAGAAATTTTTATTTTTATTGATGCAAAAAAGACAAAAAAGAGGAAGTGGGTTCTCACATATGAGTTGCCAGATAATAATTCTTGATCCACTAGATCAAGAATGCAAGTTACTGATCTGAATATTACATAAAATAAACAACTTTATCTTTTTTATAGTAAAAATAAATTTACCAAATTTGTCATTCATATACAAATTAAAATTTCATCTAAGATGATACAAACATGCATCATAATTTGTCACTACCAGTTTGTTAATACTGATTTAGCTGCATACATAATCTTATGTACTTTACATACATTATTTTGGTCAGCATGAGACCTGAATATTATACGGGGCGTTTCATAATGTTCGAAGAACATTAACATGTTCGAAAATTTATTAACAAAAAACTATTTCACTCATATGAATAAAACAAGTACTGTACGAAAGAATACTTCAAATAGTTCTTTTCCACATATACTAGGCAGTTAGTAAACCATTTGCTCGCTAGGCGTCGACAGTAGAGAAAATGGCTGCCACGGAAAGCGAGAAGTCGTTCTGTGTTAGAATTTCACTTGTCAAAGTCAGTGATTTCTTCACTGACTTTCGGTTGAAATTTCATAAGATGCCACCAAGTGACAATTCAATTCGTGCAAGGTATAAACAATTCAGTGAAACCGGTTGCTTGTGCAAGCGAAAATCAACTGTTCGTTAGAAGTCAATGTCGAACGTGTGCGTGCTAGTTTCATTCGCAGCCCGTCAAAATCGACTGCGGCTGCAGGCAGAGAATTAGGAATTCCGAAAACAACAGTGTGGAAAGTTCTCCGTAAACGTTTATTATGCAAACCGTACCGTCTTCAATTAATCCAGCGTCTTTCTGATGGAGATAAAACACGTAGGCTCGATTTTTGTTTACAGTTGCAGGAAAAGATGTTAGATGAAGGTTTTCTAAGCAAGATAATTTTCAGCGATGAAGCTACTTTCCATATTAGCGGCAAAGTAAACCGTCATAACGTGCGAGTTTGGGGAACTGAAAATCCACACGCTTATGTGGAACACATTCGGGATTCTCCGAAAATAAACGTTTTTTGTGCGATCTCTCGTGAGGCAGTGTATGGGCCGTTCTTTTTTATGGAAACGACAGTAACCGGCACGATATACCTGGATATGTTACAATTATGGCTTATGCCTCAGCTACTCAATGACTTCATTTTCTAGCAAGATGGTTGGCCTGCCCAGTCTCGTAACGAGGTTCGACAGTACCTTAACAAAACATTACCTTGGCGCTGGATAGGACGTGAGTCTGAAGAAGACCAGCAGGTTATGCTGTGGCAACCAAGAGGTTACAAGACTTCACACCATGTGATTTCTTTCTCTGGGGTTACGTGAAAGATAAGGTGTTTATCCCACCAATTCCGCACGATATCGCTGAGGTAAAGGATCGCATAATCAATGCAATCAACTCTATCGAAAATGACATGTTAGAACGAGTTTGGCAAGAGCTAAACTTTCGTGTTGATGTGTGTCGTGTCACCAGAGGAACACATATTGAACATTTATAGATTTTAACAAAAACTGTCTGAGTCCCTGCATCACCTCATACAACTTTCATTTTGGGAAGTGAAATACTTTTTTTGTACTGAATTTTTGTAACTCTTAAGAACATTATGAAATGCCCTGTATTAAAAACAAAGGTACTCTTTAGCATTACAAAATTCTTTTATAAGAATTAACATTTACTTTTATTAAAATGTCAGTATAGCCTCTCTCTATCTATCTATCTCTCTCTCTCTCTCTCTCTCTCTCTCTCTCTCTCTCTCTCTGTGTGTGTGTGTGTGTGTGTGTGTGTCATGTGAGAGAGTGTGTCACACACACACACACAAAATGAAAATTAGCAGATATTCTTACCATGGACTAACCATTCTTACCCAAGGACTGCTTATGGGAGGGTAACTCAAAAATTCTAAATAGAATGAGTAGGATTACAATATATCATTTGAAAAAGAGATTTTGATGTAAAAAAATTCTCATCATACAACAAACAATTTTTATGATGTATCAATTGTCTAGTTTATGAAAAATACCAAGCCTGACTAGAATTGAACCCAGAAACTTCCAGATGAATTTTGATAATGATAAGAATTTTAGTGTAATATGTCTATTTCTTAATACCTATTACATATTGGTTTTATATTACCCATCTCTTATACCATAATACATATTACTATTGAAATAATTAATACCTATTAATTCAATTACCTAATTTACAGAGTGACCCTTAATAAGCAGGCAGAATTTAAGACCATAAATACATAAAAATAGACATTTGTAACTCAATGGCCAAGAGTTATTCTATCTACTATATCACATTGATTTATTATAATCTGTGATTACGTAACTGATTTTTTGTTATGAATTATTTTGGATTAAAATTTATAGCATTATTTTAAGGAATTTAAGATTCAGAGATCCTGATGTTCAACTACATTCAATTAATTAATAAAAACTGTTTTAATTGTATCTTGATTCTCTTTTCATAAAGGAGATTCAAAACTGAGGAGCAGGATTCTTTAATACTTGCAAGGTAGTTACTGGAAATTTCCCTACTCTCCATAAAAATAACAACATTTCTTTAACATTGTGAGTACAATAGGTTCCTATTTCATATACGTTTTGTAGGTAAGTATGTGCACTATATTTGGGGAGAAATAATATCAAATACAATGATGAATTTTACTTCTAATAATAATTTTGGTTTATTGTGTTTAGTGGCTTGCAAGTTTTAATCAGTTAAAACTGTTTAACGTAAATACCATCATATGCTTTTATTTCAATGATGATGGTAAGTTCAATGAAGAACACCTCATGAAAATAACATTCACAGATGGGCAAACAACTCAGACAAATGGGTATGCTTACTGAAGTATTCATGTCCAGGACAAACATCCTTGTTATCATGATAGTGACTATTCCATCACATCTGGGACTCCATCAATGGTTATGACGAGATCATTGAAGTTGTGCAAACAAGTTATTTGCATAAACTGGAAACATCAGTACATAAATGTTTGGTAGAGGTTTGTTAAGCATTCCAAAACCAACAGTTTTAAAAAATTACTGTGCTTAACTGGTTATAAAATTCAGGTTTTCCATAAAATTTATCCACAGGGAAAAATCAAACTATTCGAATATGCTACAAACATTCTGGATAGGTTAGTTCATGACTGGGGAGTTATTTTTAGTAATGAAGCTACATTTCATTTTTCAGTATGAGTACTGCATAATAATGAACCTCCACTTGTCACTCACAAACATGACTATACAAATTTTATTTGTGTGGCTCATAGTTGATGAGTTTTTTGGTCACTTTTTTTCTAAAAAACTTTAATGAACAATTTTTGCGTTTATGTTAAACGGATTGCAGTGTCTCAAACACTGGAAAATTACATTCTTCAGTTAGACAGAGCTCCTTGACATTCATTCCAGACTCCTTGGTGACGTTTCTTCCGGTTGGATGAGAAGGGTTAACCCACCGGGTTGATCTAGTGGTGAATGCGTCTTCCAAAAATCAGCTGATTAGGAAGTTGAGAGTTCTAGCGTTTAAGTCCTAGTGAAGTCAGTTATTTTTACACAGATTTGAATACTACAGAGTGATTTTTTAGTCCTGTTACCCAATTTTAAATGTAATTTAAGAAAGGGAAATTTAGGTGGAATAAAAAAATGTATTTGTTACTTATAAAAGAGATTTAATAAAAAGCTATTACTTACATAATTGTTAAAGAATATGCTTAAAATACCCACCCCTTGCGGTTATACACGCACGTACTCTTTTCAGCATATTAGCAGAAACCTTTTTAAGAGTTGCATTGGAAATATTCGTGATTAAGTCTGTAATATTGACTCTAAGTTCCATCAATAGTGTGAGGATTGCTTTTGAAGGCCTCGGACTTAATATAGCCCCCACAAAAAGTAGTTAGGAGATGTGAGGTCTGGGGACCTTGGAGGCCATAAGCCCTTGCTTTATTATTCGATCATCAAAGAACTCTTGCAGAAAATCCACGGTTTCTCGAGACGTATGGCATGTAGCGCCGTCTTGCTGAAACCAGCAATACCGTTCTTGAGGTTTCAGGAGGGACACAAATTGGCACACAATATTCCTGTATACACCATTTATGTCTGTTCGAAGAATATGGGTCCGACTCTACGATGACGAGATATCGCACATCACGCGCCAATTTTTACAGGATGCAAAGATTTGTCTTGTAAAGTGATAGGATTTTCAACCGTCCAAATTCGACCGTTTTGACTATTCACATAACCATCGAAATGGATCCAAGCTTCATCACTAAAGAACACTGTGTTTAAAAATTCGATTCCGTTATCGTTTACGAGAGACCTAAACCAACGGCAATATTGTAATCGCTTGTTTAAATCTGGAGGCTGGAGCTCTTTGACGAAGTACGCGATATGGATACAATTTTAATTTTTTAGCAGCCTTCTGAACACTCGAATGTGACAAACCAACTTGCGTGGAAAGTTTTCGTAAACTTTTCCGTGGAGACTTGAGCAATCTTGTTTTCACATTCTCTAAAACGTCATCTGTCAAGCGAGTTGGTCGACCACTACATTTTCTGTCGCAAACACTACCTGTCTCTCGAAATCGGTTTGCTAACCTAGAAATTGACATTTTCTCTGGTGGAGGAACACCAACAAATTTAATTTGAAATGATTCTTTTTCACTCGCGTACGATTTCGTAGCAAAATATTATTTAAGAATGAAAACTTGTTGTTTTATGGAAAAAGACATTCTGTTCGTAACACGACCGGAAACTGCACAAACGTTTACACAGCTCAAGGAGAATCAACTCACACTTTCGTATCTATACCGGTTGAGTAGCGCTACCAACTTCGTTTCACAAAACAAAATTTCCCTTTCTTAGAAAAAAATTACCAGACATTAACAATTGGGTAACAGGACTAAAAAATCTCTCTGTAGATCGTGGATACCGGTGTTCTTTGGTGGTTGAATTTCAATTAACCACACATCTCAGGAATGGTCAAACTGAGACTGTACAAGACTACACTTCATTTACACTCATACATATCATCCTCATTCATCCTCTGAAGTATTATCTAAAAGGTAATTATCGGAGGCTAAACAGGAAAAAGAAAGAAAAGGATGAGAAGGTTTGGTAGCCTGGGCTCATAGTCTCCAAATCTTATTATTATGGATTTTTACTTTTGGGTTTATGTAAAGACATAAGTATTTTCTGCTCAAATAAAAATCTGAACTGTTTAAAAACATTTGGATGTTCTCTGGCGAAGTTATATATTGTCTTGATGTCTGTAAGGAAGTTAAAGGAGCGCATATAAAAATTTACTGAACAGATAAAACTCTTTAAGATTTACCTCTTCATTTTGTGATTTTAAAACCTCACTACTATTTTACAGACACATAGTACAACTGAATTTGGTATGTTGTTAACAAAAATTTTAATTTAAAACTAATATCATATATGAAAACTATGTACAAGTACATAGCATAAAAATATGAATAAATAAGTTCATAGCTCATACACTTCAAATGTTAGATGTAATTAATAAATAATTTAATTCTCATAACTGTGGTGAAATTACCTAATTTAATATTGAATTCACTTTTATTAACTCTTAAATTAATAATAATAACATTGATAAACATAATTTTTGTTACTAACATGCGACACATGATTTTAATCTGTTTTTGATGCTGAAAACAAATATGAACTCAGAATCTTTTATCGCCCACCATTTTTGAAAAATTTTTAAATTTTAATTAAAGGATTTTTTCATTTTTCAATGTGTAGTTCGCATTTTAAGCTCCTATATTGTATTTTGTTAGCTAATCTTTTATTGTTTAAGTTTGTTAACATAATTTGTAAGTTATAAATAAACAATACTAGACAAAGAATTAAATTATATCATACTAGCATATTATAAGATCATATGTAATACTGAAGAGTGAGCCTTTATGGACAAGATTAATCATGTTTGTGCAGGTCAAAACGTAGCTGAAAACACAGCTGTCTTATTTGTATTTAGCACTGGATTAATGAATTAATTTTGTTCAGTCTTATAGCAGTCCTGAGCCACCAGTGAATGTATGTTTCAAAAACAGTGATGAAGAATCAGGCAGTACTAAAGATAACAATGATTTTGATTTTGAATTATCTTCCAATAAGCCACATCTTAATATCACTAGGTGAATTAATAATGACTTGGTTAGGGATTTAAATTTATCAAAAAATTAAGTTGAACTGTTAAGATCAAGACTGCAAGGTTGGAATTTACTTCAAAAATATACAAAAAGTTTGGGCTTTCCAAGCCGACAAAAAGAACTTTCTCAGTATTTTATTGATGAAAATAATTTGGTTTATTGCACAAATATTGATGAGCTTATGTTGCACTTAGGGAAGTTCATAAACTTGAGGACAGGTGCCTTTTTATAGATTCATCCCAATATAGTTTAAAAGTGGTTCTACTACACAATGGTAACAAATATCCTTCGATACCAGTAGCTTATGGTATTAATTTGAAAGAGACTTGGTATTAATTTTTCATGTGATGAAAGACGTTCTTGAATAAATAAATTATAAAAAAACCTAGCTGGAACATATGTTGTGATTTGAAAGTTATACCTATTTTGTTAGGCATGCAGTTAGGCTATACTAAGTACATGTGTTTTATTTGCGAATGGGACAGCTGAGCTAGGGATAAACATTATGTTACCAAAGAGTGAAAGAAACAAGACAACTTAACTTCAAATGGGAAGAATATTATTCTTGAGCCCTTAGTTGAACCCAAAAAAAATACTTTTACCCCCTCTCCATATCAAGCTAGGACTAATGAAAAATTTTGTAAAAGCAATGAAGAAAAATAGTCCTGGATTTTTGTACGTCAACAGAAATTTCCAAATGTAAGTGAAGGAAAAAATAAAGGAATATTTGTTGGTCCTCAAATAAGAGAGTTGGTCAAAGATGATGTATTTAACTCAATGTTAAATAGTGTAGAAAGTGCAGCTTGGGCTTCATTTAAAGATGTTGGCAAAACATTTCCCGACAAACAAAAATCCCATAGCTCTGTATGAAGTAAGAAGTTGTTAATCAACTTCTTACTTCATACAGAGCTATGGGATGTAATACGTCTTTGAAAATACATTTTCTCCACTCACATCTGGATTTTTTCCCGGACAACCTCAGAGCATAAGTGACAAACATGGTGAATATTTCCACCAAGACATTTCAGTGATGGAAAGCCACTAAAAAACAGAAATTGAATACCAACATGCTAGCCGATTACTGTTGGACATTAATTTGGGAAGTGCCTGTGGCTATTTATAAAAGAAAAGAATCAGCGAAATTATTCTAACACAGGTATGTTCATGCAAAATTATAAATTTTACAGATTTTAACTATATTTTTCTTTAACTTATTTCGAGTGTAATTTATTTAAAACTAAGGGTGATAGAAAAATTGTATTTACAGATCTGTAATGTACACAAAAAAACAATTCAAGAAATGGTATCAAACTTAGAGAAACATTACAATTTTTTTTTTGTCTATCAGTGTAATTTGTTCAAATCAGATTATTGAACTGTAGCTGAGCAATCTGAAACTAGTAGACAATTGTACTTTGAAAGTATTTTTGTTTTTCTATATTTTTAACAATATTACTTTAAATATTTTTGTAATAAACAAGTACATATTATTGGTATAAAATAGTGTACACTATGAAAGCATTTCAAAAAAATATAAACAATAGTTTTATTAATCAATAAAAAATATTCTTTATATCTGTAAGTTTTAAAAAAAAACAAATAATTAAATTATTACTGCATGTTGTTTACAGAAAAACGACTAATTTGTTTCTTTAACATAAAACACTGAAATATAAATAAATAAAGGTAATAGATGACTCAAACACCATCAGAAGTAACTAATAAATATTTATTGGAATATTCACCATATACTAAATTGAAATTGGACTGTACATCAAACCTTCGATCTCAAACATTAAATCCTTACACGTAATTCATTATTTTAAATTACCTGATTAACATAAGAAAGTATTTTTAATTGTGAAACATGAATTTTTAAGCATTTCATGTACTGTACTAATTAACATTATAGGAAATGTGAAAAAAATATTTAACGTCATTCCAACTAAAGGAAATTGATCATTTACAAATACAGTTAATAATAATTGAGAGGGAAGACTTTCATTATGAAATTTTATTCCATTTGTTCAAAACCCAGAATTCTTTGTGATAAAACTTTCCTTGTAATTCTCTTTAACTCTTTACAGGTACTACCATAACTAAAAATCAGGTATAAATATCTTTAAATTGCATGTTTACAATTATATCCTTCTTACCTCTATTTTTACCTGTAAATAAAATATTTTATTCTGATTGGTTCATAACAGAACATTATATAAGTCATGTCAGGAATGCTATGCAGAAACACTACTCTATAAATAAACAAAGGAATTCCCTCAGGATTTGTCCGGATGGATGAAGAAGAGAAACAGTTAAAATTTGATCAAAGCTGCATCACAAAATACACGATTAAAAATAAAAAAATAATTTAAAGTTTATATTAATTAAAATAAAAACATAATAAAAGAAATATAAACAGAATAATATAAAATAATGAAGAGAAATTCATGAAGAAACTAAAAAAAAAAATATATATATAAAGTTGAAAATAATTCAAAAGGTGCTCAAAAATTATTTGAGCACACATTTATATATATATTAAACAATATAGAGAAAAATAAATTTTTTTGTAAATTTGTTGATTAAAAAAATTGTTGACAGTAATATTGTTTACATAAAATTTTTTAAATGGTTTGGAAATTTATTAAAAAATGATAATGGAAGTGTATCAAAGCTCTTTCTCATAACCTGAAGTATTGTGTTGTGTTATGTTAAGTGGATATTTTATTTTTTGGTAGGGACAATTTTTAATATTCTAAATATCAGTCTACATGTTTCATACAGACAGCCTTTTTATATATCTTGAAAACTTTTTCATTTTTTGAGAGAATCCCAAGAGATTATATTGTATTCCATAACTGTAAGATAATGAATGAATCATCATCATTAACCTATGATATCGATATGCCTGTACTACTTATGAACTATATTATGTAGTCATTATTTTAACCAACAGATAACACATATGTATACTTTAATGAAGCTAAAAGAATAAAGATATTGATAAATCGAATACAGGGTTAGACTAAGAACATTTTAACAAAAAAAATATTCAACATCTAACTTGCCGTTTGAAGTTATATGCAGGGTTAATATGAGTTTATACATGTAGTTAGTAGTTTAAACATCAGAGACTATTAAAAAGAAAATTGCTTTTAACATCATGGGAGGAATGGTCATCAATTCTGACTCGTATATTTTATGTAAGGAACACATTAAATTTGCAAAGGGACAACAAATCAAATCCAGGTTTCCTTACACTACAGACACTGTGGAAGTTATCAAAGGAATAGTTCCAGTTGAAAGATATTCCAGCTCAACCACAAGAGTGTACAGGTTTGCAAAAACTTACTGAAAGAAAGGAATCAAGATGCTGTGTATACACTGCTGAAGAGAAAGAAAAAAGATCTTGGACATAATGCACCAGATACAATAAGGCCCTCCATGCAGAGTTAACAATATATTATTAACATTATTATTATTAATGATGACAATGTTAGCATTTTATTAATGTGCTTAATAGTTCAGTTGGTATTTAGTTGAACAAAATCAATTTGATCATCCCAAAAGAATTTGTCAAATAATAATGCTCAGAAATTTAATTTATGGCAAACAGAAATAATACTGTTAATCAATGGGAATTCTCTCATTGTGATTAGCAATGTTACATTTATCTGAGAATCAGAATACAACTTTTAATTATATTACTATGCTTTTTTCCAAAAAAAGATCACATTATATACATACAAGCTTCCTCCACAATATCAAGGCTTAAGTAAAGTATCCTTCAAAAATGAGTTACAAGATTAAATGATAGATAAGGTGTATTATTCTGTCAATGATTTTTTGAATTATGATATAAATTAATTTTTAAGAATGGTCATAAACAGTTATACGTAATATTAATTACTGGATAAACTGTATGTGTAGTAATTAAGTTATGCAGTAAAAAGTATAAATTGTATGATGAATCATCAGTTTTACATTAATTCCTAATATATATTAAAAAAAAACCGTATATTAAAAAACATTTTATGATGCTAATAATTTTTGTTTTATAAGTGAATATAAAAAAAATCATAAGTAGACTTGCCGTACAAACACACTAAACAATGTTTTGTAATAACTTCCCATATTATAATTTAATCTGTTTGAAAAACATTTTACCCAAATATTTGAATGTATTAAATTCAAAATTTCCAATTCTAAATATAGTCTCTTCTTCTTATTTAGATTCTTACCAAAGTTTTTGAAAAATTCTCTGCCTGACAGAAAGATAGCACAAGTATGAAAAAATAACTATGATATTTGTAAACTATAATCCTTTAGAGATGGTGTGTTGCAAATTTTAAGATGGTTTGTTTAGTTACTTGTTTGTGGCAATTAAGGTAGAGAAAAAAATTTAAATGGCTAAATTTAAAGTCGAGCTCTTTAAACATGAAAATAAAAGATAAAAAAAACACAAAATAAAAAAAATAAAAGATTAACATGCAATAAAAAATTAGATTAGTTATATAATAAATTGAATGAATATACTGAAAACTTAGATGTGCAATGTGGCATAGATAATTTAATGTGGATTACCAACGTTTAATTCCAATATTGACCTCTTAAAACCTATAAGATTATGTTTTATAAATTTAATAACATTGTCTATTAACACATAATATGAATTATCTTAAAATAGATTACTTTCACAATAAAGTGGATATGAATTTTTTATATTTGCATTGGCTTAGACATTTGATGGAGTTTTTCCATATTCCACTTCAGAACGATATACTGTTATTTACTAAATTTATTGTCTCTATCTGTTGAATATAAATATGAATTATTCCAAAATTCATAAAAAAAGATTAGTTTGACATAAAAATGAATGAATTTAATGAACATTTATATATTTAACATGGCTTGTATGGTTAGCAAATTATTGAAGTTCGATAACAATATTAATTCCATTAGACCGAAAATATATTATTTAGGAAAGTTAATGTCATTGGCTATTTAAGGTAAAAATGAAAATATTAAAATAGTAAAAACTATTTTATTTTAAAATCATTGAATAATAAAGTAATTATTATATGAAACATAGCTTGATGGTTTGGGGATTACCCATGTTTAATACCAATATTGATCACTGCAGACTAACAAAAGGAATTTAGTAAACTTAATATTATTATTTATTAAAATACTTGTTTTAAATGAAATAATAACCCTGACATAAAGAGTTAATTTAATTTTAAAAGATTCCTAATGATTCTAAATAAGAGGTCTGCTTAATTAAACGTGGTAGTACATTCATTCAAGATGATGAACGTTTGGGAGACCCAAAAACCACTACAATCAACAAAATGACACAAATATCCTCGATGTCATTTAAAAAGATCACTGAGTGAAGGTATGTGAGCTCACTGCCATTACAAACATTTTAATAGACTGTGTTTATTATATATTTTTTTACATGTTGTTTTGGGTTTGAAAAAACTTCCAACACAATAGGCACTGTGTTTGTTAACAGTCAACCAAAAATGAATTAGAATTAGATTGAACACTTCTAATGTGTGTTAAAACATTTAAATGTGATTCCACTGATTTTCTTTGGCGTTTTATGAAACACTATTCACCATTACAGCCAGAGATCAAAACATGGGTTGGGACAGGTGAAAGTTGTCAAAGACATAAAGAATTGTTCTATCTACAGGAAAAGTCATGCCTGCATTTTTTTGGGATTATTGTAGACTGTGGTTTTTGTGCATATAGAATAGCTGGAAACAGCCAAGACCATCTCCTTGGATGAACTTCACTACTGAACTGATTGAAGGTTGCTATTCAGATTAAACGTCCAAATTTGGCCAAAAAGAAAGTCTGTTTCACCATGTTATTGCATCAACACAAACATCTTGGGGTTTTCTGCTACCCCTAATCTCCTGAAGTGCTTTCACATTCGCCTTATTTGCCTCCCAGTGATTACTTCCTCTTCCCAAACCTAAGAAATGACTCGCTGGACAAAGCTGAGACCACCGCTGAATTTATTGACTTTGTCAAATCGAATTCTACTGAGGAGATTAAAAAGTTGGTAAGTCATTGGTGTAATGAATCAAATTACAAGCTATGTAGAAAAAAATCTTAAAAATTAGTTTTCTTTATTGGGTAAAATTTTTCCAAACAGCCCTTGTACTTGAAGAATTTTATGTAGCATTTTACTCTACATAGCACCTTAAATTCCTCTTTAGTTCAGTAAATGGAAAGATTAAGTCAGAGTTATTCATTCTATTATTTACTGGGTCAGTTGTGTGTGTATATATATATATATATATATATATATATATATATATATATTGGGACTCATTAATTACTGGAGATAAATAGAATTTAAAGTTAATTTATTTTTATTCTCAGAAGCATTATAATTCATAATTTGTTTAATATCTTTTAAGAACATGCTTTATTCTGATTCTGTAATTATCTGTCTGTCATATCTATGATGCCAAATAGTTTGGCAATAAAAACTCGGTTGTTTTTTCGTAAGGATGAAAAATATCTTTGTATTTTTCTGAGTAGGGAAGGTTTTTAGAATTGATTTAAACTGCTTTATCTACAAAAGTAGAAAACAATTAATTATTTTCCTTGTTTGGTTACACATACCTAACTTGTTTAATGAAATTGAAATGTTTCTCTATGACCCAACTGAAATTTGTTTTAAGAGTTTTTTTTTTAATATTGTTTATTCAGATTTATTTAAAAATTAAGCAATTATAACAATTAATAAAATGGCATTGAGCTGTTGAGTTATTTGGCAAATAAAATTCTGCAAATATATCATTATGCTGGTGAAATACAGAAAGTTCATATAATCATAGTCTGTTTTAATTGCCTGTTTCAAATCATAACAGTTTTGGTGGGAACAATGTAAAAGAACTTATCCTATCTAAGCAAACTGGTTACTGTATGTTATTTTATATACTATTAATCCATTAAAAACTGGAAATAAAAAGGAAGAAGTAATGGAGAAATGAAAATTTCCCATTTTTTCATACCCTTTTAGGAATTCATGAGTTTACGTGCTGAAAGATGTAAACAATCTTAAGGGAGTCACAAGAAGTGAAGATTTTTGCAAATATCTCCAAAAATAAGTTTAACAAAAAAAAGAAGTAAATTAATTTTTTTTAAGTTTATAAAATTTTATTAATTTGGTTTGATTGATTACTGTACATAAAAAACTGATTTTGTTACAATGTTTTGTAACCATTTTTTTGATCCTGCTTTTTAAAAACCTAATTTAACACTATTTTCATGATTAACTCAAAAAGTTCTATCTCCTACTTTGCTTCATGGTATACCAAAGTTTTCCTTTTTATTAAGTTGAAGCTAGAGTTATGCTTTATTACGTACATTTTCATAACAGTAACGTAAGTGTTCTATTAAGTTTCAATTCACTGAATTAATTTGAAGCCATTGTATCGCTTAATATTTATTATGTAGCAAGTATGGATCCAGCATGTGGCAGTTATACTCATCCCAAATTGAAATAAATTTTTTTGTGATTTTATGACATTAGAAAAAACAAATTGTTAGAATAAACAAACGTTCACCACCTCTAATATACTCATCTAAAAAGATGAGTAGATTCATTTTTAATACACTAGAATAAAAACACAAAAATTATTCATGTTATTTTTAATTTTATTTCATGTTGCATAGAAGGATAATTTTATGAAAAAGTCAAATCATTCAAATTTTTCTGTGTAACAGTGTTTTAACATATTTCTAGATATGCACCAATAGGACCATGGAACCCACAACCTCAGTTTTGGTATAAAGATAAATCACCATACAAGGGTCCAAGTTGGCCAGTTGGTAATCCAGATGACTACAGATTTTCAAAAATTGTTCAGACTCAAAGTTCAATGACTTTTCTAACACAAGCATTACAAATTGAAAATATAGATCGATACATACCAGGGGAGATATATAAAAATAAAATTCCAAAAGATGCTATAGAAGAACCTCCTGGGTAATAATAACACAATATCATAATTAAGCTACTAAAATAATTTTAAATACAAGGACTATTCGAAAGTTATTTCCAATAGATCCTTAATTTAGATTTTTATAAAAAAACTGAAATAGATAAAAAGACTTTATTTTATACTCATATTTTATTTTTATACTCATACTCATTACATTACAGTATTTATTTTTTGGGGGAGGGCTTGGGAGGACCTAGCTAGCTTATCTAGTATATAATAAAGCCGGTATGTTTATTGTGCAGCCACTAAACAGTAAACAAAAGTCCATCCATGACAATCCTCCTACTATTATCAAGGATACACTAGCTATTACACACTTTAAGGATACAAATCCTCAGCATGAATAAACTAACAGGGACTTCAGATCTGCATTCAAACAGCCAACAATGTGAAAGAAGGGATCAAAGGAAAACGGGTGGGTTTCAGAAATGGTCGACCTGAGACATACATATCATCCAAATTCATACTTTGAAATAATCCTGATGGTGGTTCTGGAGGCTAAACAGAAAAAAAAGAAGTGTGGGTGGTGAAAAAAAATGATCTCATCAGAGTAAATTTTACGTAGTACTTACTTATATCACTTTTCATGCCCATATTCAAGTACTTAGTATGACAAAATTTTACAAACCTATTTTGAACTTTGTTAGAATATCTAGTTGGAATTATTAATTCTATCCATTAATTGGTTTCAGATGACAAGGTCAGCTAGACTTTTGTCTTAATAAAGATGTTGGGTCATAAAGAGTTAATAAAGATGGGTTAATAAAGATGTTGTCTTAATGAAGATCATGAGACCATGAGGAATGATGAAAAATCTCCTGCTTGGATTGCATAAACAGATTGTGCTATATGCTGAGTGAATTGACTGCATGACTGTCAAAGAAGAAAAGCAACTTGTGATATTTGTTATGTTCACTGGTGACTAATAAGGTCTATAGGTTATTATTATTAGTAACTTCTTACATTAATATAATTCATTTTCTGTGAATTTGTCTACAAAATTTCCTTCTGATCTCAAAACATTGTACCTGTCATTTTAGGTTCAATAATATCTGTCTTAAATTTTGAATTTTTGTACTAATCATTTTTAGACCTACTATTTATATAATTATTATGGTTCTACATGGCATGGCTTCCACAATCCTTTTGCCTAAACAATTATCACGTACCTCACAATTAGCAGGAGTGATAATGTGATGTTTTATGAATTGCTGTTTTAACAAAACTGAACAGAATAGATGGCAGATAGGTATACAAAAAATAAAACACTAGTGGCTACTGTGCTATGATACTACCAGTGTTTATTTTCAATAATCAGTTTTGGAATAGTTTATAGATTTTTGGAATCATTTTATCTCTTCTACTATCACTATTAAAATACTAATAAGGATAAATAAAATACCAGCATTTAATTTTCTGAAAAATTTAATTTAATTTTTCTGAAAAAGTATATAAAACTTAATAAATTAGTTTTTTTATATGGTTTATTAAAAATATTTTTACTTATTAAATTCTTAGCATTAATTAAATATATATCAGTTTCTGTCATTCTTATAAAAAAAATATATATAAGAAAAGAATCCATATAAAATATAGATCTGGAAACACTTTGCTTTTGAGTTTAAAGCTAGTGAAAGAATTCAGATATCTCCATCCACTTCTGTCCCAAGCCTTCTTCTTTGTTCCCTTGTAATTTCTAGTCTTCATCTAATCTGTTGACTTCATCTTCTTTCTTGTTCCCTTTTTCATTCTACTTACCCATCCAATGCAATTGTCAAGATAGATTCCACTTCCTCTAATTACATGCCAAACCAGTTCTCTTTTCTTTTTTGTATTTCCCACATAAGTACACTTTCTTCTTTAATCCTCTTCATTACTTCCTCATTCCTCACTTTATCCCCCTTCATCATCGTCCATCCTTTATTCCCATACAGTTCCTCACTTTATCCATCCCATCTTATTTTTCCATCCTCATCCATATTTGCATCTCTAAAGCCCTCCAATCCCTCTCCTCCTTCCTCATTGTCCATCCTTTATTCCCATACAAGACACTTCATACACAGCATTTGGCTAACTCTTCCCTAGCTCTTACGTCCAGTCTTTTACTATGTACAATTCTCTCTTCTTGCTGAAGGATTCCTTGGCCATTTCTCTCCTTCCTTTTATTTCTATTGTGCTCTTCTAGTCCTCAATCACCATAGTCAGTATTATGGTACTCATTTTCCTATTTTTATCATCTCAGCAAACCTTATGCGCCTTATTTTTTGTATTACTATACTTATTTCTTCCTTTTTTCTTCTAATATATTCCTTATTGTATCTTCAATGTAAATGTTGAATATTGTCTGTGAGAGGCAACATCCTTGCCTAACTCCTTGACCTAGATCCACGCAGTAAGTCATATTTTATTTACTTTCATTGCTGTTGTTTGTCTCGTGTATAATTCTTTAATTCTACTTTTTTCTCTTTAAGAATCTAGATCATTTTTTTCCATTTGACTCTATCAAATACCTTCTATAAATCTATGAAACGCAAGACTCATTCTTCTTCCTCTCTCTAAATATCTTTCTTAGGACATCCTTAGTAGACCATTGGAATCTCTGGTTCTTTTCTCTTTCCTGAAACCAAACTGTTCTTCTCCCGTGTCTTCCATTACTCTTACCAACCTTTAGTTTAGGACTAGAGTTTTAGTACAGCATTATTTGATCTTTAGAGAGGTGATGTAGGGGATCTGCTGCCTGGCAGAATATCAGATGTTGATGAAAACTCTATTTACATAAATGACTGAGCAAAATTAAAAGTTTTATAGTGTGTTCTTACATGCCAAACTGAAGAACAATGAGTCCAAAACTGTACCTCAGTTGTTTCTGAGAAAATCTATAAAATTTAAAAAAATTAAATCAGAAAGCACGTTTTTTAGGTTTAGCATTTATTTTGTAAATTTAAATTTGTTGGTTTAAATTTACTTTGTTAAATTTCCAGTAATCAAAACTTAAATATTTGTGGAGAATTTAATTTTATGAAAACTGAATTTAAGTCAATAAAAAAAATTTCTTAATAATTTTATCCGGAGTTTTAGTATAGTTTTTAATCAAATTTTTTTGACCTTTACAGCAAAAATATTTCAGTAATTGTAACTTGGAAACAAAATGTTTCCAGGCCTATGTTTACATGAACTTTTTTCATTATTTTGATAAAGAGGACTACATCCATTAATCATGGCAGAAACTTCCTTAAATATTGAGTATAAAATTTTATATATATAAATATATATATATAAAATTCATTTACATATACATTATTAATATACATTATATATATACATCATTTATATGTATATCAAACTTTGTTGTTGAAAGGAATTCTAAAAACTATTAAGTCCTCTTCATCAGTAATACAAATGGGTTTTTAATTGCATTGAATATATAAAAATGTAAGCAAGAAAAAACTAATCAGAATTCTTTAATGTTGCATAAACAGATGTCCTGATGTTTGGGAACCAAAAAGACCTGAAGTATTTTTTTCAAAATTTGACAAATCAACTCTTATACAAAGACCATTATTAATAGATTTTTATAAAGAAAATAAAAAGTTAGCTGAACAGGGATTACTAATTCAGGAGAGTTTAGAAACAGTTGGTGATAAAAGAGAACAATATTATAAACCTTGTGTTAAAGTTATGACTAAATCAAATAAACCAATTAAGGAAGAAAGTGCAGGATCATTAAATGAAAAAAGTAATTTACAAATAATAAGAAATAAAGATGATAAATCCTGTGCAACTAACTTTATTACAGCAGAGACTATACCAACATATAAAGAAATAAAAAGTGATATAAGAGGCCCTGATACAAGATTTTCTCATACAGCGGCAAAAAATAAAGATACTACAACAAATATAACTAGTTTTGGAAGGAAAAATATAAAAAATGATAACTGCAGATGTTGTATCAATAAAAATGACTAAAGGGTCACTTTTAAAATAAAAACAGATATTTAAAGATGTAGTAATTTTAATTGATAACTTATGATTTGGTAATAATTATGTTTAACTTTATACTAAAGAGAGATACTGAATGTATTGCTAAGTAAAATGAAAGTGAATAAAGTTATTTTTAACATTTGTTATTTTATTCCTTGGCTCAAAGAAAAAAGTATACAGATTACAAGGATAAAAAAAATATATTATTCATATTTGCAGAAAAATCAAAATTTGGATAATTGTAATCTGAGATACTGTGTGGAACCAGTTTTGTTCATTGGTCTAATTTTTTCGGCTTTTCTATATATATTATATTTGTACCCTAGTAACCTGTAAGGGCGTTAAATTTAACTTAATCTAAGGTACAGAAGTGGACAACTCTTGTTCTTTGGTCTAATATTTATCGGCTTTTCTTTTCTGATTATATTGAAGTTCATCCACGGAAAAACGTCTTCCAAAAGAGCCACATCTTTGACTGCTACCAACCTTTTTTACAGGAGCTTTTAAACCGGATTTCAACCCGCTTAACTCGTCGAAACTGTTTCTTCTAGTTCTCTGTAATTTTATGCGAGCTGCTCATATTGCTGCTTTCAGTATCTCGATTTCAAGCGTCCACCAACATATGTTCCTTCCCTGTCGTGCTGGTGGTGGTCTAAGTCTAACACATTCTTTACGCATGATAGTACGGAACCCGTTCCGATTTCTGTCTCTTATTGCTTTCATTTTTACTTTCACCGTCTGAGTAAAGGCGCGTGATTGATTCATCGTAGGCTTCCTTCTTTTTCTCCTTCGTTTTTCTGTCGGTTGTCCCAGGTTGACTTCAAAAAATATTCCCAAAAGGTCACTCGTGAAATCTTCCTGTATTATTCGCTATGAGGTTAGGTTCCCAACATTGTTGCCCGAAATGTTCGTAATGTCGATTACCGAGCCCCTACCGCGACCCACAAATAAGCAGATACCCGGTGTATTGACGACCTCCATGTTGAGTGCATTTAACAGTGTCGCTCATTCAGTTCATTCAACCTTATGAATAGACAATATTTTAACAACATTGTTTTGTATATAATTTTTATCTTTCTAATACTATTATATAATAACTTCATTTCATTCAAATTCAATATTATTTCTGTTTGTATCATTTCTATAAAAATGGAATTTAAATATTTAATTACGAAACAAGACATTGTAAAAAAAAAGCATAACAAGATTAAAAACATTTATTGACAACTTTAACCCCGAATCAGATGATTACCATCTATTTACTATTAAATTCAACAAACTATTAGAATACGAAAAGGCATTTTTTCAAGTTCAATATGAAATAGAGTTACATAAAGACGTAACAGATAAAGACCTACAAGACCGACAGACATATGACAATTTCTTTGACAAACTTAAATTAAAACATAAAAATTAGAAAATCATTTCAAAAATTTCGGAAGTAACTGATGCAATTAAAGCGATTAGCAAACCAAATCCAATTACGTTAAAACTTATACAAATTGAGCCCTTTCACGGTGATGTGAAGGCTTGGCATAACTTTGATCTTTTTAATAGTTTAGTCCACAACCGAAAAGAATTTTCTAATGTTGACCAATTTTACTACCTCACAAATTTCTTAACGGGTAACGCACTTATGTAATAAAAAATTTATCAGTAACGTCTGAAAATTATGAAACTGCTATAAAATTACTTAAAGATCGTTACGATAACAAAAGGCTTTAGATAACAGCTAAACATGCTTTAGAAATTAATTTAAAACCATTAAAAAAGGAAAATTTATCCAAGTTCATTGACCAAGTTAATTCAAATATTAATGCATTGAAGAATCTAAATATTGACTATTTAGAATTTATTATAATACAGTTAATTACTCAAAACTTAAATTTAAATACTTTAAGAGACTGGGAAAAACCATTGTAAAATAATGAATATCCTAAGTTAAAACAACTCATTTCTTTCTTAGAATCCAAGCGTAGACTACTTGAATCCACAGACACGATTCAAAGTAATCAAAAACCACAGCCGTCTAATGGATTTAGCGGCAAAAATTATGATTATTCAAAACCTAGTTTAAGTAAAAATGTATTTCATATAAATAATTCTAATAATTTTATCTGTACATTATGTAAAACTAGCAACCATCCATTGTATCGATGTGATACGTTTTTAATTTATAATGTTAATGAAAGGAAAAAATTTGTATTTCAGAAAAAATTATGTTTTAATTGTGTAAGTAAACAACATGTCAAAGATTGCCCAAGCAATCATAAATGTAAAACATACTCACGGAAGCACCATACACTAATTCATTTAGATAAAACGCTGCAATAGCCTGCAATTAAATCTTCCAAGCCGAATCAAGCTCCTTCGGCTAATAGTTCATATTATACTTTAAAATCAGAATCTAACAAGTCTGTTTTACTTGCAACAGCTGTAGTTAATGTAAAAGATAAAAAAAAGGTAATTTCATCCAAGCCAGAATCTTACTTGATTTCGCTTCGATGATTTCATTTTGTACTGAAATGTTTGCCGCCAAACTTGTGCTTCAAACCGAACCTGTTCTGTTCTCATGCCGATCACAGGTATTAACAATGTCGTTACCAAATCTAAGCTAAGCATTGATTTAAATATTAATTCTAGATATGAAGATTTTAATTTTAACTTGAAATGTCATGTAATGCCATCCATTACAGGTTTGTTACCTAATGATTTTGTAAACATAACAGACTGGGAAATTCCTTCTCACCTTTTTCTAGCCGATCCTCATTTCAATATTCCTGGGCAAATCAACATTCTCCTGGGAGCTCAATATTATCTTTCTCTACTTAAGCCTGTTCAATTAATTCATAATTCCAGTCATACCATACTTCAAGAAACTCATCTTGGATTTATAGTCTCCGGTCAGTTCCCTACTAAATCTAGTAAACGGAAAAACAATTCAAATTCCATATCACTTCTTGTTAGTAATGAACAGCTTTCCTCTCAATTAGAATAATTTTGGAGATCCGAAGATAGAAGATAGCTTACCGACTAAGGAGGAATCTTTCTGCGAAAAACACTTCGTGATCAACGAGGCAGATTTGTTGTGTCTCTTCCTCGTAAGGAAAATTGTACTTTAGGAGATTCATTTGCAAATGCCAAACATCGTTTCAATTTATTACAGCGTAGAATTAAGAAAAATCCTGAACTCAAGGAAGAACTTCCATTACATGAAGGATATCAAGAATTGGATCGCATGCAACCTGTAGATTCATCTCAGTCTAAGGTTCATCTGAAACCTTTTATTTGCCCCATCACGCCGTATTTTGTGAATCTTCCACTACCAAAACAAGAATAATATTTGATGGTAATGCGAAAACTTGAAATGGCCAATCACTCATTCAATTCTTGCTACAGGCCCGGTAGTACAACAAGATTTTTTTCAATTATAATTCGTTTTAGAACTCATAGCTACGTGCTATCAGAATATATTCCTAAAATGTAGAGACAAATTCGCATCAATCCTAGACTTTCCATTGCAAAGAATCCTATGGTATGATAATGACACCTCATCAATCATTCCATACAATTTACAGACAGTTACTTATGGTTTAGCACCATTTGGCAGTTTTCTAGCCAGAAGATGTTTGATTGAAATTTCCAATCAAAATGAAGCCTCTTTTCCTCAAGCTTGCCAAGTAATTAAGCAAGATTTTTATCTCGATGATCTGCTCACTGGTTGTGACAACATCGATCAGTTGAAACAATTATATAATGATGTTTCGTTATTGCTTAGCAAATATGGAATTTCATTACATAAATGCCATTCAAACGTTCCAGATATATTTGACAATTCTGATTCTTTCATCAAATTAGATAAGGATGAAAATATCAAAGACACTTGGATTGTCTTGGGATCCTGAAAGAGGATGATTTCATTTATCAAATCAAACCAAAATACTTCTTACACTAAACTTTCGGTTTTATCAATTATTTCTTCATTGTTCGATCCTTTGGGTCTACTTGCTACTGCAATAGTTCCATTTGAAAGTGTTCATACAATAGTTATGGTGTGCTAACCTTCAATGGAATGAAGTTCTTCTCGCTCCGCTAGCTGAAAAATGGAATTCTCTGTATTCTCAGCTCAAATCAAGTAATTTTTAGATTCCTATTTTTGATAAAATTAGTTTAAGTAAGAGTTATTCGATAGAAGATATTCGTCGCAAATAGAGTTTGCGAAATTCAAGAGTTAACTAAGGAATGCTTATGGAAGCACATTCCTTCAAGGGACAACCCCGCAGACATACTGTCACGTGGTTGCACTAACCTCGTCAGAACTCTGGTGGAATGGTCCATCTTTTCTGAAGGAAGAGGAGAACGCCTGGCCATCCAATTCTCCTATCATTTCTATCTCGATTTGCTCAAGGAAGATAAGTCTAGCAAAACTAATGTGTTTTCGGCTGCTCTTCAAACAACAGAAACTTTAGAACTTTCAAAACCATTTTCATCGTTCACACGGATATTAAACATTTTCTTGCTTCATTTATAATTTAAAAAATAAATATAAGATCTTTCCCCGGAAGAAATTAATTCCACATTGAAAATATTTATTCGTCATGGTGGGCGGCGTACTGCTTCACTTACTCCTGGACATTTTCTAACCTTCGCTCCTTTAACTTCCTTACCTGATTACTCAGGCATTAATGTAAATAAGCTTACTAGGTGGCAGCTTATACAAAGAATATTGAAAGACTTTTGGAAAGCATGGTCTATCGATTATTTACATTCCTTGCAGAGGAACAAGTGTAAAAATTAAAAATAATATTTGTGTTGGCAATGTAGTTATAATTAAAGAACGTAATCTTCCTCCATTGTGCAATGGTCCGTCTTTTCTAAAGGAAGAGGAGAACGCCTGGCCATCCAATCAATCTGTTATTTCTATGATTTCACCAGATTCGCTTCAGGAAGAGAAGTCTAGCAAAACTAATGTGTTTTCAGCTGCTCTTCAAGCTACAGAAGTTTCAAAGCCATTTTCTTCGTTCACGCGAACACTAAACTTATTTTCATATTGTCGATTCATCCACAATTAGAAAAATAAAAATAATCGCATATTGCCAAATCTTTCTCCTCGAGAAATCCATTCCATTTTAGAAATTCTTGTTCACCAAACCCAATAATTGTATTTTGCAAAAGAATTAAGCGATCCTGCTGTATCTAGGAAAAGCAAATTAGTTTCTCTCAACCCATTTTTGGATCAAAATGGTATTATTCGCGTTGGAGGTCGTTTAAGTTATTCAAATTTGTCTTTAAATTCTAAGCATTCTGTGATTTTATCACACAGTTTCTCTCCGGGCGAGTTTGGCTAGGTTTTGAGTCAATGCCCGGATTGTGCGGCTGATACAGTGGATCACGTCCTTCATGTCTATTACCGATATGAGGTCGAAAGTTCACGAGCTGTTAGGGAACTTGAGAGAATACATTCCTTTCTGGATCTCCGTATGAACTAGATGATCCGCGAGGAGGGGCCAATAGTGGCTCGTTTTCTTCTTGTTCTTGCTGTATGTAAGTCTGCAGAGGGAGTTTAATCGAGGTATTTGATCACGGTAGGATCCCCGGTGGTTAGGGTTTCCACCTAGGCATTGGATTAGTTGGATATAGGTGCATTGGCATCATGCCATGGTTAAATTGGTATCATTTGCGATTCAATTTGGGGCTCCCACTGGCGGGGTTGACCGCCAGTTTTGAAAATTTTTTTCTTCAGCTTCGAGTGAATGGTATGAAATTAAATGCAATTTTACAGAAAGATGAACTTTCACCTCATTGTGCTCACTCAGTAACCATCATTTTAAATATTTTTGGGCGCGATGGGGGTAGGTAGTGGCTACGAAATTCAGTGGCTGCTTTGAAGTCCAGACCTAACAATATGTGACAAAGAAAAATCTCCCTTTTGCAACTAATTTATGTTGTTGAGCTGAGAACTGGTGTCGGACAGTTTTTACAACTTTGATCCTTCAAAATGTTAAATGTTAGAGAATGTCTAAGCGCACTTGTTGACAGATAAAATTGTGTGGACAATGGAGGACATACAGATGTAATTTAAAGTAAGTTTTATGTGTAAAAATATTAAATAAATTTGTGATAAACAATATTTATTTCAATGTAAGGACTTTGTGGCCAGTTATATGCACACAATTCTTATTAATATAAAATTTTATCAGGCTTTAGTTCTTGGCAGTACAAAATAATCAATGATCAGTACAGATTTGACATTTACATAAGCAGCTATTTAATTTTATAAGCCATGCCATTTATTGTTTCTAATGATGATAGCTGAATATTGATGTTAATGCAGTTTACTTGGATTTTTTGTTTCATTAAAATATTTAATGAAATAGATATTTGGAATTATAATAATATACATGATAAGTCTTAAAAAGTCATACCTGCCAAAAAGAACAGTAAAAGTAAAAATTTTACTTTTCATAATTCAATTTTTTTTTCATATTCCTCAATACTCAGTATTGAGCAATAGAATAGAGAGAGATTTTTTTAACAAAATGAAAAAGAATTATGCAATTGTATAAAAAATACAAGATTTCTTTTTAGATGATATGCACATCTCCATTGTTATTGAGCAGTAGAGTAACATGCTCTTGATCAACAAATAGCACATTTACATTTTTTTTTCAATAAAGGGTCCATAGTTTAGTTTTCACTGGAAGAATAGATGTAAATATATACCACTTATGTTAGACATGATGGGAAAAATGAAACTCAGTTGATCTGAAGAACTGTGTATGAAACGATCCTTCCAATATCATGAAAAATTACTTAAGCTATTCAGTTAAAGATAATAATTAGATAACAGGTTCTGCATAAGGCAAACTAGTGTTCTTCAACAGTTTGTTTACATAAGGACAGCACGTATGCGGAATGTAGCATCATATAAGATAAAACGTTTAAATTTTGTAATTATAAAGAACTACATGGATTTCTGTAATTGCCTTTGGAATGCTTTAACAAATGAAGTTTCTCTTGAAGGAATTATTCAACCGCATGAAAGATCTATTTTTCCTCTTGAATTCCACATCAGTAATGACAATGCAGCTAAAAGGTAATGTATCCTCAACAAAACTTAACACAAAAGAAATGAAATTGCTGTTCTTGTAGTGAACATGCAGAAAATAGCTCATATGACCACTGGTGAACAAGTAAAATTAAGCATACTAAATTCAATTAAACTGCAACTTAGAAATTTAGAGACCAAAAAATTATAAAGTATGCGATTCAAAATTTGATGCATCAACTCTTAATAAAAATACCATTAATTAGTAGATCCTTACATACAGAAAGAAGGATTTAAATGAAGAAAGTTCAAGAGTAATTAAAAATAAACAAAGTATAAATGAGAAAAAGCACACATTAATCACATGGATCATTTGTGTAAAAATTTCAGGATCGATGAATGAACAAAAAATATTTACACATGAAAAGTGTATACCTTGAATATTTGATTCATCAAATAGTAGACATAGAAATAAGGAAATGATACAAAATATCATGTCCCAGATACAAGATTTGAACAAGTAACAGAGAAGGCAATAAAAAATTATACTGATTTCAGATATTTGCTCACTCTCCACTTTCCTTATCAACTTAAATGACTGGGAACACAAAATTATGAATGTATTTGACTGACATTTAGATGTATGCTCCTAGCAGATATGCGGGAAACTAAGAATGACCTCAAAAATGTACTGTGAGCGCCATCTTGAATTTGCAAGTAATTAAAGTTCTCATACAGAACAACAAAACAAGTATCGATTAGAACTTTATGCACAATTTATGAGAAAACCACTTCATGATAACATGCATTACTACATTTGGAATATTAATGCTATGGAGTCAAACACATCACATATTATTTTATAAAGGTTATAAGAGATGTTGATAAATACTTCTGTAACATTTTCAGGTAATGCAATATACATTTAATATGTAGGCTATCAAGTTTTATTCACAGGCATTAACACATATATTAAAAGAAAATATTGCTGCTTGCTGGAAAAGACATATGTGTATTTTGTGGGTATTGCATTTACTTTCTATCAATAAATCTATTTCAGGAATATTTACATGAATCATGAAATGTATAGGCACAAGATGACATGAAAAGGAAATACACAAGAAAAATTATCAAATCATATCTAAAAATCTTTACTTCAGTTTGCCATTCGTGTTAACCTATCTATTAAACAAATGGTATTCTAAACAACATATAGTACAAATGGGTTTTTATAATATATTTAAATTCCTTTCTTTGATTATATATATAATTAGTATCTAAAACTGTGTACAATTTGATTACATATAAATTTTAATTTTATATATCTATATATATGTACTTAATATTTTTTAATTACACAACAATAACCACTTTTTTAAATTCAATTTTTTAATGTAACTGATATTTATAAAGTTTAAGTAATGAAAATTAAAAGGTATTAAATTTTATTATTAGTATATTTCAACAGATTTGATTTAAAATTTATCTGAACAATTCATTTCACAATAAATTTAAAATTCCAAATGAACAATAAAAAAATCATACAAAACAAAAAAATATAGAAAATAAAAAAAGAGACTTAAGCTACGAGAACAAATAATTTGTAAATACTTTACAAATGAAGCTAGTTGAGTACATCTAATTAAAATTCAAAATTATTACAGATATCAAACAACTTAGTGAATTAGGAAAGTATTTCCAGTCAGTCTATCAACCTGCAGATAATAGACATACATTAAAATATTTTGATCACCATTTATAACAAAAGTATTCTTCATGTTACTGAGGGAAATGTCTTAGAGTGAATTATGAGGTTATGAGTGCGATCTGTAGATGGTAGTGATAACATCTTTTCTTTCATTTATTAAAGCTGCTGAAGAGCTGACCTCAACTATTTCAGCATGGATTTTTAACATAATTCTTGTTTCTGGTAAATTTCCTGATTGTCCTAAAAGGAAACTAGTTACACCTATTCATAGTGATGTTCATATAATTTTTAATTATAGACCTATCTCTCTTGTAAACGTATTCAACAAAATTTTTGAAAGAATTGTTCATGGCCACCTCTGTGATTCTGGCAGAATGGTTTTTGTGATCAAGGGACCTATGACTACAAACCTAAATGAAATCTCTTGCACCAGATATCAAAAACAGGTTGATGCCATCTACTTCAATTTTAGGAAAGCTTTTGATACTGTCCATCATGGAATCCTGTTACATTAGCTAGAAGAAAATGGTAAAAATAAATGCAAGATGGATCCATTTTTATTTGACTGATAGGATTTTTCAAGTTAAAGTGTCTGATGAAATCTGTAGCGGTATGTGCTAAGTTGTTTCGTAGGGATCAATATTGGGTCCAATTTTATTTATTAATTTTATAAATTAATTTCCATTCTGTCGGGTGGGTGTTGAATCATACATATATGATTCATATACATATATATATATATATACACACACAAATTAAGTGTTTCAGTAATGTCTGTAACAGTTAATACTCCTACTCTTTTCTCAGTATGTTGACTATTATAAATAAATCTATGACAATAAGCACAAACTCTTATGAATTTATAAAATCTTCATCCATTAGATTAATTGAACTAACTAAGCCGAATACTGAAGGATGTTCTTCTGGGACATTTTGGACTATAAAACTCTGAAACTGTAACCACAATTTTGAATCTACTAATTTTAAATATTCAGTTTTGAATGGAAGCCTGGTCACAAACCATCCAGTCTCATTTCTAATTGCAGTCTTCAGAAAATGTTTTTTACAATCTTTTTCCTCCTTTGTTACTGGAACTGTAGAAATCTCTTCTATCCAATAATTTAGTTAGTCTTTGTTGAAGATCATCTTCTGCCCGAATAAAATATAATTCAGCAGGAAACTTAGTTGTATCTGTTTTTTTGATTTTCTGTAATAATATTGTACTAAGTCTATATCAAAAAGCACGGGGTATTCTCCTGGCTTTGTCAATTTATTATTTTTTTAAATATGAAAGTATAATTCTGCACCTAAGAGAATATCTATATGACCTGGTTTAAAAAAATACGGATTTGGTAGTTTAAGATTTTCAGGAATACCCCAGCCATCAGGCTTCAGCATTGTATTGTTCATGTATTTTTAGTAGGCCTTTCACTAGTAATTTTTGGTAAGATTGAACAAAAAACATTTGTCTTAAAATTATTATACATGGGAAATAAATTAATTTGACACTTTTTTCAATATATAATAATTGAAGCATTGTTGATTCCAATAATAGGAACTGGATTCTTGATTTTCTTTATATTAAGTCTTTGAACACAGCATTCTGTTATAAAATCTGATTTGCTGATTCCAAAAGTACACAACAGATCTGTAAATTGTCTTGTCCATTCTTGATCTCTAATAAAGCAGCTGAAAGGAGTATTTGAGATTAATCTGGATTTTATAGTACAATGTAACGTGAAACTTTCATTATCTTTAGTATCAGTAAGCAAATTTTTATAACTAGATGCGGGAGAATTGCCGTTGAAGCTTACATATAATCATAATCAATATTCAGACTCTTGTTGGAATTTCTATGTAAGAGTGTGATGAGGCGTTCACATCGTCTGCAGCCACTAGTATTACAATTCTGTAATATGTCACCAAGTCTCAAATACAAGTAACTGAACTATAAATTCTTACTTCTAACAAAATTGGTTTTCTGAATATCTAAACTAATAAATTTGAAACACTTATGTGATTCACCATAATAATCACAACTCTTAACTGAACTGATGGAGTTCATCTGCGTTTTATTTTTTTTTGTTGCTTTAATAATTAAAATTTCTCAAATGTCAGCTAAGTAACAAGTTTTTTATTTTCATATCTATCATCTAATGATTTCCAAATAATTATGTAATTAGTCTCAGTAACAGCTAAATTTTTAATCAGTTCTGCTGCATCTTCAGAGTAGACATTATGTAATAGATATTTTGTATAGTAATTTCATTGTTATTGTAAACAATTACCTTTAAAGCATCTGAATAAGATAACCAGTTTTCATATTTGCCATCAGTCTTAACTAAATTGAATGCAAGCAATTTCAAAGAGAGTTTACTAGAAACTGATAATCTCTCAAAATTATTTAGTGCACAGATTCTGTAATATCACTATCATCTGAATTCTATGACAATATTTTTTCCATATTTGCTCTAATGTCATAATATTTGTTTTCAAATTCAAGCCTATCCCGAATTTCACTTTCTGTTGTATTTATTTCAGTTTTGTTTTATGTACTATCCTGTTTACTATAAATGTCTGGTAATGCTTCATATCTAACCCTAATAGTACTTAACAGATTACTCATTGCATCTAAATGTTAAAGTGCAAGCACATGTTGGTTGTGGCTTACAAACCCCTCGCTGTTTAATTAAACCTTGGAACTATATGTTGGGACTCATTATTCTGAGTAAAAAATATTAAATAACTTTAATAAAAATAACATTAAGAAATAATGAAAAGAATAAGGACATAATTAACCCCTGGGAACATAAGAAAGTTGTACAAACTAATTAATTAGGTTGACATGGTAGAAGTTGATAAGGAAGGATAATAATTTAAAAGACTAAATGAATGAAGGGAATAAATAGTAAAATTTGTGTGAACATTAAATTTATATTAGTGATTTTTAAAAGTTGATTATGTTGTGAGTGGTGCTTAGTTCTTAATTAGGCATTATAAGAACAATACCTATGAAAAAGAACTGCACCTTGCCTACAGAAGGATTTTGGAGCACATTTTCCTAGCAAACCACTAAATACCATAATTTAAAAATATTAAACAAACAAATTTTAATATAAACAAACAGTAAAACTTTGAAAAATGTAAAACAATTAAAATTACATTTATTTCTTTTCTGCTATTGGAAACATCTCCTTTAATGGCATAGAACTTGATAAGAAATCTTCCTTCAAATGAATGAAGGATCTCTGATATTTTGGAGATATATTCTCATCAACTTAAGTTCAAAATATCATTTAAACTCTGTTTACAATTCATCATTAAATATCAGCAAGGGTAAAAAATAATACAATACAATACAACATTAAAAATATTTGTAGCAATACTTAGTTTTTTTAAGAAGCTTTTATTGTCTAAATACTTATATGTAATGAATGGAATACATGTTTTATCCATCCTTGCAACACGAATACACTCTTGACTGCAATCTGATATGAGTTCCTTATTTACTGCATTATCTTGATTTATTTTCAAATACATTTTAGGATAAAAGACATCTAAGCGGTTGTAAACCGACTGTTGTAAACTATAAAAAAATAAGAATAGATAAACATTTATTATTATGAGTATATTAACAAAAAATGTAAGAACAACCAGATATCTTATTTGCTGCGGCTACGTCAAGGACAAGTCCCTGAAAATGCAGGTAATCTACTATGCAGATGCTGCAGTAAGTTCATAAAGATTGTTCATATGTTACCTGATCAAGTTGCTTCACTCACAGCCATTATCTTGGAGCTAACTAAAATGAACAAAAAGCCAGAAGTTGCAGCCAGCAAAACCAACATTAGTGGAATACCTTTGAGAGCTCCTGTCCCAAAAGTTTTGACTTTACAGGTAGCTGGTGATAAGCCATCCAACAAGCTACATTAAGGGATCCCACACAAACAAACCCTCTTGTTGTCTGTAACTTACCATTTTACAAAATCTCTCCCACCATCACCTCATATACTGGAGGTTATGGTTGAGTAACCACTCGACTCCAGGGCATTGAAGGTTATAAAATTAAAAATTCTAAAAAAAAACCAAATCATATACAATTAATTTTATATATATATACACACACACACATACAAATATATATATATATATCTGTAATTCTAGATATATATATTGTCATTTATGAAAATTATCAGGACAAGATATCAGCTACAAGGATCCTACAAACATCACTGCAGCTGCCATAAAAATCAATGTCTCTTTCATATTGCATGTCTGCAATCTATATCTCTCACCGAACATCAAGTTTGATGCACTCACTAGATATACAAAAAAAACCCTTTCGGCACATCGAAAGGCAGAGGTAGATTTCACCGGTGCTAAGTAGGGGATAAAAAAGATTCCTCCTTAAAGTTAAAAAGAACTTCAAATTTACTCAATACAGCAGCGGTTGCATTTGAAGAAAGTTTCACATGTTTAGCATACATGCCCCATTTTACAATTCCAAAAAAATTTGGTCATTCCTTGCCATAAGGATCGGTCATATCAAAAATTGTTTCAGACAAAAGTTTTAGGTAATGTTTAGAGAAAAAACAACCACTTTAAACTGATTTGATACTTTGTCCATTAAGGGAGGTATGATTTTTTTATCTTCAAAACCCCATTTTTTCCACCCCCTGAGCCAACGGTTAGTGATATCAAAAAACTTTACTTAGATAATTTTTAGGCCCTTATCCAAAAAATGATAGGAACTTTACGAATTCGATATTTTATTTAATAAGAAAGTTACAGAGATATTTTGTTTTTTCGAAAAAGCCCCTCATTTCCACCCCTGTGGTCCGATTTTGTCCATTAACGAATTCGACCAAGATTTTGGGTCGTTATATTTTACGTTTCAATTTGAAAGTGATTGGCGTAAAATTACGGCAGTTATCGTGTCCACAAGAAAGTGAAATATATATGTATAAGAACATATACAATTACATATACATATACATATATAATATTACATATACATATATAATTTTAAGAACCGAGGCTGGTATTGGGGCCTGAGGGATGTGAAACGCAAAGATATGTCAAAATTTTCTGGAACACGAATCATGGTACCCATTAAAATAGGTAGCTTTCTAATGAAATCTACCTAAAAACTCCTTTTCCAAAATCCATCTCCGTCATTAACAGTAGGAAACTTTAACACCCACTATATTTCACGGGGTTCAATAATCTGTTTCCCTCGAGGAAATATCATGAACAAACTGAGACAGGAGTTGAACCTCTGTCTGCTGAACGATGGATCTTGTGCGTTTATGTCGTCATCGACAGGTACTTTGTCCAACATCGATCTCTCATTATGCTCACCGAGTTTAATCCCTTGTGTTAATTGATCTGCTTGTACTGACTTTTACGGAGCGATCATAAACCATTTATTATTGCTTTTGGTGCCGACCGCATGGTGAACAAAAGACCACGGAGTTGAAAGAACAAATCGGAACGGTTACCATGACACGTTGTAGTGCTGACGCCCTTCATCAACTTCCCTCTTTTACCTCCTTGGTATTCGAGACTGATAATACATACATTCCACAAACATCAGGAAATCCAAGACGTCCCTAATTCCCTGATGGAATGACGATTGCCAAAATTCAATTAGGAAACGAAAGCAGGCACTGCGTAAATTTAACTGCAGACCTACAAATGAATATCTGAATTTGTATCGTAAGGCTAGAGCGGTATGTCGTGTGTATTCAGACGCTAGGATAGAGTCATGGAAGAATTACGCAGAAATCATCTCACGTCTACTGTGTGGAAGAAGCTTCGTGCAGTTTGAGGATCTCAAAAAGAATCTATCTTCGGGCTTATTCATGAAGAACAACTTCTTACGTCATCTTCCCCCGCTTTAGAGCCAAGGTCCGGCTATGCCGTCCCCCAGGGCATATGTCCGGCTATGCCTCAGCAGGGAACCGGGACTCGGTCTTTACGCCTTTGGCCTCTAATCGACAGCGCCGACCCCACAAAGAGCCTAGGCTCCCGCAGGGACGACCCCGCCGACCGGGACTTGGTCTTTTATTTTAACCCAAACTCAAACTCCCCTGGAGTTCACCCCCTTCTCAGGTACCCGCACACCAAGGCGTACAGGCCCTCCATGGAGTGACTGTCCGCCCTACCCTACTGTTTATACTCCCATTCTTCTGTCTTCATCCTCTTTGGCCCGCAGGACCTCCCCGGCGAACCTGCGGAACCATTCCCAGTTCTCATTGTTGTACCCCAACCAGTTTATGAGATTTTCTGGTGTAAGACCATTAATTACTATTTGACCTCTGTTAACGGCCCATCTTGGACATATGAACAACGTATGCTCGGCATCGTCGTTCTCTGGACAATAGATGCACTGCGGGGTGGCTCTCTTCCCGATCCTATACAGATACTGACCGAAAGAGCCGTGCCCCGTCAGTAATTGTGTCATGTAAAAATTGACATCTCCGAGTTTATTGTTATTCCAGGTTTTAATATTAGGGATTAGGCGTCTGGTCCATTCTCCCACTCTGGACCCTGTCCACTCTTCTTGCCATTCTTGTTCTATAATCCCTTCCATCTCTTCTTTCGACATACCGCTGTGTCTGAGGGTTCTGGCTTTTATCTGAAGGTCTATGGGTAGGACCCCGGTCAGTACGCACAGCGCGTAATACGATACCGTACAGTAACTAGCAGCTACACGCAGCAATTGCATTTCCTGCAACAAGTTAATATTTTATACATACAGTACACATGTATGGATTTACATACATTTAAACGATTCAATATTATTATTTTAATAAATCCATAATTAAATGGGTTTAAGGTAAAAAAAAACCCAGTAAAAATAAGTTTGGTGTAAATAATGCTAAATTAAATGTTTTTACCTGGTTGTAAACCCACAAGTTATACAGTAACTTATACATATGTTTAAAAGCAATTATTGAACTGAAATTTTTCTTCGAGTTTTTTTCAAGGTTATTGTCCTTCTAAAAATGTTGCGCATAGCAAAACTTTTCAATAGCGATGGCAATAGTTTTTCTGGTATACTTTTTCTGTAATTTACAAAACATCTAGTTAAGAAGTCTTTCTTTGTCCTAAGACAGAACATTTTTTTCTCTTAATTTTCTTTAACAACACTTTCAATGTTTCATTTATCATAATTTGTGAAATTTCTGTGTTCTTGGATTTCAGTTGATATTCAATAATATAAATCCTTTTTTCATTAAAATAAGAATCTAGAAAAAACTGACAACATAGTTGTAGGACGTTCCCGTCACGTAGCTCTTTTCTGATGCACAACTTAATTTAAAATGTGATGTCACTACATAGCAGTCGACTACAGCACCTGTACGTCAATAATACACTAGCGCTACTAGTTGTGAGAAGCGGTACTAATGACACAGTACACCCGCTTAGCCGCTAGTTTATTTAGAGCATTTTTTGGGGTAGGAGTAAAATATTTTTTTTTGCAAATATTATAATATTTTTATCGTTAACAAATGCGCCTAAGAAAAATAAGATCTTAATTAGGGGAAATCTCGAGATACTGAGGGTGACCTTGCTCTATAGCCTCCATTTCCTTGACCTTTCAAGTTGAAAGTTTAACGGCATCAATGCCACATATATATAGAAGTAATCTGACCAAGTTTGGTCAAAATCGGTCGAGTAGTTCTGGAGATATAAGGTGATTTAATGTGCAACAACGAACACACACACAAGCATGTGGCAAATTTCCAGTCATTTTTTCGGTTTCAAAACGGAAAGATGCGATGAAAACCGCATATTCACAAATTGGACCGATTACATTACTTTCCCTTCTAAAGCTATAGCTCTGCTGCAGCGCTAGACGGGAAAAGAAAATACAGATTAAAATATTATTTAAATATTTGAAAGGAAGTGTATTTCCTTAACATTGCATCATTTTTAATCGGCTTAAGATTAATTTGACGGTTTGTAAAAACAACCCGATGCATTTTGTAAAAATACTCACTCTTGAAAATTTAATTATATACTATTTTGGGAAAATTATATTTACTAGCTAAATACTTAAACTATTATGTATTTTTTGCCTTCAAACATTTAATCGGTTTGATGCAGCTCAACAAGATTCCCTATCTAGTACCAGTCGTTTCGTTTCGGTATACCCCCTACCACCTACATCTTACATCCCTAACAATTTGTTTTACATATTCCAAACGTTGCCTGTCTACACAATTTTTCCCATCTACCTGTCCCTCCAATATCAAAGAGACTATTTCAAGATGCCTTAAAATGTGGTGGATCTCTTTGTGCCTTAATATGTAGTCTGTCTCTTCTTTTAGCTATATTTTTTCAAACGCCTCTTTCTTCATCGATTTGCCGCAACAGCTCTTCATTTGGAAAAGCCTTCTAATTTTTTCTTCTGAGGTACTTCGACTGTCCACGTTTCACTTCCATATAAAGCTGTGCTCCGAACAAATACTTTCGCAAATGTTTTCCTGATGTTTAAATTAATTTTTTGTGTAAGCAAATTATATTTCTGACTGAAAGCTCGTTTCGCCTGTGCTATTCGGCATTTTATATCGCTCTTGCTTCGTCCATTTTTAGTAGTTCTACTTTCCAAATAACAAAATTCTTCTACCTCCGTAGTCTTTTCTCAGCCTATTTTTATATTCAGTGGTCCATTTACTTTATTTCTACTAAATTTCATTACTTTTGTTTTGTTTTTGTTTATTTTCTTGCGTAGGACTTCATCCATGCCATTCATTGTTATGTTCTCATTTTCCACTGTTATTCCAGATCTAAACTGTTCTTTAACATCATTAACTGTTAGTTCCATGTAAAGATTTAAAGGTAACGTGGATAGGGAACATCCTTGTCCAACAGCATTTTTTTGTCATCTGCTGATTCATCTGACACATCTTCTTCAGATTTTTAAACCCCCAATCTGCATTTCATGATCACTAAATTACGGTCACTATCAGTATCTGCTAATGGATATGCTTTGCAGTCGACAAGTTGATTTCTAAATCTTCGCTTAACCATGATATAATCTATCTGATACCTTGGTATCGACTGGTTTTTTCCATGTGTGTATATTCTTCTGTTTTATGATTTTTAAATTTTACGTTGGTTATAATTACTAACTTATACTTTGTGCAAAACTCAATAAATAGGTCCCCTATTTCATTTCTTTTACCCAGCCGGTATTCACCCACAATATTTCCTTCCTTGCCTTTTCCGATGCTTGCATTCCAATTTATAACGATTATTAAATTTTCATCCCCCTTTTATATGTTTTATTGCTTCATCAGTTTCTTCGTATATACATTCTACCTCATCGTCATCATGGGGGCTTGTGGGCATATTGACGTTAACAATCGTTGTCAGTTTAGGTTTTGATTTTATCCTGATTACAATGATCGTATCGCTAAGCTTTTTTTGACATAATCTACTCTCTGCTCTATCTTCTTGATGATTATGAAACCTTCTCTGCCTGCCCTTTATTTGACGTTGAGTTAATTATTTTAAAATCACGTTTTTTTCTTTTTTTTTAAACACCCCCAAGGCAACCGGTCCCCGCAGTTAAGCAACACTCAGTCGCCTCGGAATGTCGTGGCAGCAGTCTCTGTCCTCCCTGTCTAACCTCCTGTAGAGGTTTTCCTATTGGGATCCCTCCTGCATCATAGGAATACAACGATCTCCTCTTCTGGATAGCCTTTGTGCCCCTCCGCAGGAGAGCTACCCTACCCGGCCTTAGCCTACTAGCTCCAGACGAGCGCTGCACACGTCCTTCGCCACCCGCGTCCCCTCGCACATGCCTCGAGAATCCTCGTGGAGTTCCGTCCCCTCCCACGCTTGAATGCGGACATAAGGTTAGCTCTCTTGACACGTATAGACCCCGGATACGGATACACTAGTAACTCGAGACACATTACAGTAATAATAAAATACAAATAAATTAAACCAAGGCCAACTAAACCCAGAATTCAATTTACATTACATCAAAACTTACAACTAAACAGAATGCCTACTGGCTAGTACAAGGCAGATACATGTCAGCAATTTACACCATAATACATGTTTTATAATTACAATTAACACAATAATACATGGTTTTAACTACGAGACAACGTCAGCCATAATGTCATTTCCCTCGAGACGCATAGACCAGGGATATAGATACATTAGTAACCCGAGAGACGTGACAGTAATAATAAATTACAAGCGCATTAAAACAAGGTTGACTAAACCCAGAATTACCTTACATTACATAAAGATTTACAACTAAACATAATACTTACTAGTTTATACAAGGCACATAAATGACTGCAATTTACATTATAACACATGATTTATAATTACAAAACAATACGTTAATCGTAATCCCATCTTCCTCGAGACGCAATAAACCAAGGTTAGGTTACACATTAGTAACCTAGACACATAACAGCAATAATAAAATATTCATTACACACTAATCAAGGAAGACCCATAAAATATGAGATCCAACAGCAACAGCCTTTACAATTTCCACTACTAATGCTGCCACGATCCCCTCCTTCTATTCCCTTCATTGTGTCAAAGTACCTTAATGGCCCACTCCGTCACCGTTCTCCAGTAGCCTTCCTCTCGGAGCATGTAATTCACTACATTATCCGGGTTCAAGTCGTCTACCTTAGTTCTTGACATAGCCGGGCCGGTGGGCCCAGCTATGTCGACAGGTGTGTCGCAAAGAAAGAAGGTATGCTCCGGGTTGTCCTCAGTAGACATACCCGGGGTCCTATCGTAGTCGAAACCTGGAGGGATACGTTACAAAGTCACCGTGGCCCGTGAAGAGCTGCATAAGATAATAGCCCAGCTTCCCACGATCTACCCTTTTCATTTGTGTCACGGCTCTACCCTTTTTATCAATCTCCAGATCCATCTTCCTTTACTCGAGATGTCCTAAAGAACCTGCCAGTCATCCATCAATTGCCCCTGAGACTGGCCAGGGACCCCTCTCCTTCTATTACTCTGTCCTCAACCAGGAGCCAGGAGAAGGCCCGCCAGTACTCGGACCGCTTCCCCCGAGACCGTCCTGTACGCCCCCATCACAAGTAGTGTTGCTCTCCGTTGCACCGCCGCAAGTAGATTTGCATTCCTCTTGATCTGTATAGCCTCACTCCAAGCGGGTGCCGCATACAGCACGATCGAAGCGGTCACCGACATTATAAGCCTCCTGGTTGATGTCCTAGAAGTTCCTACCCTAGGTATTATTTTAGCCAACGCAGCAGCCGCCTTCTCTGCAGCCTGACGAACGTGTTCGCCGAAGTCCCTTTTGCTGTCTATCCACACTCCGAGGTACTTGGCCACCCAACCTGTCCGGCCCTCACGCCGTTCACAATCAGGGTGATCTCCCGCAGACTTCTCCGGCCAGTCATTACCAGAATGGAGGTCTTCTCCGGAGCCAGCTGCAGTCCTCTGGTGTTCAGCCATCTACTCCCTTGCTCTATAGCGTCATTACCTGTCTCCTCCACATCTCTTTCGTTGACCCCGGAGACCAAGAGCGCCAGGTCATCCGCATAGGCCATGACCTCTGTGCCACCGGGGTACTCCAGTCGTAACACCCCGTCGAATACCACATTCCATCGGAGAGGCTCCAACACAGAGCTCTGTGGCACCCCCCATGCATGTAAAAATCGTAGCCTACACTATCCTCAGCCTTTGCTGTGACCTTCCTGTTGTCAAAGTATTCATTCACTAACGCTCTCAGGTATTTGCTAATCCCCCTCCGCTCCAACACTTTTGTAACAGCCGACCAAGGAACGCTGTTGAAGGCGTTCCGGATGTCTAACAGCATCACCACCGGTATGCGCCTCCGGCTCCGGGTGCCCGCAGCCTTCTCCTTTGCCCAGGTGACCACCCTCTCTACGTCGTCTATGGTGGACCTCCCACGCCAGAACCGTACTAGTTACGTGAGAGGCCAACTGTGTCCCCCAGCTCGGCCTGAAGTCGACCCTCCAGGAGGCGCTCAAAACCTTCCCCATTGTGTTAAGCAGGCACAATGGGGAATATCCTCCTGGTATTCCCTCTTGCGTTTTCGGCTTCGAAAGGAGCACCAACCTGGCCTCCTTCCAGCACACACGGAATTGGCCCCGCTATACGATCACATGTAGTCCAGGACCGGCCAGGGATGACTCTCTACCAGTCGTTTCACAATCAGTCCTGGAACACCATCCGGTCTCTGACCCTTCTTGACATTTAATGCGTTGGCCGCTAACAGGAGTTCCCCCACAGTGAATCGCCGTAGCTGCTCCGGCTCCAGCCTCTCTCATGGTGGTGTTGGATAAGGAAAATCTTTCGTACAGTCGCCCTCGTCTGATCTTCCATGAGTACGGGTAGGCGTCTACCAAACATCTCCATTACAATCTGGTACGCCTGCCCGCAAGGGTCTCTGTTGATCTCAGAACACAGCTTCCTCCACGCCTCTCTCTTCTAACCCTTGATCTCTGCAATGAGCCTTTTTCTGGTAGCCGTCAATTCTCCCACCAGCTGGGGATTATCTGCTCCGTGTCTTCTCGTAGCTCTCTGGAAACTTCCCCGGGGCTCATGTCTTGCTTGCCCAATTCCATTATTCTGTTGGTTCACCAGTAGATTCTCTTCCTTCGTGGGCAACCGGTGGGTGCCATCCTGTTGGATCCTTCTTTAATGACCACCATGAGTTCTTCCAGCCCTGCCAGAGGGTCTCTTTCTAATCGGGCCGCACAGGCCGCCAGTCTGTTGTGCCTGCACTTCTGTCAGCCTCCACACCGACAATGCGCCTTCCTGACGCACTAGCCCCCACTCGATGCAGAAACTGATCCCACTACGGTCACTGGCAAAGTCCGACGACAAGACCCACCAGTCAACCACCTTCCTCACTATACTCTCCGACACGAAGATTACATCGATAACAGACCATTGGCCCCTCCCGATAAAGGTCGGCTCCTGACCCTCATTCAGACAGGCCAAAGCCAGAGTATTAGTCACAGCCAGTAACCTGTAGCCACGTGCACTGGTCCTGTCTCCTCCAGCCTCTAGAGTGACCGCGTTGAAATCGCCCAGAAGCACAATTCCCCCCCTCCACCACAACCCTTCTCACGCTGCGTTCCAGGGCCGCAAGATACTCGTCATAATCATAATCCGCGCAGTTAGGTGACACTTATCCGGCGACCAGCGTACATTTGCTTGTCCTCACTACTAGTCGCCTGTCTCCCCTCTCCACACCCAGACGAACGCACCTACAAGTGAGGTTAAAGATTGCCACATCCTCACTCCTATCTGTGATCCATCTCCTCGCAGCCATCATTTGCCGATTAGGTTCTGCCAATCTACCACAATTTAGTCATAGTTTCCTCCTACTGCGTAGACCCATGCCAGATCGTGAGCCGCCCCGCATCTGTTGAAATTGAGTTGCAATATCTTCATTGCTGGCGAGGGTTCCTGGCACACATCGAGCTGCCCATCCTATATCCATCTTTTCTGCAGTTGGCGCACTTAATCGGCTCTGTGCACGCAGCTCAAGAATGGCCTTCCTCCACGCAGTTGTAGCATTTGCGAGACCTATCTGGCCCTCTGCAGTCCGCAGTCCCGTGGCCCGGATACCAGAATCGGAAGCACGCTTCTTACATTTTCCTAGGTTCTATTCGACATGAATGCCAGCCTACAGGTATCCGTTTCCGCCGGGTCAGCCTGTCGATGTGCTTCTGAGCAAGAACCACAGTGGCATTCTGCGTACTGCCATACGCAGGCCGCAGAGAAGTCACACGCAGCTCAGCCTCTATACCAAGCTTCTTTCTTATCCCCGCAGCCACCTCTATCTTTGTGGTTCTGAAATCCAGTTCTTTGGTGTGTTCAGGAACCGCCCGCTCATCCCTGCACCTGTCCGTTACGACTATGCCTTCTACATGGGTGGTAGACTCGCTTCTTAAGATAGGCCCTCTTAACGCTCTCGTCCTTGAGTCGCTGTTGCAACTCTTCCCGTGGCCCTTTCCGTACCCAAAGGATGTCACCGGCCAGGTCCTCACCCAAGCTTTTCTTAATATCCTTTAATAGCTATTTGTAGGGGACACTTTCTTTCCGCATGACCACCGTGACCGTCTGCGGTCCCTCCGGGGCTTTTGGTCCTTTTTTGGCCCATTACCCATCATATAAAACGGGACCTGAACTCCCCGCCTACCTCCCCCACATTCTACTACCTTTCTCGTAATCATGCCTGTCATCATTCAGCGCAACTATCTCCACCTGTCCTTTATTGTAGACAGCTTCGTCAGGCCATCCATCATATTGGCCACCGGTCTTGTCGTCGTCTCCTGCGACTATCATCACGTATGTAGTGGCAGATCCCAGTTGCTCTATAGCCTCCCCTACCACAGATGCCTGGGAGACATCCTTCAACACCAGGCCAGAACGGAGGTGCTCCTGTTCAGCCTAGCGCATACTCCAATTGTCTTGGAGCATACGTGTTTGGTGTATGAGCCCTCCCTTTTCCCTTCTAAGTCAAGAACGTACACCAAAGCTCCGTTTTACCGCTCCGGTAGGAGGCCATCCCTGTCCTCCACCATCATGAAGGCTTCCTTGGGCCATTTTCGCCGAACAGCTGCAGCCAGATCATCAACTGAGCCCTCCATTAGCATCCATTTGATCTCCTGTATCCTATCGCTCCGTCTGAGTATTCTTGTTCACCGTGAATTTGGGATGCGACATCTTGCAAAGTGCATGGCATGGACGACTGCCGCCAAGTCTTCCGCCTTATCTCTGGTTCGAAAGGCTCACTCCTTTACCTCAGTTTTAGTATATATGCTCTGACGGATGAGTGTCACGGGCATATGGACCACGTCGGGCGAGTATTCCAAGTCGGTGCCGTCAGACGTCTCGTCTTCACTACTCTCCAGCCTCCTCGTCACCCTTCCGCAGATCGACCATACTGGTCGTCGGGGTCGCCATAGGGGACCTCGACGTCTTCCTGCTGTGTGTTGGAGGGAACTTCATGTCCATTTCCTCCACTTTCTTGGATACAGATTGCGACATCTCTGCACCGGCCGAAGAATCGCGCTCTACGCCTGATTCCTGGAATCAATTTGCAGAAGAAAACGCAAGGGTGGTACCTATGCTAGCAATAGTATAGAGTTTTGCCTGCAACCTCTTTGCAACTATCACTCTGAATAAAAACTTACGGATACAAAATGGCCGACTGGATATTAACCTAGTATTCCCAAGCACGTGGCGAATTGTAGGTTAACCACGTTGCCTTAAAACTGCTTAAATTACCTTAAAACTGTTATTAAACGTACCTGTTTAATCTATTACTACTAATTTAAAACTAATAATTGGCACTAAATAAGCGTTAATTGCACTTTCGTACTCTCGCTCCACGTGTTTTTGTACACTAAAAACTTCTCTACCTCAAAAACTAACCAACCGATTTCGGAGGTTTTTGTATCAAAACACTCGTCTTGAACAGATCTAGCACGTGCGTGCACACATACACACACACACACACACACACATTTCGATCACGATAAAACAAGAAAAAAACACCTTAAAATCCACCTTACGGAGCGTCCGGACGCAGTACGTATCCACAACAAATCTCGGTCTCTACACATTCTAAAATCGCCTGACCAAAAGTAGTTTAACTCTTCCCACTGTACCTCCCTAATTCCTACTACATCTACATTTAATCTACCCATTTCCCTCTTTAAATTATCTAACCTACCAACCTGTTTTAGACTTCTAAAATTCCATACTCCAACTTGTAGAATGTTATTTTTTTAATTTTCTGGTGACCCCCCTTCCTTAGCAGTATTTATCCAGATATCCGAAGAGGGTACTACTTTTCCTCCGAAATATTTTAACAAGGGAGGCATCTTTTTTACATGAAAATGCAGAGAGCTTCATTTTCTTGAAAAAAAACTAGTTTTCCATTGCTTTCAGCTGTGCAGTACTCAGAAGATTGGTTGATGTTGATATGTCCATTTAAGACTTCCTGACATATGCCTTTAACAGCTACCAAAAGAGCTGCTGTTCTCTGTCAGGAATCATTCCTTAGTCTGGCTCTCAACAGATACCACTGCCATATGGTTGCACATTTGGTCCAGCTACTCTGAATCACTGAGTATTCAAACCTCCTCACCATCAGCAAGGTCACATGCTTCATAGAGGGAAACATTATTATATAGTGAACCAAATAGTGTTTTCTGTTGTTTTTAAACAACAGAGTTCTGTCAGAAATTGTAATGGCAAGTCAGTGGTGAAACTGGAAAATAAAAAAGTTTGAATATCATTTTATGATACAATCTGTCTTCTCCAATACGATTTTTTTCTTTTTAATGAAGTAAGAAACAATTTTAATGAAATCTTTTTTTTCTATTTTTCTTAATTTGTACGTTGCTAATTGTTCAACTAATGAATAATAAGTAACCTCCCCATGGCCCAATGAGGTGTGGATGATATGTATGGCATCTAAATGAGGTGTAGGCTTACACAGACTCAAGCCGACCATTCCTGAGACATATGGTTAATTGAACCCCAAATTTCAAAGTACACTGGTATTCACTATCTAATGGATACTACTAAAAGCTAGTAACATTTACTCGGATTTGAACATCAGAACCTTTGATTTCAAAAATCAGTTTTTAAACAATTGATTTATGACGATGATTTAACCTACACACATACACACACACACACACACCTACTTTTAGAAATCCTACTTTTAGAAAGCAGTGATGTTGCACTTTTCATAATATCCTCTTGGGTATAAAATTCCAACCCTTTCTTTATACAGAATTTTCAAATTGCGAAATACAGGAAATTTTCAAATAGAAATCATAGGAAGCTAGATAGTAAGATGCTTGGTGAACATGAGAAATCACACATTAAAGTGTGAATTTAGAAAGTTATGGGCTAGTTAGAGGAATAGACAGAGGCTTTTGGTGTTTTGAGTTTCTAATTGTACAATTACCATAGGTGCATGTTTTGTGATGAACACTACCATGAGGAAGATGAAGAGATCTTCAGTACTTTTGTTTTATTTTTAATATATAGTATTAAAAAATCTGCTATATCACTTTTATGACTTTATTATTATGAGCAATTACAGCACAAAAATGAAGATGCAAAGTGATGGCTAGCTATCAGAATAGGTGGTTACTCCCTTATGCTGTTTGTAAATAGGAAATAAAGTCTTCCAGCAGAATTAATAAAAGATGCAAGAAAAAGTGTCGGTCTGATGATGGACTGATAGCAAGCAGTGTGAAGCAGACATGAAGTTCTCATATTTCAAAGGCTTACTACTTTTAGACAGTTTCCACAGCTGTATCATTGATTACATAAAAGAAAAAGAAAAAATCAAGACATCTGCATTGCTTACAGTACTAATATTTCGTAATGAAAACAAGGGCCCCTATGTTGAGAGTCGGTCAGGATTATAATCAGGGTCAATATCACTATTATTACCGGATATAACATAAATACTACTATCATTACTATCAGAGTCGGATAGAGCAAGTCTATTTCACTACTTCTAACAAGTTCATCTGCCATTGTTAAATACAGTATTACACACTTAAAACAAAAATAAAATAACTAACTTAATAAACACCAATAATATAACTACACAGAAAAAACATTAAATGTACACAAGAATGTAATACTAATGTAAAGCATGCCCGACCATATGTAAGCAATGACATTCATGCCAGACTGTGACTGGGGTGACATCAGCACATGGTGTTCTAAACAAAGAACTAAGTTGATTTCGTCTTTATTATTATATCATTTATCAGGATTACCAACTATTTTCATAATAATATTATTAACATTACACAGAATATTCTAAGAGTCACATTTCATACAAAATTCAGCTTAAATAACTAGATAAACAAAAATAAACAAAGCGGGCAATAAATCACCACCCGCTCTGTCTTTTTCACAATTATAAAACTACAAGCACATTTACCTACTTGCATAATTATAGCGCAAGCATATGTAAAAATAAGTGGTCTTTATACAAATCCAGTGTAGGATTTCACTGTAGGAAGCCAAAAGGTAAAAACTTAGGCTTATCAAGCTATTGATGACACGCACAAATTAGAGTATCGTTGTCCCATAAGTATAATGTTAGGCTTTCCTAATAATATAACATAAACGGTATAAATAATTATTGCTAATATAAAAAATTTGAACTCAATAAAAATATTTTTATGTTTAGTGTATATTCATTCAAAGAAATTACAAAGTTAAGCCAAAAACTACAAAGTAATTAACTTACAGACATATTTATAGGATCACAGTCTGAACATGGCACTAAAATAAAAGTTTTAGAAACACCAGGACGGAAACGTTGTTAAGATGCATGACTGATAGCCACAAAAATGTCAGAATACCCAGGTTCTGGAAAAATAAATCTTGATGTTAGTATTATTTCTTTCCAAATACAAGTAGAGACAAATGCTATATTATGTCTGTTTTATTTGTATATAATTAAAAATATACAATTCCTAATTTTTAAACACATAAAGCTAAAATTTAAAAGCAGTTGTCACAGATTCAAAATCGTCTTATAGTCTTTATAGCAATCTCTTCTCAGTTTCCTTCAAAATTTTTCCTTCCCTAATTGGATCTATTAATAGAAAAAGAGCGTAAAAATAATATTGAAGACATCAAATGTCAGTTTATAGTTGTTCAACCCCCTTTAATAATGGTGGTGTAAATTTGTTATTGAAATTTTTCATTTTAAAATAGAGATACTCTGTATGAAAGAAAAACCTTGTTTTTGTAAAATTTACATCTATCAAACGACTTGATAGAAAGAATTTAGTTTAAAAAAAATTAAACTTCCTTTTTTCTGCATTAATTTTGAGTACCAATTTATCCTGTATGAAAACATATAAGAATTACAATAAATTACACAAAAAAATACCCTGGTTTTTGCATTTTCTTAGGAGTACAATTTCAACATCCCACAAGTTCATTAAGAAATAACAAAAAAGATTACTATTCAAGTTCCTGAATGGTTTCGCGGCATAAAAAAGAGGGTTCCCTTATTGGTTACTAAATGTTGCCAGCATGATATCTTACAGATGGAAACAGGGTAGTGGCTGATCCAATACTCACAATCCTCATTTCAGGATGAATAAGGAAAGAGTTTAAGGAAAGGAAGGAAAAAAGAAGGAATGCTATGAGGCAAGCTAATATACTTCTTGCCCAGAACTTTTTGGATTTGTTAAATGAGAAACAAGTTATTCAGCTGCGTCATTCCATTCATATAATTTACTTCATCTATTTACAACCATTTGCTAGGCAATATTTTTAATATAGTGTTATGATAATGAAGTTGCATATATTAGTTCAATTTTTCTTTAACTAACTAACATCTTGATGATACTGATGTACTAAAGACTGATGTCTAGAAGATGCTTTATATTTGCTATTTTTTCTTTTCCATTTAATAAAACAACACATTTCCTAATTTGTGATATCTTCCTTTTAGGTTTCAAAATGTTAATTGATTATGGATGGCGTAATGATTGATTTTATTTTCAAAATGTAAATTACAAAAAGTGATCATTATTTTAGTTATTAGGGTTGGTCACGTACAATTGACGAATTGTTAGGTACTGGCCCTGTAAAAATAATTTGATGCGCTAAATGGCTCATTTTGCCTGAAAACATTGTAGCAAGATGAAAGAAAGCTTTGAGGCAGCTCAAAACCCCAAGGGTTTGTGACTCAGTGGCTTTCATGGGTTTTTAATGTAAGAATGATCATTATTAAATTTTATTCTTGATATTAACCTGTTCTGATCAACAGTGTTTATTGTTCTTGTATATTGTGTAGTGCATTTTTTATATGTACAATACAAGTAAATTTTGCCTTATTTAAATGATTTGTTTTTTATCAGTAAAATGTAAAAGTCTAAAGATAAATGTTTTGTTTTAAGGTTGTTACTGAATTCATTCATTGAATTATAATGTTCAAATTATTGGAAAATTGTAACTTCTTTGGCATTAATAAAATCGTTTTCAAACTGATGTGTGATTTTTTTTTGTAAATTGTTATAAGTGTTAAAACACAGGAGTTGTATTATACATGTAAACAGAATTATAAAATACTTTTTCAGTAATAAAAAACAGCAGTGTCAAAAAACTAGAAAAGTCTTTAATACTTTTATTGCCAGCTATTTTTATGAATCTCCTGACTTCTAGAAATATTTCATTTTCTACCTTCAATTTTAATATATTTCAAACTTTATATTTTATTTATTAATCAATTTGAAAATATGCTTGTTAAACAAATAAGAGTACTTTGCAGCCCTTTTTGTATTATTATATCATGTTTTTGAATAAATAACATTCTTTTTTTTTGTACAAAAAAATCTATTTTTGTGAAAAATAAAACTATTGAGAATTATTATTTTTTGACTTCTTATTAAAAAAAAAAATTACATGAAAATGCTAAAAAAATAAATTAAAACATATATTCTTTTATGTTCTTTTTGTTATTTATGTATTATTTTTTTTAATTACAATATTTTTGGAAATAACTTTGTTGTGTGATCAGATATGTTGGCTCAGAATATATTGTAAACATAATACCTATAATTTGAAGGTTCTGCCTGTAATTTTTCACACTTGATCACAAGTTGTTTGTATGCTGATGCTTTATTAATTAAAAAGAACACTTAACTATATAAATTTTCATGTATAAGACTGCCAAATCCTAGAGTTACTTAAAATGGTGTTACTGTAATATTGCAGATGCAGCTTTTTTGTTATTTCACAGTGATAATATAACGTGTAGCGTTTAAAGAATTAAGTTTAAATTTTAAATAGAAATACAAATTACAGAAAGTAGTTTACTGTTGAATTTTATTATCTACAAAACTGAAATTTAAATTGAGCTATTTTATTTTTCATCAATACTGATACTGTTCTATTTTGTTATCTAAAATTACTGCATTTTTCTACAAGGAACTTTTTTGTCTTTAGCAACATTTCAATATCATAGACATTATTAAAATTTATATTTTAATTTGTTCCTTTTATTTATTAAAAGAAAACTGAAGTGGGACCAAGTCCATTTTGATATATTATTTCCTTCCTCTTTTTATTACAAAAACTACACCTTTTGATTTAAGCATATTTTATTCATTCAAACATAATTTCTTGCAGTGGAATTTTAGTAGAGCAAGTTATAAAAATGTAATGTATTTGTATTTTTTATCATTCCTAAATAAAAAAAACAGAAGTAATTTTGAGTTTAGTCAATTGTAGAATGTTTTACTGTTATTCATATGTAATTTACTTTTCTTAATAATGTTAAATATTTTTTGTTAAAATATTTAAAAGTTATAATGGAAGATGGAATATTTGTATTAGTTGTTTTAAGATTATATTATTCCTTATATTATATAATTCATATAATATAGATTAATTCACAAAAACTTAAAACATTTTGAATTTAATGTCTGGATTATTTGACTGTTATGGTTGCTGAACAATATCATTTGGTTCTAAAATGTCTTTAGACAATTGTATTACAGGTTTTCATCCAAAGGTCGTATTTTAATATTTAGAAATAATTTTGTTATTATTATTTAAAAAACAATATGTAAAATTAACAGTGTTAAAAAATAACAAAACCAATTTGTTGTTAATGTAATAGACAATGTTACAATTATAAATTTACATAGCTGAACTACAATTATAATAATTTTATTGATGAAGGTCATCACTATTTCTAGAGTTGAATTTTTTTTTGTTTTTCACCTGCTCTTTGGTACAGTGGTCTTCAACCAATTGTTTCATTGCTGTTCTTGCTGGATTGTAAGTAATAAAGAATAGGTTATTGGTGTTTATAAATTAATAATTAAATTGAACAAGAAAAGATTAAAAATATATAGAATTAGTAATTTTTTTCTATTTTCTGAAATTCAGTGGGACAGATATATTTGACCAATAGAAAGATCTCATCTATACCGGGAGATAATGAATTATAAGATATATATTGTTTTAATGTGTTTATTAGGAATATAAAAATAATGGTTAATTTTATGATAAACGTAAATAAAATTATTTTCATTATAAAGTCCTTGCACGGCTCATTTTTTCAATTCCAGTCTGATTCCTATCCCAATTATCTTGTCATTTATTTATTTTTTATTATAATTTTAAATATTTAGTTTATTCTTATAGTATGTATTTTCTTCTTGAAAGTATCTTTTCAGGAACTTTTAAAAATGTTTTTTGACTTCTACCTTGATCTGTTTTTTTGACAGGATTCATCATTTGTTTAGATAATCATTTTATTCTCTTCATATCTTATATCTGATTAATATCTGTCAAAATACATTTCTGTTATTAAACAAAAAATCTTTTTGCTATTCTGTCAAAAAAAAATTAGTTGGGGCCATTTCCCTAAAGGTTGAAGACCACTAGTGCAGAAAATATGTTTCATTTTCGTTTTGAAATATGAACATCGGAACAAATTACCTGTTTAAAATGTTTTATTTTTTTTTAAGTGCTAATACTTAATTATTTTATGTAAAATTTATAAGTTTTTTCAACTGAAATAAAAGAATTATTGGTGTAGGGATGAGTGTTAGATTATAGTTCCTAAAACAGGCTATAAAGTGTTATTTCTTGCTGTAATTTACTGGAAGAATTGATTCTTATGAATGTAGTATTATGTTAATTACAGTGAACATAACATGATTTTATTTATAATGTAATTTTATTACCTTAATATTAATGTTATTTTATTACTTATTTATTATTGTTTTTTATAAGTTACTGAAAAACTGTAAGGGATCTATTTAGAATTATTAGGATTGTTTGTGATATATGCAATTTGAATATATATATATATTTTTTTTTCGTTACTATCTGTTCATTTTAATTAATAAAAAAATGTTATACATTTATCAATTTTAAAAATCTTTACCTTTTTTACTTGTGATCAGTTTAATGTTGTTTTTTTTTTTTTAAATTGAGAGTTATGTGGATCTTTGTTTTATTGTTATTTAACCTTACCTCTTATGCACATGCTTTCAGAATGACACCACTTGCATAGTATGTGATTTACATTAAATGCAATCAAGTCCTATCTACTATTTGGAGCAAGTTTGTTCTTGCTCTTACCCCAAAAAAATTTTACGGCTTAAATCTATGTTATTCTTTTATCGTGGGTTTAACAATCACATAAATGACATCATGGTTATCAGGATTTAATCGTGGCTAAAATGTAGTTTAATGGAATAGATTCTCTGGGAAATTAGGTATAAGTGGAAAAACAGAAAGCTTTGTAATATTAAAGTAAAAGTGTTTGGGAAGTCAAGCCATGATCGTTGATTAAATAAAATAATAAGTTCTAGTTGAGTACATGGAATATCTGTAGTTTACTGTTACTTCACAGAAACATGGCCTTTGTATTTGTAAAACTTAAATACCAGTACACAATTGATTATTAAGTAAAAAATAATTATTTTAAAATAACAAAACTGGTTTTAAGAGGGTTATTATTTAAGAGATGTTGATTCAAGCCGTATTGATTAAATTAAAAATCAGTAACTTAATTTACTAAAGAAGCTATTAAAAATGAGTGAGTTAGTGAGTGGTAAGTGATGATGAAGCAAAATAGACTAAAAGTGAAAGGATTCATCCAGAATCGATTAAGAATCACATGAAGAAACAATGAAACATCAGTTTAGAAACATGAGGTGAAACCTCAGTTTGTACAAAGTTTAAAAATCTTGTACAAAATTTTTAAGGCTCAAAAAATTGATTAGTTGTGGATTATAATTAGGAAATTAACCCATAAAGTATAATTGCTACTTAAAGTTAATGTACTGCTGCAAGATGGAACCAATTATATAAATTAGTGTCAAGGAACTATAGAAAGCATGTAAGGGTTGAAATAATAGTATTTTTGTTGTGGCTAGATTAATTTCTAATTGTTTTAAGGGCACTTTGGTTATAAAAAAAGCTGACAACACAGTTGTAGGACTTTCCAGTCATGCAGGAATGTCACTTTTACACTGAAATATTATTCATTTACTTAGTTCACACAAGTAGATGACTACAACTGTAAGTCTGTGCTACACTAGTGCTTCTTGTGATGACAAAGGGTACTATTGATGCAGTATGCCCACTTAGCCACTAGTTTAGAGCATTTTTGGGGTGGGGGTGTGATTTTGCAAAAACATTTCTTTGCAAATATTGTTATTTTTTAATCGTTAACAAATGTGCGTAAGATAAATATGACCTTAACTAGGCGCAATCTCGAGATACTGAGCTTGCTCCACAGCCACACTTCCTTGACCTTTTAAGTTGAAAATCTAATGGCATCGATGTCCCATGTGTAGAAGTAATCTGACCAAGTTTGGTCAAAACCGGTCTAGTAGTTCTGGAGATATAAGGTGATTTAGAGTGTGACACCGGACACACACGTACATACAAACATTAACATCCAGAAAATTTCCATCTGTTTTTTGTTTTTTTGGACACCTGTCAACATCAAGATCCAGAGCTATAATGCTATCTAGACGAGAAAGTAAAAATGTTAGAGATTTGATTTTTACATTGTATGAACAAAATTTGAGAAAAATGGAAAATTTTCTTGCAAATTTCAAATGTGTGAGAAATTCTTCTATCTTTATAAGATAATGTGTGAGAAATTCCTCATTTTTTCTCAAATTTGCAAGTAATTCTTTAATTTTTCTCAAATTTGTTGTAAATTCTTTACTTTTTCTCAAATTTGCGAGAAATTCTTTCACTATTCTCTAATTTGTGAAAAATTCTGGTTTGTGATTTTCATATTATATTTCTGTAAATTGGCATTCCAGTTTTCAACCGAAAATACAACATTTTATGTACTGAATAAGAAACAAATTACCGTTTTAGTGAAGATTAGAGAGTTTTTGAAAAGAAAAAAAATGGTATGTATCAGGAAATTCAAATTTAATAATACATTTAATTCATTTTTTTATAATAGTTTATTTTATACATTAAATTGAACACTTTAAATTGGCTATTTTTGACAAATTTATATGACTAAGATTATTTTTGTAAGTTACGCAACTTCTAATATGTTAAAAAAAATCATTTATAACTATTACAGATTAAGTGATTAGTATAAAACATAACATTAAGTTTGATCTTAATTTCTTTTTTTTTATTGCTGAAAGTGTTATGTAATGTGAAATAATGATAGAGGGCTTTAAAATTTTTGTAATAGTTTGGAAATGAAATTTAGATCAGCTAATTTTGAAGATATTGGCCAACTGGTTATTTAGCGGTCAAAACAATGCCACAATTTTATTTACCAATTGTTTTGTTGAAAATCATTGATATAATTATTTCAACCCTGAAACAAAGGTGTAAACACATCTATTTGAGCACTGAAATAGCATTCACGTAGAGCAGCTTGACACCATATTAAAAACTGTTTTTTTTTTTTAAATTCATTTGGTATTGAATAACTGAAGAGATAGATCTGCAGAATATTGCATTAATAAAAACAGATTAGATGTTATAGAATTACTAGCTACCAGCACCTTTGAGTATAATAATATTCACCTTTTATTGGTAAATTGGTTTTTTCTTATTTAAGACTCTTATGAAGACATTTAAATAAAGATTCTTGTATTTGTTGGTTTTTGTTCTAATAAAAATGAATTAGAGAATTGTTAAATTTTAAATTCTCTTTTAAAACTGTATGTATTTATTTGATAACTATTTTAATATTTATAGTTGTTAAAATGATTTTTATAAAAATAGAAGCATTAAATAAATAAAGGAAGAAGTATGCTAGAGAAAGACTGTAATGCTAAGTGATGTTTAAAAGAAATCATATAACATTTTATATTGAAAAAACATTGCAAAAATATCCAATTGAAATTTGCCTTGGAACTTAGCTACAGTACTATAGAACCTAGGTTCAAATCCAGTAAAATGGTTGCTTATATTTAATTGGTTTTAGATTAATAATATTATCTGAGACTTAATTTGAAAATGAAATAAATATTTACAGCGGAAAGTAAATCATAAATAGATCTAAATATATATATATATATTTTTTTTCTAATCGGTGAAGTTGCATAACTGAGAACTATGAATAAAAACCTTATAATATAATTATTTTAAATAAAAACAATTTTTTTCTAAAATTATTATTATTTACATTTAATTCAATACTCAACATAGATCTTAGAGAACTTTACACAAATTATGAAAACATTTAAGATATAATACAGTTTTTCCTTCATATAAAAATGTCATGGAGTCTACTCTATAAATTTCATTTTACTCACTCATAACTAATGAGAAAAAAAACGCTAAAAATTACATATAATATTTACACTACACAATGACTAGTTTATATATTAATTTTTGGTTTAAAATATAAAGGTAATTTTACTTTTTTATAACAAAGTTCTTAAAAGTATTATGTATTAAACTTAATACATTATTATTAAAAAAAAATACCTATACACATATAAGTAAACTAGATCTTAAGTACACAATAGTAATAATATTAAATTATTATATTTTGTTCGTAAGGGTTTCATACAATAAATATTTGATTCATTTTAATATAAATGTAAAATTTTGTAACAGTAAGATAAATTTAAAAAAAAAAATTTTTTAATATAATAACATTTAAAATAAAGAAATACTATTAATGTAAGGATATTCATTACAATTTTCTAGTACATGTATTGGAAATTGAATCTTCATAATAGTGAAATGAATTAAAATATCCTTCATAATCATGATGAATAGTGTAACCTATTTACAAATAAATATAGCTTAATTGTTCATTTTTATAGAAAGAATCATGATTTTTTAGAACTGCTTTTAATGATAACATTATTTAAATGATGTTACAGCAAAATAATAATAAATCAGTAAAAAGAATTCTCAAAACTTATTTAATATACTATTTATTTACTTATTAACAGTCTTATATATAAATATGTATAATAATTAAATATATTTTTATTAATATAATAAAAAAAATATGGCAAATTATAATTTTTTAATAATGACATTTTTTTATATAAAAGGTTATACCTTAATATAAAACATTTGAAAAGTATCTCAAAATCTATAAATTAATAATTTTTTAGCTTATTAACACTTAAAAAAAGTAGGTTATGTATTTGATTGGTATGTTTATTTTTTCTAATTCATTTTTTTTTAATTTGAAAATGGTGAAGATTTTTTTTATGAAAATGGTATTTATTAGAGCTAGCCTTGTGTTGGTCCCATTTGTATAAAATTAAAAAAAAATATTAAAAGTATATAAGTTCCATGATGCAAACAAATTTTTGCTATACTTTTATACATACTTTCATATATATCTTTGGATTCACTAAATTAATTTAGGTGAATCTGAAATCTCAAGATCTCTGAACCTCAAGCTGCTTCACATATGTTGTATGTTCTTGTAAATGAAAAAATTACTAGATTTTTCTTTTGAGAGTATCTCAGTAATATTTGATATTAAAATAGTAATTGAGATACCAGTTAATTATAAGGTATTTAATTTCAATAAATTTAAACAATCTACTTAAATCTTGTAAAATTTAAGGTTAGTTCTATTTTTCAAATGTATTATTATATAGAATTTTATTTTTTTTTAAAACTGCCATGGAACAACTCCTGTATAAACTTCCATATGCCAAATTCAGCTAAAAACTGCTTCCATAGTTTAATGTTTATACTTTTTATGACTTCTTTTATAAAATTGTAAAGTGATGATAAAAAACTAACAAAAGTGTTTAATATGGCCATTTGCGATCAAAGACATCATTAGTTGCATTAAAATATTTTTATATATTTTAAGAGAAAAATGTTTGTGTTGTAGTAAATGTAGTAAAGAAAAATATTGTTTTTGTACATTTAAAAAAAAATTATATGCTTTACGTTTTTGTAAACTTTTACTTAAAAAAATATTACTGATTCAAAAAAGAAAATTTTTTTCTTGTGTTTATATGTAATTAAATACATAGTAAATAATTAATTGTAAGTTTATTACAATTAAATTAAATTACAATTTAATTTACAAGTGAATTAATTAATTTACAATTAATTTTCTGTATGGAATTCTTTGTCCTATCAGAGAATGTCTTTAAAACCAAAGATTATGAATCTCTAATTTATTTTTGAATGTTTCTTGAATCTGCAGTAATCTTTTTTCTTTTGGACAAACAAATATTATACAGGATGGGATTGTTTCACTTGGTAACAATTTAAAATTCAAAATACAATATTTTGTCAAACATAACCGCAATCAGTGGTAAAATAAAATAAAAGAAGAAAAAAAAAAATATATATATATATATATATATATAATAAAAATCAACCTCTTAATAGACCTTCTTAAAAATTAACATCTTCAGGAGAATATCATTTTTTTAAAAACCCTTATATTGAGGTCAGTGTCAAATGATCAGTCCATTCTTTTTCAAAATAAATGGCGAGTAAAATGTAAATGAAGAAAAAGTATTACTAATTTTACCTAATAAAAATTACTGTATAAATAAAAAAATTCCTCTCAAGAGATAAATTGTTTTTTTTTGTGTTTGATGATTAATTCACCTCATAGTTTTAAACTTTTAAGTGGATGCTGGGAATAGAAATTTTGAAGTGCATGAAAAATATATTGTTTTTATAGTTTGTTAGTAAAAGGTTGATTTTTACATTACAATAAAACATAACTATAGATACTTTTCATTTTTTCTTTACAATATAAATAAATAAATAACATAAACTTCTTAAATTAAGTAATGCCTTCTTTAGAATAGAAATAAACTAAAATTAATGCTTACAATCTAATTAATAAGTTTGAATATTATTATATACAGTGCATTCAATTGTTTATTATTCATACAGCTGGTTAAAAGATATGAATAAATCATATGTCCTCACATTCTAAATATGTTTTCTAAATTTCAATTTCTAAAAATTATATTATTGATAAATTAATTACAAATATAATTGTTTTGGAATGACTGCTAAAATATGAATATAAAACAAAAATACAATAGAAATGTTTATTTGATTCAATAAAAAATAAATAAAATGGATAACATTGAACAGATTCTTTTTTAATGGAATTATATAAATAAAATACAGTGACAACTATTATTCATCATTGTACATTTAAAAAAAATGTTAATTAAAGAATGAATGCAAAATTTGAAAAACTATTTTATTACTTTTTCTTTATTTATTAATACCACACATCACAATTACATAAATACAGTATAAGCTCTTTTATCTTACATTGTTGGAATAGTTATTAGATAATTCACTGGAAACGACAGTTAGTATCTGAAATATGACCAAATGAAATGTTTCATAACCAAAATAAATTTAAAAAAACTGTTATTGAGAATAATGATATAATTTAATAACTTTCTTTAATGTCATAAACATAAAAAAAAGGAAACAATACATTAGTATAGTGTCTCTAGAGTCAAGTTGGGATTGCACAAGTAATGTGAAGTGCACAAATGAGTAAATTGTACATTTAGTGGCAATGAACAACCTGATTACAAAGCACTCGGTCATTTGTACTTCTTCCTTCTAAACTGTAGAAGGAAGCGGTCATCATCCTTTTACCATTTATAAATGGGGATTGAGCATAGCCTCAATTCAATTATTATTTTGCGTTGTTACAAAAATGACCTATATGATGATTTGGAAAAAATTGTAATAACTAAAAATATTTTTTCTTTATATTTCTGAAGACTATTCTTGCCAGAGAATCTAAATATAAAAAAAGATATGATTTGTCTTTCTTTTTTCCTTAATAAAGATAATTTTTATTTTGATAAATATTTTAAAATGATTTTGTATAATTGCCCACAGTATGGGTTTCTAAAAAGAAAATAAAAAATTTGCTGGTTATTTACAAGTATAAACTACATAAATTAAATAACCAATTTCTTTATATCTACAGATGTATTTTATACTAGTTCTTAGTAGTATAAGTAAAAAATAAACCTTGGTTGATGTTAATTGACAAAAGATAAGAAGAAAGAGATTTTACTGCTTGCATTAATAGGATTATGAAAAATATGCTCTAAAAACAGCATAATATAATAACATTTAAAATAAAACAGTTTTTGTAGAATATTCTTCATCATATATTTTCTTTTAAATTATTATTTTAATAAATGATTTTAAAAGTATGTCACTGTATCAGTTTTATAAATTATTCCTAAATTAGATTAAACAGATAAGGTAATTTTTTATTACTGATCAATATAAAATTACCAATTAATAATGTTTTTAAAAATTAAAAATTAAAATGTGTAAAACTATTTAGTTTTACACAAATGTGTAAAACTATTTAGTTTTACACATTTACAATTTTATTTTTAATAGGTATTTTTCTATACATGTAATAAAATGAATGTACACACAGTTCTTTTTATTGAAATCAGTGAATAAATCAAGTCCTGTTAAAATTTTTACGTCTTAATTTCATTTCAGATTGTGACACAGCAATCCATTCGTTTCGTATACGATCAAACCAGGTTAAACCCAAATTATATTTGCCATTCAGATTAGCATGCTGACAGTGAGAAAACCACCAACCGCCTTCATAATTGGCAGCACAATTAGTATTACTTACATCATGATCTGAATCTATTGTACTGAACTGCATATGATTTTGATATTCTAATGCATCACTAGCATTCCCGTGGTAACCTCCAACATGTAATCTGTAACTATCTTCACTTGATGTTATGCTGAATTCATCGTATTCTGCATGCCAAATTTTTCCATAAATGTCAACGAGATCTATGCGTAGCATTGTATCATTATCTTTCGTTAACTGATGTATCATTTCATTACCTAACCAGAATTCACCTGAAAAAATTAAATTACAACCAATTAAACAATTTTTTTTTCAATTAAGGTAAACTTGTTCTTATATTATGTTTTCATATGTAAGGAACTTTCTTTATAAACACAACTTTAAATGAGGTAGAGTAGGTGAGTAAAAAATTAATTGACTTGTTGACATTAGTTTTATTACTACAAATAATATAAATGAAGATGTTTTACATATTATAAATCAAAAAAGTATGTCTTAAAAGATTTCTGATCTTAAAATAGATAAAGAATAGAATAAAAGTAAAAAAGTGATAATAAAAGATGAAAGGGGACTTTTTTAAACAAGGAATTAATAGGTCCAATTCTACCCAATAAGTAGCTCAGGGTGTGCTTTTTTATAGTTGTAAGTTAGGAAACGGACTCTTTGAGCATGTCTGTCGGCCAAATCACCCCCATCACTACATAAATACACAGGATGCATCTCTAAGGATGAATAGGTCTGCTGGGTACCTGTAGACCTATTTAAAGATATGATTTCCACATCCTTAATACAAATTTAGTAAGCATATACCAAAATCAGAACACCCTAAGGAAAAAACTCTAGGAAAAGGGTGGATAACAAGAAAAGAAAAATCTATTCAAAATGGAAAAAAGACAACTAATCCATCTAAAAGAGTACTTCAGATCTCTCTAGGCAAATTGTACCCATCCTGTCCATAAATTTTATTTATTTTTAAATATTATTTTCATTAGTTAGAACTCAGATTTGTTCTTGCATATATTTTAGTGAAGTTAAGATTGATGAAATGTTTGGTGAATAGATTCCAGACTCTTGAAAGAAATTGAATTTGGCATCATCTAACCTAAAAGTCAGAGAGGTAATCACTGCCAGCTGTTATCTGGTCAGGAATCCCTTGGCAAACCAAGATATTTTTACCTAGGATGGAATCATCACAATAAAATTAATATTTTTATGTTGATTAGCTGTAATATTTGCTACAACAAATTGCCTTTCCTTTAGGTACCAAAGGCAATTTTAGGTACCTGATAAGGGAAAGAAATACTGATGGAGAGTAAAAATTACATACAGATAGAGATAAATATTAAAAATGGATGGATATGATACCAGTTGTTAAGAAAATTAGTGTAATTAGTCTAATTTTCTTAACAATTGGTATGTTAAGAAAATTAGTGTGGTATTTAAGTAGTAAAATTATAAAAGAAACTCAATACAGTGAACTCAATACATTAGGAGCAAATTAATTTAAACAAGGTTAACTTCGTAATCAATAGCAAATGTACTAATATTCAATTCAGACTTAGAAATTACCTTTAAAAAGAGAATTTTAGAATTTTCTCTTTTAATAAATAAATATTAATCCACAAAATCTTCTTAGACATCTATTTGTCTCTATTCTTCCTTACAAACACATTTCATACAGACACTAATGTAGTAGAAATTTAATGAAAACAAAAAAAAAAATAATAAATTTGGTGCTAGATGTAGACAATATGAAAACTAGAAAAACAAAGAAAGAGTTACCTAAAATAAAGTGTAAAGGATGGGTTTCAAGTTTTGGAATTAAGTGTTTTAAAACAAATCAGAAGTAATTATTGTTAGTATTTTTTTTAAATGTTGGTATTCAAAAAACATGAATAATGACCGCAGGAAATCTGCTAACATGGTTTAACAAATAATCCTCTGTTATAGGTTGCCCAAACAACAAAAGAAAAAAGATTATGTTTAACGCAATATCTTTATGTAAAATGTAAATAGAATTCTTATTTCCCCAAGAAATTAAAAACACTGTGAAATCCTCATTCTGGAAAAAAAGGATGGATTTCAACACATGAAAGCAGTCCATCTTAAAAATTATATGATAAAGAATAATGATATTTAACAATAGAAATATTTAAAAGATGAAAAAGAATCTCAATAAAAGCAAAGTGTAAGGTAAGGCAAATTTTATTTTTTAAGTTTTGCTAAAAGTAATCAAGAAAGGCTAAAAGAACTTACCAGCAGCAGAACCAAAACCATGAACATAATCATTCCATGGACGATTAAATTTTTCTGAACCATCTTTACGTCGTTGGATAACCGTCCAACCACCAGAATCTTTGTCTTGGTCACACCATGTTATTACTGGTATTGATTCTCCAGGTGATACCAAATATAATCCTGTCAGACCATGAACTTCTCCACAATCTAAAAGCAATCATATGAAAACCTATACGATTAGTAATAAATAATTTATTTGATAGGTTTCTAATATAATACCAATAATAATTATATATTACATTAATGTTTAACCAGAAATCATAATTTAAAACAGAGAAGTAGAGGAAAGAAAAAAGTGAAATAATTTTTTATAAAGTTATTAGAATTTGTTGTAATTTAATTAATTAATTAATCTCTAAATAGCAAATTTTTATTAGAATGTTAGCTCACCGTTAGGCAATTTTTCACGGATGGCCTGGTAAGCTGATATAACTTGTTTCAACTGTTGCATTGTAGCTGGAAGTGATGGTTCAGCAATTGCAGACTGTAGAGATGTACTATCAGTTGTGAAAATCTGCATGCCCATGAATGCAGACTGCAAAGTAATTAATAATAATAATTAGGCAGTGTAATTTTATGTAATTCTGTATGTATTTTGTTTGATAATATGAGATAAAATATGTATACTGAAAAATAAATTACAGCAATCAGTATGTCATTTACTTATTACCTAAAATATAATTTAAATATTTGATAAAATCTTATAACCAAAAAAATACTTAATTTTAATAACAGTAATTTCTTTAATTAATAAAAGGAAAGTTCTCATACTACATCATCCCAATTAACAAGTCAATAACCTTATGTCTACAACATTTTTTTTATTAATTTTCTTTTTATTTTGTTTTTAAACCATTGATACTAAGGTCATTAACCAAAAATATCAGGATTATGCAGTTGCTCAGCCAAATGGAAACTGCATCTAGTGTTGTTTATCTACAGTGATCAACAGAAACCGGTTTATTAAATGTAGCTTTGACTGATATATACTGTTATTTTACATCCTATTTTCAGGATACTATTTACTGAGACATTTTAGGTGTTATGGACTCTCAGTTGCTATGAAAATGCAGTTTAACTTCCTTGCCCACAACTAATTTTATTTTTAATGTTGCTGAAAAAACAATTTTTAATAAATTAATTATTTTGCCATTGATTAATTAATAATAAAAGCATATAATAAAGCATTAATTAATTATTTGCTATTAATTAATAATAAAAATATACAAATGTAAAATATTGTATATTTTTCTTTTTAATTAACATTTCATTTAGTATTGTTAATCACACAAAATTTTGTGATTATTGTGCTTACATTTTTTGTACTTTATACCATTACCAGTCTTTAGTGGAAAGTCATAACATGTATTTTCTTTTTGTTGTGATTATTTTGTTAATAATTCTACAGGAACCTTTGCCACAACATGAAAAAATATAATATTTTAAATGAAATTATTTACAGTTTCAACTGGTTTTACTACTGAGTTTGTAAGTGGCAGTTTATTTTAAATTATCAGTAAATTACGTTACAAAATCAAAACTGTATGAAATAATAATTGATAATGAATATGATAGCTTGTCTATACTGGTTGTAAATTAAACAATATAGTAATTATTTCTGTAAATTAATGAACATGTGTTATATAAATTGTTTGTTTTTATCTTGTTTAATAAAATAATACATGAATAGATATTCATAAATTAGTGAATAAATGTTGTTAATAAATAAAATTTAGTAGAAAAAAATTAGTTGGCTTTAGTTTTTAGTTATATTTTTATATTACATGCTAAAGAATATATAATTATAATCATATTGTCATCTGCCCTGAGGCAGGTCTTTCTCATCATGTCTGTTTCCATTTTCTTCTATTCTCAGTTTCTAGTCTATTGTATCCTAGAGTTCCTGGTATGTGGTATGTACGTATCATGAACTCTTATCTTTTAGATCATCTATAACTTTTATTCTTTTCGGGTCCCCTTTGTTGCAAATTCTGATATTTTATTTATTTAACCTTCTTCTTTCATGATATATTTGCATTCTTATTCTGGATAGTTCTGATTAAGCTTCATTATTATTCATTCCCCTCATTATTTACTTTTCACTTTGTCTGTTTTATCTTCTCCAGTCTCTTCTACATCACATTCAAATGTCTGTAGCCTAATTCAAACAGTTACTACTTAGGTAATTTAGGTCTATACAGAGGTCTAAAAGATTTCTAACTTGTAACTTTGATTAAGAAACAAGGTAATGAATGGTGAGATGTAATATATACATTAAGTTCATAAATGTGGTAAAATAAAAGTTGAACTAACTTTCATTCAGTTGCTTAGAGTATTCTTCTACTCGGGCTTATTATATTATTGCATTTATATCTCAATGATACTAAACAAGAGGATTTGGAAGATATACATAACACCCTTTACTGGAGCATGTTAGCAAGTACTAGTGTAGTATTTTACTACGTATAACATACTCATGGTTGATGAAAGTTTCTGACGTTTCAAAATATTATGAAACAAAAAAACATTATGGAACTACTAGGGACCATATGAGTCATATGCCTATTTTACAGAATTCATATGTAATCAAAGATGATTATCAATTTAACTAAAAATTAGATAACATGAAAAATTATTGTACACCAGATTATGTAAAATTGATTATACTCATAAAAGGTAATATTAAATATCTTTAATAATTTTAAATGTAAGTATCCAGCTACATTTTACATTTTCATATCATAAATTGATGATTTTTGTTCACTTTCATGTTTTACTGAAACCATTCTGAATCGACACAGGCTCTTATGCCAATTATAGTTAGAAAATTGGTATTACTTATCAGTAGTCAAACCTTTCCCAACAAAATATGTTAATCAACAAAATGAGCTTATAATCAGTAATTTCACCATTTTATATCTAAGTAATTTATTTTTTATATGTATTTAAATTTTGTAGTTGGTAATAGATACTACAAAATTTATAAAATTATGATTAAATACATAGAGAGATGAAAACCCACAGAAAATTGTCACAAAGTGATCCTTCTGTTAAAAAAATGGTGTCCTAATAATCATAAAATACAGAATAATATACAAAACAATCACCTTTTGTACATCTGTCGAAAAATTGCTTAAGGGTGTGGTCATATTTTCAGCTGAAGCAGTTAAATTTAAAAATTTTGTTTCAAGACTTGAAAGTCTTACATGATCCATATCCATTTTCTGCTGCATAGCTGATAAACCACCACTCATTGCTTTGACAGATAATCTCTGATTGTCCTGAAATAAACAAATATATTATATAAATATATCACTAATATGTAATACAAATACTAAGAAATGTATCATTTTATGACTGCTTAAGAAACATCGAAAATAACATTTTTCTACCTTTAAAATGAGTACACTAATAGTTATAATAGAAATAATAATAATTGACACTTATAGTACTTGAAGTATTATAGAGAAATATCATTTTAAAAGATTTATCCATACAAATATACTTTTTATATCAAAACATCTTATTTTTTTAATATAATGACAATATTCAATTAATTGAAATGATAAATTTCAATTACATTAATTTTACTTCAATCAATAATGAATGTAACTTATAAAATCAATTAATATTTTTTATATAGATATTAAGGACCAGATTTTAATCAATGACAATGAAGTGCAAATATCACTATGAAGTTATTTTGAGCATACACCTCACTTTATATTAGATTATTGTTTTAAAAGTTGTAAAATTAATATAAAGAAGCAAAAGTTTAATTTGTCTTGTTTCTCAAGGGCAAACTTATTTTTTTATCAAAATATAAAAATAATAATAAATGCTGTTATTTTCATAAGTGAGATCCTGTTTTGTAGAGGCTAACAGCATGTTTGTTAGATACATTCCTTTCCTTTCCATAACAAAGGTGGTCAGTCAAACTCTAAAGGTTGCCTCATAATTGCCATTTGCTTTTAAATTTTCATAATTATTTACTTCAGCCTTTAATACAAGGATCTAAAAAAAAAAAATGCCTAATGATTTTTTTTTTTTTTTTTTAGCTGTTTACAAGTTGTAACAGAGTAATTAAGCTTTATTAGCTAATATGGAGAATAGTCACAGGGAATGTACAAGTGGTGAATAAAGCAGACAATGCTATATTGATAATATCACAGACTGTTTCTATAATTCCAGATTGTAATAAAGAATGGAAATCTTAGATAAGTGTAACTAAACCTGGAGTCTAAGTATGTAGTAACTTAGAAAAAATGAGAAAGGAAAGATACGAGAATAAAAGCAAATAGAAGAAAGAATGAATTACCTGATCCTCTTTTACAACTGCTAGTGTAGATGATATCTGTGCCGTATTAAATTCCATTTTCGATATTTCTCTTTGTAAATCAGGGATTGATTTATCTACTTTATTTTCTAGAGATTCAACTGATTCTAGTAATTCAAGCATGGAGCCATGTACCTTATCTAAACTTGTAACTTGTCTTGTAACATTAAATAGATTTTCATTTTGTTTCTTGTCAGAAGCTTCCAGAGCAACCAATCTAAAATAAATATAAATGATTAAAATCAGAATAAAAGTATTTCATTTTAATGTATTAGATTCATTGCAGTAAAATATTATACTTTTTCCTTATTTTTTCTGCAAAATATTTGTTTTTCCTCATTCTTACACATAAACTGAAAAGAAATTTCAGTAAAATTATGATCCATATCTTCAAGATACGGGTCACATGTCATATACATGTCTTGAATTTCTTGAAGACATGTAAATCACAGCCACTATCATTTAAAGAGTTAAAAGTGGAGTTATATCTCCACTTTTTACTTGGAAAGATTCAGATTCAAATTCTGCTCAGATTTTTAATTTTCTCACACTTCAATATTTCCATACCGTATTTGTATCAACAAATGAACAAAGTATATTTGCATACATAATAAGAATCATAATTATTTAAAAAGAAAAGAACTGAACAATAATAATGCAAAAACAAAAATAATAGTTTAAATAACTGAAATGTAGCTTGTAGTTTTTTTTACTTTGAATTCAAATTAGATCAATAAAGATGCAGTTTTAAATAGTAAAAAGAATTGAGAAAAAAATATTAATACATACCTTTGCTCTGTAGTTGAATCAAAAATGTGTGGTTTTAATAATGATGGGACATGTAATTTATGTTCAAGTTTTTGAAGTCTTGTTTCTAATCTTGTTTGAGCTTGACCAATTGCTTCATTCGTCATTTCAACAACTTCTAAACGTTTTCGTAAGACACGATGATGTCTGTATCGTGGAGTTTGTAATTCTATTTCAACTCTGTTATCAATATCTTCTGAATCATTGTTGACTATCTATAAAAAAAATTTGGTATTTTAAAATTGAATAGTCATTAATGTTAAAAATAATACAGCATGACTATCTGTTGTGAGGAGCACCAAAAATGTGATTACCTAAAAAATTGGTAAATCTAAAGAAAAAAGGCAATTTTGATTGTTCTGGAACTTCCTTGGGTACTCTACACAAAGTGTACGGTGTGTCCAGTTGGGCGAGTGTGGATCCTCTCATATAACAAAAATCATTAAAACCATTTTTGAAATATTTCTGTTTTTAAATTTAAAATTAAGAAATAAAACAATTTATTTTACAACTGTTGGTAAATAGTTTTTCCTATCCACATTTGTTGGTAAATAGTTTTTCCTATCCATTTATATAAACTGTGATAAATGTAACATATGAGGTACAAAAGGTTTAAACAGAGTTGCTTTCTTTAAAAGTAATGGTGTTCTCTACATAGCTAGTTCTAATGATGAACTGAGTGAAGGTATCATTTTTAGAGCTGAATATCAATAGCATTGTTGTTGGGCTTGGCATGTAGATTGTAAAATAGTATATTTGACTTAGTAAAGAAATCAACAGGAAACCACTTCACTCCATATTTCCCTAGTAAGCTTACCACAGATTAATTGTTATTTTTGAGATGGTTATTTTATTTTCAGGAATGAATTGTGATTTCTTAAGTCAGATAACCTAAACCAATAAGGTGCATGCAAAAATAATATTTTTAACAATCAATTTAATTTGCTTTGTTTATACATAAGCAGCTTCTTTTATGATAAAGTTAATCATAAAACCTATAAATTTTTGCTTGGATTTACATTTCAAAGTTTGATTCTAATTATCCTGGTCAAACATGACATTTTTCATGCGCTACAGAATTCCATTTCCATATCCCACGCACAAGCTATAAGCTTATGTGACGATATCATTAAGGAAAAAAAAAATTTATGTGCACTTAATGAACATCTGAATTTTCTTACCTCCTGTATATATACTAATATATGCACAGAAAAATAGAGATAAAGAGAATGAGGCAGAGGGAGAGAGACAGAATTATTCCCCTTCCATTATCTTACCTGAATCTGCACAGATCTCCTCTGCTTATGATTATAAATTTATTACTTTATAAATTATAATGTTGCTATGTCAACTACATTATGTATTATTTAAGCAAACCACAAGACTTACACTTAACTTGGTAAGTACTCATTACTGCTCTTCTCTTCCTGTCACCAGTTCTCTTCATCTCTATGTTTATACATTAACGAGACAGCCTTACTCCCCCATTTTTCTTTATTTAAAAAAGTTCATCTACAGTTTCCTCATTAATCTAAACAATTTATACTTTTATCTTTCCTTTAAGCCTTCATCTCACACACACACATATATAATAATTATAATTTTGCCGTCTTTTAAGTTATCTTTCTTGAAGAAACACTAATTGAGTTTAATTAATATGCAGTAGGCGTATAGTATCTTACATACATTACTCTGCGGTATTCTTATGAAAGTAATAAAATAACATTAAACATATTGTGTGGTCATTCATTGTCCTTAATTTGTTAAACGTATTAATTAAAATGAGAATCAAGCCAAATTTTAAAGTATAAATAAGTTTTCCAAAAATGAGTACTAAGTCAAAATAACTGGATATGTTTTTAAAATTTTTGTTTTTTCTCCCACTGAAATATTAAATAAAAAATTATTTATTACATCTCAAAGGTTAATGTTTATTTATATTATACATTTAATAACAAATTCCATGATATAAGAATTAATTCCAAACAATGGAATTAATTTAAAATCAAGCTAAATTAGTCCAAATTATATAGTTTTAAATTATCCATTTCCAGTGTAGATTTTACTGATCCATTGTATAAAATTGTAAGTAGGATATTTCTATCTTACATAGATATATTTTTGTTGTAATATTTATATAAGTATTGCCCTGCAATTATAATTAGTAGTCATCATTCTTTACTATTAATATCTTAGTGTTACATATGAAAGTTGTTAATGCTTAGTCTGTTTTATTGTATTAAATAAAAATTAATTTTTTCAAACATTATTATTTGGTTTTTTAATTTATCAATTTTGTATAATATTTTACTTAGGGTTTTCAAGATATAAGATGACGGTTTGAAAGGGAGATAAATGATTACAGTTTTTTAAGGTGTTTCATAAATTCATTAAATTCTGATTTATGACAAATTTACTATTAGACCAACCTAGTGTAATAAAAAAACCTTTTAAAAACATTTTATATCGTACAAAGTTCATAAATGTATTTTTTTTTTATTTTTAAATCTGATCTATCAAATGTTTATTGTAATCGTATTTCAGATAAAACAAATAATTTAAGGAATTATGTAATTACAAGATATATTAATATGAAAAAACTATTAAAAATGTAAAATATCTGGAAATACAAAAACATTAAATGCTACAGAACACAACATGTTTCATACACCTTCACATTTCGGAATAGAGATGAAGAAAAGACTATTATTTGTGAACTATGCTATTTATTTAATAAATAATAATAGTAGCAGTAATAATAATAAAAAATTTATTTTATTTTACAATAAAATAATAATAATTTTACGAGATCTCAAGACTGCAAATATTTGCATTTTCACCTTCACCGATGACTTACTTGAGCGAAACATATCAAATCTAAGAGGAAACAGTTGGATCTCAAGTTTAAAAACGTACTGGCTGATAGGACATAGATCTCGGCTTTCAGTAGAAAGTAAATTATTGATTTATAAATCAGTTTTGAAGCCTGTTTGGGCTTACGGGCTTGAATTGTGGGGTACAGAATGCAATTCCAGTATTGACATACTTGAACGTTACCAGACAAAAACATTACGGAAAATGCTAAACATACCCTGGTACATAAGCAGTAGCCTCATATATAATGATCTTAAGTTGCGAATAGTTCGGTAGGAAATCCCTCTTGTCGGCATACGGTATCAAAATCTTTTGGATCAGTACCCGAGTTATTTGGCGATCAATTTATTGGATAACATGATCAGTGATTTTTCAAGATTGCTACGGAACAATATTGTTGGTGTGCCTTATCGTTTTAATTAGGTGACTTTATGGTCTGGCTGTACGGAGTGTTCTATTTCATCTCGTTATTATCGTTACGTCACCAGCCGCTGGGTCTGTGACTACTTAATGTTAGTTCAAATATAGATATTATTTACTTATTGTTCAATTATCTGCTGAACAGATTGTAAATTGCGGTATCGTTATAATAATAATAATAAAATTACAATCTTTTCATTAAAAATTAGATTAAATTAAAAACAAAAAAGTGATATTTTTATTTTTGTCAAACAAATTTCATATAATCTATAGTAAAATAAATTAAAATTTGATTAGATTTATCATAAAATATAATTATTTATTTGATCGACCGTCATTTGATATCAGCAACTGTCATGGACAAAAGTATTAAATACAACAGTTTTATAATTTTAATTTTATTTACGATTAATGTTCAAGAATGTTTTTATATCAGTGAAAAATATACGTATCATTAAATATTTTAATTGGCGAGAATATTCGAATGAAATTATAAATGTATAATTACAAAATTTTAATTGAAATCGAACGCAGTACCTAAAATATATTAGTAAATAAAAAAATGTGTATTTTTTATATATGTTGATTGTATGTAATAGTATTCGTGAAATACATTACATTCATTCAGATTACATTCATTCAACATTTAATAACAAAATATTTATGTATAATTAAAAGTAAAATTTGCTCCAAAAATTTGATATTTATTTTATATATATATAATAAATATAATATATATATTTTAAGATTTGTTAGAAGTAAGATATGTTGTCTTTATTAAAAGTTGTTTTAAAGGCAAATGAATGGTAGTACAGAATTTATCGGCGATTTAATTTCATTTTAAAAATTTAATTCCAAAATTTATTACGTACAATTATTATTTTTAACAGATAAATAATTTTATTTATAAGGAATTTTGATACAGATCTACTAAAATTTCTAACATAAAAACTAAATGAATAATGCCAGACAGACAGCCTATTTAATTTAATTCTAAACATAGCTTAAAGTAAACATGATTTTGTTATCCATTTGAATTTTTAAAATGTAGGCTTTTTAGAAGAAATTAGGTTATATGTAACTGAAGGAAAGAAAAATGAATGTATTTAATATATGGTTTTATTAAAAAAATAAAACCAAAATCTCCATGGAATCGAGAACTGTTTAATACAATATTTTAAGGACACTGAAATAAGATTTAGAAAACAAAATTGCTTTAAAAAGCATCAAAGGATTTATCGCATAACAATTTAATAATCAAATTTAATCCTCAACGAAACATCACGCAAATGGCTCGATTTCAGCGCTTTCGCGGTCTTTTCAGGCATTAACAATAATATCAGGCATTAACTTGTTATGACTACATAACATTTTTTTTTTAATAATAGTTTTGGCGATTTCTTTGAAAATTTAATTTTTAATTCTTCAATACTGACACATATCAATAATTGATACGTATCCATTCTATTTTTAAAATAACTTTTAAAAAAACCCGTTTTTATCATAAAAACACCGTTGAATGATATTCTACATCTTGATGGAAACCAGAATTTTTCAATCATGGAAATATTTAACGTTATTTTTAACGCTAATTTACTTTACTCTCGCTTTTCCTTCAAATCACACACAGTACTTCTTCCAAATAGTCGATGATTAGTTAAATACTACTACGTCGATGAAGTTGGAGGTGAATTAAAGCAGTTTGCTGTGTTAATAGATGTTCACCATAATCGTAAACAAAACTTTTGTGGACTATTTTTTCTGATTATTTGAGAAAATCAATTTTTCACTTAAAATCCAATTATTTTATGAGGAAATGTTTAAATAAATACTATAACAATACTTTTCTGAATATCAGATAATGAGTTAAGTTGCCGTCTTGATTACATCATTTAACTATTTCAAAAAGATAAACGTTAGGTTCATAAGTTTATTTTATAACCATATAAAAATTAGCGGTAGTTTTCAATATCAGAGGCGGTAGTATTACCTTGGCGGAAAAAACAATCTATGACGAATTCAAAAGTTTTGTAGCTTTTGAATTTTGTAATTCAAGAATTACAAAATCTTTGTATGATAAGTCAAATTAAAACAGTACATTTAAAAAAAATTCAAAACTTTGATTTCTCTAAAACAATTTTGATAACATTTTATTATTATTTTTTTTTTACAGGTTTATAAATTAATTTACTTTTATCTGTTTTTTTCAAATATTAAATTTTTTCTAGGGCCCATTTCCTAGTTTTTGTTTTTGTAATACTAAGATTGTAATCGGTGAACTGCCAATCCAAGGCGAGAGTAGTAGCATTATACAGTGATAAACGAGGTAAATAAGTGTGTGATGTACTTTCAGTACTGTTACTACTCATATTATAAAAATTAATCAACTTTTGGTTAACTTATATATAATAGTCTAATTCAATCGGTTAGTAATAGTTACCACTAGACTACTAAGAAAACATCTTTTGTAAAACATTACTATTACAAATGTATTACTTCAATGCAATATTAACACACAGTATTCCTTCCATATAGTTATACATTGGAGTCGATGATTAGTTGTATACATCGATAAAGTTGGAGGTGAATTAAAGCAGTTTGTTGGGTTAATAGATATTCACCATAATGGTAAATTTATGTATATCTTGTTTTGTTAAATATGTTATCGATTAGTAATTTTAAACATTCCTAGTGATTACAAATAAAATTTATTGAATTATTTACGTTATTCTGTATAATTTGATCAATTTGCCTAAATTTTACCAGATTCTATTCTTGGTGTAAGGGCTCAAGTTTAACAGAAATTAGCTGTTGATTTAATGATTGTTATGAATAAACATACAACTTTGGTAAACTCACGATTATTTTCGTGAAATATCTTTAATTAATTTAAGGATAGTTAAATGAATAAATTACTAGCGAAATTAACAATATAAATAATAATTTTCAAATCTATTTACATAAAAATATTGTGTCAAACTACTGTAATACAGTAAACTATTTACTATATTTTATTTATAAATAACGAAACTTTATTAAAACCTAAATATTAAAGAAATAATTTTCAGCAAACTTTCAGTTTTTTAAAATCTTATTTAATTAAAAATATTAAAATAATTTTTAAAATTATTCTTTCTTCAAAATTTTATTTAAAAAAAATTATAATTTCAAATTAGATATTAATTATTTTCTTTGAAATATATAAGCCCGTAGAGAATTCTTTATAGGTAATCTTACTAACACCTTCTTTTTTTTTAAAAATAAAAGAGAATTGAGATGAATAATAAAAAGTAGAAGAACATTAAAACAGTAAAAACAGAGAGAAAGAGAGCGAGCGAGAGAAATGAGATATTACGAAAAGGAGTGTTTGAGGGGAGGTAACCTACAGGGAATTTCTTTTCTATATTTGTATGTGTTATGTGCGTGTGTACGTGTGAGCGTATATAAAAGAAAGTTAAGTGAAGAGTAAAAATGGATAAATAAAGGCGGTAGAAAATAAGAAAGAACGTTATAGAGATTTTCTTAGGAAAAGCTAAAATATTTTCGTAGCTGAAGTCGAGTTAGTAAAAGAGTAGTGGATCTCTATAGAGATGGATAGACAGACGGTCTTCCATACAGACAGATATACTCATATAAGGGGTGAGAGAAAAATATAGAAAAGAGGAATCTTGGATGCGTTTGATAGAAGCCAATTTCTTAAAATGATTTAGTGGTTGTGTAATATAAAAGATCCTGCACATTCTTCACTCGTATTTCATAGCATAGCATATTACATCGGTTTTGATTATCATCTTTTTCTAAGTGAAAAGACAGAAAAATATATCGTATTATAATTGCTATATAAAAAAAAATAATTTTTTTTTTGAAGAAAAATAAGTTATTAAAATTTTTTTCTTATGCTTTTATTCAAATCGTTTAACCCTTAATTTAACAATTTAATTTTATGATTTAAATATTTTTCTTCAATAAATCTATTTAAAATTAACAAAATAAATATTAAAGCGCATAAGATATCTAAATATGCACTCATATAAATCCCTTTATTGTTTCCTTTTTTCTTAAGCTCCGAGACTACCGTTAAGCGTAGTTTCAGAGGGTGAGATGAAATGGCAGTAGCATGTGAAAATGCCGTGCCTGACCTGAATTCAAACCCGGAACCTTTGTACGAAAGGCCGAGACGTTACCACTCGCGCCACGGACACCGGCATACATATAAATAACCTAAAGGAAAGCATATAATATTTTTTCAAGACTAGAAATCTAAATCTGATATAAAGATTTATTCTCAATCAAACCTAAAAAGATAAATTTTGAAATATAATTCTTCCATAAAAAGGTCGTTTGGGAATCCCAGACTTGAGGATTTACAAATTTTGGCTTAGAATGTTCCAAAATATGATTATACGTAGAAACTCAGTTCTTTGAATCAAAGTAATATTTTTCTTGTTAAAGTTTTCTTCTGCCATAATCTATTGAAGAATAAAGACAGAATTTACTCAGACAAGAAGAATATAAGAAAACTTACATTTAATGGGTGGCACCCACGTTGGAGTGAGGAGAATAAAAAATAAATTTTTTTAACATAAATTCTGAAATTTTGTGACTCATTTTCCAATTCATCAACAGCATAGGAGAGATTCCCCAGAAATATTTGAAAGAAAACAAGAAATATTTACAGAGTACGGTAAAATATTTTAACCCACTGTAATGGGCCCAAGATTTCTTTAAACTTCGTCAAAAAATAATACATTTATGTCATTAAACTTCGAATAATAGACTACACTTGAAATTCATTGATTCAGGGAAAGTTTTGATCCTGGATGCAGATTGTAGAATAATTAGAGGATAAAATTAATTATATGGAACGTACAATCTAGATTGTAGAATATGGGACGTTACCATAATCTATCTAGGATTATGGTAGGATGATTGGTAAAGAAAACAAAGAAATAGAGAATTTTATTAAATAAATCAGATGACTGAGGTAACACAAATAGAAAATGAATTCGTCTATTTCATCTGTTTTAGTAATTAATTAGAATATTACATTTTAAGTCAAATGATTACCTTAAATTTTAAAGTTTTTTTTTAATATTATATGAAAACAATAATAATCTACTTAATGTAGTGGTACTATATAATTCATAAAAATAAATATGTTTTAGGAGCAGACCATTTAAAATTTAGATTGATCACCTTTTGAATTTATTAAAAAAATCCTTAAACTTTATGAAAGGTTTCGAGCCTGACACCATTAGTTTAAAAATTATATGTTTGGAGATATAAAATAGGTGTAAAAATATGATTAAACAGATTCATAATTACAAAATTCTTCAAAACACAACAATAATTATATAATTAACATAATTTTTTAATAAATTAAAATATTTTAATATTATTGTAGTAATGAATGTCGATAAAAAAAATAAAAAAAATGTGATTATAAAGTTTATTAAACATGTAGGCATAATAATAAAGAGAAAGTTATTAAAAAAATAAAATAAAAAAAATATTTAATCTTTTATGAACGTCATTCAAAATTTATACAGTAACTATTTGAAGTAAACGGAAGTTATAGTTTTGTAAGTATATTATTAGTATTAGTTTAACGGGCGTTGACAAAGTAGGCCTAAGGTAACATATCACGGGCGTGGCTAACTTTTATTAATGGGTTTTTATTACACTATAAACGAAGAAAAGAATTTTTATTTCAATGTGTGAGTGCGCGTGAACGTATGTTTATTGGTAAAAAATTCATAGTATATTTAATTTAAGCATAACTATTAAAAAATCTCTATGAATATTACTATAATAAAAATATTTGGATTAAATAACATTATTATAGTAGAATATCCAATAGTAAATAATACTGGATTAAAGAGATATATTGGATGTAAAAATATATTGAACAAAAAAAAATGTGTTACGTTAAATAATAGCATACAGAGCGATTCGAAGACTTATCTAACAGCAAACTATGTACTATAAAAAAAAGTTTAAAAAACGCAATAAAAAGTTAAAATAATATATTTAATATTTATTTTAAAAAAATAACTCCTTTTTAAGAATTAAATTTTTTTAAATTAGAAGACAAAATAAAATTAGACAGATGTGCTTTTCTTTTTTCTTTTTCTGCTTAGCCTCCGGAACCACCGTAAGGTATTACTTCAGAGAATGACATGTATGAATTTAAATGAAGTGTAGTCTTTACAGTCTCAGGGCGACCATTCATTAGATATATGGTTAACTGAAACCCAACCAAAAAAAATTCACCGGCATCAACGATCTGGTATTCAAAAGTAACTACTTTTACTAGAATTTGAACAGATGTGTTACCTACAACTTATGTACTACATAATTGTTAATTTACTACTGATTTCAAATATAAATATATTTATAGAAGAATTGAAAAAAGTATTATCTTCTTTTTGTTTTTTATCCGTTTTTTGAAGTCAGTTTTACCAAAAAAGTAATAAATATGATTACAAAAAACGCAGATAGTATGAAAAAAATCTTTTCAAATAATTACTATCGGATATTAAACTAAGGTTGTCTTTCTTTTTCCTGTTTAGCCTCCGGTAATTACCGTTCAGATAATACTTGGATGAATGAGTATAATATGTACGAGTGTAAATGAAATGTAGTCTTGTACAGTCTCAGTTGGACCATTCTTGAGATGTGAGGTTAATAGAAACCCAACCACCAAAGAACACCGGTATCCACGATCTAGTATTCAAATCCATGTAAAAATATCTGACTTTACTAGGACTTGAAGGCTGAAACTCTCGACTTCCAAATCAGCTAATTAGGGAAGAAGCCTGCACCATTAGATTAACCTGGTGGGTAACTAGGGTTGTCTGGAATGAGGACATAATTATTAATATTGTTTTTACAACATATTTTTAAAATAATTTTTTTTTTAAATTTATCTTGAATAACGCTTTATTTAATATTATTATCTAAATAAATAATGCTGATAACAAACAAAGAAAAAAATTAAATCGTTTACATGAACCAATGTAATTTTTCGTTAAATAATTTTCCCATTTAAGTTACACATAAAAAAGCTATTTCGTGGTTACCAGAAAAACTTCCTCTACAAAATAAAAAAGATGATGGAAATCAATGCATTTATCGTGAAAAACCCTTGAATGTGCAAAAAAAATACTGGTCGATCTGATACTTTTCTCCTTTTCCTGAAGTCGATAAAAAGTATAACTCAATTATACTGCAAAGTATTTCAGTCATACATTTAAATTTTAATAAATTTCGAGCTTATTTGGAGTATTAAATTTAAATTTTCTCTTGTGATTAAAAGATTAAGTAAAATTTTATTGTAATTTTCAAAAAAAAATAATGTCCAGGATTCGAATCCCACTCAGGCTTGGGATAATTCATAAACAACAGAACTCACCTTTCATAGGGAACTTAACTGTGGGCTCTTTTTACTTAGTAAATAAATATTCGATTTATTATTATTTTTTATCATTATCTGTTACAAAATTCAAAATTTAGGGTACAACTCTAGGTTTCCAAATGTCAATGAAAAATAAATTCAATTGTTTTTATCATGTAAAATAAATAAATTTAAGTTGGAAAATAAATTAAATTTTAGTTATAAATAAATTAAATTAGTTAAGTGATACTCTTTTTAGAATGATAAAAGGGAAACAATAATTTATTGAAAGCAAACAATATTTAAAAGGTAAAAGAAATTGAATATCATCTCGTGTTAAAGAAACCAGTATTTGTATAATCGACTTTTTTTCCTACAGTTATCGATTCTGGAATGGGGCGAAAGATTTATTTGTAAGTACGGGTATCAACGAGTAGTGGGGAAAAACCATACAACCACAAATATTAGATTTTTTAATTTAATTATTTTCAGTCTCTCTAATACTTTATTTTATAACAGACAATTTTACCTGACAATTAAATTAAATTTTATTGTTTATACATAGTTGTGCGTGTGTGCGCGTGTGCATATACATTGTTAGTTGTGATTTGAAAGTTTTCAGCCTTCTCCCCAATTGTAAGTCTACGGTTAGAGTACAATGTTTTCGTTGGTACTTTGAAGTGGAAGGCCGGCCGAATCGGGGATCATCTTCGATTGATTAGCGGCCATATTTAAACCTGTTGAACCAGCTAGAAACGTTCGATAGGCTCAGACATTTATCCCTGAAAACCGATTTTAAGAATTCATAAGTCTCCCAAGCTAATTTCCCGGTTTACAAGTAAAATTTGTCACTAACTAATTGTTCAGTTTTTCATCCATTTTGCGAAATTAAAAATCCGTAGAGAACCGAAAACATATCTTTATTCACCAGGATGCTACTCTTTACTGAAAAAAGATATCGCGGTGATCTTTTCAGGATGTTTCAAGGATTTCAAGCTTTCCCGTCCACATCCGCGAGCACACCTACCTGTCCTATTGAGCATTAGCAGCACCTGTCTTTAAACTTTCTAATCACACCTAGTATAAAAGGTTCCAAAAATGTAGATCTAAATACATTCCAATGAATAAAAGAATAGTAACAGTGAACATAAAGAGAAAGAAATCCCTTCTCCCACAAAAATTAAGTTTTATATTAAACAAAAGTTATTTTTTATTATTTCTTATCAGATTATATTTTGTTTAGAATTTATTTTATATGATCTGGATCAAAAAAGGTATATTTCTCACCAGTTCCGGCGAGTATCGAATCAGTGTCAGTTTTTGGGTCACTAAAATGTTCTATTTAGTTTAATGAAGAATATTCAAACGAACGGTACTATTTTTTTTTATTCACAATTAGGCGGATTATTTTTTTTCTTTTAGTTGTTTATTTTTTTTAATGGGTAGATATGACTTAGAAAACTGCTCACTTTAAAGTTCACTTGAATATAAATTTCACTCGTTTTAAATTCTTATCATCAATGATCACTCACTGATAATGGATAATTTAGTTAACGTTAAACTTTTTACAATTTTATTTCATCTTGTATTTGGGTACTAAATTATTAATAAAAGAGGATCATTTAAGGGTTTCAAATTTTTTTTTCAATTTTTCCTAATGTATGTGTTTCCTGTTAAAAATTTAAGATATAATTTATGAAAATAAGGGAAAGAAAAAACGTAAAGATGATTAAATTGTTACAAGATTTCGTTTCTATCTCATTCTTTGAATAAATAAATAACATTGTTCGTAATTTATCATTTATTTCTTTTTATTTTTGATTTTATTAGTACCTGACGTACAAGAAGCACCCATCACAGTTACCTTCTCTGAGATTAATGATGTTTATTAAACAGTTACAGAGGTACAGAGAGTGATGGTGTATCACTTGTAATGCTAAATATTAACTACATTTCAGTGGGATGGGCATGATCATATTTAACTGTAAGTTTAGCTCAGTATTGAAGACAACGGGAAACCACTTCCCTCCTTTATTTTCTAATAGGCCTGGCACCGGATAAAGGTGCCTGGGCTCTTAAGAATAGTTTTCTATTTCTTTGAGAGTAACCTTTGATTCATAACAGGTTTCCTTCAACCGTTATATGGTTGTATATACAAATGTACTTAACATAACATACATATAATTATTTGTTCTTGATTAAAAAAAAAAAAAAAAAACAAATTCTAAATAAAACCTATTAATGTAAGTTAATTATTATGAAAGAAGAAAATAATAAAAACTGATAAAAAACTGAATAGAGGAGGTTGTAATTTATTCTTTCCGACCGTTCACCAATTAATCAGTATATAACAGATTAAATCAGAAAAAAAAATCACGAATTAGATAAAAACTAATGAAATAAAAACAAAATCTATTTATTACCATAATTATTTTAAAGATTAAATAAAAATGAATTGAATACGTTTTAACAGTTACAACTGTAAACTATAGATATACGGTATAATGTTTTTAGAGCGGTAAAAAGGTCTTATTTACGGTTTCGTTTTTATTCTAATTTGGTTCCTGGTTCAATGACAAAAACTGGAAGCGAAAGCTGTGGACGGATAGGAAGAAAAAATAGTAAGCAGAGGGTGGACGAAGGTGTTATTTATATATGAGATTGTTAGGTGTGCGGTGTTTTTAGAGTTTGAAGGGAGAGAGTATTCGACACGTCGGCAAAAGTAGAGGAGAGACGTAGACATTTAGGAACGTGCGCCACCTGCCTGGCCTGAGGGCTTAAGCGACCGGGTAAGATGCAAGATACGTCTTGCCGCTGCTTTGCTTTTGGTATTATACTGTATTCCTTGTTGCCACTGGTATTTTATCATCACTGTTGTTGCAGATTAACTGTTAAAATCATCTTTTACTCTATCTCTCTCGTTTACTGTATCACTATGCGTGTGTATTTTATCTACTTGCCTCTCAAGTTTGTACAACCCGAGGAAATCTTTAATTCTATTTCCCTTTACTCATTTAAAAAAAAATAATTCCAGTTACACCGGTTGAATTGACAGCTGTAAAAAAAAAAAAAAAAAAAAAAAAAAAAAAATACTAAAGTGGACTTTTGGCACGCGTTTTGACCTTATCGTTTTTTTAATCAAAATATAACGGAGAGTAAAATATTAAATATAATGAAGTATGAATGAATAACCTTAAAGTCTATATCAAAAGTATGCAATTCAAACTGATTTGAATTTTAAATTTTAATAACATACTACAAAGTAAACAGAATCTAATATGCGATATGGTTAAAAAAAAAATAGGGTAATGACTATGTATAGAAGTTCATTATTAATTGTGAATTCAAACGTTTCCTTTAACATTTCTATTCAGATTTTATAGCTTAATTTTCATCTCGCTTCAACTGGTATACCTACTCATGTTAATTGAAAACATCCTGGTGTGCTGTAGTCCATTCACAGAATACAATTATAGGCATTATAATTTCGTAATGGACTTACTTAACAGGCAACCTAGCTCTTAGGATTATTATGTGTACACTGAGCAGAAAGTAGTGCATCAGGACAGATCTAAAGGCAGGCAGTGCCTAACCTGATCAAACCAGGGGATATTCGACTGCAAATATCCTCTTTGAAGAAACAATAGAGGTTGGATCAGCCATAAAAAAATCTAAAATAGTAAAAAAAAGAGATCAAAGAAAATGGGTATACAAAGAGAAGTACGTTCTACCAAAAGGAAGAACGTGGTTAGAAACAACTCCATAGATTAAATTCTACGTGTTTTTTTTTTTTTTTTGTAACAAGGATCTATAATATTCTTCTCGAAATTAGGGTATATTTATCCATTTTATAAGCAGAACATTACTAATCTTGTACTTAATATTAATGTAACATACCATTGCATCATATATATATATATATAAAATGTTATGAATAAATAAACATTTAAAGGATTATAAATTGTAAAATTAAAATCCATATTATTGTATCATTATAAATAGTGGATACCGATTTTCTTATTCAACGTTTATTTAAAAAAAACAAATTTTTTTTAAAGCTGTTCACCATTATTAAATTTATGAAATAATTCTAAGAAATTTAACAAATGACTACACGTTGTTTGATGTAAAAATTAAAAAAATATAGAATTAAATCTGTTAGTGGTTGAAAATCAATTGTCTGCGGAGAATTTCATTGTCAGAACGTTGCAAAAATCTTCTGTTTAAGAAATTTTACATTACTGAAATGTTATTTCATAACATTCTATTATATTTTTAATCATTATTTTTGTATTAATTTACATAAAATAATTTATTAAAATTATAAATGAATACAGCGTAAATAAAAACATGGGTATAGATGTTGGAAAGATAATTTGAATACAGTTAACGTTGGGTATAGTAATGTTTGAAAGTAATTTAAATTTTACTTTTTGTGATAAAAGTTTAAAATTATTTTTACCCGTAGGACGTATTATTTGAATTTAAAATAATATTTTATACTTAAAAAAAATACTTTTTATAGTAGAAAAGTTTATAAAAATACAACCCTGTTATAATGTATCATAAAATGTTGTTAAAAACTTCTTAAATTACAATTAGGCTATTTGAAGACAAATAGTCAGACAAACTTATTTGTCTGACTTATTTTATGGTTTGCTAAACTGTTGTTGTTTGTTTCTGTTTGGTTAGAGATTTATTTGTGTTTCGTTAGTTATGTTTTATGTTACATTATTTATTGTTATTGTTATGTTTTGTTAGTGTTTTTTTGTTGCGTTTTATGGTTCGTTGTGTCGAACTCATTTTTAATTTTCGGGTAAGTAGAGTTCAGTTCCTTCGTTCTTAGAAAGTCATTCAGTTTTGTTTGAGACTTGACTAAATGTGTTTTGTTTGGAGTTTATTTAGTTAGTAGTAGACCGATGGGAATGTCGCTTGTGGCATTCGCATCGGTGCGGTGGCATCATCGTTGAGGCTAGAATGAAATATGACATTGACGAGGCATTGAAGATGACCTCCGGTAAAGCCCATAAGGGCTAGGTACGGAGGGGGTGGCGTGGCAACTAAAACCGTCACATAAAGGGTGTTCCCCCTGTGAGGTCAGGATGTTCATTTTATTCCTATGATACTATTTTAATTTAAGCAATATTTAATTAAATTCATACTTAATGATAAAAATACTTTTTTTTAATAATTTTAATTATAAATAATAAAATTATAAATTATATTTTTTTAAATTATTAATAAAGATATTTTTCAGTTTTATAAATGATGTTGTATAATTCATAACCATCATCATTCTAGTCTCAAATAAATTGAATTATCGAATTTTTATTTAAAAACCTTTGTCTAAGTGAAGAATCACATCTTTTGCTTAAATATCATCATTATTAAATACCTTTAAAACAAATCATGATTACGATTAAATCAAAATAAGATTTAAGGATCAAAATTTCCAAATTTCGAATAAAAGATTCTGATTTTAGGGACTTCCTTACTGTTTGGGAAAATTTAGGAATAATACATTTAAAAAAATGATCCCTAACAAAAATAAATTAATTTAGAAGAAAATTATTTAAAAACAATTGAAAAAATAAAGTATATATTTCATGAAAGTAATGAAAAATTTGCTTCTCATTTTGGTTCCGGAATATAATACAGGTGCTTTAGTTTTAATAGCCCTTTAAGTGATGAAGAAAAAAAAATAGTTTTTTAATAATAACTATTAATAATAACAGAGTTAGATCCAAGAAACCAAAAAAAATAAGTTTTTAGAGGTGGGGGATACATTTTAAGAAAGTTTTTTTCTATAAATATTCATATAAAGGTTAAGCTTAACAAATTGGCTTAAACAAAGTTTTCTCTAAATCTAACACCGTCTTCAATAAAGGCTAAAAGCAGTAAAACAAGGCCTTCGAAAATTTTTCATCAATTTTCGCTGAGGTAAGCGAGAATTAGTCCTCGCACGCTTTATAAGGGGGACAAACTTTTCTGCTATTTCTTCGCCCCTATCCTTCCTATCCCAAAAACCCCCGGGATCTTTACGTCCTGGATCCTTCCGGACTCCCTGACCCAATTCCCTCAAATTTGTTTGAATCATTTTTTGGGGGATACATTTTCGACCCCCAAAAATTTTTGAACCTATTTTCAAGCAGATACATTTTACCTAGCCCCCTCTAAAAACCCCTGACCCGCCAATTTTGACTCCCAAACCTAGGCTTGTGGGGTATCAAAACACGAGGAATTTGACACAGAAGGAGAAAAAAATATATTCCTCCCATGAAGGAAGGGACCGACCAAAGTACTTCCGGAGTTCGTGAAGCCCCGCAACGGAAGATTACAGATGTTAAAGGAAAGAAATGCATCCGGCAGATGTCTTCCGAAGAGGAGGAGCCAATGGAGGGCTTGAAAGAGCTAACAACTCGATTAGGATTAGCTGCTTTGACGCTGAAGCAGCATCACGGTTCAGGACTGGCGAAATATATTTTCAGTCATGAGAAGGAGTTGACTGCAATATACAATGGACGAAAATAGCTGTCGGAAGTGTCCCAGCCACTAACCGTGATCACTCAAGCCACCCAGACGAACCCGCAAAAGGAATTAGATGTTGAGGAAATTTTGAAACAAGACCTGACCGATGAAGGACTTCTTGACTTACTCCCACGCAGGTGGCCGTCTGAGATACTAAACAGAGTAAGACAGAATAAATCTCTTGATGACGAAGACAGGGATTCGTGTCATTTTATTGACTTGGCAAACAAGCAGAGGGTGGACGTTAACAACCCGAGGGCGCGAAGATTTAAAGCAGGCGACATTGCCAGAGGCTTAGGATTCAGCGTCCTTACGCGTTCAGGTACGTCTCTTCAGCGTTCAGGTACTTTAGCGTAGGGAAAAGCGGACAGCCCCATCCGTGAGGGCCGGCGTGCTTAGGTGTGCCGGTTCCGATGAGCAGATGAGGACTCCGCACGAGACCCGGCCTCGTGCGGAGCCCGGCAACGATATTGTCGGGCCCGGTCACCTCAAGCGGTGGTTAGAGGCAGGCAATTGTTAAGACCGAGATCCGGTCTCTGGGTGGGGGGCGGGAAAGACATAGTCGGGCCTGGTTACCTCCTCCCGGAGATTAGAGGCAGGCAAAATAAAGATCAAAAGATCCAACCGGGTAGGGGAGCCGAACTGCCGTGCCGGGTTTACTGCCGGTGGGCGGAGAGGCTCCTTAGAGTAAAAGGACACTTCCCTGAGCTATACTTAATTGTAAAATATTGTTTGAAAATATTTAAACCGAAGGGAAATAAACCAAAGGGGGAACAAAAAAAAACATATATTTCAATTTTAAGTGATTGATTTTTGAAGACTTTGGTTGTATTATTTATATGCAATGTAGGTACAAATTTGCTTTAATAAAGTTTTCTCTAAAATGGTTCTGAAGATAATCGAAATTAGTTTTTCGCGATATACCTCATCCCTTAACGAATTAAAAAAAATAATTAATATGATCAGTGGCCCATACATAAAAATATTTGAGTCAAATTTGAAGAAAATCGGTTTAGTCAATCCTGAGATATAAGGCCAAAAATATTACGACACCATACGTACGCACATATATACATTTTTCCTTCCTTGTACGAAGTAAAGAAAGTATTATGATCGCGAAAAATTTCGGTTTTCAGATTTCAACGCAAATAGCATTTTGACCATCCCTAAATCAATTTTGACTAGTTCCAGCATGACGACTGTACATACGTATGCACGTATGCATGTACCTCGCATAACTCAAAAACGATTAGTCTTAGAATATTGAAATTTTGGATTTAGGACTGTTGTAACATCTAGTTGTACACCTCCCTTTTTGATTGCAATTTACCGAACCAAAAGCGTCCAAGAAACCTAAAAATCCAAATTTTTGAATTTTGGACTTTTCTTAAAGTGCAGTAATAAGCCCTCATTGAGAGCTTCTCAACTATATATCGTAAGTGGTACTTATTTTCGTTGGTTCTAGAGTTATAGCCAAATAAAACTTTAATTAACGAAATATTTGGATCTTGCAAGGGAAAGACACATCGGTTCGAATCAAAATTAATCTCCTTTTTTAAATTTAATTACATTGATTTATTAATAATTATTAACCTGTAAATGTAAAAAAAAGAAAATAGTACTTCAATAATAACAACAAAAAAAAAAGTAAGAATGTCAGTAGTTATTAATGAAATAAAATTTTATGTACTTTCATTACAAAAAAAAAGGTGTTTATATAATTTAATAGGCATACAAGGAAGTCCATGTGGTAGCCACATCAGATTTTTTTTTTATCTTGAAACTAGTTGACCCTAAAACGTAATGATTTGCTAAAACCCCAATACCCCATTTTTGACATGATCACATACTTTACTCTTTAATATAATTATTTTTATAGGTATATTCACCGGGAAACTTAAAATAGAGGAAGTTTTCTTGTCTCATTTGTATTATTTTTTTAGATGAATGTACAACTTTTTAAGCTTTACCAAATGCACTGATTTCGATGTTTTATTTTGCAGAAAAAGTTTCTTTAATGGCAGCACTACTGAGTCTCTTCTTGATAATTTTCGAGGAAACAATAAAAGAGCTTTAATCAGATTAAAATATTCTATGTAGCTTTACGTATCTTGATCTTTATATTTTCACAGTAGGATACAAAGTACATTAACAAACACATAGGTTACCGATTTTATAATCTTTATTGAAAAGGAGTGGTTTGCTTAAAGCCGCTTCATGCAAGGTTTGCAAGCGTATGTTTCTTTCATCAAGTGTCTCTTTTTGTACCCTTAGTAATTGCACAGTTCTGTAATGCGGTCAATCGACGTGGACGTTATTCCATAGCCTCGTTTCATTATCTTTGATGTATTCAAAAGAGGAAATGAAAACGTTGCTCGGAAATTTCATTTGACAGACGTTCTATTTCGTGTATCGTTTTACCATTTTACGTAGTATTTTCTCACGTTCCAGAGGGTTCTTAGTTTAAGCCCGGAAATTTATCTCTGTAGATCTTTTCTGTTTAAGTCTTACTAATTTATTTATTACTCTTTTTAAAAGAAGACGCTGGTTTCTCATCTTTTGCGTTTCTTGTGAATTACTTTTTTATTCGGACACCATTATTTTGCATTAAAAAAAAATAATAATATCGATTTAAAATAATTGCATTAAATTGTAAAATAAAAGTCACAATATTCTTTAAATTCTTTAAAAAATTTCAATATTTTCATAAATAAATTTGTTTGCTTTCTACATATTTTTGAAGACGATTATATTAATTTATGTTTAAGTTAATTTAATTTTTAATGTTTACATGTATATAAAAATAACTAAAAGGCACGTGAACATTCAAGTAGACAATAGCAATAATAAATAAAAATTAACATCGACAAAGAATATATATTTTAAAAAAGAAGGAATTTAAGGTAAAACACAAAAGATGTAGTTTTTTTTTAATAAAATAAAGGATTTCAGAATGAAAGAAATGAAACAGAAAACTAAAGAATGGATAAAAAAAACACGATGAAATTGCTGGGATAAGATTCAATTTAACCTTAGTTAACACTAACACAGTTCACATCAACAACAATTAGTATACTAATAATTATAATAGCGCGCACAAAATATACATATACAAAAATAAAAAACCTCGAAAATTATTATTGTAATTGATGCAATACTGGGAAGGAAGAGAATTTAAAAAGGGAAGGGTAGTTTGCTGAAGAAGATTCAAGGCTGAGAGAATACCAAATAATACAGGTATCAGAAGCTGCTAAATTTAATTTAGTTCACACTGGAATGAAATTTTAAAGAAAATATTAAATTAAAAACAATAATTATTTTTAATTCAATGAGAATTTATATATGTATTGTATATGTAATAGAACGAAAGAAAAATAAAATTTTGTTAAAAAGAAAGATAAGATAAAAAAGTAGAGAAGGCAGTTAACATGTAAACAATGGAATCTTTTTTCTTTTAAAAACCGGACACTCCAAGTTACGTTCATAAAAAATTAATTGACACAACTGAATCGCGTGTTCATTAATTGTTAGTAACTTTTTTTTTTTTACATACGAAACGAGACGAAATATACTTATAGTCACACACCTACACAAACACACAGACCAGTCTTTTTTTAAAATAAGATTCAGTGAACAAGATGTCGACTTCCCTAGAATGCCTCACTAATTGCTCTCGCTTTATTGCTACTAATTTTTTTTATTTCTCTTTAGATTTTATTTCCTGTTCTTCTTCTACAGCAATTTCGTAAGTAATTAAAACATGTAATTTAAAATAAATATACTGATTAATAAATATATTTAAAAAAATACTTTTAAAAATTATGCTGAAATTTGAAATTGTAAAACATTATTTAAACTTAGTTCATTGAAAATTCTTTACAAGAACTAATTAGGCTACTAATTCCTTGAATATGTAGCCTAATATTACCGGGAGTTAACCAATAAAGCAGATATTACACATAAATAAAGACTGATAATTTAAAATACAAGAATAAATCTTTTTATTATGAAAGAGCGGATAACAATAAATATGATCATTAGTTCGGTGGAAATTGGTAGCGTATGAAAAGATGACATGCCTGACCGGGATTCGAACCCGGGATCTCCACACGAAATGCTGAGAAGGTACATACTTTGCCACGGAGGCCAGCAAGAATAGATTTATTTACTTACGGGTTATTTAATGTTTAAAGAGACTTAACTATATATATATATATATATATATATAAAATTATAAATAAAATATAATTAATTCCTAGTTAACTAAGATTTAACTAAAAGATGCTTAGTCTTTTTTCTAAAGACACTAATTCCTGATTTACAAGATTAATTTTAATTAATAATGAATGAAAATAAAAAAATAATAGCAATATCAAGATACAATTATTTTTTAATTCTTTTATAATTGTAAATAAAATAAAGTTGCCGACCTCCGAGGCTGAATGATTCTTTCTTTAATTTTTTCTTTTTAGTCTCCGGAACCACTGTAAGGTACTACTTCAGAGGATGAGTGAGGATGATATGTATGACTGAAAATGAAGTGCAATCTTGTACAGTCTCAGATCGACCATTCCAGAGACGTGTAGTTTTAATTGAAACCCAACCACCAAAGAACTCCGGTATCCATGATCTAGTATTCATATCCATATAAAAGTAAAAAGCCGTATAAAAGGTCGAGTAGTTAGCGTCTCGGCATTTCGTGCGGAGGTTCCGGGTTCGAACTCCGGTCGGTCAGGTATGGCATTTTTTCATACGCTACCAATTTCCACCGGAATAATGACTATAGCTGTTGATACCCGTTCTTTCATAAAAAAATAAAATAAATAAAAAAACCTTAAAAATCTCCTCATTAAATTTATAAAATAATAATTTTTCACTTTAAATTAAAAAAAAAGCTAAAATAAGGAATTTATAAACAACTTAAAAATCCTTAATTTGATGTTGACTTCAAAAAGTGGAGAAATTTAAAAGCGTTTTTTTAATATTTTGTTTTTATTTTAAGTGGATTAATTAGTTTTCCTCATTATTTCTTTTTAAATTTGTTAATTTTGTTTAAAATATGAATAAACCTACAAAAAAATCCTGTTCATAACAAAACAGTCGTTCGGACAAAAAGGTAAAAAACCTGTTTTTATTAAAAGAAGTTAAGGAATACACCTTATTTTAGTTACACTATAGTAATAAAAAGAAACAGTCTCTTTATATCAGTGGTTTCCAAACTTTTCCGAGTCGCGGCGCCCTTTTTCAATTAAAATTTTTCATGGTACCCAACCCTAAGTAAAAGTATGAGTACCCGTAAGTAAGGGATAAAAATAAATAAAACTCGTGTATCTTTATTATTTTTTTACTTTATTAACGTTAAATTAATAATTATGTCTTGGTTCAATTAATTATGAAGCTCTTACAATATTTCGCGGCGTCCCTGTGAACAGGCCGCGGATCCCTGGGGCGACGCGGCGCACCGTTAGGAATCTCTGCTTTATATCATTAAGGACGCTAAGAAACAGATATCCTTAACTTAGATAATAAGATAAGGATGTCTGGAATATGAAATATTCCGAAGTTGTTGACTAATTTTCATTAATTTTTGTTTGAAAATGTGTTTATCTTTAAAATGTGTGTGATATCTTTAATTATATATTATATATATATATATATATATATATATATATATCATTATTACATTAATAAAACATTACAAATGGAATATTATCTTTTTGTAGAAAAAAATCCTTGTTTAATTATTTCTATAATACAGGGTTACTAGATGAACTTCTACAAAAAAAAAATAAATAAAAAAGACGAATTATTGAAATTGTCCATAATTCGCGAAAAATAAGGATTGAGCGTACATAAAAATAAATAAATAAAAATACGTACGGGTTGAACTAAAAATCTACATTTTTCAAAGTTCTTTAAAAGTGAAGTTTTAGAAAATTCCATTTCAACAAAATTAAATAAAACAAATAAATTTAAAAAAATATGCTTTATTGTGGAGATATATGACAAATCGTAACCACAAGTATAGGATACAACGTAAAATATTTTAAATACTCGTTTTTTTGTTTTTAATAATAAAATATCTGAAAACGATAAGACTTTACTTATAAAATAAAAGTCCAAACATATAAATATTGAATTTTTATACTATTAAACTTCACTAATGATAAAAAAGCTAAATAAAAAAAAAAAACGTTGCGGTAGTTTTAAAGAATTCCTTTAAAACAGAGATATCAACGACAAAAATATTTTCCGATATCTATTAAAAAAAAAAAAAAATATTCTATATTACATAAATTTTAATATAAAAAAAACTTTGCAAAGGACATTTTCCGTTTTCTTAATATTTTTTCTTTTCAAGTTTATTTTAAAATAAATTAATTAATTATAACATGTAGTGAATCTTTAGTAATTTTCAGTTAATAATTGATTTTTTTTTAATAATAATTGTACTGTTAGAACATTCAAGAAATTGGAAGCATTTTTCAGTTAGACTTTTTAACACCATAACTAATTTATATTAGCAAATTATCATCTTTACCGCGAAAATTTCTTAAATTGTATGAAATATATTTAAAATTATTAAAAAAATATAATAAAATAACATTAATTTTTTCTCGTGCCGAAAATCTTGCAAAAGGTAAATTATTTAATGGATTCTGTAATCCTTATGAGGGAATAATAACGTCTCTGTTTTTCATCCGGAGGTTCCGAGTTTGATTCCCGCCAGTCATGAAAGTCTTTTAAATGCTACAAAAAAATTAATTTCACTATCATCAGAAGTAATTGACTTCTTTATATTACAATATAAAGAAGTCAATTACAATGATATTACAATATAAAGAAGTCAATTACTGTTGGGGTTTTTCTCCATGAAGTCAATTAGAAAGATATTTGCCACATATATACCATTGTTCAGAAGGAACAGATTGTAGATTAAATCGTTAAGCAAAAATTAACCGACAAAGAATAAAGAAGTAATAATTTTTTATTTATTTTTAAGAAATGTTTTTAGCGTATTATTTAATATAAGATAACTACAGTAGATTAGAAAACTGGGAAATTTACCTCCAATTCTAATTATAAACGAAGATGTAATGTGTTCCCATCGTTTTTAAATTTGTACGCAAAAGAAACACAGATAAATTGAAAATAACTTTAAGTTGTAGATTATCTTGATAAAACCTTGGAAAAAAGAACTAAATTGCTTATTTATTTACTTTTTGGAGAGGTTTTAATGGGTGAACCATTAAGAGAGTTATAATCACCTGAAAATTACGAAGCGATGAATGATCGTATATTAAGTCATCCAGAATTATATAATTTTCAAATAAAATGCAGTGTATGAAAACAATAAAAAATTACAGAAATTAAAGTATATGAAATACATAAATGTTTACATGGCCGTAGTTCTGCGTCTCTTTTAAAAGTGATATGAAGATTTTAGATATTTATAGAGTGTTTCTAAAATGGTGGACTGGCTATACTTTTTCGGATTCTACTTGTAAAACTAAACAAAAGATATCCCTAGAAAAAATGGCAATTTCTCCTTCTTTCTCCCCTTGTCCGCCATTTTGTTATTTTTATATAATAATCTCTCAATAATTTTTCTTTTGTATAATAATATCTCAAGTTCGGATAGAGGAATCGCATTAATATCTGGTAAGCGACTTGGCAATAAAGTTTTAAAATTAGCAAAAAATTAGGACTTAAATACCTTTCAAAATTACAAAATGGCGGCCATGTTTATTTTTCAATCCGTTATATCTCCACAACTATTAGTTTTATCAAAATTTATGTTATTTTTTTAAATATTAAGCCTTTTATTTTGAACAAAATGAAATTTTATTTTTTTAAATCGGTTAACAAATAGCCCAGTTATGGCAGAAAATTGCTGTAATTATGTGTCTGTTTTCATGTCCTGCATTTTACGATCAATTCGATGAAATTGTTTTTATTTATTGTCAATTCTAGTATTGTAAATTAGTATCAAATTAAGTAATAATTTTCTCGCAATAATAGACCTAATAATTAGGATACAAAATTACATCAGTTTTCTCCCATAACTCGACCATTTGTTAACAGATTTAAAAAAATAAAATGTCAATTTTTTCAAAATAAAAGGCTTAATACTTTCAGCTTATATTTTCGTCCAGTACTGATACAAGCCTATTTAGAAGTGTATTAATGTAAATGTGTATATTATTTATTATGTTAGAATGTATTTTGTTTTGCTTTCCTTTCAAAAAATTAATAAATTTTTTAATAATATGTCTTTTCGATATGCTCGCGCCCCCCGGGGGGGAGGGGGCGCCTCACAGGTTAAAAAACACTGACATACAGTGTTTGTAAACTATTATCTAAATATAACTGGTTTGTTCTAGCATTGAAATATCTACCATCCATACGTTAAGGTAAATAGCACTTCGACATATTTTTCAAATGAAAGATTATCTTACAACAGAAAAGTATATAAAGAGCATCAAATCAGTCAAATTATTGATTAAAAAAAAAAAAATTTAGGCCATAAATTCATGTGCTGAAAACGTCAAGTTTGTTTTATTTAAAAAAAGAGTAATAACGTTTAAATTTACATATAAAGCACATTTAATGATTAATTATTTCACTAATATTTTTAAACAGGCTAAAAAACATTAACATGTAAAATGTCTACTTATTTTTTTCAATTTTAATATTTCATGAGTAGATCTTCTCCTTTACGCTATCTCCCTCGTTCTCCCTATCTCTCTCTCACACACACACACACACACACACACACACACACACACACACGCGAGCGCACGCGCACACAACTACGAATTATGAAAATAAGCCTACAGTTCTGTAAATAAAACTCTGTAATTGATTTCAGCTCTGATGTTGCTTTAGGACGAAGTTATGATATACGAAAGTAGATTATTGCAGTCAGACTTACGTCATATATATTTATGAAGGGCTTTAATACACAACAGAGAAAAGTAGGATCTAATTCAAACATTAAAGAATGTACAGTGCTTGTGTGTTTGTGTGGACGCGCGCACACGCGGCTGTTTAGTGTTATTTTTTTAAATATCCGAGGTTTAAACTCTAGGGACGCATTAATTCGCATCATTCTTTTGATAAATGGTTCACTGATATTATTCCCTTCTCGAAAACTGTTTCGTAATATTTTATTTTCCATACATTTTCTTTTTGCTCTCTCTTTTTTAGTTTTAATAAAACGGAAAAATACGCATTTATTTTTATATTATATTATGTTATTTTATTTAAATGAAACCTGTATACTGTAATAAGTATATGAAGGGTATAGGATGTACCCAAATGTTATAGACCGTCTTAATTGCAGAAAAAAAAAGTTTATTATTTCTAACTCCCAACTCAACGTTTTAAAATCCTTTGGGATGTAAAAGAAAAACTCCTCATTTTTTTTCTCCGTGGCCTCATTTCATATGCCAACATCATTTGAATATAAACAAGATATCAAATGAAAAATTTATTTGTCTTTCTTTTTTCAAATTTATCATAAACATATACACGCGCGCGAGCGTAAAAGTATAAACTTACTTCCTCTCAATTAAATTATAATATATCTTCATCACTTATTTTTCTTTTGTGCTTTAAAACAATGCAGCCTGGTGGCATACAGAATGAAAAACCACGTGTCATAAGAAAGAAAGAAAAATAGTAACATGGTACATAAAAAAAATCTACAGCCTATAACTAAAGTTTAAGAGACACAACCGCCAATTTTACTTTTATTCTTCTAAGGAAAAAATAATCTATTTGTTGTAAAGATACATAATTAAAAAAAAAAAAAAATATATATATATATTTTATGTATTTTACTTTTCAGTGGAAACAAAAAAAAACTATATTGATTTATTTGTAAGCGATAAATCCACCTTGAAATTAAATAATGAAAAAGAGACAGTGAAATCTGACACAAAGATAGATTAAATATTAAAATTAGCAACATACTAAAAATTATATAATTGTATTATTTCAGCAATAAAACTGAAAAGGATGAAAAGTAGACATAAAAATGAGTTTGATGTAGAAGGAGAGCTTTCTTACAGGAAATAAGGCTGTTTGTATCAAATGTAGATTAAAAAAACCGATATCTGATATATATATATATATATAATAAATCAACTCAACTGACTGAACTGAAATTTTGAATGAACAGTTTACAGTTTTTATAGCTGAAAAGAACGTAAGATTATTGCCGTTACGAAATACTTCACCGTTCCAAGATGGTAGCCGTTTTAATGGCTTCTGGTAACAACCGGATTATGTCCCTTACCGATATTCAACTTTACTACGGTCAAACAGTTTGTTAAATCTAATTTGGAAACCACTTGCAGTATTTGAAATTAAATTTTATACAAAAAAAAGTCTCTTATTTTTTTTTGACATCTCTTTCGATTATCAAAAAAGGAAACTTTAAAGGAGCGCCGGTTACGGCGTGATGGCTAAACGAAAAATCACTGCCACTGTTACTGTGTGCGTTACGACGGGCTGCACCTGGTTACGGTTACTGAAATAAAAAAAAAACCTTAGAAAAAAGTAAGAATTAACGAAGTACGGTCACTTCTCATGGTGTTTGTCGGGTACGCTAAGAACCGTGTAAAATACTTTTTTACTTGTACGAAGGATAGGCAACCAACTATAACTAATATTTTTTAAGATGACGCAATTCTGAAGGTCACAACCATTTATTGATGAAGGGGCGACTATTCTGAAACCCGCATACTTCAAATCACACAGAGTTTGGAGTCTTGTGCTGACCAAATTGTTGAAGAAATTGTAATATACTGATGGTTTTATAAAATGAATAGGCTTTAATTGTTGTTTATCAGTGTTATCTTACCAGCGTGAGGATAATGAATACACTAGGAGTTCAGGGTCGTATTTGAACATTTTATAAATAAATTTTAAAATATTTTTGTAGAATTGTAGCGTTTGAAGGTAAAAAAAAAAAATAAAAATGATAAAAGGTCAAAAGAATAAAAGGATTAAAAAGAAAGAAAGAATAAATATTAAATAAAATTTGGTATAAGTAGGATGTAGAAAAATTATATTGGTCGATAAATTTCGAAGTTAAACGTACATTAGGTGTCAAAACCGAAGAGGTTGTAAGAAATCTGACACAAGGTTAAAGTTATTTTCGGTACTGCCAGACTTACTACAACCCATTTCACTAAGAAAAATGAGAAGTGAAGTAGTTTCCTGTTAACCTTCTTCACTGATATAAAACATACTCTCGCAAAACGGTGTCGCAAGAATACCGAAACGTAGGTGATTTTCAGTTCTATATCATTACTCTGTTTATCCCAGTAATTGTTTAATAAATCACTGAAAAAACTCTGTAACAGTAATTTATGATTCATTACAATCATGAAAAAACCGAGACATATAAAACATTAAAAACAATTTTAAAATATTAAATTAAGTATAGTTTAAATAAAAAAATATTATAAAATTTGTGGCAGAATCTTGTGAAAAGATAAAAAATTTTAATAAAGTGGAGTTAATATAATTATAAAAAAAAATGTAAAGGATGAAAACTAAAGCTGAAGATAAAGATTACAATATATAAAACAGATAAGGTGAGAATGTAGGCCGTTGTTATTATGTTAAGAAAAAAATGTCAATCAAAATTATGTAATCACACAAATTCCGATTAACGTACGGGATAAATGTATACACCGCTTTGTCATAAGATTAGGAATAAAAATAAAAAAATTAAATTTAAATAAGTAAATTTTGAAAATAATTGTCAAATAAAGGATTTCATTAAAAAAAAATTAACTTGTAATAAGTTATTTTAAATTTAATTTTATATGAATGAAACGAATTTACAGAGTAATACCGTATTCCTATTGTGTTTTAAGTTTTCCACAACGTAGAAAGATTAAGTGCTTTAATATCTAGTAACATGGGATAAGTCTTTATCATGGCTAAAATGCCGTAGGTAACAGTGCAGATTATATAGCTTTATGTAAGTTAATGATCAGCAAGTATTATTCTGTTTATGCTCATCTGTTTTTGAAGTAAAATTAGCAGAGCGTAATATCTATATAACAATTTTAAGCAAAACTGACTAAAAGTTAAACAAAAAGCTCATAAATTAGAAAAATTATACTTTAAATATTTAAAAATAATTTTCAATCAAATTTTATGTATATGCAATAGAATAATATGGAAATTAAAAAAAAAATTAAATTATGTAAGAAAAAAAGTAGAATTTTTGTTAAATTTCTCAATATTTAAAAAAATAAAATAAAATTCATAAATACAATTACGATATTTATATATATGCAACAAAGAAACGATAAATCGTTACAATAATGGTTTTTTGAATTTCAATTTTTTAAGGGGTGCGACGGTGTATTGCACGGCAGCTTAATCAACATAGCCACTGCCCTTGAGTGTGCGACGCGACTGCACCTGCCTCCGGTTATTTGACTAAAAACATATAATAAAAAAAAATTAAAAAATGAGAAACGAAGCACGATCACCTCTTGTGGTGTTTGTCGGGTAACGCTAAGAACCGAGCAGAATACTTTTTACCCGTACTAAGGTTGGATACCCAGCTATAATAACTATTTTTAAGATGGAGGCCGTCTATTTTGAACCCGTATTCTTCAGATCACTCAAAGTTTCGGGCCTTGTACCGACAAAACAGTTGCTTTTAAGAAATTACAATACACTGATTTTTAAAAAAAATTGAATGAATTGAACAGGCTTTAATTTTTATTTATCATTATTATTCTTACAAGCAAGAGGTCAGAACCCACTAAACAGCCCCCTGATTGTGATGGGAAACGCAAGTAACTAACCATATTGCGCGGTCGAAGCGGCGACTGGGATGCTAATATTATATATATATTAATTTATATTCAATATATCAACCCTAAGTACAAAATAATTGAAATAGGATGACTTACTTTGTTTCATTACACAAAAAGAAGCGCTTTCGCGAACTTGACTCACATCATCAGCTGCACATATATATATATATATGTATTACAAAAAGCATTATTAAAAATCTTTAAATTATATTTAACTTATAATATTTTAAAATCATATATATATATATATATATATATATATATAACAAAATATATACAGTTTTTATATTCATACTTTTATTTATATATATCAAACAAAAGATGTTATAAATCACATAAGATATAAACACAGGAATATGATATATTGTGAAATTTTTTATGTTTTAGAACTAGAATTATTTAAAAATTTAAGAAACATTGTATTTCTGGCTTTAGATTGTATCTGTACAAATATAATTGTACTGGGTTTATTTATTATCTATTTTTAAAGGACTATGGATTTAAATGGTTAGAAAGCAAATAAACAGATGACATTTTAAAACTAAAATTAGGCGTATATACACGTCTTTGGTTTTATATTATAGTCTTGTATATTTAAAACAGAGAATTCTATTTATACATTTGTAAAATGAACGGATGCAGGTGAGCAGAAAGGAAAAGAGAAATTTTTGTGATTTTGTTGAGGGCCTTGATGGGCAACAGGCAGATGAGAAGTGAGCGAATGAGAGAGAGGGAAGTATACGTAAACAGGAACATAGTGCTAGTAGATGGATGTTGAATTTAGGGTGAACAGAAAGAGAGAGAAGAATATAAAGGAAGGGGAAGACAGCAGATGTTTAAGACGGGCCAGGTGAACAACTGATGTACAGAACGAACGAAAGAGATGATGATGATGATGATGATGATGGTAGGAGAATGATCGACGAAGGGAGGGAGAGAGGTAGTGCTGAATGAGATGGGTTTTTTTAGTTCAGGTAGCTCCGCGGTAACCTTAACACATTTAGTATATTTATATATAAAAAAAATTAAACAAACAAATTAAAAAAATAAATAAATAATTTCTACGTTAAATATAATCGATATTAAATTAATCGATCATCGATAAAATTATTAAAACGTATTAATAATTAATAACAATAAAAAGTGTCATATGCAGAATATTATCTCCTGAGAGATCGCAAACATTCGAAAAAACATAGAACGTTTTATTTAATTATATAATACAGTAAGAATAATAAACACGTATTATTGTTATTTCATAATGGGAAAATATTTATTTCCTTCCGTTCTTCAATAAATATATGTAATTTTAAACCGTAATTGTAGTTCCATTGTTCGTGTTAAAAAGAATACAACCCAATATTATATCCAAAGATAAAAGGCAAAAATATTTAAATTGCCCCTAATAAGTACAACAAGAAAATTCGAATAAAAAAATATAACTTCATTTCATTAATTTATTCTTAAAAAAAATTGTTTTATTTTGTTGTCTATCGTACGGCATTTTGATTTTGTGATTTTTTTGGCAGTGATCAATTTGATTATTCACATCCTTCAAAAACACTGAAAAACAAATGTGGAGCTTTTAAAAATCTTATAAAACTTTTAAAACAAAAATTAAAATCGAGTTTTTTTTTGTATTTCACTCAGTTCATATTGTATTTTTGATTGATGAATTAATTCACCATAGAAACTTACGAAGAAGCTTGTGCCTGCGAATAAGAAAATGAATATTTATAGTTTTTGACAAATGGCATATTTGACAGGGATTCCAGCCCGGTCGAATGAAAAGCCGAGACGCTATCATTCTACCATAGAGATCAACAAATACGAGTATACATATCAATATATATTTATCTATTGAAATTAAATAATGTTAAAAAATATAAATGATAAAAATCTCGGTTAATAAAATATGAAAAAATTATTATTTCTTTTTAAATTTACTTGTAAAAGAATTTATAAATCTTTATTAATGAAAAAATGTATTAATTTTTAATTTATTTCTGTATTAGTGGCTGGCAAGTGACTGAATCATGATAAGTATGACTGTACAGTAGGAATCACGATCAGCAACGACGTCAAACTTATAAATGTTTTGGGGCAATGAATATTTATAAATAAGTACTCGTATATGTATGCCGATTGCGCAGGGAAGACAGCGTTGAAAGTATGGTGCGATATTCCAGTATTATTCTTTCGAATAAGATCTAAGATACGTATTAGAATTTGAGATATTCGAATATTCGCGAACAGTATTTATCATAATTCATATAAACATGAAAAAAAAAAATTGTTTGGACAATATGTATCTTTATTTAAATTGATATGTTTTCCTTTAATAATAAATTGCAGTTGTTATAAGTTTTGTCTGTTCAGCCCACTACTCTACTTAAGATTTCTTACAAGTATAGTAAATGTTCTAAAAACGAAAAAAAACCGAATCATGTATTGTACAAGAATCATTTATAAGAAAAGGGGCAAAAAGCTGAAGGTTTGCCCTTATCTTTGTCAACCAAATTGCCAGCTGGCTTTGGAGCGACGGGCGAGCGGGGTTTGTTGTACTATCTAACCAGATGACGTCATCCGATTTCTAATAACACGAAAAATGTATATGTAAAATGCAAACACAACAGACTAGTACAATACAATGACTAGAATACTAGACACAGCGGTTGGCGAGTGGCAAACTTTCAGTTCACGTATTGTAAACAGAATCTAAAATTTAATTTTAGAATGGTGTTTGTGTGTGTGTGTGTGTGTGTGAGTACATATATATATATATATATGTGTATATATATATATATACATACACACTTAGCATTTTAGAATACATAAGTTTAATAGTCTAACAATTTAAGTGTAATAAACTATTACACTCTTAAGTATTTTAATACTTTAGTTATGTAATGCTAAGAAAAAAACAGAGTACCATTTTCTGAAAGTAATGATGTTCATAATGCAGACAGTCCCTATGGTAAATAGAATAAAGATGTCACTTATAGGCAGTGGCGGCTTACGTATAGGCACTGTGGAACTGCAACACCCCCCTATTTCCACTTGATGTAACGATAAAATTTAATATAATGAGTCCTTTTTTCTTTAATTATTTCTTTATACTTGTAAAATATGTAATCTTTAAGCTTAATGTCATAGCCATCACCCTGTTTATGAAAAATATACAAAATCTTTGTATGGAACTGTGCGCTTCACAGTTCCAGCGACGTGGTGTTTGGCTGTTGTGCGCATACGCACATAGGAAGCTGCACGCGAGGCCTCTAGGGAGAGAGAGCACTGTCCCTCCCGCAGCGACGACCCTGGCGTACGCGTGCTGGTGGAAGGTAGTCTTTTTTTATTCCGCGTATATATGGAACGTTCCTTGTTCGTTCCCTTTTCTAGTTTAGTCGGTGGAAGGAATATGAAAGTGGTTTAGTTGTTTTTTCAGTAGTGATCAGAAGGGCGTAAAGCAAGGGCTCTTTGATTGCTAAATCTGTCCAAAAACACTCTGGAAGGGCGAGAGAGAAGGTAATTGTAAAAACTAATTACGTACGAGTATTTGTTTCTGTGTACATAGAAATTTAAATTAAGCACCATTTGATTATAGTGTTTTTAACCGGATATTTTATTAAGCTATTATCTAATCATAGTAAAAATTATTATCTGTATTGACATTTTATTATTTATTCGGTTAAACCGAATGTGAACACGGTTAAACCGTGTACCATATTCTTGAATTTGATAAAGTATAGAATTAGATTATTATCCTGTTTCCAGCTATTCTAATTTATTCATTTTTTTCGGTTCTTTTATTTTACAGAAAACTTTAACCATGACCTTGAAAAATCCCAGAAAAATATATTTTAGAGCAGCACTTCCACTAATTTTAGCAACGAGCCGTCACTGCTGATAGGACTGAATATTACTTGTATTTCTATAAGCTTGGTTAGTTGATAATGATTTATTTGACTCTGTGAAAAAAAGGTGGAAAATCATTTTTTAATTCTTTAATTACTTTAATAAGCCTGATGTGATATGCTTGTTATACGTAAGAATAATTATACAATTATTAAGAATGACTTTTTTAATTCGTGTCAGGTCGCCTACAGCTGCCGATCTCCGTGAAGCAAGTGATAGCGTCTCGGCCTTTCATCCGGAGATCCCGGGTTCGAATCCCGGTCAGGCATGGCATTTTAACATGCTACGAAATTACATTTCATTTCATCTTCTGAAGTAATACCTGACGGTGGTCCCGGAGGCGAAACAAAAAATGCGCTTACAGTTATGGTCCTGACATTAACCAAACAAAATTTATGCCTTTACGAATGATTCTAAAGCGTAATATATTTTGAACTAAAAAGTCATATAATCCTTTTTAATTAGAAATCACAGTCGTATTTTTATTTTTGGCATTATTTTTATTAGTAGTAATGACGTAATAATTAAATGGCACATTATATTAATTATTTTAGCTCCAGCAGTTTGTAAATTACAGCTATATAATATGTTTCATCTGTAATAATAATAATAATAATATGTTTCATATACTGTTTCATCTCTGACCCTACAATAAATTTTTTTAAACATTTTTAGTTTTTGAGAAATCAAATTAAAATTTTTTTTGTTCTCGTCAGTCACTTGACTGGTTTGATGCCTCTCGCTATTCCTTTTCTTCTATATCAATTTTGTAACCTCAACCCATTTAATACGTCTGCTTTAAATATTTCATCTTTTTTCTTCTATAGTTCTTACTCGTATATTCTACACGTTCTTCCCTCTTCAAATTAACTGAAACTCCGCATCTCTCAATATGTGGTCCATCAAACTAGTTCATATTTTTTATAAGATTCAACTACAAATTTTTCTTTTCATTTCGAATTTTATCATCCCACTTAATTTTCAACATCATTTTGTAACACTACCTTTTAAAAGGCTCTGTTCTTTTCCATTTTTTCTTTTTTTTTATTGCATGTGTATAATTAAAAAGTAAAGCATGATTTTCATGTCTACGAACAAATATTTTCAAGAATTTATTTCACGATAAAAAATATAAAAATACAAATATTTATAAAATATATGAATATGTAGGGCAACATATATAAAATATTTATTTGTAATTAATTAAATATTTGCAGGTTGAGCGATTTGTCAACATTCTCAATTAGGTAGAAAAATACTTAAATAAAGTCATAATAAAAGGTATAATTTTTATATTTATTCATCATCATAGGCAAATACTCAATTACAATTCTTATTTTTACTTTAAAGCTTTAACTAGGTTTGTATTTTTTTTTAAATATAAATATAAAAGGATTTGCAATTTTTACGATTTCTTTTAAAAATAAAATACAAAAATATTTAAAAGAAAGTAAAATGGATAAATCCTAATAATAAAATAAATATTAATAATTTTTTTTTTTATTGATATTAACTTTTTATATAATTTTTTTTTATATTGATATTATTAAAATCTACTAATCAAATATTATTTCTTTTTTAATACTTTTATTTACTGTCGCATCAACAATCATAGTCATTAGCGCCTTAAATGCATGATCGTAAATAATAAACAATAAACACCAAAAACAAGAAACAATAAACACAAACTAAGCAAAAACCGCTAAATTAGTTCTGCATCCTACTATCAGATAGAAATCGTAACAGTCTTTTTATATATTCCTTCCGGTTTAATATAAAGACTTCATATCTGAGCCGAGGTCTAATTTTTGTCGAGTAGTTCGCAAGATTGGGCAATTTATGAGCAAGTGGTGTACGGATCATTTTATATTAAAAAAATAATTTACGATTAATTGTAATACATTTAAACAAATTTAATATTTATTTGTTTTCACACAAATAAACATAATTACCTATCCTTTTTGAATTGTTGTTTAAATATATAGAGATTTGTAAACAACGTACGTTGTATTCCCGGTTGAATAAATTGTTTGGAATTGATTTTAGCGGTTTTCCTGGAAGTAAATTAATAAATAATCATGTAGTATTAAATTGTACCGATTTAGAGGTTTTATTAATAGGTACGAGCTTGTCGGTATTATTTATCACAAAGCTTTACTAAATATTTTAACAGAATTACTCTACACAAGCTTAAATTGTAATACTGAATAATTAATAATGGATTTGTTATCGACTAAAGGATAAATTTAACATTAAATATATCGTTGCCGTTACAAAAATTGTAATAACAATCCTTTTATCTGTTTTTTTTTTTTATATATTTAATTTAATAATAAACACTTTTATACAATAGAGGTTTTGTTAAATATATGAAAATATATTTAGGTTATATAAGTAAAAAAAAAAAAAAAAAATATATATATATATTTTTTTTTATTTAATCAATAAATAAATAAATAATAAAAACATATATTTATAATTTTAATGAATAAATTAAATAAATACCCGCAGATTTTTGTGTAACATTAAAATACAATTACTTGGAATTTATCCAACTAGCCCGCATACATACATATTATACAAAAGAAAGATATAAGTTAGTATATTGTGGCGGTACACCTGCACCTGCCTCCTTTTATATGTATATATATATATATATATTTTTTTTTTTTCTTAGAAAATACACTGGTAAATGAATAAAGAATATATTTATATAGCTTACATCGTACTTCTATATACCTAAAAAAAACAAGTCAAAAAAAATTATTTTTAAAATATCGTAAGAAACGCAAAAGAAGGTTTAGTTTATTTTATTATCACAATACTTTCAAACTGTAATTTATTTATCACGAATTTATGACAAATCTGTTTTTATTGTAATAAATTTATCTTAGTCTGTCCCTTTTGTTTTTCTTTTTAATTTCATTGTGAAAGAACTAATAAAAGAACTAAAAGGGAAATTTGAAACAGAAGTAACAGACAGTCTAAGAAAAAAATAAAAATATTAAGAAATATAAAAATGTAACGAATGTTATAGATTCATTGGTAGAGAAGAAATTCAAATTGAAAATAAATAACGAGATGAAATAGATAGGAAGATAATATAAGAATAAACAATAAAAAAAAAAGAATATAAGTTATATCATAAGTTACAGAATTTTATTACTTAAGCTGGTTTTCTTACACCGGCCGTACAAAATCGGCGGCTTAAATATGCTCACCCAGCAGCCGCATGCGAACTGGAAATAAAAATCTTATTGCCGTTATTGGTAAAACGTCATTCTTTTGTTGAAGAGATGATTCTGTTACGTCACCTCCGTAACAGAACTCTACGAGTTAATTGGGTTAATCCATTATTAAAATTACGGAAGGAATTCTGTTATACTTTTTGAAGATTTAAGATTGTATGTATTAAAATTTTTTAATAATATTCGTATGATCATATAGATATCATCGTTTAGCGAGTTACATGCACCTCTGAAAAAAAACACGTGATGGCGTTAAATGTAACATCATTACAGGTAGGTAAGAAATTGTATAAAACCAGTGGAGATAACTGTTATCTTGAGATAAAAACTAAATTATTACAAAATTTATAAAAGCATAGTTTTTCAACAGGCTGAAAAAAGGTATTATTTCTTAATTATCTTATATTTATCTTCATTGAATTCCAGTTTATTAAAATTTTACGAAAACGTTTCTATTCTTTTTTTTTTGTAATGATTAATCGAATAAATAATACTATCTTATACTTATAGATTTGCAGAAAAAACAATTTTTTACAGCGGTATAGGTTAATTTGACCTTGAAGGCAGTACTTGTATTTTTATGTTAAAAAAGTCGTTAGGTTACTTAATAAAGAGGTTTTTAATTCGAACTAAACTGAAGAGAAGAAGCTTGCGGTATACTCTCCTAAAAAGAAGGAAAGGTTACTGAGCAGGATCAAGATTTAATAAATACGTATACGTAATGAATGAAAAGAATGAAATTGTTATTAGAGATAAATATTACAAAAAGTTATATGAAAAAGATAATTGAGGGTTTTGGATTTATGAAGTACGAGGCTTAGAGATTGATGATATTGAATGGAAAAGAATGGAGATGTGTGACGTACTAAACAATTTATTATGGAGTAAAAAAAAATTCTCACATCTGTGACAGAATCAACGATCTTTTTTTAAAAACGTATCAAACATGACACTAGTCAACACAAAATTTGTATCTAACATGTTAAATTTTTTCTCACTATAATTTGGATGTTGATTTCAAATTTTCTATTGAAATTGTGTTACTACATAAAGGCTTTACGTAAATCGTAGATTTGTTAAATGCTTTTATAATAAACTCATTTTGATCAACTACTGAGTATAATTAAAAATAATTTTTGTATTTTTACTATTAAACAATACGCATACATGCTTAATAAAGAAACAAAAATATACTCGTATATAAGGCTACATTCTCCGAAAAAATAACCTCTCAAATACATTCGACATAGTAGGCAGCTTATTGGTTTGTACGAGAATATATCATGAACATGTTTACCTGGTTTCGGGTAAAACTGTGTTCACGCAAAACACCGCATGATTTATATACCGGTATATGCTTATACTCGTGTGTGTATACGAGTATATATATATATATAAATCAGATAATAATAAATAGCCTGATATTATTACATTTATTTTAAAATAAAATATCCAGAAGATTTGTCGGAAAAATGTCTATAAAATAAGTATTAAATATTACACATTAAAAAGATCTTTCTTTATTTCACTATCAGTAAATAGTATCTTTACATCGTTTTCCCGTATCGTTTTTGTACTTTGATCAAGAGACAATGCTTTTTGTTTTATGTTGCGTTTCTTTGGTACATCTGTTTTAAAAGGACTTACTTATTCTTTTAGCTTACTTATACGGGTATTTTTTGTATTAATTTCTATATGAGCAATTTAAAAAAGAATCGTAAAAAACATAATAATGTATGCTATAAAAAAATACAAATAATATTAGAAGTATTAGGATAGGTTCCAAATTCAGTGTTAGTAAGTTGTTAATATTTTGTTTTTAATTTTGTGACAAGTAACTTGCAAAAAGTTAAAATTTAAATAAGAATTGGAAAAAATAGTTTTTATTATTATTAGGAATAAAGGGCATTATTAAATCTCCCAAATAATAATTTTATTATTTTTATTATAACCTACTTTATTTGATCAAAAGTTCTAAAACAGTTGCTGTAATTTAATTGATCGGCTTAATTAAGTTTTATAAAAAAAATATTTTTTACCGTTATCTACTTAAGTATTCTATTTTTTTTTAATCAAGAATCAGGAACAGAATATTTTAAACATTGTGAAAATGTACAGAAGATAATAATCTACTCGGTATGAGTTTAGTAAATTTTTTTATTTATTTTGTACTTGGTAATAGATAAAATCTTATGAGAGAATTATAATAATAATAATACTAGTGATATAATAGTAATAATGAGTAGTTAAAACTATATATAATATACGTTACAATATAAATCTAACGTAAGAGAATATTTGACTGGTTTTCAGTTTCCCAAGCATTCATTGTATATTGTATGTGTGTATAATACTATAAAATGTGATGTTTGGGAACCAAGCTAACCTTGGCCTCCCAACTAGTAACACTGTGTACTTGTATATATATACATATACTAGTGGAGTGAAACAGTTTGGTGTGGTCTTTTGGTAAAGGTCCCGTCTGTCCTGACAATAACAGGTGTTTGACGAGACTAGACTAGTGGACGGGACTGCTAATATGCCGCGTGAGCCCTTTAAAATTGATAACATTTGACGGTTAAGCTTCGTAATCTTGAAATGTAGTTACCTCATTACCATTGTATTGTGAGAATGTGGTCTGTATGATTCTGTGTTTGTGTGTGTGTGTGTGTGTGTGTGGCTCTGTGTGTGCACATTTACCTAAAACTAGCTTATAATAAGAAACCTTAAAAATTAATACTATCCTGTAAACTGTTATACATCACTGCATATAACTACTCAATATAATAGTGGAATGATCTAGTTAACATTTATAAGAAATTATCAAAAAATCTCTTCCTTTTTGAAACTATTTTTTTTTGTACTTTTTTTATTGTAAAATTAATGCTCTGAAATAATTATGGTTCATGTTATATGAATATTTATATTGTTTCTTAATATAAAAATAATTGTTGAATTAAAATTACTGCTCAAATAGATTTATTTAAAATTAAAAACATTATCACAAGATAGTAAAACCTGATGATTCCTTATAATTAAGAACCGTTACATTACAGAAATAAGTAAAATTTTACAGAGAATGTATTTTGAAAAAAGAAGGATTAGCAATAAAAAGTAAAAAATGCCTACATGCAAAATTATAAGAAGCCAGTTCCCTTTAAAAGATAAAAATTGCAATTTCTGGTGCAATTTATTATTTTGTTTGTATAAATGGCATAAAAAAATACGCTCCGTAAGGGTTTTTTGGCATATATATATATATATATGAAAAATAATTAGAATTATACCATACATTGTAATATGTTATCAAAGAAAACGGGCATCTTAATTTAGACTGTGGATGAAGGCATTCTGTTTCTTTATTTCATATAATAAAACAAATTAAGTTTAGTGATTCTTTCCTCTACTGAATTCAAACTGGGTATTTTTCAAAACATTAAGAAGTAAATTAATTTTTTACTTTACACTATTTATCCCAATATTTATTTTGGCTGATGGATGTAAAGATTTAAGTTCAAGAGAGTCATCTGCGTTTTGTATGTTATTTACTATATCTCTAGGCTTTAAGATGAATAAGTGACGGAATCACTTGCAGAGCTAAATAGAATATCATTATCATTTCAGTGGGGGGTTGCTGATACGCAACCGTATATTTGGCTCAGTGGAGAAGGCAACGGAAACTACTTTAATCCCCATTTTTCCCAAGTAAGTCTGGCATTAGTTCTTGTTAATCTTAAAGATGAATTTTTGTTTTTAGGAGTGATTCGTGACTCAAACTAGGTTGCCTAAAACCGTTACAGAAGTATCACTTACTACAGCATAATAATAATAAAAAATACAATCCCAATAATTATATCTGAGGGAATAATACCATCTACTTTGCAAGTCTTGAAAAACTGAAGATCCAGTGGAAGACCCATGCGCTAATGCAAAGGAGCGTGATAATTGACACCTGCCATGTTGCCCGGAAGGCACTTAGTCAACAATGGCAAGCCTAATCTCGTTGGTATAAATTACTACGAGTTTAAGGAATGTCACCGGCAAAAGTAAAAGCTGTGAAAGTGCGGGATAATAATAATAATAAAAAATTAATATTAAAATATCTATAGAAGTTAGAATGGAACAGAAAAATTGATAAATCAGCAACGAACGAACAGTTCTGCTGCGTGCAGCTTATCTTAAGACTCAAAGTACGCAGTATATATATATTAAAGTGCAACAAGATGCGTGACTCTGGTAAACTATAAAGTGATAAATATGTCTCCGTCTATCACTGACAACATACTCTCATTACTTATGTATAAGTATCTTACAAAAATATGTGTTTGTGTCACACAAAATAAATCTTAGTATTTATTATTATAATTATCAGCCATCGTGGTCTAAGTGTACAGTGAAGGTCTCTCGAAATCTTTTCTTATGCCATTATCTGCCATCATCCAGCTGTCTAACTTTGTCTTATGTAAACAGCTCCTTTGTCGCATTCTGTTTTCCTATTACTGAGGGTACCCGCACCGTATTTATCTGGGCCCGCCTATCATTCAGCTTTCACACTACTAGTCCAGTCCAAATCAATTTTAATAAATTAATTATTTTTAATATCATTTACTTTACTTTTTTTTAAATGGCTATTTTGTATCATCTTCTTACACTTGTTTATTTACTTGATATTTTGACAAATATATACGTTGTGTTCTTAACTGGTCTTTTCTTATCAGCTACGAAAGTGTTCGTCCATAAACTATTTTACCTCTTATAAGGGATTTCAACCAATCACCACCCTCCTGAGTAACTTTGCGCAGTCCAAACCCAAGATATTCCATTATAATACTTATGTTTCTTTAGAAATTTCAAAATTCAATATATCTTAAAAAAAGTTTACAAACGTTTCCTTTGTACTTATGTAGATAGAAATATTGTATTTAATGTATTGTGAACTAAATGATTTTTAAAGATTTTTTGTAATAAATATATTTTCGCATTATTTTAAAATTATAAAAATTTTCTATGTTGTAAAGTCTGTTTTGTCTAAATGAAAGTCAAACATCTTAAAAATTTTGTTTTTTTTTCAACTGACTTAACATCAATTTTTTTTAGAATTAAATTATTTAAAAATTTCGCTAGTTTTATTTTTTATTTTAAATTTAAAACAGTATAACAACATTATAAAATATGTTAAAAAAGGAAGGAAATTGTAATGTAAAAATTTTTTTAAAGTTATCAAGTATTAAGTTCCTTTTATAATCAAGCATTTTTCAATTTTCAGTGAGCCTTATTTATAATAATTATTCCTAATTCTTTCATTTTGCGATTTTTAAATGATAATTTCGGTTTTAAATTGGTTTAAGTAATCTTTGTTTTTTTTTTTTTTGCTTGATGATTTCGCACATAAGCTTGAGAAAGCTAGTCATGGGATATGGAAGTGGAATTTTGTAGCGTATAAAAAACGTTATATACCTTACCGGGATTCGAACCCGAGACCTCCGTATAAAACGCCGCAAGAACCTCCACTTCGCCACAAGAACTTATTTATAATTACTTTTTTTTAATTTTATTTTACATCCATAAATTTCTCTTAAAGTTGTTTATCATTATTTTTGCCTTAAAATAATTTATTTCAATTCTAACTACTCGAATATTTATTTACAGTAAGTATAAGATAATAATAAAATTTGACTATCCTTGAAGTTGACAAGTAATTGTATCTAGTTTAAGTAAAATTGACTTTGATAATCTAAATAAACACTGGAAATTTTTAAACTGAAATCGTAAATAGAGATATTAAAATAGTTCGTTAAATTGCAATTGAATTTATTTAAAAATTACAGTAAACGATCTTAAAATATATTAAAACTGTAAAAAAATAATTATTAAAGAAAAAAAGATAACGGATTTTTTTATTAAAAATTATAAAAAATTACATTCATTAACTAAATCCAAGTTTCTATTTTAAAAATGTTTCTTCCTTTTGAAAATTAAAACTAATTTGAAAACCAAATATAAGTATAATCTTCTTATATCCTTAAAAATAAATACTTTTAAGTAAAAAATAAAAAAAAATACTGAGCTACATAGAAACATTTTTCAATAAAAAAAATCGATTAATTTGGAAAAAAATTACACAAGATATTTAACACAAAATTATTATTTTATATAAATGGAAAAGAAAATTCTTATTTTTATAAAATGCTAATTATTTTTTTCTTTAATTTTTTATTTAAAAAAAGTAACAAAACATAGTTTATTTTAAAATGTTGAAGCAATTATATAATTAAGGTTATTTTATAATAAGAAAAAAAGGAGATTAATGAGAAAAACGAATGTACTAGTTTTGAGGTAGGACATAAACATTAAAAGAGATTAGCAAAGATTTTAAGTTGAGTATTTAATTAATGTATTTTTTATACATAAAAAATGAATGAAATATGATTAATATTAGTAATTTTTTTTTAACTTATATAAATTAGAGCTGGAAACAATATCTGTTAAATTTTCCCAGTATTTGATACGATATTAAAAATAAAAAAATTAATTCATGCTATTTCATTTTTATAACGTCTCATTTAGAGAAAGAAAAAAATCCAATTGTAAACTATTAGACTGAATTATAATTTTTAAACAAATTAAACAATTACTGTAGTTCCATCATACTAATATATAAATCTGAAAGTTTGTTAGTTAATCACGCAAAAACTACTGCATGAATTCCGATGAATTTTATTTTTTGTAGATGGACATATAAGTTACAAAAACCCCGTATCACAATTTAATTTTTTGAAAAATTAAATAAGTAATTTTGTAAAAAAAATATTAATTTGTGTAAGTGTGAATTTTTTCATTAAGAGAGAACTACCATACCGATTTCGATGAATTTAAAAAAAAATTATTTATTTTTTATAGAGAAACATATAAGGTAAAAAAAAACCCGCAAGATGAATTTCAATCAGCATCCAGAGCTTAATAAGTGGTACTTATTTTCATTGGTTCCAGAGTTGTAGCCAAATGAAATTTTAATTAATGACATATTTGGATCTTAGAAGGGGAAGACACATCGGTTCGAATCAGAGTTCATCTCCTTTTTTTTAAAATTTAATTATATTGATTTATTAATAATTATTAACCTCATTGTAAAAAAAAATTACGATGAATAATAATAATAATAAAAAATAAATAAATAAATAAATATATATATATATATATGAAAAATAGCAGAAGTTTTTAATGAAATAAAATTTTATGTACTTATCATTTTAAAAAAATATGTAATTTAATAAGCGTACAATATAGTCATATGTTGTCCACATCAGATTTTTTAATTTGATATCGACTTCAAAATTTATCGAAGTTAGAAAGTATTATTTTCAATTAACTATTTTTTAATTTGACTTTACTTTTTTTAAAGTTGACAACATTTCATTAGTATTTCCCTATTTTTATCCTATTTAAAATATGAAATCTATTCATCGGCATTTATACTAATTACAGGTTGTAATTAATTATAAAAGTAAGATTAATCCTAAATACTAAGCCAAAAATGTAAAGCAAAATATACCGCAATGAATTAATAAAAAGATTTCTAAATTATTTTTGTTTGTTTTTATTTTTAACCGAGGGATCCTTAAACATTGAAAAAAAAGCAGTGAAATTTATTTTCAGATTGATTACTTAATACTCGTATTACATTAGCCGAGAAAGAAATAAAACAATATAGTAGACCTATGGAATGAGATGAAGGGAAATGAAATATTTATGAAATTCAGGAATCTCTCTCCCTCCGAATAAACGACAGTATTTGGAAATCGAATAATTTTTTTTAAAACAATATTTTTTTAAACATAGCTATTTCCTGTACGAGAAATAACGATTTGAGCAAAAAAAAAACTATATATATAAAAGTCAGAAAAAAACCAACCGGATGTAAAGGAAATAAAATATATTAAAACGATGCAACACCTTAACAATTCTAATAAACAATACTCTTTTATATATAAATACATTTACTGAACAATTTTAAAATAAAGAACAACTTTGTTATATTTTATCAGATAAAATCAATTTACGAAATAAAATAGACGCCAAGAGAAAAAAATAAATAAAGGAAGTAACAATTTAAAAGAAGAAGAAAAACTGAATGAGATCGACTGAATCAGAATTAAAAGAGAGAAGGAAAATTTTAAGAAAAGGGAAAAACACTGTAGTTAAAATATAACCCTGCGTCAGCACCACACTTTCTTGCTGCTAGTTGGGTCTTGAATGTTAGGTCGGTTGTAAATCCACTACAAGTTATTTTAACTTCTACCCATTCCCTAGAAAAGTTTTTTCTTCGTCCTTACTTAAGTTTAAAAAGCACGTCTTTTACTTATAAATAAACATTTTAAAGAATTTTTTCGTAATGTTCTCTGATTTTTAATTGAAAGTAAAGACCAAACATAACAATGAAAATTTAATTAAATTTATTCTTTCTTTACTTTTATAAATTTAAGCATAATATTGTAGGCTAATTATATTTGTCTAGAGAATTGAGAGAAATTTATTGGGGGTAACAGCTGAAACTGATGTATTAAGAATCATTATTTAACAAGATTGCACACAAATCACCCTAGATTAAATTAAAGAATTAAGCTATACTTAAGTCCAAGCTTAACAATATAAAGTTTTATATTTTATATATAAAAGTCTCTCTTAAGAAAAAAAATCTTGAACTCAAAAGATCAGGTTCGAAACTGATCAGAATTTAATCGTTTGTCTTCTTCGTCTAACCTCAGAAATTAGCTATGTAAAGCGAGTTAGATGACAAATATATAATTTATATAAAAATATTTGTAAAAATGTTTAATAAAACATTTTTCAGCTATTTCTATAACCGATTGAAATCTTAATTTAAAGCTTATATTTTACCGTCTTTTCGAAGAAAGTTTCGGTATTACTTTCTATATATAGTTTATATTTACATATATAGAGGCCTATATATAAAGTTTGCGGCTCAAAAATCTCCAAAACTACTTGATCATTTTCATTAAAATTTAGATGTGCTGTAGTAGTGTGTTTAAAATGATGTATATGAAAATTTTATGAAGATTGGTTGAGTTGTTCTGAGTTACGCTCAATTTAAGGTCGATAGCAGTTCGATAGTAGAAATCTCAATAATCGGTATTTTTTCAGACGCATAGTGAGATTGAGGGGTGAAAATGAATTTTCTTTATGTTTTGAGAAGGATTAAAAAAAACAATAATGTAAAACATTTATCGGCTCGAAAATCTAAAAAATAACATAATTGGCTCGAAAAATCTCCAAAACTACTTAATTTAGATGTGCTGTAGTAGTATATCTGAGGTTGTGCATTTGAAAATTTTATGAAGATTGGTCGTCGTCGTTGGTTTTATTTTAATCTCCGGGATCACCTTTAGTTATACTGCTTCAGAAGATAGGCTTCTGAATGTAGCGTATGAAAATGCCTTGCCTTACTGGGATTCGAACCCGGGACCTCCGGATGAAAGGCCGAGACGCTACCACTCGCGCCACGGAGACCGGTGCTCAATTTAAGGTTAACAACAGACAACATAAACTCAATTTGAGGTTTCGTGGATTTTGTATAGGTGTATTTTTCATACGCGCTTACGCAGTTTCACAATGGTGAGTAAATTTAAACATGATACTTATATGTAGGGTCTACTAGTTACTTTTAATTATTTCATCAAATTACTGTTATAATAAATTAATTTTTTTGTAAATATATTTTAATGTTAAATTTAAAAAAAAATGTATACCTCTTTTAGTTTTCTCATTTAATTTATGTTATATATATTGTTGCGCAAAAAAAATCATACAATAAATATTATTCAAAATAGAATAACGAAAAGTCGGTCTTCTTGCGTAGAACTGGGCGAAATTTTTTTAAATTTTCGGGTAAAGTTTTAATCGATTATGTATGTACATTTGTTTCCCCTTAACACTCGAAATAGTTATCAAATTGATCGGTTAATAATCAAGTAAGTACAGGTAACAATCTTAAGATGTTTTAGATTTTTTGTCGAATTACACACTATTTTTTGTTTATTAAATTCAAAAGAAATTTGTAAACTTTTTACCAAATTATCATGGGTATTTTCATAATAGATTTAAAAAAAAACTAACTTAATAATATTTATCGGACACGCAAACCAATCTCAAAGTGTATTATTTTTATTTCATTTAACCAAACATATATATAGACAGGGACGATGTTAATTTCTGTTTAGCTTAAGAAAATATCTACTATGTTACTTATGTACATCCTGATCATTTTTTAATAAATATATATGTAAAGAAAGGTTTTACAAAACCAGGATTATACCGGGTAGTCAATTTAGGTCGGTGGAAACAATATATTTTTCAGCTGTGTTTTATTTATCAAAATTAAAACGGATATAAAAAAAATACATTAGTTTCGATTATTTTTTTATGTTACGTAAATTTTTTATTAAATAGATGTTTGTAAATATTTACAACAATAAGAAAAAGATTTTATCGGTAAATACGCTTTGTAAACATAATAAAAAAAATCAAATATGCTACATTTAAATAAGAATCGGTGGAAGATTGATATCGAGGTCCAAGATTTATGTTAAAATAAATATTCGTACCAGTATTATTCTGTCTAAATCAAACATTGTTTTGTATTACTTGACATAAACATTTTTTTAAAAAGTCTTTCAAGATAATGGTAGCTTTCATTATAAAAGGGAAGAGGAACATATTTATGTTTTAGTTAGAGGACATTTTCAACGCCACATCAAAATAAAATTTCTTTATTATTTTATGAATTTTATTCATTTATTTTATTTTATGAAAAAAAAAATTTTTTTGATTAAAATAAGTTTTTATTCAGTAGTAGTATTTTTAAAGATATTCAAATATTTGAGGTCATTTATTTATTTCTTCTTCGTTTAAAACAAACGTGTATAAATTACAAGAAATTAAACTAAGATAAAAAATAATTAAACATTTCTCGAAGTTATTAGAATGAAAGTATTTTATAATAAACTTACGTCAAACATAAACCGATTAGTAAGTAATAATAAACTTATTAAATGAAGCTTATAACTTACTTCATAATAACGGTAAAAATTCAAGGAAATTTTTATCTTATTTCCCGGTTTTATATTATTATTTTTTTATAAAATAATGAAATAAAATATGTGTTTCTAACCTTTACATAACTTATCTTCTAAGCAGTCTTTTCGAATTATCCTAATCTAATTTAGCAATTTTTTTCAATCAAATATTGTTTTTTTAATTTAGAAATTAGTATATTCATATTGATAGGCTGAATTAAATAAAATTCATGAAAACGAAGTTATATTTGAACATATCTATATATATAAAAGAACATGTCCTGACTGACTGACTGATTTATAAATGCCCAGCAAGAATTACTGAAGATAAATTGATGAAAATTTGTCTACAGTTTCTCCTTATGGTGTAAGTGCACACTAAGAAAACGTTTTTAAAATACCGAGTTTAAAGGGTTAAAATGGAATTTGATTTTTTTTAAATGCCGTTAATTTTTTTTTACTTCCCGGCAACAAATGAAGATATCAACTTAATTTTTGGTGTGTAATTTTCAAGTAAATATCTAAAAAAAATTCTTGATTATTTTTTTAAATTAAACCTTGAAAGGGTTGAAGATAGGTATAAAAATTTGAACAATGCTTGAAAATTTTTCGCATTTCCGATATACTAAACGTGGTATTTACTAGATTGGGAGTTGAAAATATTTTTCAGATAAATATCTAAAAAACCATTTTCGGGTTTTTTTGATTTTCGAATCTTTAAGGGTGCGACGGTGCACCACACAGCGCTTCAACCATCACAGCCAATATTACTGTATGTACGACGGGACTGGCTGCATCTGCTTCCGGTTTCTTTATTAAAAAAAACATTAAAAAAAAATGAGAAACGAAGTACAGTCACTTCCTAGTGGTGTTTGTCGAGTAACGATAAGAACAGGGAAAAATACATTTTTACTCATAGAGAGTACGGGTAACCAGTTATAACTAATATTTTTGAAATAGAGGCTTTGAAACCCACATTCTTAGAACACTCAAAGTTAAGGCCTATACTGACCAAACTGTTGTTCTGAAGAAATTACAAAACACTGGTAGTTTTTATAAATTGAACAGGCTTTAATTTTTATTTGTCATTATTATTATTCTCATAAGCATGAATTTAATGAAAGCAGGGATCCCTGGCTAGACGGGAAGGGCGAGTGAAGCGAGCCCTGACCGGCTAAAAATTCCTTGACCGCGTGGGAAACGCAAGTAACCATATAGCACGAGTAAAGCCGCAACACGTCTGCTAGTATATATACTTATTTTAAAGTAACTGCTTCGGATAGGATATTATACTAAAATAATCGCAACATAGCAGCATATTTTTGAACTTTTGGTCGTATGGTGTGATGTCCACTGTTTATTTTCCTTTAAAAAATATTTAATTAATTACTATATGAAGCGATTAATGAAGTGCAAGTAAAAAATATTTAATTATATTTTTATTTTCAAACAACACTTCTTCCGCAAGTAATAATGAGTATTTTTCTTTATTAGTCAGCTTATGATATATTACTAAAATCTTATGTAATACTATGTTTTTTTTATCATCTTGATAAAGATTAACTGAAGAAGTTAACACATTAACAGATTTTTGTTTTATAAAGAATATTTTATAAAAATAAATATTTGGTATAGAAAATATTCTAGTATAATAAACAAAAGTTATAAAATTATTATTAAGAGCACACTATATACAACTGAGCAGAAAATTGTTATTGTTATTAAGCATAATAGAATAAGATGGGATTAATAGTTAAACAGCGCTGCCATTCTTGTTTTAAGTATGGTGAGAAGGAAAGGATAAGGGGAACTACAAGAGAAAGAGACAGAGATTGACATATATATATATATATATATACATATATATATACAGCAAAACAGATAGAGACCCGTGGGAACTTGTTATGTTAATAAACGTGACTCATTGTTAAACTAGGGGGTTCCCAAATTTGAACTTCAGAGGCACAAACGACGCGATGGTTCTGTCGTGCGGGCGTCAAGCTGCATAGCGAGTGTGTGAAAAAATTGTGAATTGGAGTTATGTCGTGAGCACGTGTATTCTGTTATATGTGTGTGTGTGTGTGTGTATTTGTGTGTGTGAATGTAAGTAGGAGCGGGCGCGTATGTCTGTTACGTGAGAGAAACAGAATAATACAACACTACAACACACAACACCCTGTGGGAATTCTGCTATGAGAGGGAACTAAAGCTGAAACATTAGGGAAGTAGAAAAGAAGGATGTCAAGGATGAAGAGGAAAAAAATATATAAGGAAGAAGAAGAAGAGGAGTGAAAAAAATAAGAAGAGTCAAACCTTTGAAGGGATGGGAAAAAGACTCGGACAAAATTCTTTTCACGACTTATTTGAGGGGCGTCATCATGCTAGTTATTCCTTCCATTTATTATTATTACTACTTTTACTAATTTAATTATATGGTTAGTAAGAGAAAAGACCTATATATATATATATATATTTTATTACTATAAATTGATATGAATGATGTGTATAAAAAATGTTTGTTGAACATTATGATGATAATAATTCATATGTAGCACTCTTATTTTGAACAAATTCGTAACGTTTCCTTTTGTACTAATATAAAGAGGAATTTATATATTCATCAGATTTTAAAAAGCTGCTGATATGATGAGTCGAATTTTTTATTAGTTGATATCCGGAATTCTTTTTATCTCGGCTAAGCCCCAAAAACAGAAAAGGTTGATGCTAATGACTTTAAATAGACTTTAAATTTCGATAAAATGCCTAACGATTAAAAAATGCCTCCGATCTTTGAGATGGAGTGGTACCGTCTCGGCCTTTCATCCCGAGGTACCGGATTCGAATCCCGATCAGGCACGACATTTTCCGTACGCTACAAAATTCCATTTTCATATTCCCACGAACAAGTTTCTTTGGTAAATTAATTCATCGGTCAAAAAATACGGAAACGTTTCACTAAACCCTGTAAAATAAGGTCTCGTTATAATTTATGAAATTTGTTTTGTATTTTTAAACTTTATTTAAGAATTATAATGATTTCTTTTTACCCATTCTTTCTATTACTATTTTTCTTTTTATTTTAATTCTTATCTCTGATATTTATCAACTGTATTAAAACTAATTAGTGAATTATTTTAGACGTTTCTAAAGATATTTACTTCTGTAAATATAACAAATATATATTTAATTAGGTATAACATAGGTGAAAAAAATGAAAATGAATTTTATGAAATAAAATTTTCAGTTTTAAATCAATTCTTTTTTTTTAAATAAAAGGCTAACCTTTATTTTTAAACTGATTAATATTACACTTGTATAAGAATATTTAATAAGGTATAACTTGACTACTACTATAAGAACAGAAAATAAAGAAAAGAAAGATCTAATTCAGACAGGAATGAAATAAAAGAATGTTGTTTGACCCCGTTTATTTATATATTATAAAAAGTGATACAGGAATCAAATAAAAATTTTTAGTGTGAACAATCTATCCAAATAAAAAAAATAAAAATAAAGATATTAAGAGTTGCAGATGACATTGTTCTTTGGGCATTGAAGAAGTACTGAATTACATGGATTTATTCATAGGAGAGAAATTTACTTTGAAAATATATAATAAGGAGATGAAAAAATGATATGTGACAAAAGGAAGTATAATAAGGAATTAAATAAAAAGATAAAGAAATAAAAAATTCAAGAAGTGGTAGAATTTGTTATTTAGGAAGTAAAATTATAAATGATGAAGTGAAACAGACATAAAAAAAGATTGGTCTAAACAAGGAGAGATTTTATGAAGAAAAGAAATACGTTAGAATTAAATCCAGATGTAAGAATTAGAAAGAAATTCTTGAAAATATTTATGTGGAATGTCGTAAAAAAAAAAGCCGATACCAAAGTTTTTATACTTTCCTGGCATTGTTTATTTTTATGTAGTGGAAAAATAATTATAGGTGAAGAAATTGAAAAAAATTAAAAAAAATCGATATTTTTAAAATTTGATCGGCCCTCCGACCCTCACTATTGTCCCCCAAAGTATTTTTTTTTGTTGAAAACTTGTCCTACTACTATGCTTAGGAAGACGTATAAAAAATTCGGTTAAAGATATGCAATAAATAAAATTATGGTTTTTTTTCGATTTTTGGGGAAGGGTGAAAATTTGAAGGCAATATTTTTTTAAAAATAAGATGGTATGTACTCATGTACTGAGCTTAATGTAAAGTGAGGTTAAAGGTTTAAGAAAATTAACTCTAAAGAAACTACCTATTCCACCCTCTGGATATACTGATCACAAACTTTGACCAACAAATTGCATCATATACATGAATCTCTGCGCCAAATTTCATCAAAATCGGTTTATCTAGTCAAAATTTATTAAGCTTCAAACACGCCAATACACGTACATAAGTATAATTATTACCCCCACTTTTTTGTTTTTTCTTGGACCCCAAAACATCGAGAGATGCAAAAAATCCATACTTCATTTTTTGATTGATTATCATCATAATTTCTTTCTTGTAACAGCTCTAAAACTATGACGCCAAGAAAGTAATATAGAGGGTAGGAAAAGAATAAATGCTTTTGAAATGCGGTGTTACAAGAGGATATAGAAAATATCGATGGCTTTCTCAATTAAATAAAAATTCGAAAAACGTTTACCTAAAGTGAATGATAAAGAAGAGAAATTTATGGTAGAGTTTTGTAATGAGACGAACGAAGTTAGTGAGCCATATATTTAAGAAAATTGGTAACAAAAAGAAGCGTAAAAAGTAGAATCTGTAGAAAGAGACAAAAATTGAATGCATTGAGGTTAAAATATTAACAAAGAATAGAAAGGATGGGAGAATGATATTAACTATTCAACTGACTAACGACTCCAAAAAAAGAAAAGTTTATATTGGAAAAACTCAATTGAAATAAAAATCAATGAATACAAAAACTAAAACAATGTCTGTAGGAAACAATCTTCTTTTTTAAATTTTGGCTGAAATTTCTCTTTAGGGTAATAGATAAAGATGAGGATAATTCTACGAATATTTATTAAAATTTATATCCTGTTCAAAATTTTTGTTAGTTTTTATAATATTATTTCTTAGGTATTTTAAAAATTAAAAAAAATAATTGCGATTTAAAGGTCACTTTACATTAAACACACACAAAAAATGAACGCTTATTTATACTGGCCGGTATTCCATGTAGTAGCATTATCAAGATATGAGTATCTTCAAGGTTACATTCCACATTCATGTTGTTTATCTTGTATGTGAACCTACCTTAAGGTTTTACGTAGAATGAATTCAAAAAAATCTATTTTTTAATGATATATTGAAAACTATAACTTCTATTTCGGTTCGTTAGTTTTATCTGTAGTTCATTGTGTGTATTTGTCAGAAAAATAATAGTAAAAAAATGATTTGTTGAATACTTCATTTTTAATTAAAGACATTTTAGATTACAAACCATTCAATTCGATATATATAAAAGAATATATGAGAAATAATATTATACATTTAGGATTTATAGATGAACGGTCTATTATAAATTAATTATTTAATTAATCCCATTCATAAACTCCCTTATTTTTGTAGCATAAATACTGTAATTAGTAAAGCAGTAGTAATATATATATACACATACTAGCATTCACATCGCAGCTTCCCCCACTCTATATGATTACTTAGGTTTCCGTCGCGGTCAATTTTTATTTAATTTCATTTCTTTAGTTAAGTAACCGGAGACAGGTGCAGATACAGTAACATACAGCGTCGCACATACAGTAACAGTGGCTGTGTTGGTTGCGTCGCCGCACTGTGCACCGTCACAACCCGTAAAAATTTGAAAATCAAAAAAAACCCGGAAAGTGATTTTTAGATATTTATCTGAAGAGTATTATCAAGACCCAACCTAGTGAATATCTCGTTTAGTATAGTCGGAAATGGGAAAAATGTGCAATCATTGTTCAAAATGTTTTTACCTTTCTTCACTCCTTTTCAGGTTGCATTTCGAAAAAAAAACTAGAATTTTGTTTTTAGGTATTTATATGAAAATTACGTAGACAAAAAAAAGATGATATCTTGTTTTATTACCGAAAAATTAAAAAAAAAAAAAAAAATAGCCGGGTTTAAAAAAATTCAAAATCCATTTTAACCCTTTAAAATCAAATTTTCAAAACAATTTAGAAAACAGTTTTTAGATTTTCACATGAAGATTACAACTCCAAAAATTAAATTGATACCTTCATTTGTTACATAGAAATTAAAATAAAATAGTAAATTTCATTGTTACTCCATTTTAACGTTTAAACTCGAAATTTCAAAAAAATCCTTTCTTAGTGTGCACTTACACCGTAAGAAGACATGTGTACAAATTGTCATTGATTTATCTTCAATAGTTTTTACTGGGCGTTGATGAATCAATCAGTCAGTCAGTCGGTGAGGACAAGTTGCTTTATAGGTACGTACTTTATACGTATGGAAGTAACACTTTTTTTTTTACAAAATTTTTGTTTATAGATTATAATTCAGAAATAATTAAACTGACATAATGTAGTGAAAAATAATAAAATACAATTCTAAATTTTATCTCGAACTTATTAAGAAAAAAGAATTTAAATTGAAAAATAAGAAAATGTACTTTATGAACTGAAGATAAGAAACGGAAAGAAGACGTAATATAATCTAACAAATAGTGTTTATCCTTCAGCATATTGATAGAAAAAGTAAAAGAGAATTTGAATAAGTGAGAGAAAAGGAAACGTAGAGTGAGAAACAGGATTTTAACCATTTCTTCCTTTATTATTACTATTATATCCACTTTATATAGAATGTTATATTAAATTAAAATGTTTGAACTTTAAAAACACTACCTTATTTATCAATTCTTAAACTTCTTTCTACTTTAATGTTATAGGACTTATCCCCACAATAAAATTTCCTTAAGTTTACTTATTTAGTCACATCTCATTAATATTAAACTTTCATAATCTAAAATGATTCAATAGGGGAAAACAATGTTTTAACATTTTTTATCAAGTTTAATAATAAGATTAAAACAAAATCAGGTCTTTTCCATTCAAACGGAACTTTCTTTAGCTATATTATAAAAATTAAATAATATTTTAATTTTATAATAAAAATCGATTATACTGTATAACTGTATTAATACAATACACACATATAATAAAATAATATTGAAGGTTCTTTTTTGTAACAGAACTGATCTGCAAAATATTTCATTCATTCATAGCGGTCTGCCGTTAGGGCAGGTTCTGTTACGGCTGCTGCTCTTCACCTTGTTTTATCCTTTGCTAAACTCTTTGTTTCAGCATATTTTCCCTTTTCCATAATCCCATCCATCATTTAAAATCTCTTCGTATCCTTCCATTCACCAAGCCTTCTATCGCATCCACTGATAAATCTTCTCATACAAAGTCCTAGCCAGTTCCTTTTCCTACATTCAATCACATTTAGAATTTTCCTGTTCTTTCCGATTCTCCTTAATACTTTTTTATTTTCTACATGATCTTACCATTTGAAATTTATCATTCTGCGTCACACTCACACCACAAAAGCCTCAACTCGTTTTCTGTCTGCCTTCCTCATCCTCCACGTTTCAGCTCCATAGAATATCACACTCCAAATATGATATTTCATTAATCTATTCCTTAACGCTAAGTTTAACTTTTCGCAAAGCAGTTTTCCCTTCTTACTAAATGCCTACTTACTTCTTGATAAATTTTAATCCCTACTGCAAACCGTAATCGAATTAAAATAATTTTCTGAACTGAAAATTAATAAGAATAAATGCAGAAATACTGATACACCTTTACTTTTAAAATTTTATAGTAGTAGTTCGAAAAAAGCTGTAATTTTTTAAATCTTTCATTGTTTTTACTATTGTTTTATAATATTGTTTTTACTTTCCTGGCAATATCTATAGCTTTAAGGGAAAATATAGTGATTGGTAAATTTTTGGTGTGGGATTTTTTCAAATCTTGGCGTTTCATGATCTCCTCCATCCAAAAAGTATAAAAAAGATGGAAAATTATGAAAGTAAATATATATATTTACTTTCATATTTGTGTATGTGTGTGTGTTATATTTTGATAAATATTTCCAAACTGCCTGAAGTTGAAAACTTGAAATTAAGTTAAAATATTTTCATATATTTTTTCCTTTGGGGCTACTTAAAGGAGAGAGTTTATGCATCTAATCCCCCACAATATTAATGAACTGAAGATTTAACGAGAAATTCAACGAGAAATCAACGCAACTGACAACGTTTTGCGTCAGACTCTCAATATGATCAGTCGAGCACAAAAGTGCATAGATGCCCAGAGTGGTCATTTTGAACATCTTTTGTAACAATAAGGTAAATAAATGCAACATTTAGATTAAATTTTATGTTTTTCTAATTTAATTTATCCGTATATTTCATAAAATTTGATTCCAACATAAGCTATCGATTCTGCAGCGGTTACGTTTTTATGTTGCTCAGTCTGTATTGACTTTTTAAATCAATCGGCTTAGGAAAGAGAATAAAAATAGCTAAATTGTTTTAGAATTTTTGTTATATATTTCGAAAACGAATCCTAAAAAAACTCATGATACTTTACAAAAATATTCATTCGTCTACATAATTTTTGTCAAATTTAGCTTCAATCTGAAAAGGGAGTACGGCTGTACGTAAAATAATTAATTTTTTGTATTTGCTTAATATTTTTTAATTAGTTTAATTATTAATCACCAAATTAGGCCAAAGTGTTTCTGCGTATAAGATTAATTTTATTAAACTTTAGCTTCTTAGACAACTGGGTAAGTCGATATCAAATTTTATTTTTTATTATTTTCTAAATTCATTATCTAAAATCGATTTTTAAATCTTTTCCATTTTGTATTTTAAAACTGAAAATAGAAAACTTTATTGTCTTTAAATGATTTTTCTATAAAAGTATACAGTAAAGAAGCGATAGTTTATTATTCGTCATTCAACCGAAAGTTTATGGGTTCAAATCCTGATCAGGCTTTGAATTTTTCATACGCTGTAAATGTTTCATATAATAAATATTCCACGCATAGGCCTTTAACTTATGAGACGAATTAACCATAAAAAATAATATTTCAATACGTGAGACCTTTTTATGTTTATTTTATATCAAAAACTATTTTCTAGATTGTACACCATTATTCAGTTAATTGTAGTCAAAATTCTTTGATAGAAAACGAGCGTCTAAGTTACACTTAGGTAGATATTAAGATATATTCTTAATTAATTTTGATAAGATTGAGTGAAACTTTCAAAAGAGAATATTACAAATTATTAATATTTTCAAGATTTTTTTTTTATCTAAAGAAAGCAAAAATTAATAAAAAGAGGTGATGATGATTTTGAAATTTCCTCGAATATATAAGAGCTTAAAATCTAATCTTCTCCTTATAAAAATTGGAAATTACTTTTATACTTACAATTACTTATTTTAAAAAGTTATAAACTTAATAAATTATTTTTTTTTTAGCCAGTACAAAGTTAAATCTTTGAACAAGGTCAGCTCTGTAAACTCTTTCTTCCTGTTTTATAAATTAAAAGGATTAAAAAAACTTAGAGAAAATGTTTGAAAATAAATTTAATTCTTTTTTTTTTTTTAGTTAAATATTTCAATTCTTACATTTTTCTTATAACAGTTGATAAATATTCTCACTTTTTAAACATCACATTTAGAGAAAATAATAAATAAAAAAATTCAAGTTAACAAAATAAATAACAAAAAGAATTTAAAATATTATAGAACTTATTTTTGTCATTATTTTGATGATTATTTATTCCTAATCGTGTAAAAAGAGTTGAAATTTATTACGGTCCTGAAAGTGTGTTTCATTTTGAGAAAAGAAAAAAATTGATTCATTTTGAGAAAAGTTGATATAATTGTAATTTAGAAAAAAACTGAAAACTTAAATTTATAACAATCAGGAAGGACCTAAAAAATATTTTATACCAAAATTTTTACATGAAAGTTTTTTTAATAACATTATTTTTTAGATTTAATTTACTAAGCATTTGGCACCGTTGGTATTAATACAATTGTATAAAATAAAATTCCACTTAACAAATTTAAAAGTATATATCCGAGTACTTTTGGAGCCGTTACTCCATCATCAGAGATTTGCCAAAAGATGTTAATTCAAATTCAAATGTATAATTGTATTTAAATTAAATTTGTTACATTCATAACAGTCGGTCGTCAAGAAATAAAATTAAATTGTACAATTTTTATTATTAAACAAATATAATTTAAATATAATTATATATTTGAATTAAGATCTTTTGGCAAATCCCTGATGATGGACTAACGGCTTCGAAAGTACTCGGATATATTCTTTTAAAATTGTTGGTAAGTGGAATATGATTTTATAGAACATTATTAGTTATTACTTAAAAAATCCATTAAAAAATGTAACTTAATTCTTCTATATATTCAAAATACTAGGTCTGTAAATAAAATAATGAGACTAGTTTTTTTTGGCAGCCAAAGTGGCAACACTATAAAGTTACTAGTAAACATATGGTTATATGAACAGCTGATTTATGTTAGGTATTAATATTTTTAGTCGATTGTTGCCACGTCAGACGTAAACAAATTTTCGTGAAACGAGTTTTTGTTGTGCGTTACAAAAATGAGTGATACAAATTATGAGCAACGTTGTGCAATCAAGTTTTGTGTTAAACTCGGTGAGAGTGCTACTGAAACCTTTTGAAAACTGAAAAGGGCGTTTAGAGATGACGCTTCGTCATGAGTCCAAGTTTTTAGGTGCTTTAAATCATCTTCAGATGGCCAAAAAAGTTACAGATGGCCAAAAGATGGTCAAGTTACGTCCAAAAAAGCAAAAAATGAGCAAATAAAAAATCAAAACCATGCTAATTTTTTCTTCAATAGTAATGGCATTGTCCATAAGGCATTTTTGCCTACAGGACAGACTATAAATCAATATGTTTACCGATAAATTCTTTTAAGATTGCGGAAAAGAATTGCCCGCGCGAGATTAGTCATCAAAGACAACTGGTTGCTGCATCATGACACTGCACCTTGTCATACTGCACTCTTAATTAATGAGTTTTTGGCAAAGAAAAACATTCGTGTAGTTGCTCAACCACCTTATTCATCAGAATTGAGTCATTGCGACTTTTTTCTGTTCCTGACTTTAAAAACCATCTCAAAGAACACCATTTTGGAACTGTAGAAAACATTAAAAAAAATATGTAACCTACCATCTGAAGGATATTCCGGTTTCTGAGTTCCAACACTACTATGAAGAGTGGGAAAACCGTTTGAAGTGTTGCGTGGCTTCCCAAGGGAACTATTTCGAAGGTGATAGAGTCAATGTATAGTTGGAGTGTAAATAAAAAGGTTTTTGAACCAGTCTCATTACTTTATTTACAGACCTCGTATATCAATATATGATTTTTAAAAAAAAAAAAAATAAAAAAACAACACATATAGCCGAGTTAAAAAAAAAAGTATATCCGAATTAAGAAAAAGTCTCGCAGTTCTTCGCAGGAAGATCGATTTTTCTTTATTTCATTTTCTATAATATTTTTCGTATAATTTTATGCACAAGAAATAAACAAAAATTGAATAAGAAAACTAAAGGAGGTATAATTTTATTTTTTTATTTAATATTAAAATATATTTTTCTGTTTATAAGAAAATTAAATCACTATTCTTATATGATAAAATAATTAAAAATAACGAGTTCACCGTACACACAAGCATCATATTTAAACTCGCTCAACAGTGTGACTCGCTGCATAAGCGCGCGCGTATGAAAAATACACCAATACAAATTTAACATTACCTTAAATTGAGTGTTACTGAAGAACAACTCAACCAATCTTCATAAAATTTTCACACGCACAACTTCAGATACACTACTACAGCATATCTAAATTTCAATGAAATTGATCTACTTGTTTCAGAGATTTTTGAGCCACAAAATTTTATAAATGATTGTTATTTTTGAGATTCTCATGTCAAAAAATTTGATACGTGAATGGTATTTTCGTAATCGTCATATCTCAAAACGTCAAGAAAATTCATTTACATCCTCTCCTAATTTCACCATGTGACCGAAAAAATACCTCAAATTAAGATTATGTTGTCTGTTGTCGACCTTAAACTGAGCGTAACTCAGGAACGACTCAACCAATTTTCATCAAAATTTCACATGCAGAATTTCAAATACACTACTACAACATACCTAAATTTCATTCAAATTGATTTAGTAGTTCTGGAAACTTTCGAGCCACAAATGTTATACATAGGCCTATATGTATAAGGAGATTAAATTTTAAAATGAATGGTATTTTTGTATTTCTCATACCTCAAAATGTAAAGAAAATTTAATTTCATCCCTCCAATCTCACCGTGTGACCGCAGAAAGTAATATCGTACTTTCTTTGAAAAATTGGTAAAAAAAATTAGTAGAACCTACTCGACCAATACACAAGCTTCTGTTTTATTTTAGACCATCATGAATTTAGATAAAATGTTTCTTTTTTAGATTTAAAATAAAAATAGACATGTACACACAAACAAAATATTTGAGTTTTATAAAAATAATCTTTGACTTGTGGTATAACCTCAAAACTTAGAAAATACAAAGATCCGTATTGATCATATTACATAAAAAAAAAATACTAAAGTTTCCGAAATTAAAGTAGGCTAATGAGTATTATTATGCGTTGTTTCTTATCAGAAAGGATTATATTAATTTAGCTTTTCACTAATTACCTTAGATTTTTTATTATTATAATGATACATACATGTAAAACATTGAAATACAAAGGATATTATTCAAATTTTCCTTTTCTGAGAGTAATGATGTTCTTTATAAAATCAGCCCTTTGGTAAAAAAAAAAATGAATACATCACTTATAAAATTGAATAATCATTTGGATTTTAATAGGATTGACATGCTGATTCCTTACAGTATATTAAATTCAGAAGAAGAAGAAGATATAAGCAAGATAAAAATATCTCACCTACATTTTTTCTTAGTAAAATCGTCATTAAAATGTTTGTTATAATATTAGAATAACTTTGTTTTCATGTCTTTTTCGGATCTTTTATAAACGCGGTAATCATATAACGCGGTAATCAACTTTTAATAAATTTGGTTACCGTGCTACATGTTAGGTTCAATGGAACATCTGTGTAGTATGATATTTTAAAAGAACAACTGACAAGCTTATTTGAACTTAAAAATTTTGTTAGTAATCATAAAAAATTAAAAAAAAAAAAGAAAAAAACAACTAATTTTTCGCAGCTATTGCAAACCAAACAAAAATTTTATTCTTGTAATAAATATGGAATAAAATAAATTTTATTCCTGTAAAATTATAATTGTTTGAAAAAATAAAAAATAATACATCCTTCCGGAATGTTTTTTAATATTTATATATATATATGTATAAAGATTCTTGAGAAATTAAGTTTTTCTTATTTTAATTTGAAAACATCATAATAATAAGTTTATATACTCCATTATACAGTATAATTATTATGTTAAATGAACTGAAGAAATAATTTTAATGTGAGAAGAAAATACATATGGTGGATGGCATGTGGGAAAAATATTTCATTGTAATAAACTGCTTAACAAACTAATATAATCGTCATAACAATTTATACGGTACACTTATATAAATAATTTAGTAATATATATAATGACCTTACCATTTTTTTTTTAATTTACTATTTTTATCATTATTTTAATTTATGAACTAAAATATTTTTTTATTACGTTTAAAAAATCTAAGAAATCTATTATTAGTAAATAAATTCTAAAAATATATATCTTTCTACGATTTTAAATTATAAAGAAAAAAAAATTCGTTTTGTGTCAGTTTCAGGTAAGGAAATCATTCAGGCGGTATAAGAAGTATACAGAAGATTCTCTCTATGTGAGAGATGATGAAGAAACTGTGTACCACTATACAACCACACAAAATCTTTTGTTTGTCCCAATCACTATTTCAATTTCCATAGCCTTCTTTTCTCGTTCATATTGATCGACGTTCTTATTGAATCAAGAATAAGAATGAAAAGAATAAAGAAAGGGCCATGTTTAGAAAAAATTTTTTTTTCATTTTGACCTACTGTACCTGGTCCGATAAGATATTTCTAAAAGTAATGAACGTCTATTTTTGTTAAGAAATCTGTGAGAAAGAATTTTGTGGTTCAATAGGGCTATAGTAGCAAATCTTCTACCTAGTATCGGCCATAATATTTGCTTCTTTCAAAAGAAATTAAAAATGCAGCTTAAGATAAAAATTACTCAATACTTTTTAACAAAAAAATATTTTAATGTTTACAAAAAATGTTAATAATTATTTCAAAATGTTGATGGATAATAATTTTTAATAAATACAAATATTAAAAATTGATTTTTCGATGCAGTAGAACAAATTTTCTTTGTATCACAGATTTGAAAGTTTTTGGCAGGAAAAAAGAGAAAAAACACAATATTGAAATATATGATTATTTACCTACTTTTAATGTATGTATTTACCTACTTCTAAAATGATGGACCGGCTATACTTTTTCGGATTCTATTTGTAAAACTAAACAAAAAATATCCTTAGGAAAAATGACAATTTCTCCTTCGTTCTCCCCTTTTCAGCCATTTTCTTATTTTTATATAAAAATTTATATATCAAGTTCGGATAGACGAATCAAATTAATATTTGGTAAGCGTCCTGGTTATAAAGGTTTAAAATTAACAAAACAAATCAGGATTTAAATAACTTCGCCAATTACGAAATGGCGGCCATGTTTATTTTTCAATCCGTTATATCTCTATAAATATTAGTTTTATCAAAATTTATATTATTTGCTAAAATATTAGGAATTTTATTTTGAAAAAATGACATTTTATTTTTTAAATTCAGTTGACAAATAGTAGAGTTACGGGAGATAATTGCTGTTGTAATTTTGTATTTCTACCTTGAATTTAAAGGAAACATAAATACAAACCGAAATAAATAACGTAACATGGAACAGAATAATTTAACAACAGTTTTACCATAAAAAATTCTCTCATTAATGTGAATATAATTTAAATAAATAATGTTATTTTATGAAAGGTTTATTAATAAAAATATGAGAAATTAAAGACCATACTGATTAAAATTAAAAGCTGTCATTGTTAAATGAAACAAAAAAGATTAATGGAATTAATAAATTAATAATTTTTATTGAAATAAACTCAAATTATCACTAAATTACACAGGAAAAGTTGCTGTCAGAATCACGTCCGTAATGGTAAATTATACACGTACGTCTAGGTACTAAAATTTCATATACGCAGTGACATTTCAGCTAAAATATAATGGATATGTGCCAAAATTTCCACTTGACAAAAGAAAATTATACGTATATAATTCTATAAATTAAATGTAGCTCAAACATGTCATGATAGAGGTTTTAAAATTCACATACACTCGTATGTACAAGCACACAATACTTTCGATCATACAAGGATAGTGTCTCGTACTTCAACTATTTACTCTTCTGTAATATATTGTATGTATAGAACAATAATAATAATTAATAATTTGATTCGATATAATAATTTTAATTAAACATTTTGTTGAATTTTTTAATATATGAAAAAATTCTTATTCTCTGTTGTTCTAATTAACTTTCACAAATTCGTATACACATATTTAAAATTAAAACTTTTTATTTTAACGATTCCAAATGTAATTGTATCATAAAATACTAGCTAATATAATAATAGTAATAATAATTATAATGAACCAAAACCTTTCTAAATAAAAGTAATTTTTAAAGGGCTTTTAATTTCTTCAAAACTTACTTAAATGAGGTTAATTACATTATAAGACTCTAAGTTTCTTTATGAATTTCAAATTTGCTATTTTTTTAAAAGAAACTCTACGCTTATATAAGGTCATTTGTAAACGATGTAAAATATATTTATATAAAATAAAAAGTCAATTACTTTAAAAACCATTAAAAAATAAAATAAATACATAAAATTATGAGTTCGTAAATAAATGAGGGGCAACTAAGAAAATGTTATGTACTATTATTTCATTTCTCTATCTGTCGTACTCTTTTCTTTCTTAATCAGCGTTCGTTTGAATAAATGGAACTTCATAGTGACATAGTGAATGGCTTTAATGCGATGCTGATAAACAAAGAGTAAGAATAAAATAATGGAAGGAAATAATCATACAAAAGAATAGGAGAAATACGATGAAAGAATATCTTTCATTAGCTCTGGATTAATAACAATTATTATGAAAATATTAAATTAATTAAATCTAAAAAAAAATTAATAATAGGTATTTTTTCTTACCTGATTATGGTAATCATTATTTTTGTTTTTATAATTCCGAAGATTTGTTTCAAGAATTAATAATTTTGAATTAATACGGGAATTTAAGTTACGAAGTGAAGAAATATCTCTTTTTAAAAGTGTTACTTCGGTTCTTGCATGATTTAATTCGTTAGCTAAACGTGTTGATGTATTTTGTAATTCGGCCATTTCTGATCTTAATTCTGTTACACCACTAGCAACCCATTGTACTCTTAAATGGTCGTTACGTTGTGTTGCAGACGCAAGTTCTTTCCTAAAAACAAAGAAAAAGTGAAAAATAAGTAATTAATTATCAAATAAAGTTGTACTTAATGATTAACTTATTTTACTCGCTGAAGATTTCTAAAATAAACCTGTTATACTAAATGAATTGATAATGAAATATTTTAGGGTATTTCTTTGTCAAACGTTCATACAGCGGTACATTTTGAAGTTGTATTTAAATGAAACCGGTGGAAAATAAAAAAAATCTGATTTACCAATAATTTTTTTCTTTTTTTGCTGAATTCCTTTATTTATTTACAATCAGCTTCTACAATGAAGCTATAAGCAAGTCGTATGACTGAACATCACGTGAAAGAGGACCACCCAGCAATTTGGGCCAGTTTTTGGCCAAAAGTAATAGGATTACTTTCCTCTTACTTTTAGCCAAAAAGAAAATGAAAAAAATATCAGAAGTTATTAATCAAATAAGATTTTATGTACTTTTCATTTTTTTTGTACAAAAAGGCATACAAGGAATCATGTGGTGCACACATCAGATTTTACTTCGTAAATAGAGCTATCAAGAAGTATTTATATTTTTTTAAATTATAGATCCCGGAGCTAAAATACTGGAAAGTGTTTTGAAATTTTTCTTTTTCTTATTTTAATTGAATAGGATGTTAAATTTAATGAAAAATTTACTTAAGTAAATTTGTTAAGCTTACCCTATATGAATATTTTTAGAAATTTTTTTTCTTAAAATTTATTCCCTATCTCAAAAAATACATATTATTTCATTTTTGTTTGCTCCAACTCTTTTAATTTTTATTATAAATAGCCGGGAAAGTCAACAAATACTTTGCAAGCTGAACCAGTCGGATAAATCCACGTTAAAAAATAAACTGTGTACTATAATTAACATTATATATAACAAAAGAAAAAAATCCCTGAGAAAGAAATTAGAAAACATCACAGGTTTCCATAAATAATAAAAAGAAATATATACCTAAACAAAAGAAAAACACAAGGAAATGATGAAGTAAATGAGGAAGAAAAAGAAACTGAAATAGTGAATTAATTGAAATAAGGTAATTCATAGCGGTTAAAAATAAAAACAAACAACATTAAAATCAGTTACAGAAAAATTAGACATCCATTTCATGAGCTTTTTTTTTAAACAATGTAAACCATCTTTCGTCTTGTTCTAATAATCTGAAAACCAAAACGGCATTAGGTAAATTAACACAAGACATGTAATACCTGAAAATAAATCCATTATCCATGGATAATATTTAAGAACATATACTAAAAATATTACATAAGTAATATTAAAAAAACATTTTTGGTTCTTAAAAGAGGAAGCACATCGGTTCAAATCAGATTTCATCTCCTTCTTTTTTTAACTTTTTTATTTTTAATTTAAATGTATTGATTTATTAATAATTATTAACCTCTGATTGTGAAATAATTTTTACGATAAATGATAATTCATTAATAACAATAAAAAAATATATATGAAATATATCAGAAGTTATTAATGAAATAAAATTTTATGTACTTTTCATTTAAAAAAAAATGTGTCTATAATTTAATAGGCGTACAAGGAAAGTTATGTGATGTACAATTCAATTTTTTTGTGATTAAAACAACAGATTCCTTTTGTCTTAATCACAAAGTTGAATATACTGTTATTACATATAAACGAGTTAATTTCACCCAAACGCAAGTGACATTTAAACCTAAAAGTGATATCTTTACATGTTCACTTTAGAATGTGCAGTAAACGCCATTATTCTCATATACAGCAACTCTGATTAGTACCACTAGTACCTCAGGTGTTTTACAAGTATTACAACCATTAACAGACGTGAGATAGATAATGTTAAAGCAACAAGTAAATGTACCGGTTCCGACATGAAACAACACCATACACATGTCTGGGTTCATTAAGGGATTATCTATATAATATTAAAGAATTCATAACCACTTACAAATTCTCATTCTAATTATTTATGATTTATGTTATATTATAGATGCAATATAATTTTTAGGGTGATATAGAGGTTATAATTTTATATATATAGTAGTGAGAAGATACATTTTATGATGTACAGAAATGATATCCACGAAAATGTTAATAAAGATAACAAAATTAAAAAAACCGAGATAGTAACTTTTAAATAACAGTAATTATTAAGATGAAAATGTATTATTATACAATTACTAACAGAAAAATATTCTAAAGTAAACAATCTAATTTTTATCAACGAATTCAATCTTTGAAATATATCGCTAAAAAATAATTCAATTATTGTTTAAAAATACGATTAGTCTATTTAAACAAAAAAATAATAAAAACATATTTTATAACGATATGTTTTGTTTCCGTAAGTAACGATTAAAAAATAATTACTACCTGTTTGGGGCAGAGGTAATTTCCGTTCTCCTGTTATAACAAAATTATTCCTATATCAACAAGCAGAAATAATTTGTTTTAAAAATTTACTTATTCATTATAAAATAATCATTATTCATATTTTAAAAATAAAATAAAAGTAAAAACAAATTGTATATAAATGAATTTATAATAATACACAAAGGAAAAATATACACGCTTGAATAAATGTACGTATAAGTATGCGCATGATGGTAATGGTGTAGTGCAGGTGAGGGGTGAAGAGGAAATTCAACGAGAAAGCAGGTGCAAAGCGTACATTCTGTCAACGCAACGGACGGTTCGTTCAGTAGTCCACCTACATTATACGCTGTGCGTACTTGTTCTTGCAACATTTTCATAGGATGCACCCTTCAACTGTCTACCCCTATAACAGACAGTAAAGTCGGTTGGAGTTTCGTTCTGCTAGCCAACGCTAACAACATAACATTTACTGTAGAATTAACCAACAACCACTTGCTGTAACATTGAAATATTCATATATATACACACACACACACACACACACACACACACACACATATATATATGTAAAACGTTTCCTGCATTAGTGTAGTTTCCCTTCATAAAATAATAATTATATAATGCGTTGTGTAGCAGACACCCTTTTAACAATTCAGCACAACTGTCAGACAGTGCAGCCCTTAAACAAACACCGTGACGGTTCTATAACGCATTAGGATATTTAATTATTTTTTTATATTTGATAATTTATAAATATATTATCGTCTATATATATAAAATTACAAACCGTAATTATACACTATAATATGAATGCGTGGGAAAGTTTACAAATATATAAAAACAAAAATCACTCAGTTTGATACTCATAAATAAACTAATACATTTTGAATCTGATAATTTCTTCATTAGCAATAAACGATAAAGATTAATAGAATTTTAATCAGTTCAGGCCTAAACTTAAATTGGATAACACGGCAATAATGGAAGATTTTTGTAAAATATATTTAATTTAATATATTTGTAAAGTATATTTACTTTAATGTATAATATTGTGATATGATATGTGTTTTTTGTGTGTAAGACTAACGAAACGTGATGAGGATAATTTTCATACTCTGACGATGCTGATACATTGACGCGGCGAAACATGTAGGAGAAAATATTCCTATTATAAATATATGGTAAAACGATAATAAAAAAAAAATCTTAGTTTTTATTAGCAAAAGAGTATTTACTATCTGCCATTATGTTTACCTCAAATCCACGATGTACACAATAAAATTCAACTGAATGAAACAAATAATTTGAAATATATTTTATGAAAGTTAGTACACATCTCGTATGTTGAAATAAGGAGATATTCAAACTCATATTAGGGCAATACGTAAGTAAACATAAAAATAATTAATGAATAAATAAAGTTTACTTATAAAAAGTCTTATGTGGACACCATTTGACTTCTTTGTACGCCTATTAAATTACATATACACATTTTTTTTTAAATTAAAGTACATAAAATTTTATTTCATTAATAACTTCTGATATTTTTTCAAATTTTATTATTATTATTGAATCATTATTTATTGTACATTTTTTTACACACACAGGTTGATAATTATTAATAAATCATCAATATATTTAAATTAAAAAAAAAAGTTAAAAAAAGGAGATGATGTCCGATTCAAACTGATATGCCTTACCCTTGTAAGATCCAAATATTTCATTAATTAAACTTTTATTTGGCAATAACTCTGGAACCAATGAAAATAAGTACCACTTATGATATATCGTTGAAAAGATCTCATTGAGGGTTTATTACTGCAGTTAAAAAGTCTAAAATCCAAATTTTTTGGATACGTATCTACAGAAGTCACGCTGAAACTAGTTAAAATGGATTCAGGGATGATCAAAATGGATATTTCCGTTGAAATCTGAAAACCGAAATTTTTGGCGATCACAATTCTTCCTTTACTTCGTACAAGGAAGTAAAAAGGTTATAAAAATTAATATTTTTCATTGAACGAACATTTCGTTGTTGAATTCAATAGATATTATGTATGTGTATGAACAATTTTTCCCTCGGATTTTGATTTTGATTTCGGATTCAGATTAAGCATAGTTAGAGGATTATAAAAGTACTCGAATGGTCGCGATCGTTCGTTGAGTTCACCTTAAAATGGCCACAAAAATTAAAGTTTTGTAATAATTATTAGGCAATAACGGTGTTAGCTATCACGTTGGTTCAAACACGTTAATGTAAGGTTTACTAAAATGTATAAAATATATAAATATTAATTTTGTAAATCAAGTGTAAGACTCCAAAATGGCGGAAAAACTAACTTTTAATAATCGTAAAAAGAAATACACCGTAAAATCGAGAAAACACGAGTTAAAAAAATTATATTAACGTAATGTGTGTAGGACTCAGTAGAGATTTTTGTTAGAGATAATAATTTTGTTAGGAATGAATTATTAATTGAGAGGACAGTAATAATAATAAGAAGAAGAATGTTCGTTCGGGAAAGTCTTCTTTTTTTTCTTTTAACCTCCGGGACCACCCGTTAGGTATTGCTTCAGAGGATGAGATGCATGATCATTTTTGTAGCGTGTGAAAATGTCATGCCTAACCGGGATTTAAACCCAGGACCTACGGATGAAAGACCGAGACGCTACAACTCGCGCTGCGGAGGCTGGTGCGAGAAAGTTTTACTAAATTTTTCATTGACATCTGGATTTTTTTGTTTTTTTATTTAACCACACAAGGCCAACCTGTAACCGCCTAGAAGACGTTGCCTCGGTTGACCTTATGTGACGCGGCGATCTCTAGCCATCACCCTTCAGCATTGTCCACCCATTGGACCTTCCCAACGGGGTCCCTCTTGGTTCATTGAAGCAACACGACCTCCGCTTCTGGATGGCGTGATGCCTCTCCCCAGAAGAACTACCCTCCCCGTCACTACTCCTAGTCGGGGTCCGAGTGTGTCTCCATGCATACCCTCCTGACCCTGTCCCTCAACCTCGAGGGTCCTTAATGCTTCATCAGAGCGTTCCGACCCAGTCACTCTTGCGTGTGACCAGGCCAAGACGTCATCAGCAAAAGGGCTACCTCCCTGGCCCAGCACGGTTCCGCGCTTCGACCTCATTGGCTACATTATTTTTTAGCCATCTCCCAGTTATTATTCTTTTCTTTTTTTTATTTATTTTTTGTAAAGGACCGGCTCTAGCCTCACCTATGAGGCATACAGCAACTCCCCTAAACACCTCTTACGAAAAGCGCTTATAGGGTTGTACCTTTAGATGAAAAATATCAGGAAAGCAAAACATGTGATAAGAAAACACAATTATAATAAAGAGAAACATGTAAAACCAAGACGATAAATAAACAAGAAAGGAGTACAAAATAGCAAAATACACATAATATTGACATCTGGTCTAAACTTCATTCAACTTACTTTAAAGTAAACACCATTTAAAAACAAACAATTACTTATAATTTACTCATCCTTATGTTTAGTGTAATTTTATTAAAGGGGTTTTTATATTTTTAAACTTTATTTTATAATTTTTTTTATTTAAAAAATGGAAAAATATATGATTATAAAAACAAATGTGGTAGGAGAACTTTGTTAAAAATATGTAGATAAATTTCTAAAAAGAATACACATTTATAAAAAATATAAAGTCAAGTAAGTATATTTAAATGAATTTATAAATTAATTCTTTGAGTATAAACCAGATTAATGACAATTTTCCATACTAAAACTTTGCTCAACTAAAAAATAACTAAATCCAACTTAACTTAATAAAAATTTGCTCGACTAAATTTTAACTGTTTTATGAAATTTTTATACATTTTTTAAGTTATTTACATTTCATGTCGATATTTTTAACGGGTAGGAATATATATACTTGTGAAAATTACGTGAAAGAAAATTTAAAAGGAAATTCTTTTCTTCTTTGAATTTTCCTCTTTATTATTAAAAAAAAAACTATGGGATTTACAACTGTGTAATATTTCCATTTGAATTTCAAAAAAAAAGATAAGAATTATGTTGGAAGGATACGAAAAATGAATTAGAAAAGTTTGTGTTTAAGATTTTACTAAGCTTCTTTACTTCTTCCTTACTGAAGCGAAGATAGAGGAGGAGTTTATGAACAAGAAAATTAGAAAACGCAATGGAAAGAGAAGACGGAAAAAAGCAAGATAGAAAATGAATGAAGAAAAATAGAGAAATTAAGAAAAAGAGAAGAAAGATAAGCATGATCGTGTATGTGCGTGGAAGGGGGTGGGGATGTAAGGAATTGTAGTATATTTGTGTGTGCGGTAAGAAGACAGATAATTGCCTATAGCATCGCCCCACATGACTTTCTCAACGAAGCACAGTTTCCTATTACATTTACCCCTTACTCCTTAAATATTAGATAGGGTTCACCATACCCAAACCTCTTTCTCTTTTTCCTTGTAAATATAGACCGACCTATCATGTTCAACTAGAGTTGAATTCAAGCCAGTTCCAACTGGACAAATTTAATTATCACTTTTCGCCTTATATAATCAATTCTTTTTAAAAATAAACATCGTATTGCGAATAAGTTGTTATTGATTTCTTTTTTTTTTTTTAATTAAGGGCTGATGAAAATATAATTCAATAAATCATCAGTAACTAATTACTTTCACTGTAATAATTATTTCGCAACACAAATTGGTAATTTAATTTATTCTTTACTGAATGTATTCAGTCTTTCTTGTAGTTATAATGAGTGTAAAGCACATGACTTAAAAAAAGTAGATACCAATCAATCATTTGTTTCTCTGAGAGTGATGAATTCTCCTTATGTAATTAGTACATTTGGTGAACTTGTAGGTTTTGTAAGCGTGAAAATCATTTGAATTTCAATGATTTGCAGGCAAGCTGATATACAATTATATTCATAACGGAGCGGTGAAGAAGGCGAAATTACTTTATTCCTTACTTTTCCAAGTAATGTAGCGTAGGATATACTTATTCTTGAAATTAGCTGTACTATCTTTAGGAATAATCTATGTCTTATAATAAATTATTTGTAGTTATTTCGTTATAGCATCTAACAAGTGCGATAAAAAATTTAACTACCAAATATGAGATATATGTTAGGTTTAATAAATACATACGTTAATAAATACTTAAGTTAAATAAATACTTCCAAAAAATATTATTAGGTATAAAATTTCAAAATATCTTTCGCCTTCCTTTCCTGCCAGAACTTCTTAAGTCCCTCATTGGCCTTTATTTTCTGAATTCTTTTGTTTAATTTCGTAGTTTTTTAAGGTGAATTGATTTACCTTATTTAAATAGATATACAGATTTTATATCGTACAATTTTTTTTTTAAATTATGTTGTAGAGTTTAAAGAATAAAGTTTTATCCTACAGAAAATAAAATAAATTATAATTTAGAATATATCATGTGAAAAAAAAATCTCTTTTGTTGAACGTGATTTCATTTCTTATAGAAAATATTACAGCTAAATTCATCTCAATATTTCTCAGTTTTGATTTTTAAAGAAAATAAATCAAATTAATTTTAAGTAGCAGTTCAGTAATTTAAAAATGAATGAACAATTTTATACACGGCTAACCGTACGAATTATATAATAAACCCTATTTTAAGTATTTTAGTAAGATATTGACTAAATACAATCGAAGCATTTTCAGGCCCTTTTTATGAAAATAATTTCTGAAGATTAATTGTTTCCTAAACTTGACGATTTTCATTAATTTCGCAGTGATAAATATTTTTGTTGAATAAAATCACAAGAAATTACTATTTTAGCGTTTTTTGTAACTCGAACTTAATTTGTTTGTAACATTTTATAACTATAAAAGAGAGGATGCAACGTGTTACTTGTAAGTTTTTACCGTTCGTGACATTAAATTTAATTTTAACATCAATAAAAATAATCTAAGGAATCCATTAGTCTTTAATTTTTTTATTCTGGCACAATCATTTATTATTTTTAATAAAATATTAATTTTTATCGATGAATTGTTTTTATTATTTTCTTGAATATTTAATTTTTCAAAACTGTGTAAAAATTACTTTTTTCCATTAAACTTAGTAAACTTTTTTTCAATCAATATGAATTTAATTTGCATCAGCGTGATTGACAAGATTCATTATCGTCAATGAATAATAATATAGAACAAATTATAAACAGTTTATAATAAAAAAATTGACAGAATAACTTAATGCCGGTTGACGCTACCGTCGTCTGCGATTTCAATAATTAAGTAGTCTGCCCTTTTAAGAGTTTTATTGTGCCATATGAGTTAAAATATTTTACTAAAAAAATGTTTAAGATTCTTATCAAGAATATATTTTTACCATCTCTTTTAGTATTATAATTCGTAAAATTTATGGTAAGGAATAAAATTTCATGTTTATCTTTACTACCGTTGGTTTTAATTATTATTTTTTTAAATCATTTTAATTTCTTATTTATCTATTTTTCTAATTATATTATTAGGATGATGTTTACTTTTTTTTAATTCAATACCAAAAAAAATAAGTTTACAAATTATGAGTCGATTCATAAATCTCATTTCAGCTTTGCCAACTGCTAAAATTTTACAACCCACGATATGTTTTGTCAGAAAATAGTCCTAGAACTATGAAAAATTAAATTAATGAAAACAATAAACCAAATAGGTTTTCTAGTTAAAAATATAACCATTAGACGTATATCCAATTTGTACGTAGAATATTGGAAAGATGTCATTGCTTATCACACTGTTTCATGTTTTTCTTCTTTTTTTTTGTTGCTAAAACTCAATTGCGTGTGAAAGTTTTTATACATGGTATTGAAAGAATTCATATTAATCTCATTAGATTATATCATTTGTTTCGCAATTCAACCAACTATAAAACATGTTTAACCACTTTTCTTTGCGTTTCTCTCCTTCCTGTCCTACCACTACTTCTTAAGTCTCTCATTAGTCATTATTTTCTGAATCCTTTTGTTTAGTTTTGTAGCTCTTTCTCCATAGAAAACATCCTTTCCGTTATTTCTTTTAATTTTTTCTTAATTAATTCCTGAATTTGTTCAGTCCGACTAGTGTCGGCTCACGTATAGGTACTGTGGAACTGCAGCATCCCCTATTTCCACTTAATATTATCGATAACATTAAATATAATGAGTCCTTTTTTCTTTAATTCTTTCTTTATGCTTGTAAAACATATAATCCTTAAGCTTAATGTCATCCTCCAGTTTATGAAAAAGATACAAAAATCTTTGTATGGAACTGTGCGCTTCACAGCGCACAGCGGCGTGGTGTTTGGCTGTTGTGCGCTTGCGCACATAGGAAACTGCATGCGAGGCTGCGAGGGAGAGAGAGCACTGTCGCTTCCGTAGTGCCGACCCTGGCTTGCTGGTGGAAGGTAGTTTTTGTTTGTACTCCGCGTCTGTATGGAATGTTCCTTGTTCGTTCCCTTTTCTAGCTTAGTCGGTGGAAGGAATATGAAAGCGGTTTAGTTGTTTTTTCAGTAGTGATCAGAAGATGGTGGAAAGCAAGAGCTCTGTGATAGCCAGATCTGTCCAAAAAGCACCATTGGACTGTAGTGTTTTTAAGCGGACATTTTATTAAGTTATCTAGTAATACTACAAAAATATTATCTGTATTGACATTTTATTATTTATTCGGTTAAACCGAATACGGTTTTTAAATACAATGTGCTTAAAAACCGTGTACCATATTTTTGAATGTGATAAAGTGTAAAATTATATTATTATCCTGCTTCCAGATATTCTATTGGATTCATTTTTTTCGGTTCTTTTATTTTACAGAAAAATTTAACTATGGTCATGAAAAGACCCAGAAAAACTTTCTGGAGCAAGACCCCCACTAATTTTAGCTACGAGCTGCTACTGAGTCCGACACTTCTATTTCTAATTTGTTCAAATCATTCTCAATTTTATCACAAAATACGCTTTTAGTTTTTCATTTTAGGAAAAAAGAGGATTTTTAAAAATGTTATTTTCACTCATCCTTAACGGTCTATGAAAGCCAATCTTTTCTCATGCATTATTTATTTAAATTTCTGGTATTAAACTTTGCGGGGGGAGAGTTAAAACACGTGAAACGTGTCTTTTTATAGAAGTATTTTCCTTAAAATTTTCTTTTAATATCTCTTTAAATCTCATCTTATCACTTTTACTTCTTTACAAATTTTAATTCATTAAACATCTTAAAGTTTATTTAAAATAACGTCTACCTTACGAAATATTTTAATGGAAAGAATTCTTATAAAATATAAAAAAAAGTGGTTTAATTGCATTTCATGATTGTGCATAAATGTAGACTATGTACGCGGAGTTGCATATATAAGGGTACGAACGGAGAATGAATTTAAAAAAGAGAAACAAGAGGCTGTGTAAATGTTTCCGGATAAAGAGATGTAATAGTGGTGCAACGGTATAGTGGTGCATTCAATGTACTTCTGTAGAACATTTTACAATGTTCATTGTCGTAAACTCTTTGTAACAACCTAAGACAGGAAATTGCACGCGCAGACACGCACAGTTCTTTTTGAAAAAAAGCTAATCTTAAAACGTAAAGAATGTTAGAGAATGAGTGAATGTAAGTCAGCGAGTGAATAAACGACCAGGAATAGTCTAGTGTCTCGTAAAGTAGTCAAAAGAAACACTGAAAAGGACAAAATAAAGACAACTTTTCTCATTTTCTTCTCTCTTTTCAATATAAAAGTTACGATAAATCCATCTACTTATATTGCACAGTAAGTTTCTTTATTGCTGAATTTTCATTATTGTTTATTCTGGTGAAGTTATATAAAAAAATAAACAATATTTGCTACAAAATAAATTGAAATTAAAAAATGTAACTATAATAAAACTTTCATTATAAAAAATTAATAAAATCGGAGTAATAAAAAAAAAGCTGGCGTATTGTTTGACTTTTTCTAAGCCGATCAAGTCATGATTACCAAAAAAAGATTTAAGCATCAGAATTCCCAAGTTTCGAATAACAACACTTGATTTTAGGGGGTTTCTTACTCTATGGGGAATATCTAGGAAAAGTTTATTTATAAAGAAGCTATCCATAATAAAAAAAATTAATTTAAAAGAGATTTGAAAAAAAAATATTGAAAAAATAAACTATAAATTATATAAAAGTAATGAAAAAGATTGCTTCCCATTTTGGATCCAGAGTATAATGTAGATACCAAACCTACTTCAATTTTAATATCCCTTTAAGTAATGAAGAAAAATACCAAAAAATGCTTCTTCTTTAATGATAAAAATTCAGAGTTAGAGCTAAAAAACAAAACAAAAAAACACACAGAATATATACTTTTTAGATGTGTGGAATAAATTTTAAGAAAAACTTTTCTAAAAATATTTATATATAGGTTAAGCTTAAAAAATCTGTTTAAGTGAAGTTTTCTCTAAATCTAACACTCCCTTCTATAAAAGCTTCTTCTTTTTTTTTGTTAAGCCTCCGGAACCACTATAAGGTATTACTTCAGAGGATGATATATATGAATGTAAACGTAATCTTGTACAGTCCCAGGTCGACCATTCCTGTGATGTTTGGTTAATTGAAACCCAACCATCAAAGAACACCGGTATCCACGATCCAGTATTCAAATCTGTATAAAGAATCTTAGAACCGCGACTTCGAAATCAGCTGATTTGCGATGACGGTTCACCACTAGACCAATCCATTAGGTTCCCTTAAATAAAGGCTAAAATAAGAAAAGGAAAAGTTCCAAAAAGTTTTATGCATTTTAGGTCCTGGTCAATAATTAAAAAAAAAAAAAAAAAAAAAAAAAAAAAACAAATTGTAGACATTTCTTGATAGCTCTATATTTGAAGTATAAACTTTCAAAAAACGTTTAAAAAATATTTAAATCGAAAGAAAATAAAGTGAAAGAAAAAAATACATATATTCAATTAAGAGGTGGGGGCTAATTTTTTAAAAAAAGAATATTTTTAAAATATGGATTGTAGGTAACAAATTTGCTTTAATAGTTTTGTCTAAAATTTCTCTGAAGAAAATCGAAATTGGTTTTTTCGCGATATCCCCATCCCTTAACGAATTTTGAAAGAATTAATATGATCAATGCTCCACATATAAAAATATGAGCCAAATTTGAAGAAAATCAGTTCAATCCTGATACATAAGGTCAAAAGTAGTGAGACACACATACGTATATAATATGTACGCATATATACATATGTTTTTTGGCCTACATGAATCAGTTGGGTCCTAAAACATACAGATTTGCAAAAATCTGGATAGCTAATTTTGACAATCATCATACTTTCTCCTTTAATATAGCTAATCTAATTATATTCCCCGGGAAAGTAAAATAAATAAAGAACTTAAAAGTTATTAAAGGTAGAAATCTATAATTTTAATCCCTATTTCACAAAAATCGATGCATCCTTTCTGTTAATATAGACACAAATGAACTAATATACCACCCAAATGGCTGGACAAAAAATAAAAAAAAGATAAAATTTTTTAAGTCAGATTATTCAAAATTTGGATTAAATAATTTATTATAAGTATCTGAATTGAAATACAATATAGAGTTTAGAAATTATTTGTTATTTAATGTTGTAAAACCCTCTTAATTAAAAAAAAAAAAAAAACTGTTACCACTTACGTTATTTTAAAAGGTTTGACTAAAGTGATGAAAATAATTTCAAGACCCTGTAACTTAGTTTAAACATTAATTTTAACAATTATCCTCTTTTAAGCAAAAGTATTTAAATATAAATTGGAAATAGGCTAATGATTGGGAAAAAATATATCGATAAAATAATTAACAATTAAAATATATTATTTCCCGAACAGTAATATATTTATACAGAACTAAAAAGTGGTAGTCGTAAGGAAATTTTAAATCATAATTTAAACACAAAGATCAGATGTTAAATCATATAAAACGACTTATATATATATATATATATATATATATATGCTAAATAAATCTGATAATAATAGCACAATAGCCTATATACATATTATATTATCTAGTAAAATGAATTAATTTCATGAAATAATAATCTACTATAGTAAATAAAACACAACTATAACTGTGTCAGAGGTAGGTTAACAATAATAACAGAAGAAAACATATTAACTGGTTGCTCATTCAGGTCTAGACTTCATACATAAAAATGAGTACCTGGGTATTATTATTAAAAATACCTACATAACGGTTAACCGTTTATCTTTCATTAAAATACTTAAAACACGCACAAACCAGCTTGAGTATGTATATATATCTATAATATAAAACCTGTAATATAGTCCTGTAATCATAAACCTGTATAATCGAGAGATTCCTTTATGATGGTTAGGCTATAAATCTAAAAATCATTTTAAATAAGAAATATTTTTAATTGTAAAAGTATGTCTGTTTAAGTCAAAATTATTTCGTTCCATTAATAACTATTAATAATTTAAAACATTAGAATGCTATTTAAAATCCATTCACGGTGGTCCTAAACTCGTTTCATTTCAGTTTCCTTAATCCGATCATTTTTGAATAGATATGTATATGTATAATAGAGGATATGTATAAATTATTCATTATTCGATAATAAAAGTAAGTCAAATAAAAAATTCAATGCTTTTTTATATAAATGAAATATTTGTGCCATATGAAAATAAAAGATTATTTTTGAAAATTTAATTCATTACAACATAGAAATCTAATATATAAAATATAGAAAAACCCTGGAAATCTGAAATCGATAATTCGAATAAACATCAAACAAAAAAATCAGGTAGAACAGTGACGTCTCAGATTGTAATTCGAAAGATCCCGAGTTTGGATCCTTGTGAAGTTTGTCATTTTTCATACGCTACAAATGTTTTGCAAAAATATTTCTTTTCACGTAACTAATATTCATATTCTGAATATGAACCAAATCGGTCCATAAATATAATTTTTCTAAATATCTCAACCCCAGCGCTATCTAGCGGGTTAATTTTTCGCAGAGATAATTCTTCCATGTAAGTAACATGTATTCTGAATATGAGGCAAATCGGACCATAAATACAATTTTTTGAAATATCTCGACGCCAGCGCCACCTAGCGGATCCAAACTAATTCAGAAACCTTCCCTGGTATGCGTTCAACCATTCCCCAAAGTTTCATCGCTATCGGATGAACGGTTTAGGAAGGCATACGAGACATACAGACAGGCAAATATTTATTTTTATATATGTAGATATAAGTCATTAGTTCATAACGAGTCTATTCCATTAATCCTTTATATTTTTTCGTATTATAATCAATAATAAAAATAAATAATTTCTGATTGAAATTCTTCATTGAAATAACAATTTCAACAATAATTTAAAATATAACTTATATCTTGGTTAAATTTTATAACTTATTAAAAGATAAAACAAAGACAAAATTATCTTTGGAAAATACCGTAAATTTGAAGTCTATTTCCCATTATAGTATATAATCTTTTTTTTATGGAAGACAAAATTTACAAATTTATTTCAAATTTTCTTTTCACTCAACATCAATATTACACTAAATTTATTTATTTTGTATTTCCTAAAAAATTATAATTTTTATTATGCTATAGATACTAAAATATTTTTTTAAATTTCGTCCATCCTTATACTATCTTTTATATGGTAAACCTTAAAAATCTTGTAACTAAAATGTTTGAAGGGAATTACTCAAGGGAATTTTATTCTTTCTTGCACAAACAGATTTCATCTCCTTAAAGAAGAAAGAATGGGTTCTAAACTTCCGTAGTTTTTTAGTTAAAACTCAAAATTCTTTGAAGCACTGGCATTGGCCCAAGGGTATTTTATTTCCTTTTTTCTTGATGCTTAAATAAATATCTACATATATATATCTACATATATATATATATATATCTACATATATATATATATATATATATATATAAATTCATTCAGTATGATTTATAATGTGTGTGTGTGTGTGTGTGTGTATATTATAACCTTGGTAAAACACATTCATCGAGATCCGTGTTACGTAAAGAAAGTTTTCAACCAATTTTATGTGGTTGTGGTAAAGTTTAAATAAAGTTATTTCGTAAAATGAAAGTTTCAATTCACGATGGATTAAGATATGGTGTAGGCAGAGTAAGTTACTCTCATTTAGGAAACCATCTCTTGGTCAAATTCAGTTATTTAGCAAAATTAAATTAAAACTTTTGTACTGTAATTTTTAATTATTTTATTCGTTATTATAGTAATAAACATAGTATTTAAATTATAAATCTGCGTTTTTGATTAATTAATTTATAAACTTTATCTAATTTTAAAATAAATATTAAATAGGCATTAAACAATGCTTTAGGCAATTGTATTATGTAGTTTCTTAATTATTTAACAATTAATATTCCAATTATTGAACTGAAAGAATTTAATTAATAATCACTGGGAAACAATCATGTATTAAAATTTCAATTTAATGAAATTTAATTAATAAATTGTACCTATAAATTTATAGTAAAATCGGTCAATTTTACATTAAATATTAAATCAGTTGTTTGTTAACAAAAATTTATCCTAATCGTTTTTGGAAAAAAGGTAAATAAGAAAAAGATTATTTACTGATTAATTAAAAATAACTATGTAAGTTTTATGGAAAATAGAAATAATGTTTTAAACTAGAAAAAAATAAAATAAAAATTGGCACTAACTGTAACCAGAACTATCAGTAGAGTAATATTAATTGATTTAGCAAACCTGCATACTAAACAAGTCTATGGACTGAAAAAATATTTTCACCAAAGAAGCCAAGAGTCAATACTATATCAAACGATAAAAGAAGCAGATAAAGGGTACACACCATTGCACCTCAGTACATAGATATCAGTGCATGTACCAAAGTAGAATCAAGAGGCGATGACAGAAAAGCGTGCATGGACGATACCCTGCGCAAATCGAAGCAGAAGGAATAAATAAAACCGCGTAGTTAATGGGACCGAAGAGAGGAATGCTGTTTCCAAACCAAACATTTCGTAATGGAGATTCAAGATCAGGTCATCAATATAAATAATTATAAAAAGTATATAACCAAAGAGAAAGAAGATGGCAGATGCAGAGTATGCATAAAAGATCCAGTGTGTAGGATGGTGAAAAGCTAGTCCAGGAGAATACACCGAAAGATATAATGTGGAAAAAGCGCTGCATAGAGCAGTGGTGAGAAAATACACAAACAAACAAGTTATGATATATTATAAATATGAATCTGAAAAAGTAATAAAAAACGAGGAAATCAAAATATATTAGGTCAGAATAACAGATGCAACGACAGAAAATAGACCAGATATAACAGTACACGAAAAAAAAATATCAGAAAACACTCCTGATTGATTTAGCTGTGCCCAACACAATAAGCATCGAGAAAACGATAAAAACGAAGAAGAAAAAATACAAGAATCTGGAAATGGATATCAGAAACTTTTATACCAGTGGTGATATCGGCAACAGGTGTCGTACCACAGAAGACCATCATCACAAGCCTGAATAAAATAATGGAAAAAAATAATTGTGTTGTTGAAGCGATACAGAGACCCACATTGTTTGTCACAGTCAGAATTGTACGTGGGTGTTTTTTTTTTTAGAGTGATAGAATTTTTGATAGAGATAGCTGTCATTTGTTTTGTTTTTATGACATTTTGTTTTGTAATTTCAGATCAATGAGGATTGGCAAATGATCATAGAAAAATTGACGCCGCAACAACGTTTACAAATTGTGGAAATATACTCCAAAATCAATGTTCTATTCGCCAAACGTAATTTTTATGGTGCATATAATTGTCTATCAGAGCAACTTATTCGTGGGACTATTGATACAATTAGGAAAAAACTTTCTCTACTCAATGAAAATGCAACAAGACAAAGATCTGTGCGTACAGACGAAAATATCGGTGCTGTCAGTGATAATGTTAAAGAAGATCTGAATGAGTCTGTTCGTCACCGTTCTCAACAACTGGACTTTGTCCATCCACTACATAAAACTTTTTCGTAAAGATCTTGATCTATACCCATACAAGATGCAATTTGTGCAAGAACTTAAGTATCAAGACCATAATAAGCGTCATTTATTTGGTGACTGGTGCCTAAAACAAATTGGAAACTGATCCACTTTTTTATCTAAAAATTTTGTTTAGTAACGAAGCTCATTTCTGGTTAATAATTATGTCAACAAACACAATTATCGTATATGGAGTAGGGCCAATCCTCAGGAAATTTACCAGTCTCCATTGCATCCTGAAAAATGCACTGTATGGTGTAAGTTACATCCTGGAGGCATCGTCGTCCTATCGATACATCGACTTACAACAGTTTTGTTTCAACAGAATGGTGCCACAGCTCATGCTGCTACCGAAAAAAATCGATTAATTGGAACAGCAATTTAGCGAAAAAATTATTTCACGAAATGGTACAGTGGATTGGCCTCCAAGATCATGTGACCTAACGCCAGTGGATTATTTTCTTTGGGGATATGTGAAGTCTCTGGTTTATACTTATAAACCAGCAAAAATCGATGCTTTGGAAACAAACATAACTCGTGTTATTAATGAAATACGTTCCCAATTATTTTAAAAAACGATTCAAATTTGGAGTGATAGAATCCGGTTCATCAAAGATAGTCGTGGTGGACATATGCTAGAAATTATTTTCAAATGTCAGAAAGTTATCTTTCAGATAAAAACAAAATTGGCTTCTAACTTACCTTTTTATGTGTTTTATTTCAATTCAAAGTTCTATCATTCTAAAAAGAACACCCTGATGTGTTGGTCACAGAAATATACCTGCTGTAGATTCAAACCCCACCTATTACCAGGTCGTACGATGGGAATTATAATAATAATAATCAAATGACGAATAAAAAAAATTTACCTGAATTCAAAATAACATAAACGGATCTGCAAACGTAACTGTATTTATTAAATACAGTACAATAAGTAATGATCTAAAAATTAACAATGAATGTTTATCTAGGTCAGTTCACATTGTTATTTATTTATCACTCTTTGATTCTGAATTTCTAAAATAATATTAACTTTATGGCTCAACTTCACTGTGTGTGTGTGAAGTTGAGCCATAGAGAGAGAGTGAAGTGAGAGAGAGAGAGAGTCAAACACGCCTAATGGTATCATATCACATTCAGTGGACAGAAAGGTTATGAAAAATTACTTTACAGAAACAGTTAAATTAAAACCTATTCTATTAATCAACATTAAAAACAAAATAAAAAAAAATTCTACATTATTGAAATAACATAATGAAAGTATTTTTCTCTTGTCTAATGGCCCCCTTAGGTGTATGAAAATAACAAAACGAACAAAAATCCCATGGCAAAAAAATTCTATGCATTTTAATAATTTCTTAAATTTTTTTTTAATTATACCTATAAAAACCAATCAGGTCGTGATACTTAATTGGAACACTTATTATGCATATAAACGTGGGAATCGTCGTGTTTTTTCGTGATTGTGATAAAATAAAATTGTTATAATTTCTTAACCTGACAACCTGGATCTCGAAGCTTAATTGACATTTTTTGACCGTTCAGATTACATAACACTCAATAGAAAAAATAATTAAATCAGAGTGATTAGAATTAAAACCATGATTAAGAATGAATTATAAAAACACTCATATATTATCTTTTGAACAATAAAATTTCTGAAATGTTTTATATATACTATTATTTTAAGTTAAAACAGTTACAGGAAAATTTAAATCATCTTCAATGACCGAGACAACATTTGGTAAAAAAACATTTTATAAGATTTATAATATAATTAAATATTTATATATTGTAATAAATTAATTATAATGAAATTTATTTTATTTATTATATGTTTAAATAAAATATATTTTTAAAATATCTGACAATATTTGGTAAAAAATATCATGACCCCTTGTAAGAATTCTTCAGGAATTATCACATAAAAGGCCGAAGGAAAAACAGACAACGTACCGTTTTTATTGAAGTATAATAATTTTTTCAGCAAATTAAAAATTATTAAATGGTAAATCTTTTTTAAGATTGATTTTACTTAAGCACAGCTATATGTGTGATAGGTGTCATAACCGTAATGGTTGTAAGCAACCTGATATAAAAACAAAGTCATTTCTATAAATGGTATGCCCATTTTCAAGAATAACAAGCATACCATACTAAGCGTATTGGAAAGATGATAAATGAAGGGGTTTCCCAATGCCTTCTTTATTGAGACGAATATACTGTTGCCTATACGCACGCTAAGCCCACCGAAAGACAGATGATGATACTCAGTCCTTTTTAAGCGAAACTTTTTGGCTCTGTTCATCATATAAACGGAGTGCATATTTTTTTGCTTGATGAATTAATTCGCCACAGAAGCTTTCAGAGAAGCTTGTACGTGAGAATGTGGAAATAGATTATTTAAGCGTATGATAAATGCAATGCCTGATCCAGAATTCAAACCCGGGACTTCCGATGAAAGATCGAGACGCTACCACTCCGCCAAGGAGAATATTGAATATGAGAATATTGAACATCATTACTGAGAATATTGAAAATAATTTTAATTGGAGCAATTCGTACCGCAATACTTTACATGTCTCAATCATAAGGAAAACTATGATATAGCTAAAAGTAACAAATTAATTTTTTTATAAATTGTGTGGGAAACAACGGATTGTGTACACTATTTCATTCAATAGAGAAATAAAGAATAACTATAAAGGGTTTACAGTTTATGTATTAGGAAATACAACTAAGAATGAATTCTGAAATGGATTGAATAACAAAGTTCGTTACGACTTTTTAGAAGAGATTTGTCTACTCTTTATATAGTTCAGTTGGGTGTATCCACAAACCATGAAATTCTGGGAACGGGCAAGAGGTTTCTTTAAGAACCTTTACACTTTGCGAAAGTTGCTGTTTGGTGTTTGGAAGAAAAACAATTTCTTGGTTTATATTTAAACTGGTCAATGCAAAAAAATGTATCGCTGTGTATTGTTTCATTCTGAGTAAAGATAACCAGATCTCCTGAGAGTATATGAAAGAACTGGGTACCCACTGGTTGGAAGAGACTGAGATAGTCCTTTAAATATAATTGTTTGTTTCGTATTGGATCCTTTTTGTATGCAAATTCTTTTTATCATCATCCATCCTTTTCCGATATTCTCAAATATTTTCTCCTTGATTTTCATGTGAGTTTTTTGCTATGAGTTACTACGTCTTTGATTTTTAGTGTTTTGATGAGAACGGCTCTGTAAATAAACCTATCCAGGGACACTTTGTTTTCTATTCAATGGTAGTAAAATGACAATGAATTCAACCTAAAGCTGAGTGATTGTAAGATAAAAGTCTGTATTCTTATCCTTTCTAATATAAAACGACATAAATAATCTTTTTCGCAACGAAATATGCCGTAGCGGTTCAATGTTAAGGTAGAACAACTTACATAAAAAAATATCTATATATATACATCATTATAAAACTAACTACTTTTAATTTTTTGATAATACATATTGCTCCGTGCGTGTAGTAGTAAAAATAAAACAAAAAACAATTAATGGAGAAAAATAATGATTAAATGTCTACTTCTATTAGTAAAAATGTAAGTACTGTATTGGATTATTAATTAATTACTTTAAACATTAACAATTACTTTTAAGTATTTGGTCAGAAAAACGCGCGCGCGCGCGCAAACACATTTATGTATAGTACAACGTTAAAGTTAGGTTCTTTGCATGTAACAAAATTAGCGTCTCGGCCTTTCATCCAGAGGTCCCGGGTTCGAATCCCGATCAGGCATGGTATTTTCACACACGCTACGAATCATTCATCTCATCCTCTGAAGCAATATACCTAACAGTGGTCCCAGAGGTTAAAAAGAAAAAAAACAATTAGAAATATAAATTTACTTCCTGATGACTGTGAGAACAAATCATAATAATTAATAAAATCTACATAATTAATCACACTAGTTTTCATTTTAGTAACATGAGAATGAGATAATAAAAAAACTGTTTGTTCATTCCTAACAACCTGGTGAACTTTTTTGCCCGTTCTGAATTCAAAATTACGTCCAACAAGTTTTCATTTTTATGTTTCTATACCAGGTACCATCGTAATTTACTTACGGTCAATCATCGATATAAATTTGCGCGAGCGCAAAGAAGGTAAATGAATTATACATTTGTTTAGTCGAGAAAAAAATCAATAGATAAAATAATAACTTTGATGTAGTAGCTAAAGTTTATGAATTAAATAGTAAACGGAATAAAAATTCTTTCCAGATTTAAAGAAAAATGCAAATTGTTGTTAAAATCAAGTTGTTAAGAATAAGTGTGTTTATTTATTCGTCGTTTTCAATGAAATTATTATTTGTTGTATTGTTATTCACAAAAACAGTTAAACAATCAATTTTATTTGTATTTTTTATTCATACGCATTATTTTAGAATAATGAAAAAGATTTGTAATGGAAAAAAGTGAAACTGTTTAAATTATTTTTTTTTTTAGTTTTTTGATTGTTTACAGATAGTAAAAGTACCTAAATTGTAGCTGTAAATATTATTAAAATAAAATTAAAACTAATTAAAATCTTAAAACTAACTAACATTTTTTTTATATGATTGATTCACCATTATGCTAAAGACTTATATGTGTGTGCGCGCGCGTGTGTGTATGTGTGGGATTACGGCGTTTATAATCTATAAATAAATAAATTTAGCCATAGTCGTGTACAACCCTTCACAATTCCTTGGAATTTTCCTGGAAGGCTTTACGGATGGTTTGCCATGTTGTGTTCAGGTGTCGACAGTGGATGGCTGAAAGAGGCAACTTTTTTTTTAACCTCCGGGTCCACCGTTAGGTATTGCTTCAGAGGATGAGATGAATGATTTGTAGCGTGTGTGAAAATACCATGCCTGACCGGGATTCGAACCCGGGAACTCCAGATGAAAGGCCGATACGCTACCACTCGCGCCACGGAGGCATCTACGAAAAAATAACTGGACCCTTCGATGTAGACACCATTCTACCGAACATGCAACCTGGAGTCAAAACATTCAGGGCTGTGTCAAAATATACAACAACGATACTATAGCTCAAAGGCAGGGATGACGAGGTAGCGAGCGGATGATGGACAGCCTCCTGTGGAGTCATCGTTCGTCCGAGCTTGCCGGGATGGGAGATGATGAGACACAAGGACTTCGTCACCCTCGAGCTGTTAAGACCGAAACCCGACTGAGGCTCGAGAGACCCGGTTAGATGCAGGCAGCTGTCTAACCAAGACCCACCTTGAGTTGGCGACGACACCTCCTGGAGGTGAGTTATGCTTAATTACGGGTCCGGCTCAGGGAGGGGTGTATATAAAACCACAGTAAAAAATGTGGTTAATTGAAACTCAACCACCAAAGAACACACGTATTCAAAGTCTAATTTTCATACCCATATAAAAGTAACTGCCTTTACAAGGAATTGAACTTTAGAACTCTCGACTTCGAAAATCAGCTTATTTTGCGGTGACGAGGTTAACCACTATATTAACCAGGCGGGTTTATAAAGTATTACCGGAACGAAAGATGAAGAGATTATCGCTTCACCAAGGAATCAACAAAGTAGGTGATAAACTGGACGATTATTTAATAAATTTTATAGTCGTAGTGTTATGAGATTGCCGGAAATCGATATGTAAAATTGTTCTGTTATCGATGGTTGAAATCGATTCCACTCGAATAACTTAATTTGCAAATTTACATCAGTCATTTGATTAAAAATGTAAAAAAATACAGTAATAATAAATATAAATAAAACAAAATAAAAAAGAGATCTAACTACTTGACGATGTATAAGTATTCTGCAACAAAAATAAATTAAAAGTACTCGTATTGTGACAAGTTGGTTTCTGATTTGATTTCCGACAATTATAAAGATTTTTCACCTATAATCTCATCTACTTTGTTAAAATAAATATCTAGCACACCGAAAAATGAAGCTTTTTTAAACAGGCTTCATTTCAATCCAAATATTTTTCTAAAAACAATATTTTTCCCCTTTTCTACATATTCCCCGATTTCCATATTTCTACACATTTTTTAATTCCCTAACATGAACCTTTTTAAGTAAATATATTAGTAGCAAAACTTTATTGTGTTATACAGAACATGAAACACGATTGATTTTTACAAAGTTTAAATTTTCATTTAATTATTTATAAGTTACCAGTGAAAAAATTCCAGGTAGTTTTTTGTTTCTTAACTATCTTTTTATCTAAGGTAATGAAAAATCTCAATATTTTAACTTTCTAGGACATCTAAAAGTTATATCCTTTTCTTTACGGATAAAGAATCAAGAAAGTGGCAACCTATTTAAAACTGCAACCAATTAATTATTCTTTTTATAACACGCAGTTTATAAATAATACCATAAAGAAAACTGCACACATATGCTTGTTTATACGTGAGCATGTATTATTAACATAATAATTAAATGTATCTCTAAGATGGTGAACTGATTTCATGTGAGAATAACACGATTTACTCCGTCGAATTTCAATTTACAAGTGATAATCAAATATACGGTACTGAATTTCTTTCTTCCGAAGAGATAATTTAGCCAACTAAATAATTATTTTTTGTAACTGCTTTTTTTTCTTATTTAAATACGCTGTATAACCTACATAGATAAATACAATGATGAATCGTTGCAGAAAAAATAGAAATGGTAATAATTAATTTGGTATTCAAAATAAGCTTTCCATCAATTAAATAAATATTTTTAAATCTAGAAAGATGCAAGAGGAGATATTTATATTCTTTGAGTCACTAAAAAGGAAACATTCTTAAAAGTGCTTAATTTTTAAATAAGAAAAAAAAAATAGTTTCAAGGGCTTCAAAATTTAATTTTCTCTATAAAATCCATTTATATCGAATGATTATTTGTGTCTACTTCAATACATTTTTTCTTTTTCTGTTTAGCCTCTGGAACCACCGTAAGATGGATCCTCATTTATCCTTCGGAGGATGAGTGAGGATTGTATGTATGAATTCTAAATGAAGTGTAGTCTTGTACAGTCTCAGGTCAACCAGTCCTGAGACGTGTGGTTAATTGAAACCCAACCACCAGAAAACACCGGTATCCACGACCTAGTATTCAAATCCGTTTAGAAGTAACTGCCTTTACTAGGATTTGAATCGTAGAACTCCAAACTTCGAAATAAGCTAATTTGCGATGATGATTTAACCACTAGACCAACCCGGTAGGATCTCTGCTTCTGTACTAGTTCTCTTAAACTAATTTTTATTTTTATTATTTTTTGAATGTATTGCTGCAGTAAAGACCTAAAATTGTTTCAATATGAAGGCAAGATATTTATATACAAACGCACATATTGTTCTGTTAACCCCAACAACCGTAATGGTTATCATGGTGATCTGATACATGAGTTACCAGCCAGTTCAAAAAATTTCATTAGCCATCTTTAAGAGTAACAAGTCAGGATTATTAAGGTAGTAACAATAATATATTTTATTATACTTTAATCGTTACTGTGGTGTGCTTCCTGACAACGTACACTAATGAAACGTCAATCAATGTCTTTCTGTATCAATTCTTTTTCTTTGTAAACACCAATTAATGGTTTCCCATTGCTTTCTTCACTGAGCCAAATATACATATGTCGTACATCAGCATGGCAAGTTCACCAACATCCAGGTGATATTTAACTTTATAAGAGATGCTTTAATTCTGTATACCACAGAAACATGATGTTTATTGAACATTATTACTTTCAGCGAAAGCAACTTTGACTGATATCTTCTTTTACCTCATATGGGTTACATTTTTCATACTCATAAGAAACATTAAAATACTTCAACTATGCTGAAGCGCTTTCGCTGTGTAAAGTACTTCATCAGTACTTAAAAAATTTCTATTATAATTAAAAATTAACATTTCATGTATATGAAAGAGTGAAGAGAGTTTAAATCACACAAGAGGTATTAAAAAAATCTTTTTTGATTAGATATTATATGTTTTATAAATAGATATCTTTAAATATAAATGACCAACTAAAAACGATGTTTATGTTTTCACCTCTATGAATAAAAAATTTTTATTCCTGTAATTTATTATCAACTTATTTTGCTGCTACATATCTAGATAATATATGATCATTCAAATCAATCAATTTACGTTAAAGAATAGAGTTGAAATAAGGTATTCTTAATTAAATGTTTTTTCATGAAATATGAGTTTTCAATGATAAAATTAGATGCAAGTTTTTAATTAGAATGCAATAGTTATTTATTTATTAGATGGACATGTAAATTTAAAAATTGTTTTATTTTATAAATAAAAACTTAATTTCAAAAAGATAAAAATATCTTTGTGTTTTATTTTTTTGGTAGATTCATTGATTTGAATGTAGTTAAGTAATAAAATAATGGTATTTATAATAGATACGTTTTTTTTTTTATACATATATAACTAGTAAATCATTTAAATTACCAGTTAGAGTAAGATAGAATACTTTAATGATAAAAAGAGTAGTTCAGTGAAGAGCAAAAAAAGAAACGAATTCATTTATGATTGATAGCATTACGTAAAATGACCTACGATTTGATGAATGAAATGTCAACATAGCGACACCCTTATCCTTGTATATGTACATATATAAAGCATTTTTCATTCAATATTACGATTTATGATATTACTAAGAAAGATAATAATTTATTATACTTCGACTGATTTCTTTTTAAATGTATTATATCCATAATTTTTTTCCTCTTTTAGATTTCATCGGCTTCCAGGGAATTACAGAGTAACTTTATTTTGAAATAAAATTATAGTATTTAAATAAGATTTTAATAAATAAAAGTACGTTGGTACTTTTTATAAGAAACAACTTAATTAAATAGTATTTTAGTAAAGTTAATGAATTATCTGCTATAAATTGAACTTACAAAAATGTATAAGTAAAATGTAAAAATATATTCAAAATCCAAACATTTAATCAGATTAAAAAAGGGCGTTAACACTTTTAAAATTTTTTCGTTTTTCTTTTTTACAGACTACGTTTTCAGCAATAATCGATTTTATTATACTTTCATCGTTACTGTGCAGTGTTTCCTGACAACGTACACTAATGAAATGAAATGTCAATCAATGCCTTTCTGTATCAATTCTTTTTCATTATAAACACCAATTAATTATCAATATTAACTAATTATCAAGTATATATATATATATATATATATATATATATATAAAAAAAATAAAGACATATTTTACTTAAAAATATTACCTTTATTAATTTCTTGGGTTAACCAATCAACTATACAAACTTATAAATGAAATACACATCGTTTCACTTAGAATTCCTAAGCTTTCTCAGGTGACAATACACATTCATACAAAATTCTCTTACATAGTAATGTAAGAGAATTTCTTGAAGAAAACGGACAACAAAAAAAAAAAAATAAATAATAAAGATAAAAGTTAGGTTGATTCGGAAAATTTTTTGAATACTGTACAGAGAGTATCTTATACTTGTTTGCAGATAGTGTTTACATTCACTCGCTTAAATGTGGCAAGTTTTTTGCTAACTAATTTTGGTAATTTTTTAAAATAATTTTTGAAGAAATAACTCAATATTATTTCAGTATGAAATCTCTTAAGTATGACTAATATTATGGCCAATTATGTAAATTTGCTTTAAAATGAAAAAATTAATTATTAGTTATTTCAATATTTTTGGTAAAATCGCCTTAATGTTTTAGATACAGGATACATATACGTATATGTATATATACATCAATATAGTTTTTGATATATATGTAATAAATTCAATTTTGAAATATTTGGGATTTTAAGGAATAATTAAAAAAACAAAATATTTTATTTGATAAATAAACATCTAAACGTATGAATTACATATGTTTGTAATCATATAGAAAAAAACAGCTTTCTTAAAAAATACTGTTTTTATGATATATTTTTAATGATTCAGACTTCTACGTAAAATCTAACACATCCAAGTGGTGAATGTTAGGTTTGACTATTATTATTATTATTTTTTTTAACTTATATTTGACAAAGAAGATAGTCAAATTTGAAAACATGTTCAGATATAAATATTCTAATAACATTCATACTTAAGACCTAATGTTCATATTTAAGATAATAAATTTTTCTAGTACCTTAATCCTATTAAAAAATATCATTTTTCATATTAAAAAACACAAAAGTAAACCTATTTTAGTCCAAGATATTAAAAATAATGGTTTGATAACCTAATATTTTTATTAAAATAAAGATTTACTTATTTATTCGTTTAATGTCAAAACGATATCATATTTCCCCACCATGTTTCATGTGGAAAATTACAATGATAAGTAAAGATAATTATAATGAGATTAAATAAATATATATATCTCAGATAAGCAAACAAAATTAAAAATACATCAAGTATAATTCGACTTACTACTATAATTATTTGTACTACAAAATAAAGCGATTAATGAAGTAGAATAACAAATATAATAATAATAATAATAAAAATAATGTAAAGTGTATGTAATCTTACTTAAGTTTGTTGACTTCTTCCCTTAAAGTAGCTAAATCAAGATTTTTTTCAAGAGTTGATCGAAAAGCTTCTTCAAGCAATTTAAAATCTTCTTGCCGCCTATCAAATAACGCATCGACTTTTGATTTTAATATTTTAACAGTTTCAGTTAATTTTTCATTATTATTATCATCACTGTCAATATAATTTTCATTATTTATATTAAATGTTGATGATGTAACAGCTCCAAAAATCGTCGTAAAAGTAAAAAATATACACATAAATAATAAAATACACTTCCTCATAATTACTGTTTTTTTTTTAATTTAAATACTAAAAAAGAAAAAAAACACTCACAGTAAATAAAGATACAATCACGTGTATTAATAATTTATGTTTACGTGAAAATATATTTTAGTTTGTTTACATTCTACGACACCGCACAGTAGCACAACGTTGAATGCTCCAGCCGCCAAACATTCAATATAATTTAAAAATAGCCGCCAATAAAACAAAATTTCCCTTGTTTATAAAAAATTTCCCTTTTCGAATTTATGAACGTACACTTTTTTTTAACATTAATATTAAACTAATTAAAAAAAAGCAGATATTTTAATTAAGATCAGATATAGATTTTATAAGAACATTATTTTTTTTTGTATATTTTAACAAAACCGGATGCAAAATTACAAAAAATACAGTTGTAAAAAACTAAGGTAATATAATTTATTTATATAAAAATTAAATTAAACGGTAAGGCAAAGCAAAATCTTAAATATTTAAATTCATTAAAATTAATTTTATATCTTATAATTAAATATATTAAGAAAAAATAAATAAATTGTAATATTTTTAAAACATTTAAAAGATTTAATAATCCTTAAAAATATAGGTAAGTGAATCGATTATGCGTTGAAACATTGGAATAAATCGGGAATGCTTCTGGCTAATTGCACATCTTAAGTGATATCAATGCTTTATATAACTAAGGAAAGCCATTTTATTTTTAACTACAACCTTTTAAAAAATAAAATTCTAATAAAAAAAATATATATATAAAAATCATGGATTTTTAAACTTTAAAATAAATTATATTTAAAATTTTTTTTAAATTATAAATATTAAACGAAGGCGTCTTTGGCAGACGTATTTCAACGAGTAAAACAGAGATAATGAAATTAAATTTGATAAAATGTTTTTGCCTGTAATAGAACCCGACACTATCTGACTAAAAACCAGAGATACTACCATTGTATCAACTTGCTGGCCAGGATACTTAAAAAAAAATCCCTTTCGGAACGTCGGTTATCGGTTGAAAAAGATTTCTACCTTAAAGTAAAGAAAAACTTTAAATTTACTCGATACATAATGATTGCATGTGAAAAAATTTTCACACGTTTAGGATACGACAAGCCCCATCTTCTTACAATTCCAACAAAATTTTGGTCACACCTTGCCGTAAGAGTTGGTCATATCAAACATTATTTCAGACACATTTTTAGGTAATGTTTAGAGGACTAACGACCACTTTAAACTGATTCGATACTGTGCCTATTAAGGGAGGTATGATTTTTTTTGTCTTCAAAACATTTTTTCCACCCCCTGGGTCAATGGTTGGTGATATTAAAAGACTTTACTTAGATAATTTTAGGCCCTTATTCAAAAAATAGTAGGAACTTTATACGAATTCGATATTTTATTTAATAAAAAAGTTATAGCGATATTTTGTTTTTTCGAAAAACCCCCTCATTTCCACACTCATGGTCTGATTTTGGCCATTAACAAACTAGACCGAAATTTTGGGTCGTTATATTTTATGTATCAATTTAAAAGTGACTGGCGTAAAATTACGGAAGTTATCGTATCCACGAGAAAGTGAAATATATATATATATATAAACTTTTGAATTGAAGGTGGTTTTGGGGTCTGGGGAATGTGAAATGTGAAGATATGTTGAAATTTTCCGGAAGTCGAATCAAGTCCATTACAATAGTTTCTTATGAAATCTACCTAAAATGAACTTTTTGGTAACAACAGGGAACTTCAATTCTGAAAAAAGGTGGATCATTTATTTTTATGAGTTTTTAATAAGCGTTAATGTAAAATATGAATTTTATAATAATAATATTTTATGTTTAAAAAAAAATTAAATGTTTCAAAATAAATAATATAATCCAATGCATCTACCATCGTGCTTAATATTAAATTGACGAAATTAAAAAAAAATATTTTAATTTAAAAAAAATATTAATTATTTATTAAATTAAATTTTCATTTCGAGAACTTTTTTCGTTCTTTCTTTTTTTTGAGGGGATGTAAGTACTTTACACATAAAATTTCGTCTATATTCTGAATCTGAAAAATATTACTGTAGATGTTTTAGAGACAACAACGATAAAAAAATAAAAAACTAATCATTTTAATCTGCTTCCAAATTGTAATTCTAGTCCGTTCGAGATTTTGAATTTCTATGCAAATTTTTTAAAATGATAAACTTATTAAATTCATATAATGAGTACTTAATAGAATTTAATTTACGAGTATATTGTATAGATGAAAAAATAACTAAGTGTCTCAATAATTTTTAAGTTAAAATTAAATTTTTATTTAACGTATACTTTTATAAAAATATTTAAATAATTTCTAAAATAACGTCTCAGCCTCTCACTTGGAAGTCCTGGGTTCGAATCCCGGTCAGGCATGGCATTTTTCATACGCTAAAAATTTCCATTCGTGCTAAATGAACACACCAGTTGATTCCCGCACATCTCATGAAAAAAAATCATAGAATTGCCCTCGATCTAAAAAATATTTTGGTTCAATAAAGATCCGTATTTTTAAATTTTTCGAAAGATAAACACATAATATCGCAAAAAAATAATTTGTTTTTAAAAATAAGTAAGATATAAAAAACATAAATATTTATGATGGATTTTACAGTTTTTCATTAGATGTGATTTCTACTATATTTAAAAAAAGTTCCTTAACTGGTTACAAAAAAACAACCGTAAGGCTATTTTATAACTTTTTTTAATATCTTTCAATCTATCCTGATGTAAATATACACAGTTCACATGAAATGAGCTGAAGGCTTTTTTAAAATGGTGATGAATAAACATAAATATTTGAGTAACCAAACTGCACATTTCACATTTATTCTCTTTCAGTGAATAGAACGGAAAGCACAACATGACATTTTACATTTAATAAACTGTCATATATATTTATTAAGAGAATTTATTCATCGAATTCATATTACAAATTTTAATTATTAAAACTGTATAAATTTAAACAATAGAAAAATAAATAGATTAGGAAAAAAATTAATTTAATTAAAAAAAACTTACAAGTTACCAGATTAACAATACAATAAAATTGTCAGTGTTCTCTTTTTTTATAAATCAATTCGTCTGAGTTGTAAATTACAGTTATATATATACAAATCGGATTAAAATAAACATGCCTTTATCCACCTATCGTGCGTGTATTAAAGAGCGATCGCTTTTGTCCCCCTTCGTTACATCAAAGCTCTAATGATGCTATACAGTAATAAAAGTGAATTAACTCTTTCTAATCACTTAATTAAATAACTCTAAGTGAATAAAAATAATATTTATTATCAATAAAAATTACGGTAAAAAAGGCTTTATAAATTATTTACGATTTTATTTTAAATTTTGGATGAGAAAAGGAAATAAATGATAAAAATCTAAAGAATAAATTTGATTACTGTTAAAAATCATTAAATAATTAATAATTTACCTACATTGATAATTTTTTCTCTTTTTAATAAAAATTTCCCTCAAAAAGTTCAGAACTGGACAAAACTGGGCATGCGTATTATATAGACAGGTGTTTGAGACAACCCGGGAGACCGGCAGGTGTTCAACGTAGTGTATATATATATATATGTGTGGTTGTGTGTGTTTCTACAACGTTGAGAGAAAGAGAACAGCCAACAACAGTAAAGTGACAGTATAGAGGAGGAGTAGAGGCGTTTTCTCTCTTTGTCATTCTATTTCTCCCTCTTGTTCTCTCCCAATTTTCTCAACTAAGTAAGTTAATTGCTGTGTAGCTCGTGCTCTGCTTGAAACTACCCTTTCAACCCAACAACACAAACCTCATCCTTTCTATAACATAGGCGCATACAAGACTTATACATTCACAACGCTCAATACACTCACACACACAAACACACACACGCTCATGTAAAAACATATTACAAAACTTCTGTACACAGTTACACAATAAACTAAGCATCCTCATTAAGACCGAAGGGGAACTTTTCTCTGGATTCTCTCTGTTGTATCCACTAACATTCGTTTATTTCTGTAAACTGTTCTACCGTACTCTTTCTACGCACAATAAATTTTGTTAAGAGAAATACATTCAAAGCAAACAAGATATATAAACACACACTATATGTACAATAAAAAGAGATAGAACAGATTTATGGTTAAGTGTAATTAACTTAAAAATCCTTAAATATTGTGATGGTCATGCTCAAAAATCTTTAGCTCCATGCCAAGGTTAATAAGAAGTCTGAGGAGTGAAGTGTTGATTTCAATGCCTTCTTTACAGAGTCGCTTACACTATTTCATATGTAGATGAAAAACCACCAAAATGCAAGTCATATTCGCCTATTTAATTCTTTATTTAAAAAGAAGAACTGATGTAACAAATCATTACTCTAAGAGAAAATTAAAATTGTCTAATGCACCTTGTACTTAGATGCATTTAAAGCATTAGAGTCGTAAGAAAGGAAAGGTGCAGAAATCAGAGCGAAATCTTTCACCAGCTGCCGTCATTCGCTAACGATGCGTTTTTAAACCTATGTTTATATGAACTTTATTCTTTATTTTCATCAGTAGAACATATCATGAAGGTTTATTACATTCTTTTTGAATCACCTTATGTAAATATATAAAGTACAAATATGTAACTGGTATGAAAACAGTCCAAGAAGCTCAGAACAAATTTTTTCCTTATGATAGAACGGTGAAAGTAAAATTATCGCTGGTATGAGAATAAAACGGATGTAAGAACACAGGTGATAGAAAAGAATGATGTAAAACACTTGAGTTGATGTGACAACAAATTCTACATCTTTTAAAAGTAGGACGTCTATAACTATTGTATAAAATTCAAATGATTTGCTCATTTGGTTAAAGATTGCTTGGAACTGAAAATAACGGTGAACTGGATTCAAGTAATCATAATGATTTTGAGAAAAAAAAGAGAAAACAAAAATAAATTTATAAAATATTTTGTTGTATCATACATTAGCGAGCTGAAGATTTGGCCTTTCTTTGTCAACCGAACTGTCACCTGGTTTAGGCGGGACGGGTGAACGGGTTTGTTGTACAGTCTAACAAGATGACATCATTCGATTATTAATAACGTGATATATTTGTATATAAAATGCAAGCACAACATACTAGTACACTAGACACAACAGTTGACAAGGAGCAAATTTTCAGCTCAAAATTATTATTATTATTATTGTACAAAATTATTATCCAAAGAATAAGGAATACAACATAAAATGCTCAAAAGGTACCAACTAGAAGTTAGAAAAAATGTTAAAAAAAGTTAATTTTTTATAAAATCTTTTAAATGTTTTGGAAGGAAGTAAGTAATTTTGTAGTCCATAAAAGAAGTTATCCACAAGTAATTCCAAATTATTTTTGTATTTATCTTCATAATTTACTATAAATTTGTTTTGATTATTTTTAATGCAACCGTCATTTTATGAAATAAAATTCAATAAATTAAGCATTCTCTATTCTCATTATGCATTCTCTACAATAATTTTTCTTCCAGGTTTAATTGTAAAATAATTTTATAAACCACTGACTTTGTAGCCCAAACTTTTTATTTAGCTGTACCCGGGCTGGTCTAGTGGTTAACTCGTCATCGCAAATCAGCTGATTTTGAAGACGAGAGTTCTAAAGTTCAAATCCTAGTAAACGCAGTTACTTTTATACGGATTTGAATACCAGATGGTAGATACGGTATTCTTTGGTGGTTGGGTTTTCAATTAACCACACATCTCAGGAACGGTCAACCTTTTTTTCCCCTTACCACTGGGCTGGTTCTGCAGCGAAGCATTGCGCAGCCACAGTGTCTTGGCCTCTAACCCCCAGGGGGACTCCATGAGATTCGGCTATGCCGTGCCCTACAGAGGATCCCCGCTGGCCGGGACTCGGTCCTTTTTATATTGCCTCGCCTCTAACCGGTTCCTTCCCGTGAGGGAGAGCTCCAGCCGGGATTACGGTCTTTTGTTTCCCAGCAAGAGGGGTCTTCGGTCGCTCATCAAAGACGCCCACCTCAGCGAGCCGCCTTCTCCCGAGCAAGGCTACCCTCGAAGTCCTACCTATCAAACGCCGTCCTATTCCCTTGCATGTCGATATTTAGTCTTAAGAATCCGCGTAGTTGACTTCACAACCGACTCCCACTGTCTCCTTCCAGTTAGCGTGTATTCACACGTTAATTCAGGGGTGAGCCAACTCAGCCCCAAGCCCTGTTTGACAACGTCCCACCTATTACACCAAAAAATAGTATGTCTAGGTGTGACTAACATATTACAGTAGTAGGTACTGTAATACAGTACTGTAGGAGGTAGAGGAATCCCTCTTACCAAAGCGATGGAGGTAGACTTCAAAATTCCCATGTCCAGTCAAAAGTCATGGAACGGTCGACCTGAGACTGTTCAAGAACAGTCTCAGGTCGACTAAACTTCATTTACATTCATATATATCATCATCCTCTGAAGTAAAACCTTACGGTGGTTCCGGAGGCTAAACAGAAAAAAGAGAGTATACGGTAGAAATGTCCCTCATATTACACGCTTTTAACTTGTTCTGTGCACTATATCGCACGGTATTTATGATCACAATTTTCTCAGTAATATTTAACCGACTTCCAGGTGAGATAAAAGGCTGAAATTTTTCACATAAGCTTGTTTACGATGATAATGCATTGTGATAAAAAAAAATTCCATAAAAAATTTGTTGTTTGAATTTTCAAACAATGCAGTGTCGAAGAACCCTTCGTATGTATCATAAGTTTTAGGAATATTTGTAAAATTTCAAACTTAAAAAAATATATTTTTTTTTTAATGCAAAAATTGATGAAAGATTTTGGTGTATTCCTTAGTTTTAAATTAAAATCCTAGCTCAAGTTCATTACAATTTTAAAATTCTCCGATAAAAAATCCTAGTACATGCAAATTGTGCCGCCAAGTTAATTAGCCCAAAAAATCTATTAAAAATATAAACAGAAGGAAAAAACAGGTAGATAAAGATTTTTAAATAAAATTTATTATAACTAGCGCCTGAAAAAAAATTGATTTAATAATTTACGACGGGTGGTGTGCGTAGAATTTACCATCATCAAGGTTAAGAAACACAACGTTAAGAAACTGCCCTGAAGGCAGCAGATGAAAACACACCTGCCGGAGCATGTTGCACGTGCCCAGGTCATATGACTTGAATAAATGTGTGTGGAACTGCCCTGCCTTTCACCTGGCAACTTAAAATGAAATTATATACAACTTTAATCCGGCTGCTTTGTGGTGTAAATTGTCGTACAAAATAAAGATAAAGATTTTTTTTGTTTTGCATAAAAAAAGTAATTTAAGTTTTCAAAAGTTATTCTTGTTATATCTAGACTAAACTAATGAATATTTTAAATAAAATTTTACTTCCATAACGAAAGAAAAACTTTGTAAAATAATATTTTAAATATTATCAGTATCAATACCGAAGTAAAATTAAGATTTTTTTTTAATAATAATTCTAACAACAGATTTCAGATAAAACGTTAAGTCAATTCCTGTTTGTATTTAAAAAAAGTTATAATAATATAAATGTTTCTAAAATCTACTTGAATATTAAAATTTGATATTAAATTTGGTTATACGCAGCTTAAAATACACTGTGGTGTATAAATTAGTAAATAATTAAAAAAAAAAATAGTTTAAAAAATATTTAAAGATTAGTTCTCATTACAATTCTGTATTACAGGATATTGTTTTGGATCAACAGGATGTAAATTCAATTACACAGTTCTCTAGTACTTCTTTCGCACACTCAGGGACTCTCTTTAAGTTAATACTAAAAGAACTCTAACATTTGCTTTTCTTGACAATATTTGTAATATTATTTCACAATAAATTTACATCACATTTACTTCAATAAAATAAATTAATATGCGAAATATAAAAAAGCAGACAACAGAATTGTAAGACTTTCTCATCACGCGGCTTTTTTCTGATGCACCGCTTATACACAAACACAAACAACTTATTTAAAAAATTAATCATTTTTTAAAAATATAACATTTTTTGTTTAATTCAATCATTCTAACTAAAGCACGCGCGCATATCGTATTTCATTCGTGCGAGTGTGGTGATACTAGCGGCCACTTTAAATATTATTCATTTATTTAATTCTACCGCTCATCTGTGACGTTACAACATAGCAGGCTGGTCTATTTAATAATAGCAGGGAGGTCGCTATGCAAGCCAGGGTACCTCAAGGCTATGTTCTTGGACCAGTTTTATGGAATGTTGCATATGTTGGCCTCCTCAGACTGCAGTATGCTGAAGGTGTATATCCTACAGGATTTGCAGACAACCTCTCCCTGGTCGTTATTGGTAAAACGGAAGAAGAGGTAATAGAAAAAGCTAAGTAAACCAGCTATGCAAATAGCCTACGAATGGCTGCAAGAAAAGAGCCTTCACTTAGCAGTGGAGAAAACTAAATTATTAGTACTGGCGGGAAGGCGTAATTTGAGGCAGATATTACTCACAATAGGAGGTGATGAAATTTCCCCTGTGATCAAGGCTAAGTACCTTGGAGTCTGGCTCGATGGCAAGAAGTCGTTCTTACCGCATGTAGTCGAGGCTGTAAGTAGAGCGAGAAGAAGGCTTGTAGTGGTCACTAGGCTGATGGGCAGTACCAGCGGACCAAGCTCGTCTAAAAGAAGATTGTTAGTGTCAGTGGCGAGGTCTGTTGTATTGTATGCAGTGCCAGCCTGGAAGAGAGTGGTAATACGGAAGAAAATAGTAGGGCATAGGATCATCAGCTTACAAAGACCGCTTGCCATTGGAGTGTCACATGCCTATAGAACAGTCTCGGCGCTAGTAATAACAGCCTTACCGCCGTTTGACCTAGTAGCTGAAGAGATCGACGGGAAAGCAGATGGTATACCAAGGAGCCAGACGAAGAGGGAGCTAATGGAGAATTAGCAGGCGAGTTGAAATCGGTCACAGATGGGTAGGTGGTTGTGGAGGCTAATTCCGGAGATAAAGACATGGATGGCAAGAAGACACGGAGAATTGTCGTTCGAGTTGACACAATTCTTGTCTGGCCATTGCTGCTTTAAGTACCTGTTTGACAGGAAAAGAAGGAGGTCGAATCGGTGCTTCTACTGTGAAGAAAGTGACACAGCGGAACACGCTATTTTCCATTGTGTCAGATAGGAGAGAGGTTATTGCAAGTGTTGGCGAGATTACGCGGGATAATATAGTGGAGGCAATGCTACACAGTACTAGAAACTGGGTCTTAATAAACAGAATGTTAGTACGCATACTGAAAGCGAAGACTTCCGAGGAGCTGCAAAACGAGGATGGTAGATAGAGCCAGCTTTTTGCAAGAGGAGGTCAGAAGTTTTTGGGTAGGACGGAAAACTATAAAGACCATAGACCCGATGGAAATCCCCATCGGGGAGACTCCAGCTAGAGGTGAGGCATAGAGAAGACCTAGTCCCGGCTATCCGGATGGTGCTGCTGCGAACGGCATAACCGGGCCCAGCGTGGCTACTCGGATGGTTAGAGCTAACGGTACCCCCAGGACCGAGTTATGCTGGAAAAGCGGTCCCGGCCTTGGTAGGATAAGTAAAAAAGAAAAAAAGGCTGGTCTAGTGGTTTACTCGTCATCGCAAATCAGCTGATTTCGATGTCGAGAGTTCTAAAGTTCAAATCCTAGTAAATGTAGTTACTTGTACATGGATCTGAACACTAGATCTTGGATACCGGTATTCTTTGAGTTTTTTTCCGATGAGTCAAAGGAATACCATTTACGTACTGAGTGTCGAGCTAGCTAACAGCTTTCACAAGATGTCACTAACAGTGAGTATGTGTGCCTGCGTCCTACCAACCAAACCTCCTATCTCACCGATCCTCCCTTCCCGAAGCCGGATCCACAATTAAGCATTACACAGTTCCGGGAGGTGCCTTCGAGCCCAGGGGATCCATTTTCATCCAGGGGATGATATTTTCCACGTTCAGCTCACTCACCAGTCTTTCACACTCCTGCCACGTATTGTCCCATCTTGGACACTCAAAAATTACATGATCCAGGGTGTCTACCTCTCCACAGTATGGGCATCCCTCATCTTCAGCCCGTCTCCTCTTATAAAGATATGCCCGAAATGCTCCGTGGCCGATCAGAAACTGGACAAAAACCAATAACTTAACTCACAAAATCTCCTGCCGTACTACTGTGTAACACTCGGGATGAGCCGGTGGATCCATCTGCCTTTGCCGAAAGCATCCCACCTGAACTGCCCACTTCTCTATCAACACCTCGCACGAGCTGTGCCGATCCACACCCTCGTACAACCGCTTTCTATGATCTGCCAATTGCTTCAGCGATTCTAGCTCAGCCACAGCCATCACCGCATCCGCCGACACCGAACTATACGCAGCGGCCACAAGGAAAGCTATGCGGCGTTGCATACCCTCCAGTAAGCGGAAATTCCGTCCTATCTGCAATGCCCTGTGCCACGTCGGTATTCCATACAATAGAACCGATTTTAACACGTGGGCATACAGTCTACGTTTAGAAGTTTTCGACCCCGTCACACTCCCCATTAGCACACCTAGGACCTTAACTGTCTTTTCTGCTCACAATCACACCTCTCTAGTGTGCCTCGTAAATGATCTCCGATTGTCCATCCATACTCCTAAGTATTTAATAGCCTTCTGAATTTTCACTTGATACTCTCCCATCCGAAGAACAATCGGGGATAGTCTCCTTCTCCCTGTCGGTACCACCGCCCCTGTCATTTCTGGGCGCAACCTAAGCCCCTTCTCCACCATCTATTCTTGCATACCTTCCCAATGGCAAGTCTCGGTCAATTCATCTTCTGACCTTGTCGTAACCAACATAGCGAGGTCATCCGCAAAAGCAGCCATAGTGACACTTGCAGGGAGATCCACACCGAGCACCCCATCGTATACGATGTTTCACCCAATGAAAATCAGCACAGACCCCTGCGGAACACCACACATCACCTCAAAACTCATTCTCCTACCTCCTATAATATAGGTTAAAGACTATACTATTATTGGGTTGGATTTCAATTAACCGCACATCTCAGGAAGGTCGACTTGAGACTACAAAACTATACACTTCATTCATAAATATAATCCTCATTCATCCTCTGAAGTAATACCTTATTGTGGTTCCGGAGGCTAAGCAGAAAAAGGAAAAGAGAGAGAGGCGACAGCAACTGTATGTCAGTGCTACACTAGCGCTTCTTGTGGTAAGAGGAGGTATACTGCGTCACTAGTAAGTGACGCAGTATACTCACTTATCCACTAGTTTATTTAGAACATTTTTTGAGGTTGGGATGTGAGTTTGCAAAAAAATTTTTTTTTGAAATATTATTTTTTAATTGTTAACAAATGTGCCTAAAAGAAATGAGACCTCAATTAGCAGAAATCTCGAATACTGAGGATGACCTTGCTCTACAGACTCACCCCCTTTACATTTTAAGTTGAAAATTTAACGGCACCACATATATAGAAGTAATCTCACCAAGTTTGATCCAAATCGGTCGAGAATTTCTGAAGATATAAATAAGGTAATTTAGAGAGCGACACCGAACACATACTTGTACGTACGAACATCCGGAAAATTCCCATCCGGTTTTTTTGGATATTTTGGGTTCCTTAGGAATGATCTGGTGAAAACCGTATATGCCCAAATTGGACCGATTACCATACACCTTCTATGGCTACATGTCTGCTATAATCCTAGAAGGGAAAGTAAATATGAATAATTTTATTATATATTTTACAGAAAATTTGATAAAATCAGGCTGATTTAATTTCTAAAAATTTTATACCACTAAACTAATTAATCTTTTCGCCACTGATCATAAACATATCGAACGTTGCTCCCCCTCATTTTTATTTTTATAACAACAGTACACCATTTCATTTTTATATTTCATAGTATGAAATTGTTCATTCTGTTTAATATTACACAGTTTCAGGTGATAGCTAAAATGAATACGTATAGGGAAAACAATCCTAAAGAAAAATTAAAATATTTAACTATTAAAATATTCAATATTTGTTTTATATGTATTTGTAGTGAGTTTTCTTTTAAGAAAAATCTTTATCTTGTGTTAGTTTAAAACATGATGGAATGAACTTGGTTGGCAGTCAATTCAGGTGGAGATTTATATGTATTAACTTTAAAAAAAAACTATAACCTTAGTTAAAACCATAACAATACTATTTTATTTCAACTTTTTTTTTACAGTAATATTGTATTTTTAGATTTAAGTGCCTTTATATTATTAAAAAAAATTAAATTATATAAATTGATTTTTTTAAAAAGTCTTTGTAAGTTTTGTTTAAAAATGTTTGTTTACGTTTAATTTTTAACTTTCTTGTACAAAGTAAAGGAAGTATTGTGATCGTGAAAAGTTTCAGTTTTCAAATTTCAACGAAAATATCCATTTTGATCACCCCTGAATCCATTTTGACTAGTTTCGGCGTGAACGTACGGCTAGTTTCGTACGTATATATCTCGCATAACTCAAAAACGGTTAGCCGTAGGATGTTGAAATTTTAGATTTAGGATTGTTGTAACATCTAGTTATGTACCTCCTCTTTTGATTGCAATCAACTGAACCAAAAGTATCCAAAAAAGCCGAAAATAAACAAACAAAAAAATGGATTTTAGACTTTTTTTTTAGTTGCGGTAATAAGCTCTCATTGAGAAATTTTCAACGATGTATCATAAGTGGTACTTATTTTCATTGGTTCCAGAGTTATAGCCAAATTACATTTTAATAATGAAATATTTGGGTCTTAAAAGAGGAAGGCACATCGACTCGAATCAGACTTAAATCTCCTTTTTTTACCTGTTTTTTTTTTAATTTAAATATATTGATTTATTAATCATTATGAACCTCTGATTGTAAAAAAAATTTACGATAAATAATTCAGTAATAACAATAAAAAAAAATCAGAAGTTATTAATGAACTAAAATTTGATGTACTTTCCATTTGAAAAAAATGTGTATATGTAATTTAACAGAAGTACAAGAAAGTCATGCGGTGTCCACATCAGGTCTTTATTTATATTTATTTCTATAAATTTCTTTATTAACTACTACTGGCAATGTCTGTTTGGTAATCGGAATGCTCATCTACCAAATTTATTTTTTGAAAACGGTTCATGATCATTTTATTTGATATTTTATTTTTAAATTAAAGAAAATTATTTATTTTTAAAGCAATTCCTATCTCGGAAATATTATTTTAAAACGGAATATTTATATTATTGTTATTTTAATTATTAAATATATTCCTTTTTTTCGTTACTGAATATTTATGAAGTTAAATGATTTATCGGAGTAAGGGAATAATGAATTTCATTTTAACTGTAGAAATCAAAAGAATGAAAAAGGAAAAATACTAATGAGGTTTCTTATATGCGGGGGATTCCAATTTTACAATCGTAGAAGGAATTTTGCCAAGCGATTTGTTAGTTTATCGTTTGCTTTATTCTTGATTTGTTTTACGATTTATTTCTTTTATTGATAAATTATCTCTTTTAATCTGTGAAAAAACACATGTTGAATTTTATTGTAGGCTATTTTTGTTTCAGTCATTAGGTCATTATCATGTTTATTAGAATTTAATTTTGAATCAATTTATTCCATATTAAATAAAACACCTGCCGTGTTTCTTTTTTTTTAATAAAAATATTTCCGTATTTTTGTGCTTAATTAGTTCACTTTATTATTTGCTTATTTTAATTTTGTACTCAGTTCGGTGACCGACATTTATATATATATATATATATATGTATATATTTCATTTTATAGATAAAATGCATTAAAATACTTTAATACTAAGCGATTGTATTTTATCGCATAAAGTTAAAAGTTCTGTTTACTTTTTACCACCACGTTAATTAATAAAAAATTCTGAAATATAACTTTTTAAAATTTCATCTCTACTTTAGTACAGATATTATTAGTAACTTATTTATTAAAAATTAAATCACAAAAAACCCGACCAAAAATTTACAACATATTAATTTGTTTAGTACGATATTATGAACTATTGAAAAAAGATAAAATATCAGAAGTTATTAATAAAATAAAATTTTATGTACTTTTCATTTAAAAAAAAAATGTGTATATGTAATTTAACAGGCGTAAAGGAAGTAATGTCATGTCCACATCAGATTTTTTAAATATGTTTTTTTCAAAGTATGTAAAATTGTTAGAGTATTTTATTATTTTTAATTTGCTGTACGTTCTTGTATATTCTTTTTTTATTCCTATAAAATTGCACAGCTTTTTTTTTAAATTTTAGCAGCTTTTCATTACTGTTCGTTGTGTTTTTTGGTTTTTCTCTGAATTTTGTATAGCACTTGTCTGTGGTAAGTTTAGATGGATTTATTAACCGTGTGTTACTCATATAATACACGGAGTAACTCTTTAATTTTTTATGATTACTAATATTAAAGTATTATGACGTTTCGTTGTACTATTGTACGAATCCATAACTTGCAACAACTTTTTAAAATACTATTTTGAAGAGATTCTGTTGTTTTTAGCGTTCTTAATATTCATATTTCGTTATCACGAGTGCAAATCTCGGTACATATTTTTTTAAATGGTTTGTTTTCTAATTAGAAAATTTGCATTTGAAATACGCGATTTTTTCCACATCAAAATTAATTTTTTTGTACAAAGTTGTTTCTATTATCTAAATTTTATCCATTTTATTTATATAAATTGCATTGCCTAAACTGAAAATTCCTTTAACTTTGAACACATTATTATATTATTCACATATCTAAATTTAAATAACTATTAATTTCTCCATTAGTCACGTTTCCTTTTTTTTTATTATATTTTATTTTTAGAACTAATATTTCTTCATCAAAAAAAAAAGAAATATTCGATGTTACGGAATACAGTTTTTAATTCCCTTGTCGGAGCAGAAATAGAATAATTTTATATCAAATATGTGCTTGTACGAGAAAAATTTACTGCTTTTTCTAAAAAAAAACCGCATTGATTACTGTTCATGCGTAAAACATGTCTCATTTCATTTCATAACTGATGATACACTAGGGTAATACAATTATCTGTCTGCCTTCAGTTTTCTCGTTTATAATAAGGCGAATTTTTCTTTAAATTTTAATAATAATTTAACATTCCTGTTACGTAGTTCATTTTACATACAAGGTAAAAAAAAATGTATATATATATAAACGATATAATAAAAATGTTTTCATAAAGTGCATTAAAACAAAAACGTAATAATAACAATAATACTACGTTCAACAGACTTTCTCATCGCAGTATCTCCCAAACTCTATTTCCTTAAAAAAATGCATCTTTCCAGGAAAGTTTTACTGAAGTTCTTGGTAATCGGTAAGAAAGTTTTTTTTCAGAAATTCTCCATCAATGTTTAAAATTTGGAGTTTCACTATTAATCTATTAATGAAAATTTCTTTTCTTTCTCATTCTTGAACATAAAGAAAACAGAAACTGATAATTTTGATTTATTTTAATTGTTACACTTACTATACACTTAATGCACTTACTATGCACGCTTAAAACAAATTTCAATTATGATTAGTAATAAATGTGCTTAAATAAGATTTATAAATCTGTGAGTGTGAATTATGGCTATACATATTTGAAAGTGTGAATGTTTGAGCTCGTATATGGCAACGTGTATATTTGGTTGCGCGATTAATACTGCAAGCTAATGGCCCTAGTATTCTCTCCCTTTTCAGCTTGATAAATAAATCCTGCAACACTAATATTGGAAAAGTAAATAACAAGTAAATAACCCAAGCTGAATATCAATACGCATTTCGAGTTTTATGTTATCTTTAAAAAATTTCAAAGCTCAGTTTATCAACAATAATTTGAATAATTTTGATTAAAATTAAACAAATATATATTTTTTTCGATAAATAGAATACTAAAATATATACATATTTTCATATTTCGTAATCTTTCAGTTTTAAACTAATATCATTATTGTCTAACATTTTAATTATAAAAATAATTTTTCTATAAAAAATTGCATTATAAAAAAAAAGGTTAAAAACAATAAAAAATGCTTTTAAAAACAGCTAAAAATAAAATAAAATATAATTATGTTTTAAATCTCTACTTTTTTACGTGTAGATTTCTATTAAATGTTGAAAAATCTACCTAATACTCTTAAATGGGTACCGATTTCAAAATATCATTATTAAAAAACAATTCAATGATACGGAATTACTTTTTAACTTTTAATTAATCACCGTGTGATTTTTATTCTCAAATCTTTTTTGTTTAAGTTTTATTTCATGGTAAAAGTTTAATATGAATATTCCTCTAAAAAAAGAAGTTAGTATGAAAAAACCTCACAAAATATAAAAACATGAGAAATAAATTGGTAAAAATAAGGAAAAGGAATTCAGAAAACAAATAAACAGGGTATTCCTCTTCGGAAAGAGGAAACATGTACAACTGTTGAAATTTCAAATGAGTTATTATATTATAACAATCAGGATTAAATAATCATCACATGCATATTTGTAGGTATAAATTTATGTATGAAAATTATTAATGCAATTATTCGTTAAATTTTATTATATAATACATTGTAACAATTTTATTTCAGCAGTTTATACATAATGGGTAAAGCTTGCTTGCCAAGTATTTTTTTTTCACAGAGAAAGAAGTTATTTTATTTTAAAAAAAAATATATATTTATATTAAATTGTTGAAGATAAAATGCATCTAATGCATTTATTTAAATTAACCCATGAATTCGCGAATTGTTTTGCATATATTTAGTATTACACACTTCTCCATCGATTTATGCAGCGTCTTCGGTAATCCCTGATTTTTTAATCTTTCCAAAGTTCCTTCGATATGACTCTGGTACTAGACATCACCAGTGGTGATACAGACATTGATTACATATTCCACAAGGGTTCAACCTCAATAGCCATTTGTTCGTATTTCTCCTTATTTTCTTCAATAATAGAAATAAGGTAGTTGTTGAGGACGGCGATATTTATGAGGTACTTACACACCTTTTTACATTATCAGTTAAATGATGTTTAGTATATTGTCATTTATAGTGCTATTACTCAGTATTGCTCTATTGAATTGCAACTTAAAGTAATCATTTTCCAATATAGAAAATGGAATGGAATATACATTTTTTGTGTCATAGATTGGATCGAGTCAGGCAGCCGATAAAAATCTGGAAGAACTGACCCCAGATAATTGTACGGACATATGTTGATGGATAAACCTGAATGGGATGCTGCAGCAAGTTTCGTGTCTGAACGTATCGGAACGAAGGAGGCAGACATCAGGCTCTGAAGCGAAGTGTAGACTGGATTAGAAAGCGTGAGATAAGACCTGTGCTCAGGTGAAGATACGGACCGGAGAGCGAGGGGGTGAAGGACAGTCCCCTTCGGAGCCGTTGTTCGTCCGTGCTTGCATGGATGGGCGGCGGTGTTGATGCACGGGAACTCTGGATCTCCTGAGCTCAATGACACCTTCGGGGGTGTGTAATGCTTAAATGCGGATCTGGCACCGGGAGGAGAGGATCGGTGAAATATGAGGTTTAGTCAGTAGGGTGCAGGCACACATACGCACAACAATATCTTGTGGAACCTGTTGGCCATCCCGACACTCTGCCCGTAAATGGGGTTCCTCCGACTCATCGAAAAAATAATATAGAAAATGGAGCAAAACTGTAGTAAGGTTCTCATACAGATATAAGTTCACTTTTCTTGAATACTTGGTGTATTATATGGGGTAATTTGATTGTGCCGCCTTAGGTTGTCGGGTTGAACATGAAGTCTGTATACTGATATTACGTGGTTGTTACTTTCCGCTACCTGGTAATATCGCCTGTACAAATTGTCAGGAAGAGTGGGTTTACCTACAACAAGCTTAATTTAATTCTTTGTGCATTCACTTGATCCTAATTACAATAATAAATCCCTTTGTATTTACACTCAGCCGGCTGTTGGATGATTGTATTTCCACAAATTCTTGATTTAGAGCGAAATAATGCAAATTATCGATTACATTGACCAACAGTCAATCCGTATTCCTCACTGATCTATTCTGGACTGTGGAACAACCTCTTGTAAAGAATCAACAGAACTGCTCAGATTCAGTGGAATGTAATTTCTATTGGTTTTAACTATTCTCTTGCACAGACTGTTGTTTATGAAAACATTTAGACCGTCAAAACGGTATATGGATGAATTACTGTTCCTTATTCTACTGTTGACCATAGACTTAACTCTAATTACTTTCTAACTTAATTAGAATTTACATTAAACATATCTTCCATTAATGATTACAGAATAAAAATTATTGCCTTCCACGGCAACCCACTACCAGAACGGATTTATTTTTCCCAGTTAAAAACTGCATTCATTGTTATCCTGGTAATTTAAGAACGAATTTACCGATTTCAATATGATCTTATCGAAATTATAAAATTGTTACTCATTAAGAAAATCTTTTGTTTATTTAAAAAGCCGAGATTACTAAATTGTTATTCAAAAGTCACTTTAATTTAGTTTTTCATATGATTGAATTTTATTGAAAGCTTCTCCTGGGACTGGTCATCGATGAAAAGCATTTTTTCTCTCATATGCGTAAACCTACTGATCATATTTGTCTGTCTGTTTGTGTAGATTATTTGCCAAGTGTGAAAACTCTCAAGATTGATTAATAGAAAGTACGTATTGTTATTATTTTTGTATATTTAACTTAGATCAGGTGTGAGTATTAGAGAGAGAGAGAAAGAGAGAGAGAGATAAGTTGAGGGGGAGATAATGAGAGGGGGAACATAAAATAGAACTTAAAGAACATAGATTATAAATGCTAAATAATCTTTTTTATATTTTATAAAACATTTGCAAAATAAAAACAAAAAACAATTTCAAAATGTACGGTAGATGAACGAGAAATTCTCTTTTAACGTAATGTTGCACAATTCATAAAAAAAATTACTACAAGAACATTCACCGCTTAATCTAAACGAAAAAATTCTATAACTCTTAATCCTTTACTAAACAGTAAATAGAGTAATTTAAAATTTAATGGAAAAATAAAAATAAAAATAAGTACACAAAGATAGAAAATGATGAACTTCAATGTAAAAGAATACACTTAAATAAAAAGTGGTATAGAAGCTAAAGTAATAATTTTTGCTTGAAGCAGTGTTGAAAGTAGAATAGTTCACAAACATGTAAGGGTTGCTTATGTGTTTATATAGGCTGCTAGAAGCAATCTTACTATCTGAAATAATAATGCTGTTGTGATGTATATAAAAGGATGGAGAAGGGGTTAAAATATTTACCTCCTCATCTTATCACCTATACACCATCAGACAACACACAACTCCATTTATATCATCTATAACATATTTCACTTCAAGAACAACCTTGCTTTAAGAATATCATTTTTTTTTACCTACTTTTAATAACTGATTTTTTTTTGATTTTTCAGTCTCATTTTTTACAATATTATTAGAATATAATAGTTACTGCTGACCTAAAATTAAATGATTAAATTATAATTAGATTGTTGTCAGGAATCGAACCTGATACCAATCGATGAATATTTACTCTGTTTGATAAAAAGCTACTCTCACTCATTGGTAAACATCCCTTAAGAGAACGACACATTTTGCATATATTATATGCATTGGTTGTAATATTATAACCAAAAATACTATCCAACTATTAAAAAAACAAAAAATCATTCTAAAATAAATAAACATGCTAGTTAAATGATTTCATCCATCAACGATTTCTTTGTAATATTACAAAAAATGTTCCAAAATAAAGAAGCATTTTACTCAAGAAAATAAAAATAAAATCCAGTATAGTGTATTCTTATCCTAATCCTATACAGATAGTTCTACAGGATTGTATAGAAAAAAGATTTTAAATGTTAATCTAATTAATGAATGATATATACGTAACTAATTTAGTCTACGCAATCAAATACCGTTGAAATAAGCCATATATTAATATAGATAATTAGTCACAAAAATGTATGTATATAAACTGTTGTAGAACAGTAAGTTTACGCGTGTGTGAGAAAGAATGTTTTTTATCGATAACCATTCTAAAGGGGAGCTTTCAATAAAATTTAATTTTAATTTGAAAAACTAAATTAAAATTATTTTTGAATTACTAAACTCGGATTTTTAAATAAATAAATTTTCTTAAGAGTTTTAAATTTCAATAAAATCATACCAAAATCGGTAAATTCGTTCTTAAATTATCAAGATAACAATGAATGCAGTTTTTAGTTTGGAAAAATAAATCCGTCCCGGTAACGAGTAGTCGTAGAGAATAATAATTTTTAATTTGTAATCTTTATGGTTCGTTATTACAGGATATATTTTATGTTAAGTACTAAGTTAAGTTAGAAACTAATTAGAGTTAAGTCTTTACGTGTCAACAGTAGAGAAGGGAACAGTAATCCATATATTTCGTCGATCTAGGTTGTACTCCTATGCGTTAAAGTTCAACCCTTGAGTTAACAATTGTAATTGACTTGTAAGCTGAATAGTTTACAAGTTTAAAATGTAGTTCAATTTTTTTTTTATGAATATGACAAGTACGTAGCATAAATTTATGTCTCTTAATTGAAAAATCGTTAAAATGGTGAGAAAAACTAATTTCTCATTATTAATATTATTAATAATAATAATTAATAATAATAATTAATAATAATAATAATAATAATAATAATAATAAAATATATGAATTTGTAGTTAAAATGAAACATACAAATAATTCGACGTATCGGCAGCAAAAATAAAAGTTGTTTTGTATGAAAGTAATGATGTTCATTGTTAAACCATTACCTGTAGTAAACAGAATGAAGATTTCGCTTCGAGGGTTGAATATCACTACTTTAGTAGGCTTGGCATGCTGATGTATAAGTGCGGAGCTAAACTCTTAGGTTCACCAGAAGTAGAAGAGCATGCTGTGGCGGTTTTAGGCTAAAATCAGATAACCATACATCCCAACCCCGTACGGGAAGACACCCTCCATGTGATGGTTTCAGTCACCACACCACCCCCTCTGTACCTAGCCCTTATGGGCTAAGTACATCTAGCCCATAATGGCCTCCGGTTTACCGGAGGTCATCTTCAGTACCTCGGCAATGACATCTTTCAGTCAAGCCTCAGCCAGGATGCCACCGATGCGAATGTCATAAGCGACATTTCCATCGGTATCCTACTAACTAATATAAACTTCAAACAAAACACATCTAACCAAATCTCAAGCAAGACTGAATAACTTTCTAAGAACGAAGGAACTGAACACTTCCTACTCGAAAGGCAAAAATGAGTTCGAAATACAACAAATCAATAAACGCAACACTAAAACACTAACAAAAGATAAAAATAACAAAATAATGTAACGTAACAGTAAAATAAAACAAACACGAAAAGCAGACAAATCTTTATCCAAACAGAAACAAATACAGCAACAGTTTAGCAAACTATAAAACAAAATAACAATAAAACCGAACATAAACACAAAGAAGAAAGTCCAAGTGGAACATCACACCCCTTCAGCAATTCTTTCCTTCGCCAAATATGCAATAAAACTTTACATCACCCATTCGACCAATTAACGGCTTTTCCATTTAACACAGAGATCAAGTATAAACATTATAATATCAAGCCGACAAACGGTCTCCTTGCGCATTAAGTCATACCTAGCACATTCATATATCTCATGATAAGCATCGTCAATAATCCGCATTGTGGACACATACCAGAGTCCGCCAGGCCGAATTTCTCTAGTCTGTCCAGAAAAGCGCCATACCCTGAAAGAAATTGCGTCACATACTTGTTCTGGTGTATCCAAGAGGCGTCCAGCAAATTAACAACCTTAGGGAAAAGTTCATGCGTATAACGCTCACACTCTATCTCATCCCATCTGGCCTGACACAGGGCGACACCATGCTGTTCTATTTCCTTTCTCCGAAGTCAACTCATCTGACTTCTTAGCAACATAACGCTGTTGCCTCTCAGACGTAATGAAGTCTATCGATTTCGATAGACACGCCTGCGAACACCGAGATCACCTCCCGTGAAATTGTACGGTAACCATCCGTTACCGTTAGCAATATAAGGTGTTCAGCCCGTAATAAAATATGCCGATAGCTTTTAAATTTTAAACCCACCGGGTTGATGAGGGAACGCGTCTTCTCAAATCAGCTGATTTGAAGTCGAGAGTTCCAGCGTTCAAGTCCTAGTAAAGTCAGTTATTTTAACACGAATTTGAATGTTAGATCGTGAATACCGGTGTTCTTTGGTGGTTGGGTTTCAATTAATTACACATCTCAGGAATGGTCGACTTGAGACTGTACAAGACTACCCTTCATTTACACTCATACATATCATCCTTATTCATCCTCTGAAGTGTTATCTGAAAGGTAATTACCGGAGGCTAAACAGGAAAAAAAGAAAAAAAGAAGCTTTTAAATTTTAGCATATCCGCCCAAACAGTCGCCGAATGTAGCATAATTGCCTCGCAGACGCTCTAATACAACATACTCATAGTCTTAAAATTAAGACCTCAATCAGGATTGACCACACGTCGAATTCCGAAGAAGACATTATTGGTCTTCCCTGCGACGTATTGAAGGTGCTTCTTAAACTGGAATTTTTCATCAAGAAATATCCCGAGATACTTTTAAGCCTGAAGATATCTAATACATTGGCCTGACATCGATACACGGACTCGCTGCCTCACAGCCAAACGGCCTTTGAAAAGCATCATCTTGATCTTCTCCGAACTAAACTTCATCTTATGTTCTTGAACTCATAGTTCGAGTAGTCTGCATGCTTGAGTGGCTCGGAATTCAACCCCCCTCCGCGAATTTCCTTCGACCACGGAACGGAACAGAACGCATGAATGGCGGGAGTTTCAATGTTTCTCCCCACAGATCGCAGAGCCTGGACAATATCTCTTGCTACTGTATTTTTATATTATCGGGCGGGTTTCATGGGTTATTTAGTGGCGGTTATAAATTTTAAGTTTTATTTATGGACGGATCTGGTAATTTTCGTTCCTATCCGTATGGACCAGCGTGAAATTTATTTACTGGGTCTGACCGTGGAGACTAAGCGTTTGAGCCTAGCACTCCCGGCGTGATTCCCCTTCAGTCCATCCGCTGAAGTCCCTCCGGCACTAGCACCTCATGGGCTAGCAGGAATACGCCTACCGGGGCCCTAGTTATTTGGAGGGAGCAATACGCCTCCTTCTTCGGAGGGAGTCGCATGTGCTGACTGAATTAAATTGTGGTCTCCCGTTTAAAAATATTAAATTGTGGAAACCCGTACTGATTATCCATTAATGAACCGCGCGAGGTCAACCTTTCATTTAGTCGAAGGTATAGAACCTTTTAAAAGATCTTATCAATAACCGGCAGTAACGTCAATGGCCTATATGTCGAACAAACACCGGGATCCTTGTCGCCACCTTTAAACAATAATTTCACAATCCCCTTGTTCCAACACAACGGGAAGTATCCTCCAAACAAGAATTTATTAAAAACCCGTGTGATAATTCTCACAGTTACCCCTACTGAGCGAACAAGGAGCTCCGCCGTTATACCATCAAAGCCAGTTGCTAGACCTCTACCTAGGCTAGCAGATAGCTTGACGCACCTCAGCCTCACTAATCTCCAAGCAAGTTTCGCGGGGGTGCAGTTGCCCCCCGCGAAACTGAGCAACCTCACGTCTCGTTCGCTGATGTTATGGTGGTCTCACCTACTTCAGTATCATCAGGCAGTAAATTATCAAGTAGTCTGTGCAAAATTTCAGACGTGTATGAAAATACACGAGCCCGGTCGAGAGAGCGCAGAGAAGAACGTCCCATTTGTGTCCCAAGACCCTATACACAACTGCTCAGGGATCCTTCTTTTTTTCCTGTTTAGCCTCCGGAGATCACCATCAGGTATTACTTCAGAGGATGAATGAGGATGATATGTATGAGTGTAAGTGAAGTAGTCTTATACAGTCTCAGGTCTATCATTTCTGAGATGTGTGGCTAATTAAAACCCAACCATCAAAGAACACCGGTATCCGCGATATAGTATTCAAATTCGTATAAAAGTAATTGCCTTTACTAGGATTTGTACGTTGGAGCTCTCAACTTCGAAATCAGCTGATTTGTGAAGAATATAGAATCTTTTATATAAAATAATATAGATAAAAATATAGTCATAGTTCGATTTTTTTAAATCAGTTTGATCGCATGATGAACAGCAAACTGTAATCTAATATAATTATATTTTACCATATACAAATTAATATCTTTCATAAAACTATGAAAAATATGTTCATATCTGCGGTTTAAAAAAAATTATAAAATTTAATTTAAAAAAAAAAGAATTATATTCATTTTTTATTAAACTCATTCTCAATTTCAACAAAAATAAAATAATATTTTGAGTAAGAAATTTGTAATTTTTTTACAAACGCTGTTACTAAACTAAGTAGGTTGTCATCAAGTTTACATTCGTAAATTTTCTAGTACCGGAACGTCTGAGTATTATGATAGACCGTAAGAATATGGTCCTCAGCCACAGGCAGCTCACTACAAGTAACATTATGAAAGTTGAACTTTCATTTCGAGGTTTACACTGATAAGAACAAAATCTATTTTTTTTAATTTTAAGTTTTCAACTTTTCTTCGTAAATTAGATTTTAAGCTACTAATTTGGTCACAGTTTGCCTACGGATATGCAAAAGCAAGGATAATTTTCATGTGGTCTGATTTTTTAAATAATTTACAGCAGTGTCTTTCGTCACACAATTTAAGGAAGTGATAATAACTTTCATTAAGAAATAAATATTTATTACATCTTTTCAGTGAATACTAAATGTTAAAATTAA